>NW_003852437.1:11611514-11668317 GCF_000181295.1 Otolemur garnettii | reverse complement strand
ATATGAAACAATTTAAAAACCTTTAAAGGCGTATTGAGAAAAACCAAGCTTTTTTTAAAAACACATTGTTACCTAAAAAGACAGCTTTAGGTAAAAATACTAAAAACCCCATGCTGCATAGATAATGCAGATAGTTCGAGCTATCTGGTCAACGTGCAAAAAGCAAGCACTTAAGGTCTTCAGCGCCAATCTTTTGTTCATTTCTTATTGCTGGAATTTCATATTCATTTCTTCTCCTTGGATGACTAAACCGGTGTTGGTGGAGATGGTGAGCGGCGTGAACTCAGCACCGCCATGCTCAGCAGACGAATTCTCAGCTGGTGGATCGGCTGCTTTTGTCTCTTTGCTATCTTGTGGTTTAGGGTTTTCTGGGCGTCTGGGTCAGTAACTTGAGGCGTCTGCCTCAGTAAGTTGGGGCAGCTGCTGACCTTGGGTCTCATCTCTTTGATTCTCTTCCTCCTCCTCATTGCGGTCCTCTCTGGGCCGTCTTTGGCGGGGAGGGCCCCTGCGGAATGGTGATCTATAACCCCGATCCATACTCTGTCTTGCTGGTCTCCCTTGTTCTCCTGCACCCTGGTGGTCAGCCCCTCCGTCACTTCTCCCTGCACCGAAGCGTTGGAACACAGGGTCGCCGCCCACAGGGTCTCCGCGGGTAGTAAGGTGGGCGCCCTGCCTGCAGTGGGGCCGCGCTGGTCAGCCGCCTGGCCTTCAGCAGTCACTGTTCTGGTAATTCTACTGGTATTTGCGCGGAGCCCCTGCGACGTGGATAGCGCTTATAATAATTACGGTCTGCTGCGTATTTACGGCCTTGAACTGGAACTCCGCCCCCCCAACCCCGGGCCTGGCACATTTGCTGCCTCCGCACCCTTTTCTCCTTCAACAGCATCAAACTCCACAGTCTCCCATCCCCTACACTGCCAAGGGGCTTCCTGGGGTTATTCTTCTCTGTGGCAGTCTGCTGTACAAACGCATCTTCCTTGGTGTCATTCCTATCGATGAAACCGTATCTGTTTCTTACACTGAACCATTTTACTGTTGCCAAAACCCTGGCTGCACCGCTGCCCGTGGTGCCAGGCTTGCTGTCGGCAGCGCTGAGGGCGGCTGCTGGGTCTCGGCCTCGCTGCCCACTGTTGTGGTGACCGTGACCCAGTCGGCTGGGCAGCTGCGGCTCCTCCCGCAGTGTGACGGTAACTAGGCCGGCGGTGGCGGTGGGGCTGCGCTGGGGGCTCCCTGGGTCAGCTCTCCGCTCCCGCTCGGATCAAACTCTTGAAGCTACAGTGTTGATCGAAGCATTTTCCATTCTTACACACACATGCTCCATCTTAGAGCAATTACTCATTTTCCCCAAAGCACAGGTACTTGGACAACATGCTTCACGGACAAGCGTTCTCATGTTCTTTGATATTCACCGTGTACATTAATATACCCCAGAGAAATCTTACAATTAACAAAAAAGAAAGATTAATTTTGTTGAACCTGTTTCCCAAACACATTTGATTACAACTCCCTTTAATTCATAAGTTTAACTGAATAGCAAAAAATAATGTCCTTCCCATTAAATATACTTTACCACTGACCTAGATTTTTATAATATCATCAATAATAATATAATTTATATGATATGTAAAGTATAATAATACAGCATTGAATTTATTTGGTGCATTATATATGTTCAATATTTATACAGCAATCTGAAAAGAATATACCTAATGAAACTTCAGTATAAAGTGGTTGGCAAAGCACTTTTATCCATGTGATTTCATTTGAGTCCTACCTTCTTGAGGTAGACAGGGCAGATAATACCATCCCTACTTAACAAAACAGAAGGTTGAATAAAGCCCAGGTTGAGTAAGATGTATTAAGGGAAGAAATAGCTTTTCACACTTTTCATCTCTTCCCTTTGAGATTCAGTTTTAAAATACTATGTAATGTGCATCTTCCTTTATCAATAGATTGTGGCTCTCACCTCAAGTTGAAACATCTTTAAACACGGGATTTCACCACATTACTTAAGGGCACAGGCTGTGGAATCAGTCACCTTGATTTCAAATGTAGCTTCACACTCACTGGCTGTGTCATCTGGGCTAAGTATTTCAACACCCATGCCTCCCAGGGCATGGTATTGATAACAGTAATGATCCAAGGGAATTACTGTAAGAATGAAACTAAGATTTAATTCATAAAAAATGCTTCATACGTTACCTAGCACCCACTAAAGTCTCCATGAATGTTAGCTATTTTATAATTATAAGGAATATCAATTACTATTTTGAATAACAACATACCATTCAATGACATGGATATAATATAATCAATTCAACCACTTCCCTACCGAGTCCAGTTTTTGCCATCTGTTTCCTTTCTGATAAACAAACAAAAAAAAATGAACAACACTTGGACCTTTAAAGAATCCCACGTACCACGTTGGCACAGATGCCTGGAATAAAGAACTCCCAAATACTTCCTGGCCCTGAGTGGGCTCCACTGGTGAGCATGGTGGTCAGATGGTCCTTCTCGGGTCAGCAGACTTGATGTGGAAGTCTCCTAAGAACAGACTATCTCCTGGGATTTGGAGTATTTCCTATCCGTGATCAGCAACATCTTTTCTTGCAGTATTTTGGCAAGTTTGTCCTTGTTCCCGGCCAGAATCAGGAAGCTCAGAAGCACATGAAAACAAACAATACATAAAAACGCTTCTCTCAAAATATTCAAAGTTAAAAAAAAAAAAAAACACGAAATTATTCAGTCATATCAGGACTTGGCTGGTATTTTATCTTACTAATTATATTTATTCTCATTGATGTGCCCAGCTTTTCCTTCCCAACAAACACCTTTCTTGGCATTGATTTTCATTAGACTTTTTTTTTTTTTGAAGTATATTTAAGAATAGGAAATGGTTAAATAGATGATTACTATATTTTGCAAAAATTTACTGGCATTCTCATGACATGGATTGTTCTATCTTCTGAGTAATTCACAAATTATTATTAATATTAGAGATTACTATTATTCTTAAGATCAGCATAATTTTTTTCCTAAAAATCCCGTCATTTCAATGATCATAGTTAAGCCAATTGCAAGCCAATACTACAAAGTGCTACTTTCCAAAATTTTATTTGTCATTCAAGGTCTCCCTACATACTGGTTTTGTAATGAAACTATCCCAGTTCCCCAACTCCAGGTGATGTTCAAAAGGCTCTGTTTCTTTCCTTCTCTCTTTCTCTTGCTTCCTCCTTTGCTCCAGTCGCTTAATAAAACCCAATGGACTCTTTTCAATCATCATTTCACTTGCCCTTTCCACAAGATCTTTCCAGAAACAATTCCCTCCATCTTCCCTGTGGTGACTCTGGTTTTCCTCCTCCCTCCATGGCTGCCCCTCTTCCTCTTTGAGATTCTTCCTCCTCCAGCGAGTCATTAAGTCTTACAGTCGCTCAAGGTTGGATGCTCAAATCTCTTCTCACCTTACTTCTTAGTTAAATTCATAGATGCCCATTGATTTATTTGACTTACAAAGTTCTAACTCCACCCCAGACATTCCCTCTAAGCCCCAGAGCCCCAGATCTATATGTCCAACTACTCACTTGACACTTTTGCTTTGACATCTCAATAGCACTTATGCTCAATGCAGCTAAAGTTGAGCGTATGAACTTCTCCCCCAAAACCAAGTTCATCTAGAATTCTGCGATTAGCACAATCATTCAGTTATGCAAGTCAGAATTATCCTTGGTACTTCCCTGCCCCTAATTCCTAATATACAAGTACCCATCACATCATGTCAATTTTATCTACTATCTCTGAAATCTATTCACATCTGTCTACCAGCACCCCATCCTACTCCAAGTTGTACCATCTTTTCTCACCTAGATTCTTACAATGAACTCCTAATTAGTCACTTTATCCCTCCAACCCATTCTCCATACTGCACCCAAAGATGCTTTTTAATATGCAAATCTAAATACATCACCTTCTCATTAAAATCATTCCATGACTTCCTAATTCTCTTGGGATAAAGTCATACTTCTTCTAAGTCTATCCTAGAAAGTCCTGGCACCTCTGCAACCTCATTTTGCACAATGCCTACCTCACCAACTTTGTTCTCTTTGCTATTCTTATTTGGCTTTGTTATGGTCCCTCAAATAAGCCATCCTCCTGCCACAGGACCTTGGGATATTCTCCCCCTGCCTAGATTGCTGCACTTGGAGTGCCCATGTAAGATATGGTCTAAAGCAGAATGCTCTTGAGTGTGAAGGAGGCCCTATTACTAATTATACCAGGCAAGACCACATGCATCAGTCAAGACCTTCCAGGACAAATTGGGACATGTGGTCACCTAAATTATCTCCTGTTCATTTACCAGATCTTAGATCAAATATCACCTCTAAGGGAAGCTCCCTGGCAGGGTGAAAAACATATAATTTTCCTAACACACGCTATCTCTCTTTTTTGTTCCACTAACCAAAGTTGCAACTTTATATTTATGCAACTTTGTTCTATCCTATCCCTTCCAGGAGACTGTCAACTGTGTATTACAGGTGACAAAACATCATATCTCATAAATTTCTTGGATGACTGATATGAAATACCATTTATCAAATGAAGGACATGAAATAATGCCTCTTTGAGAATTGCCTCTTTCTGCAGTTGGCCACACAGAAATCAAGGGTTCAGCCTTGAGGCCTCCCTCTCCCGTATCTCCAGCCTTCACTTCCTCCTCGAGGCCTCTTCCTTGCAGCCTCTCCTCTCTCTTCCTGCTGTTCTTCTCTCTCCTTGCCCTCTTCCTCTCTCTTTCTCCCCTGCCACCTCTCTTGCTACATATTTTTTCCAGAAAACTAACACATTTATCAGAGAAAAAGGACATCTCTTCCTAATAACAAATGGTTTTTGAAAACAACATCATTAACTTAAATTATTTGCGTGTTCTCACAGAAATCTGCTTGCTGGAGACCTGGTCTAAGAGTCTAAGTCACACCTTCAGCCACCGCTCTAAAATGTGAAGGCCTTTTAAATGTAAAAATTATATTTAATTTACAATTTTAACAGTTAACGATTCTCTTTCAATTGTAATTGAAACATTTCATAGTATTATTAGGAAGGCATTTTAAACCCAGATATTGCCAAGTTATTGATCCATGTAAAAAACATAAAGCCTCACAATGCTTCCAAGAGAGGGACCCGAACCCAAATGTTCTAGAATCCTGCAAAGTTAGATTCCTTCCAGCTTGTACCCCATCATTCATTTATATGACTCTCTTCTGAATTGTGAATTATCTGAGTGCCAAGAGGGCCTTTGCTGTACCTCTGAATTTCCCCTTCCCCTCTTACTTTCTAACCTTTTAGATAATATTTTGCATGAGCATCTGTCAAAATGAACTGAAGTAGTCTAGGGACTCTCTAGGTCTGTCCTGGAACTGGCCCCTTTGCCGACTCACATCCCTAAAAGTTCTACTGACCTGCAAGATGCCTGCGTCTCCAGTGGAGTCTGTTTCTCCCCGTGGTCTAACCTGAGCCATCGGGGACTCCTGGCTCCTCAGCTGTAACTCACAGCACACCTGTTGTCCTCAACTTACAAAGCTGCCATGGAGAGTCACCGAGATAAACATTTGGCTTTCATTAGGACTGAGTTCTGGTACTTACTTTTATAAACCCTTTCATGCCCAGCAGAGAGAGGAGACAACAAGGAAGATCAAAGGAACCCATGAATTACATCATGGGTAATTGTACCCAGTCCCTTTTGTGGAGAATGAACATGCTGGCCACATACAGGAGTGGTTTAGAAAGCAAGGACAGCCACATCCACCTGGCTTTTTTTTGAGACCAAGTCTCACTCTGTTGTCCAGAGTGCTGTGTCATTAGCTTAGCTCACAGCAACCTCAAACTCTACTCACTCTGAGGCTCAAGCAGTCTTCCTGCCTCAACCTCCTTAGTAGCTGAGACTATAGGCACCTGCCACATCACTGGGCTAGTTTTTCTAATTTTAGTAGAGATGTAGTCTCCCTCTTTCTCGGGCTGTTCTCGAACTCCTGGGCTCAAGGGGATCCTCCTGCCTCAGCTTCCCAGAGTGCTAGGATTGCAGATGCGAGCCACCACACACAGCCTGTATCCCAGTTCTGTCATTTACAAGCTCTCTGTGTTCTTCAGTCCACTGGGCACGACTCACACGCCGACCTCAGTGAGGGTGTTACAAGGACTAAAGAAGCTCAGATGTGTAATGTCCTTTGCATAGTTACTAACACTTAGAAAATCCTCCTAAATAATACTGACGCTTGGCGGGGAAGAAGGAACTGCAGAATATCAGAACAGTAATCAAGTGAGAACTACAGCTACTGATTTTTGAGTGCCTACTATGTGCCAAGCACTGTGTTAATTACTGTTTGTTTATATTTATATATATAATGTATTTATTCACATACATGGGTCATTACAAAAGTTTTGAGATACACAAAAATCAAAAAACATAAAATCCACACAGATGGAAACAACTGAAGCCCTCCCAGCAGCACTGCTAAGCCCAGCAAATTGAAACTTGCACATGTGAATCAGAAAGGAGGCTGTTGACCGTGTGTCTTGGAAGTGAAATAACAGACCATAGCATAGTCTGTCTCAAAAATGTCATAGTAACCATGCATATAAGGCATTTACTTAAAAATCAATAAAATTTTCTTTGGAGACATTCTGGAGATCAAAAGTATTATCCCAGAAATAAGCACATGACCTGCAAGCTTTCCCCTGTATTTTTGTTACTTGAGGCAGACCCAGATTGCATAGTCCCTAAAATGACTTCTTGGGTTACTCCCCCCCCTTCTCAACCTTTGCAAGAATACATGTCTTGGCTCGGGGCCTGTGGCTCAAGTGACTAAGGTGCCAGCCACATACACCTAAGGTGGCGGGTTCGAATCCAGCCTGGCCCGCCAAACAACAATGACGGCTGCAACCAAAAAATAGCCAGGCATTGTGGTCCCAGCTGCTTGGGAGGCTGAGGCAGGAGACTCACTTGCACCCAGGAGTTGGAGGTTGCTGTGAGCTGTGATGCCACGGCACTCTACCCAAGGGGACAGCTTGAGGTTCTGTCTCAAAAAAAAAAAAAAAAAGAAGACATGTCTTTGTGTTCTTTCACATCTTGGAATTCTCCAGAGCTGTTCCTACTGCTTCTTGTTCAATATCTTTTTTTATTAGACTCCCATGCTCCCAGTGATTGAAATTATTTTTTCATTTTCCCTCAGAAAAACTAAAAAATGAGGATAGCGGCTGTTGACACTAGTCTCAGTTAAAGCCTACCTTACCTTCTTTAGAAAATAAAACCACAAGTATTAACGTACTTTTGCAGCATTCAAGTGCCCAAATGCACGTTTCTCACAAAGTATTTAATAATACCAAGCTACAGCTGCAACAGTACAGTACTGTTTGGGGACTCTAACTTGGTAAAATTTCCCTTCTATCTGATTTTGATATAAAAATCGAGATGTTTAAAAGAGAAAAAAGAACTTTGTTTTTGACATGTGAAAAACTCCTGGTTTTCCTCTGTGCTCCACACAAAGCTCTCTCAATGTCAGCCCTAGAACGCACAGCTAGGGAAGCAGCAATGGCCAGAAACCTCCCCCTTAGCCAGCTCAGCGCACAGTCCTTTATGATCAGACAGGCCCAGCCCCACTCAAGAAAATAGAAGGCCAGTGGCCAGATGAGGTGGCTCACGCCTGTAATCGTAACGCTGTGGGAGGCCGAGGCAGGTGGATTGCTTGAGCTCAGGAGTTTGAGACCACCCTGAGCAAAAGCAAAGTAAGACCCCATCTTTACTAAAATTAGAAAAACTGAGGCAAGAGGATTGTTTGAATCCACAAGCTTGAGGTTGCTGTGAGCCACGATGCCTTAGTGCTCTACTCAGGGTGCCAGAGTGAGACTCTGTCTCAAAACAAAAGAAGGTTAAAATTTAATAGTGGAAAGTGGAGTCTAATCAGCCGCTCTGGTCTCTCCTGTAACATCATAGTGCTTGGAATAATAATCTGTGCCTGAGTTATCTAAACTGGCTGCTTGAGCTACCCCATAAATCTATGGAGTGATTAAATTGCACAACCTTCCTCCTCTTTGTTGGCTAGATAAACATCTTAGGAGAAATCGTTCACTTAGCTAATTCTGAGAGTATCATATGAAATAAACAAAGCTTCCCGCTGAGGCTATGCAGTATGGTGAAAGTTCTTGTCTGAGATTTGGGATCTGGGTTCTCTCTGTCTGTATTTTGCAAGTGGTGGCAGTGACATGAATTAGTAATGCGCTAGGAAGCTCGAAGGAATACCTTTCACAAGAGCCGCTTCTTCCATACCATTCCATCCCATATTTGGGCTGCTCTGCGATTTCATATTCATGACACTGCCACAATCTCATCTTCTTGTTCTTAGTGACGCCCACCCCTGCTATGGATCTTTTACCCCATGTCCTTGAAACCTGTTTACATGAAGAATTGCATTATCTTCTTCATTGGTCCCCAAAGCCACAGAAGCACCGTATCTACTGCTTTGTCTCTTTCTGACACCTTTTCCCCATCCCAAAATGATCTCGACATACCATGATCGGGGCCAGAGTATGGTTCTTGTCATGGGGTCCATGATTTAGCCACCGTAGTTGTCATTGCTGTCAGAGTCCCCACCCCCTTTGCCAGTTACATAAGAGGCCACATAAACGTCTGCTCCCTGAGCACAAGCTTTTATTAACCAGAGATGGCGAGAGAGGCCAAGTGAGCAAGAGGTCCAGGACCACGTCCCCAGGGTGGGTGAGGGGTGACTAAGCTCAGCTCTCTGCCTGTCTGCAGCCTTCGGTACTGAGAAGAACATGTTATGTTTTCAGGCTGAAGAGGCTACAGAAAAGCAGCCCTTTCAAAATAAGAATTCCCCCGCTGTTTGTTTCCCTTTGGAACACAATAAGAACAGACTAGGGACATGACTCGGAGCTGTCAACGCTTCCTACCGGCTTCCACAGCACCTTTCATTTGCCAGAAGGAAAAAAAAAGTGGCTCAAGTTAAACAAGGGCTTAATGACTAGTCAAAATAATTGTTTAGCTTGGATATAAGGACTTAGGTAAATAGATGATTGCCTGAGACCCTGGGCCAGCAAAAGCAGTGGCAGGACACCGCCTGTTCTGTCTCTCGGACAACAGCCCAGTGGCCTCTTGCTTCTCCTCCAAGGACTGTTGTTAAAGAATTATTTCTCTCTTCCCACCAGAATATTAAAGCAGTAGCAAAGGGACTCAACAAAGCAGGGAGAAGTAAGGAGAACGTTCTACCTTAGAAATACATGCTTAAAACATTAATCTTGCTACATTAGAGCTTCAACTAAATAGAATGTTCACAATATGGTGTGTTTGCTTTGTTTATATTTAACTTTTCTCATGTAGACAAATTTCTAAGATATATTGTTAGCCCACTTACAATTGTCCTGCTTCTTGCCTTGCTAGTATTTTTAACATGATTTAATCCTTTTGAAAACAATCATTTACTACACCAAAGGGCCGTTCACTGGATTGATGAGTAATCAGCCTTGTCAGAGTGAGATTGTAGTTACACTGTAGGCATGAAACTGAATCTTTCGGGTATGGCTCCATGTTCGCTCTTATTGCTACTGATTTTTGTTTTGTTTGTTTAGGTATCATTGCCATCAACTTGTTCTGTTGTTATGTTGCATGAAAATTCTGCTCATTGAGAGCCTGAATAAGTTGGATGCCAACTAATTACAGTTCTGTTAAATATTTTTAGTAATTGCTTTTCACTTCTTACTGGCAAGTAATAGATGCCTTGCTGATTCAGAATAACATTGGTTGTCTCACTCATGCAGCCCATTTCCACTGATGTGCTTTTTTTTTTTTAAGACAGAGTCTCACTATATTACCCTCAATAGAGTGCTGTGGCATCACAGATCACAGCAACCTCAAACTCTTGGGCTTAAGTGAGTCTCTTGCCTCAGCCTCCCAAGTAGCTGAGACTACAGGGGCCTGCCATAATACCCTGCTATTTTTTGGTTGTAGTTGTCATTGTTGTTTGGCAGGCCTAGGCTGGATTCAAACCTGCCAACTCCAGTGTATGTGGCTTACGCCCTAGCTGCTGAACTATAGGCGCCAAGCCCACTAAACTGCTTTTTGAATAAGCAACATCCACCTGATCAAACTTTGAATTCACTGAGGGATGGATACCCTTAGTATTCAGTTTCTGAAAACTGTGATAACTATATGTTTTGTTTATTGGCAAATAACAATCAAAGCATACTCCATGTAAAAAATGTTAATGCCTACCTCTATTTATTTCTTTTTTATTGTTTCAGGTTAATTTGAGGGTATAAACAATTAGATTACAATGTTTGCTCATTAGGTAGAACCCCTCTTATAATTATGCCCCACCCCAAGATGTGCGCATACACCCTAACATTGTGCCCATTAAATGGGGGTACACCAATCTCTCTCTCTCCTCTCCCTGATCCCTCATTCCCCCACCCTCCAACTTGAATTGAGTTGAGTTTTTCTCTTATGTGGATGTGTATGAGATTGTCTGCTGGCTTCATATTAGTATTGAGTATATTGGATTCTTGCTTCTCCATTTTTGTGATTTTTTTGTTTCAACTCTTCAGATTAATACAAAAGATGTAAAGTCTCCATCTATTTTATGGCTAATGCTTACCTCTTTGAACAAATTTTTACATGGATAATATAGACAGTGGTTAAAAATATGGAGTTTTAGAGTCAGTTCTGAGTCTAAGCACAAATTCAGCATGTACTAGTTCTATGACTGAACCAATTATCAAATTTGCGTGGGCTATAGTTTGCCCCTCTGTGAAATGGCCTAGGAATCATAATAATAATACCTACTTTGGGTTGGTAGGTTGGTGATGTAAGATAATGCATGTGAAATGCTCAGCATGGAGTGTTTAATAAGCATTCACTATCATTATTTTCACACATTTTATAACTTCCTCACAACTACCTTATGAGGTAGGCCAAATTGCTAACATTATGCGATTTAAACAGTAGACAGTTCAACCTCAAAGTGGTTAATGATTCATCCAAAGATGGCAAAATGCTGCTGATCTCTCACAAGGCACGAGTCCCTAAGGCATCACCCTCCCTTTGTCCCCCTGCCATGTGGTGCTACCTCCTCATTGCCCAGGTGTAAAGTCTTACAGGATGACAGTCTCTGCCCCAGCCTCACAGGTGGACAACAGCAAGAAAGCCTGGAAGAGGCTTTAAACCTACATCAATATTATACATGCATTTTCTGGGAAAATTGCACTGTTGTAACTGCAAAGTCAATTTAGTAACACTAATGGAGAAGTAGTTTCCAGCTCGGCGCCTGTGGCTCAAGCGGCTAAGGCGTCAGCCACATACACCCAAGGTGGCAGGTTCGAATCCCCAGCCCGGGCCCGCCAAACAACAATGATGGCTGCAACCAAAAAATGGCCAGGCGCTGTGGCGGGCGCCTGTAGTCCTGGCTACTTGGGGGGCTGAGGCAGGAGACTCGCTTGAGCCCAGGAGTTGGAGGTTGCTGTGAGCATGATGCCATGGCACTCTACCCAGGGGGATAGCTTGAGGCTCCGTCTCAAAAAAAAAAAAAAAAAGAGAGAAGTAGTTTCCAAAAGGTGGGCCTGAAACCCCCGGGAGAAGCAAAGGGATGATAGCAGCTCAGCATCAAATCTGCATGTCCAGCCAGCTTTGTGGGGAAACAGGCTCAGCCGCGCATTGTTCTTTAAGTATTTGTCTATCTTACCATCAACATCAGATATAAACTCATTCAAAGTCCGTGAATGTATTATGTCATTTTAACATGCTGTACTTTCTCAATTGATATGAAAAGTACAATTTCTCTTATAGGGGTGGGGGCAATCTAAAAAAAAATTTTTTTTTCATTTTAAAAACCAGATCTACACACTCTGTAACAGGGGTCCTCAAAAATTTTAAACAGGGGGCCAGTTCACTGTCCCTCAGACCGTTGGCAGGCTGGACAAGTCAGCTGCTAAGCAGTTCAGGCAGTAGCGGCAAAAACACCCAGCAAGCAGATAAATGTCCTAGGCAGGCTGCATGTGGCCCGCGGGCCGTAGTTTGAGGACGCCTGCATAAACTTAGAAAATAATGGTATTGAGGAGAGAGCTGGTCTATGAAGTCTAATACTCCAGATTTAAGTGCTAGCCCTGCTAATTACAAGCTTAACACATCGTAAACGCAGGCAGCTCAGTTATAGTCCATAGATATTTACTATCTTGGGCCTTGAAGGGGCCCCAGCCCTTAGCCGGGACCAAGGGTGAATAGCAATCCTTCAAAACAAATTCTTCTGTGGGCCTCAATTTTCTCACTTATAAGTCAGAAAAATAATAGCAACTCTCTTCACGAGGCTATTATGAGGATCCATGAGAGAACCAAGAAAATAAATATACTGTGATGTTTGTGAATCCCTTAGAACTCACAGACACATGGTGTCCAAGACAGCTGTCCTGGAGAAGAAAACGCTTCATCTCTTCTCTCTGCCTTTCCTATAACTAGTGACCATCTCCCCACCATGGACTTATCAAAATACATAAATTAATTTTTTAAAAAAGCTGACTTGGCTCAGCGCCTATAGCTCAACCGGCTAAGGCGCCAGCCACGTACACCTAAGGTGGCGGGTTTGAATCCCCAGCCTGGACCCGCCAAACAACAATGATGGCTGCAACCAAAAAATAGCCGGGCGTTGTGGCGGGCGCCTGTGGTCCCAGCTACTTGGGAGGCGGAGGCAGGAGACTCGCTTGAGCCCAGGAGTTGGAGGTTGCTGTGAGCTGTAATGCCACGGCACTCTACCCAGGGGGACAGCTTGAGGCTCTGTCTCAAAAAAAAAAAAAAAAAGCTGACTGTGTTCCCTTCTTTGACGTCTATATTCATTTTTCTAAAACTACTTTTCCATCTCTTCCTCCCACTTGGCTTTTTCTCTTTCATCCGGAAGTTGTAATATTCTTTAATATCAATATGGCAATATATCGGATCATATGAGATATTTATGAAATATTTATGAGATAGATATTTATCGATATTTATGAGATATTAAATAAGGTACTAATATAAAATTCAAAGCAGGGGATAGCCCAAGAGCTCACAGATTGTCCTTTACAACCCCAAGTTCACTCAAGGCCCATCCATGAGGGACCTTATCAGCCCTATCTGTCGCAGGGCTCCCAGCGATGTGAATCTCACCCAGGCCCCGTAACTCCAGGAGGTAGGAAGGAGAGAGAGACTGTTGCTCTCCCCACTCCCAGTCCTGCCTGAGTTCTGGGAAAAAGTGGTTTATGACCATGAGCCATTACTGGCAGAACTGAAATCTTCCCTGACTCAGTTCTTCCAGAAACATATTAGGTCTCACGTATTTTTAACTCTCCTTTGATTCCCTATTATGTGTAATAACTGGTGGATTTGGTCTTTATATCTACTCTTGTCAACAGAAGACATTCACTTAGAGTCTACTAAGTACCAGCCAATACACAAAGTGCTGTGCAGAAATGCAATTAACATGATGTATGTGATCCCTGCTTTGCAGTTTCGAAGTAAATAAACCAGCCTTTATTTCCAGGCAGCGAGTATTATTTGGGGATCTGTGATGATGACACTTCAAAGAAGATCTTATCTTCATTTTATAAATGAGGCAAAAGAGGGCTCAGAAATAAATTTGCCAAGACCGCGTAGTTAGCAAGCGTCAGGGCCAGGTTGCTCCAAAGCCTACATTGTTCTAAAGTCCATGCCCTTTTCAGTATTTCATTACCTCCCTTAATCGGGAAGGCAGAACAGACACTGAAAAAAGAAAAACGAACACAGAGGTTAAGGAAAAACTACAACAAATAAGTATTAGAAACTCTCCTGACTGTCCTACGCCTGAGCAGCTGAAGCACCTGGAACAAGGCGCGCCCTTGAGCAGATTCCAACGTGGATCAATGATACAACCTGGAGAAAGGGAAAACAGGTGGCAGCCAGGAAACAACTGTGCTGGAACCAGGAGAAATGACACTCCCGTTGATTAAATCTTATAAGACAAAAGTTACATTCTCAACACACCATTTGTTCCTCCACAATGAACCCTCCCTCCATTCAGGAGGCTTCATTTTTAGGGCTTAGGAAAGTATAAAAAGATGATGGAAACTTTGCAAGTTGTTGTGATTTTCAAAGACCCATCTTCCAGCAATATAAGAGAGCAGTGGTTCATGTGCTGTCGCATTGCCAAGTTCACTGCCCTCAACATTAATCAAATTCCCTTCACACATAGCGCTCTCTTCTGGGAGGGGAAAGGCGATCATCTTTCTCCGGACATCTGGTGTTGGCTTCATTGACATAACTGGTTAAGAGGATTTACAGGGGAAAAGCGAACACCCTTGGCAATGCCTTCAAACATTTGTTTGGATTTTCTGTTTTCTAGGAGATGCACGACTAACGGGTCAGACGGGGGTCCCTGCTGAACGCCGAGGCTCCTACCCATTCATTGACTTCCGCCTCCTTAACAGTGAGTAATCAAGTGTACCTGGAAAGGAACAAACGTTCTCTTCAAAAAGGAAAAAAAATACATATCCTCATTTCCCTCTGAACTTCAAAACCTTCCCGGGTCTGCCTTCCTTCCCACGTCTCTCTCCTGCCAACTGGAACTTAACCCTTTGTCTTTGAATTTCCTCAGGAGTGAAGTAATTCTGGCCCGGCCCTGCCTAAGCATTAGTGAGGGTCAAATCCTATCAGCTTTAAAAATGTGAATCTTAAAGGCTCTGAAACATTCTCCAAGGAAGCTGTCGTGTGCATCTTCCCTGCACATTCTCTCCACTTCAGCCAGGACTAGATGAGATGGGATTCTATTTTATTTTTCAAACTCCACGGAGAAACCTCACCTGCATTGCCCTTAGTAACCCACCCACTATCTAATTCTCAGTTCTTTGTCTAATCTAAATCCTCGAGGTGTAGTCTCGCATTCCTGGCAAAACTCCTCACCGTGGCAAAGTTCTTTCCCTCTGCCCTGCCTGCCTTCTCCTTTCTCACCAGCTTTCTGCAAGTTCGTTTACTTCTCCCTTTCACCTCATGTACCAGTCCTCACTGGAAGGTTTTCTCAACCTTTGGTTCATTATTCTCTTAATCTTAGGTTCTTCTGGAAACCTAAATCAGAGGCCAATCATCATCCAGATTTCCTATCCTCCTAACTATCATAATCATCCTCCGCCGCGGACTGGTGGGGAAGGTGGGGAGAGAGTGATTAAATTTCCATTCTGCTCCGAGGTTCTCAGGGTGTGGTTCTCACATCACTTCCCATCTGTAAGTTTCAAAGTGTTGAATTGCGCCCACAGAACATTACTTTCTTTTGACATACACAAACTTAGCTAAGGAGGTAATTTGATTTGCTTCAACTCTTAGAAATTACTAGGAGAAATTAGAACTCGCTATTTTCTGATCCTTGGATCATGGAAAGACCAGTAGGTGACAGACATGTTTGTATTTCTCCTGACTTGTGAACCTCCAGAACCTCCAGGATCAATGTGCAAGATCTGTTTTTTCAGCTCTTTCTGGGACACAAAGAATTAGAGTAACTCTTTCCATATTAGAGACCAGCCTTGTCCCCACTCAGATGCCAAAAATGCTTTATAGAATGCGGAAGTGAGTCATGAGACCAGGGCAATACTGGATACAGCCTGCAGATACAATAATGATGTCTGTGACCTCTCCTTGTGACCTTGAATGGGCTGGTCCAGCTACCCATAGAAGTCACACCTTTGACAGTCTCTCAACCAAATGGATTTCTTTGTCCCAGGCATGTGATTCACTGTTTTCACATAGACCAGAATTCTCCATCCTGTTAGTAGGAGGGGGAAAATAACAAAGAGTCTCTTTGCAGTGATAGATGAGAGGCCGTTTTATGGTTTCTAATATAAACCATGAATAAAGTAAGAAAACGGGAGATCATCCCCTTTATAATGCAAGGTTCCAAATGAAAAAAAATTAATCCCACCGTCAATAAGCAACACCATTACTAATGGTGGTTATCTTTGCAGATGGGACAATAAAATACTTAACTCTTCAGCTTAGGCTCCTGTAACACTTTTTCTATTTTGCAGTTTTTGGCCAGGGCTGGGTTTGAATCAGCTACCTCTGGCAATCAGCCGGTGCCCTACTCCTTTGAGCCACAGTTGCTGCCCACATCTTTTTTTTTTACAGTTTTTTCTTTTACTTTTATAATATTAAAAACAACATGAAATAAATAAAAACTTAAAGAGAACCTTATTGCAGATAATATTTCACTGTCATATTATTCACCCTGTAACAGATCATCTGCAAGTGATGCCATGGTGTCCCTCCTCTGCTGGAGGTTCAGAATGTCCCAGGGCCTGAGCTCACCCCAGCCTCCCTCCCCAGCCCCGGATGCTGTCTGCTTCCCTTCCACCACCTCACCTGTTGCTCCCACCCATTAAGTAACAGTGTTGGCCATCCATCCCGAAATTCCCTTTTTGTTCTTCTCAGCACTCCATTCCAGATAACTCTTTCACTCATGTCTCTGAATTTGTAAAAAAAAAAAATGCTAAGGCAATGTTAATTTGCCTTCATTGTATTTTGCTTTATAAGCCATCTCAGTTTTTTTCCTATGTGCATAAAACACATCCCTAAATAGACTATAAGATCTTAAAGACAGCGTCTTTATAGTCATTGAACACTCAGTAACTATAGCTAATCTACCATTAACCCATTAAAGGGTCTCCTCAAAAAGATTATATTAAATAACTATGAATGTAGATCATCCTCTATGTTTAACTGAACAGCACAAATTGGGCTGAAGACTTCTAAAATTATCCTTTATTGATGGTACTACCTACCCCTCTGTATAATGGGCCACATACCCTGCTGGTGAGTTGAAACTAGAGCCAGTAACACCACTGTGGTTACCTTCCACAATTCCTAACTCAGTCTGCAATGACAGCAGCTTGTTGCCAGGTGGCAGTAGCATGGGGACATCTACATTACATATAGTCATGTAAGATGGACTTCACGTACATCTCCCACTGCTTTACCTTCTGTCTATTTAATTCTCTGTAATCTCATCCTGGGTGTAGTTTGCTTGAGTTGTTAGTGTGCACTTTCTGCCTAAAGGGAAACATTTTGGAACATTTGGGGATTTTCTCCTAAAATGTTTATCGTTACCAACTGATTACAATTCTGTGCTCTAAGTTCTAAACTAGTTTAAAGTGATTCTTTATGTTGCTCTCCTTAATTTTGAGTCAATTTTTTCCAAGTTTGGGCACAGACCCAAGACTTCGTTTCCTTGAGTTCTTGTAGTTTGGCTCTCTTTCCCAAGAGAGAAACCATATATAGAAGAAATCGAATTATCACAGCCTCTATTCCCTAATTCTGCATCCCAGCAGCCTTCCTTCTAAAATGCCTGTGAAACCCACACAACTGCCATTCCCTATCCAGAGGGCCCCCAGCTGTTTATTCTCTGCTACCCACCTCAATATGTGCTTTGGGTCACTGTAACATGCATAAGCAAAAATTTACATTAGATAGGAGAGCCCACTACATTTCTCCACTGGCCCCATTAGTCACAGCAGGACATGGGGCATCAGAATTAAGGTCTAAAATAACTCATCTTCTATAAGAACAAAGTTTCTAGATATTAAAATAGGTAACTAGAACAGGGTTTAATAAATGAACAGCCATACACCAAATATGTCCCCCGGCCCTGCCTGTTTTTTGATTTTTTTTCTTTTTTTGAGATGGAGCCTCAAGCTATCCCCCTGGGTAAAGTGCCATGGCATCACGCTCACAGCAACCTCCAACTCCTGGGCTCAAGCGAGTCTCCTGCCTCAGCCTCCCAAGTAGCTGGGACTACAGGCGCCCGCCACAACGCCTGGCCATTTTTTGGTTGCAGCCATCATTGTTGTTTGGCAGGCCCGGGCTGGGGATTCGAACCCGCCACCTTAGGTGTATGTGGCTGGTGCCTTAGCCACTTGAGCCACAGGCGCCGAGCTGGCCCTGCCTGTTTTGATAAACAAAATTTTATTGGGACACTGCCATGACAATTTTTTTATACAGCAGCTACAGCTGCTTTGTGGTCCACAAAGCCAAAACACTTACCAGATGACCCTTTACAGAACAAGGTTGCCAGCCCCTAACTTAGATTTTTTTAACAGATTTAAGGGGGTTTGTAACATCTTCATAGTCATGGTCAGTCCAGTCTATTTTCCTTTGTTAATGTCATTCTTTTACTTTTCAATCCCCAGTGCCATCACTTTACTTTCAAGAGTGAACTCATATTAACTAAACTTACATGAGACAGAAGTATAAACAGAAAGAGAACCTCTATTAATCTGGATTTTAAATTCCACTTTAAAATGATAATTTCCAATTGTACAAACATCCTTCTGGAAAAGATGTCCCTTTATACATATTTAGGGTGGGACAGAAGGGGAGCTCAGTATGACCATGCTCATGTACCTCTTATCTACATATAAGGCAACTATATATACTTGGCCTGCCTGGCATAGACTTAGTTTGCACCTATTGTTCAGGGATACTTATTAATAGCACCATCTTTTACTCCCAAAATGTCTGAGTTTGGACATTAAATTACAAGGCCAACTGTTTATATAAATTTTCCTACAAAAGATCACTTCAATATAATGCCTCTCAAGGATCACATGCAGGAAGATTAAAAGCTCTATTATACAACACAGTGACTATAGTTAATAGCTAATCTATTATACTATATACTTCAAGATCACTAAGAGAATAAATTTTAAGTGTTTTTACCACGAACAAATAATTATATGAGGTTATACATGTTATTTAAGTTTATTTAGCCATTCCACAATGTTTACACATTTTAAAACATCATTTGTCCACCATAAATATATATAATTTTTATTTGTCCATGAAATAATAATAATAATATATCATATGGATTCCAGGAAGAAAGATTAGAAAAATCCTGCTCATAGGAGATCCATCTAGATCAATAGAAATATGTAAGGCAGAGTAACTCACTAAAAGCCAATTTTATTTCCTGTTTCTATTTTATACGATTTAGAAGAAAGGCATCGCTATGAGTTTCCAGAGGTTTCTCTGGATAATTAGCAGGAAACTGGCTTCGGCACCATTGTGTGGGACACAGAAAACACAGACCTTTAAAGCCAAGAGTTATGAGTTATCTTTACACCTAAGCCCGGAGGGGCAAAACAGAGTGAGAGATGAGGGGGGACAATTATTTTTATTCCAGACGATGTACTAACACAAAGAACTAGGAGACGGCAGGAGCAATTGAAATGGAATAGCCCTATTATCCCACAGCCTATTTCCATAGATTTATTTCATTTACTAACTCTGTTTGGGGAAAAACAAAAGAGGCAAAAAACGTAGAAAAGAGTGCTCAGGGATGTGTGGACACAGAGGTGAAAGTCACAGAAATACAAGCCCTCCAGCTCGGTCTCCTGATTTAATGTAATCAGTAGCCTGAGTAGATAATGACTAGGTTGAGATGTTCCCGTGGCAACCATCTCAGAGCAACACAAAGTGATTTCCACGCTCACTCAGCAGAGGAAGTGACACACCAACAAAACATGCCCAGCGACTGTGGCACTTGAGGGGAGGAAACAGCTTCAGCCAGAGGTTTTCAGGCACCAAATAACAGCTGCCCCAGAGAACCGGGCGCTGCAGAGCAGACCCCGGGCTCTGTGGTAGTAGGTTAATTGGCTATTTAGCTTTTCCTGCCTGTTAATTTGCTAATCTTGACCTTTAAACCTCTATTCCTCCAGACTTGCCTTCCTTGTCAGGGTCACTTGGGCTGCACAGGTATGAGGTCATTTTAGCAGAGCAACAAAAATATTTTCCTTTGCTTATTATTTCCGAAATAGAACCAATATATACATATATATATATATGTTAACCTTTCTATGAGAGAAATGACTCAGAAACTGGGACGCTTTTTTAAAAACTGCCATCTAAAACATATTACACACTACAGCCATTCTTTCTTAGAAATACAAAATACGTTCAACGAAGGACTATTGACCAAAAGCCACCTAGGATGTTGAAAATCATCTGGCATTAAATGATACCCTCACCTCAAAAATGGAGGGACAGGCCAGGCGCAGTGGCTCACACCTATAATCCTTGCACTTTGGGAGGCCAGGGCTGGTGAATTGCCTGAGCTCACAGGTTTGAGACCAGCCTAAGCAAGGGAGAGACCTCATCTCTAAAAATAGCAGGGTATTGTGCCTGTAGTCTCAGCTACTGGGGAGGCTGAGGCAAGAGAATTGCTTGAGCCCAAGAGTTTGAGGTTGCTGTGAGCTACGACACCAGTGAACTCTACAGAGGACGACATAGTGAGACTCTGTCTCAAAAAAAAAAAAAAAAAATGGAGCAACAATTTGCTTATAAACTCCTTTTCCTAAGACAGAGTTCTTAGCAGATGGTTACAACCTTTCAGTACCTTAAAGAAACTCTTTTAATGTCACCTGAAGAACCATACAAAATGCAAAGAACCCCTGAACCAAAATGGCACTGGAGGATCTGAATTCAGAGGCTGCTACCCCATGCCCCCAAACCCTAACCCCACTCCCCATGCAACAGGGACTAGTTCAGACTTCTCCCCACACTTATGAGTGCAAAGGTAACACCCCCACAATTTCAAGGTTCATTACTTACCTTCCTCTAAAAGAAAGGCAAGGCCCTGGCTGTGGTCGTGGTGTTTTCTGGCTCAGCTTCTCCACACTCTTATGATGTGCACTCAGGCTTCTGGCTACAAGCTCCCTGCACTTCAGCCACAGAAATGCCAGACCAGTAGGCGGCTTAGCCGCTGAAATGCCACTACATTGCAGAAGACAGAGCTGACTGTGTCCTGACAGTTTCATCTGCACCCTCTCATTGTCCCTTCAATGAGCATCCATAGAGCACCTGCTATGGTGGGCAGTGTGGCCAAGACCTGGAGATACAAAGATGAATGAGACATAGCCACTGTCCTTGAGGTATTTACAGAGATATAAGAAAGTACAAGCACATAAAGTTTGATAGGATGTGATATATCTAATAATGCATGCACTTATAACAGAATATATAATATACATATATGCATATATAGGAGTCAGAGGCACTAACATAAGGAATATTTAACTGTGTCTTAGAAAATTAAGTAAGGCTTCCTGGAAGTGTCAAGACACAGCAGTGATGGAAGCAACAGGGACATAAAGGAGGGCTGCGCCACCCCCCGTGTGTAAGACCGACTGAGAGCCATTCTAAAATACACTTCAAGACTTAATAAACCAGGGAAGAGTTGTCAGCAATTCTACTCAGCTAGATACAAATGTTACTGAAAGATGATGTATTCAAGTAGGATCCAAGCAGAGAAGTCAGGAGAGATCAATCAAAATATCTAAGAAAAGCCATATTCCCAAAGAAACAACTTTCACCTTCTAAAGCTTAGAGCTAAAAACAGCCACTGCCTTCCATTAACCTGGCTGACATCATTGGAAGGATTTACTCTTTATCTGAGTGACAAAAAACTGAAAATGACTCCAAAGAGTCCAACATTTCCTCTGAGTTATCATTCATCCATTCAACAAACAAAACAGCCACTCTATGGCAGGAAGACCACGGAGCCACTGTGCCCTGAGCCACATGAACAACCCCAGGCCTGAGATAGCCATTTTCATGATGACTAGGGACTAAGGTCTACCTGTGACGTGAGACAAAACTGTGTGAACAATTCTGTTTAAGTCCACTAGGACTGGGGAGATATGGGGAGAAACCTACTGTATGCCATTCCTTGGTAGAAGACTCTGAGGACTAGAGACATTGAACTCTTCTTCAACCCTCGAAGAAGGATCAGTCTCATTACATGGGCAAGACGAATACTTTGTGGTGTTGACCGACTAAACAATTGCCTGAAAGTAAGACTGAGCTGACCGGTGGGACACCATTAAGTAGGAGGAAAGTCCAAACAGTAATAATGTTCACTGGAGAGAAACTGAGCAGCTTAGAATGCCAAGACAAAGAATTTGAACTTGATTCATGAAGGAGAGGATTACTAGAGAATTTTGAGTAAAAAGATGAATGGGATAAAATAGTGTTTGAGAAAATCAACTGACATCCATCCATACGTAGGAGGGACAGACTCAAGAGAAAAGTGATCAAGTGGCAGACTGTGACAGTAGTGGGAATCAAAGTATATATCCAGAATAGCCATATAGAAGAAGAGATAGAACTTGATGATACTGAGGACTGGACGCTCCCGGTTCTGGTCTGGGCGTCTGAGAAACCAGAGCTGAGAAGACAGTAGTGAGGAAAGGGACAGTGAGTTGGGGGAAAGACGGCAGTGCAGGTAGACAGGAGGAGTTTGGGGAGAGGCATGTGAAAATGTCCAGGAGAGACCTGGAACTAACAGACTGGAGTGGCCCATTTTGGAAATTCCACACAGGAATCATAATCGCCTGTGAGCCATTTGGCCAGAACAGACAGCACAAAGTCAACAACTGCTTGATTCGAGGGCCTCTATAGTTTGTGTTGTCTTAATACATGTGTGTTATTTAATTTTAATTGTAGCAACTTAGAGGTAGACACTAAGTCTCCAATAGATAGATTCTATAGAGGAATAAGGAGCTGCCCAAGATCACATGGTAAGTAAGTAAAGCCAAAGTCTGCCTGACTGCAGAGACCACTTGCTAGATTTTATTATATGTTCAAATATTTTCCCTGTGGGCAAATTACGCTTCTCAACCCGTCAGTATAAGGCCAGGCCCTGTGACTTTCCTAGACCAATGAAACATGACTGGGAGGGATGGTGCCATCTCTTAGGAGAAGCTTTAAGATCCGGCATGTGTTTGGGCTGCAGCCTCTGTATTTTTAGTTTATAATAAGCTTGATTGCAAAAAGTGCTATGAACATCACGAAGAAGCAAGTTTCACCAGCAATTTTTCTTCCTCCGTGAGAAACTATTTAGAGACTACAGTTCAGATACCACCTCACCCCCTCCCCATGGACTCTGTTTGGTATAAATCGGCTGCCTGCAATGAGTCCGGCAGGTTTGCTACTCACCTGAGCGCAGCACATAGAAATGGCCAGTTTCTGCTCCAGCCCTTCCTTAAACTAAACCCTACTCCCCTCAGAGTATTTCCCGCAGAGTGGCCTCTTTGACTTTCTAGAAACATTAAAATAGAGAGGGAAGCCGTAGTAAGTGAAGTTTCTTTTGACTGGTTACCCTATGAGTCACTGAACTAAAATGAGTTGCTTATGCAATAAAATGAAGTTCAGCGTCCAACCTAAAATCAGGCAGAGCCTAGGTCTCGTGACTTCATCTATAAACAAACTGAGGGGCTATTTCCTTTCATGGCCACCCCACCCTCAAAGTTGCAGAAGATCTGAGAGACTCGCTGGGGCTCCCCTTCTGCTATATGTGTGTGAATGTGTGCCTTTTATATATATAAACAGTGCCCCCATCCTTAATATCTTTTGTGCACTTCCAAACTGAGATGTCAGGGTTAACACATAAGATCAAAAAGATCTTGTTTTCTTTCTAACTAGGAAACCAAATTGCCCTGGGGCACCTGGGTGGTTTATTACTTTTAAGTAACCTTAGGAGGAAAGTCCCACGGGTAGGGCAGCCAATGCCACCTCACCTAACAACGGTGACCTCAACAGCACTAGGATGGGAGGCACTAATCCCAGGCCCCGGCTGCAGGAGGCCAGGTGTGCGTCCCTCTTCGGCAGGGCTCCAGGCTGTAGGTCTCTCGAAGACCTAGCAGCCCGGGAGGGCTCCTGTGAATACTAGACATAACCCAGAGGCTGCCTCTCTGCCTCTCCTGTAATTCCTCGGGTGCCACACCCAGACCTCAGAGCACTCTAACCTCCCGCTGCTCCTGCACACAGTAAACCAACAACGGAAAGACCGTGAGTTTTGAAGTCTCGAGTTTGAATCCTACTTCTGTTGTGAATTCAGGAGATATCCCTAAATCACTTAATGTCTACATATATGGAAGGAGATTATAATGCCACCCGACTGGGTTGCATGAGAAGTAGATGAGATAAAGGTGTCCAGAAGCCTGTCTTGCTCATGATGGGTCCATAAGAAGTACAGTTGGATTTGGGGTGCACCTGCTCTCCCAGCTGAGCACTCCCCCTTTTAGACCCCTCTTCTCCTAGGAAGCACCTGTTCACCCTTCGAGGCCTGGTGCTATCAGCAGTCACGACTGTCTTGAAACCTTCCTCAACCCTACCAAGGGACGAACTGGTCTTTCTCTGGTGCTCCCACTGCATCTCCAAGGAGGAAGCATCATCACACTATACCTGCAAACTCATGAACCTGACTCTCCCAGGACATCTTCAAAATGTTCTCAGGCAATCTGATGCAACAAGCCTGGCTCTGGACCTTCCATGAGTATTCGGGAACCACTAACGTATGTCAGTTATGGCATACAAATGTCACATCACGTAATCATAATAGCACATGTGTTTGGAGCCCTCAGGCACCACATACTGCTGTATGTGCTCTGCACAGGTTGACTCATTTAAACCCATAAACTCCCCATGAAGGAGACACTACTATTTAAGGAGGGAATTGAGGCCCCCAGGGGATAAATCACTCATCCAAGGTCACCCCAGCTTGAAGGCAAAAATACAATTCCAGAGCACAAGCTTTTAACCGTAGTGGAATATAATTCTTTTTTATATATGAATCTTAATGTTCAGAGGCAATACATGTATGTAATATATTCCTTCTTTGTGGAATATATATGGGACAGTTATTCCTTTTAAATATTTTTATGCACTTATAGTACATTTAGATTATTTCCTTTTATGGTATCAAACTACTTCAATACCATTGAACAAATATTTCTACAACTTAATGAGAAAACAGGTGACTAAACATCTAAAATAGTAGATTCTACAACATTTTGACTGTATTTTCAGGATTCCTGCTGCTCTGGCAGAAGATGCCAAATGACAAATTGCTCATTTCATCACCCAACCTTATGTTCTTTGATAAGAAAGAGCAGGGTGTGGTGGTGACACTGAGGACACTTATACGCTGCCCCCAAAGAAGAAGGAAATGGAGCCGCTATTGTAACAAATTAAAGTCGGCTTTGCAGCTGCCACCAGTTACTTTAATTTTCCTCAAGGGAGTGTTGGTTATTTCCTGTCGTGCAAACTGTGCATCACAGAAAGAAACAGTTTCTCAAAATATTTATAATGTATTTAATAAAAAGAACCAGAATACAAAATTCTGTCTCAAAAAAAGAAGATCTCAGGCAACACCTGTGGCTCAAAGGAGTAGGGCGCCCGCCCCATATACCGGAGGTGGTGGGTTCAACTCCACCCCCGGCCAAAAACTGCAAAAAAAAAAAAAAAAAAATCTCAGTAATGTTTCTTAACATATGCCCCTTTTTTTGTTTAATTTGAGTCCTCTATTGATCCTAGTTATCAAGCTTTTGTCCAATTCATAATATGCAAATATCTTTTCCCATTCTGAAGGCTGTCCATTTGCTCTGGGTGTTGTCTCCTTAGTTGTCCAGAAGCTTTTCAGTTTCATTAAATCCCATTTGTTCATTTTTGTTGTTGTTGCAATTGCCATGGAAGTCTTCTTCATAAAATCTTTCCCTAGGTTGATACCTTCAAGTGTTTTCCCCACACTTTCTTCAAGGATTTTTATTGTTTCATGCCTTAGATTTAAATCTTTTATTCTTCTTAAAACAATTTTAGTGAATGGGGAAAAGTGTGGGTCCAGTTTCAGTCTTTTACATGTGGTTATCCAGTTCTCCCAGCACCATTTATGGAATAGAGATTCTTTTCCCTAGTGTATGCTCTTGTTGGGTTTATCAAAGATAGGCGGCTGTAAGATGTTAGTTTCATCTCATGGTTTTCTATTCAGTTCCAAATGTCTATGTCTCTATTTTTGTGCTAATACCACGATTGGGGGGGGAGGAGTCACAGTATATGGCACACCTCTTAGGGGAGGGACACAATTATAAGAGGGAATTTACCTAATAAATGCAATCAGTGTAACCTAATTCTTTGTACTCTCAATGAATCCCAAACAATAAAAAAATGACAAAATCCTAACAGGGATTATTTCTAGATGATTATTATTTCCTTCTTTCTATTTTGCTAGATTTTTTTCCTACCAGAAACATGTATTCCCCTTATAATTAGTAAAAAAAAAAAAAAAGATGAGATTTTTATTTAAAAAAAGAAACTCAGTGTCCACCCGAAATAGAACCTTTACTTTTTATTTACACAAAGTAATATCAAGATACAGAAAATGAAGTTGCAGCCATGGGCCAGAAAATGTTATTGAAAGGCCACATTGGAAAATTGGTTGGAAATTGCGCAGTTGGGTGCCTGTCAAAAGCAGTGTATGCCACTTCACAATGATGGCTTGTCATTTAAAGATGAAATTTATTCCACAGTACACAAAAATCAAAGCTCTTACTCACATTTAAACAGCACTTTACACTTCACAAAACTTTTAAATGAAGGCACTCAAGAGATCATTCCGCCCAGTTTTTCACTTTATAAGCAAAAACAAAAAAATAAAAAGCCAAGTGACTCATTGCCAGGTAATAAAAGAATAAACTAGAATTGAACTCTTTTTCGATACTCTGCCTTTCCACTCAGCCACATGGCCTCCTTATATAAGCCTTACCTTAAAGGTATAAAATAAATTTTACCACTTGTAATGAGAGAAGAGCGACGGCCTGGCGCCTGTCTCCCCTTTCCTTCATGTGCTCAATCTAATCTAGAAGGGATGTCCAGCAATGACAACACGGTGTACCTGTCCCCCAGTGTCTTTGCCCCCACACCCAACCCCCACCCCCCTGCACAACCGTCCACAGCTGGTAATTCATCACATGACAACAGCTGTGGCTGCAGCTAGTTCGTTCTAGGCAGGGATTGGGAGATATTCCCTCCTTGCTCTCCTGCCCCCAGTGCCTCTGGGGTCTGACAGTTCTAACGCCAAGAAATTAGACAAGTGAAACGCACTGGCCTCAGAGTAGACTGCAAACCCTGGTATCCCCTCTTCTCTCCCACCCACCACTTTTGACAACCCTTGCTGGGTGAGAAAGGAGAACTCCCCATCTCCTTTCCTCTTCTTTTCTTGTTCATTGACTTTTGTGCCCACATTAGATTAATTTTCTGTTTTGGAGACAATTCCTGGAAAAGAAAAAAAAGCTAAAAATCTATCCAAAATATCTTCTCCTTCAAAAACCTAAAATTTAATCTTTTGTTGTAAAGGTAAGCTAGATTTCAAAATTCACAATAATTGAGCAACTACTGCACACCAGGATGAACGCTATAGGAAATAAAAAATGAACAAAATAGTTGGGGACAGGGCTGATACACAGCTCACTTAAACACCAGGTAAATTGGTGGGTGCCCAGGAGGCTCTCATGGAGACAGCCCTGGACTAGGTGTAGTGAAGGGCCTCCCAGAGAGCTTGGCATTGGCACTTGGATGAGGATTGGTTTTTTTATAAGTGGAGGTTTTTACAAGTGCATCCCAAGTAAAGACCAGGAATGAGAAAACGCTGGGTTCATTCAAAGAGTAAGAGCCTTCAGGTCCTAGAATAACTTTGCAGTGTTGAGGGGAGGAAATTTCATGGCTGAAGAGAAGGTAACCAGAAATGATGTAAAATTCGGTTGAAACTATTGCTAAATAATGAGTATTGTTTAGAACTAAGCCAGGGATCATCTTGAACGCCAGTTTGTAACTTAACCTGTTTTGTAAAAATGGAGAATCACTGAAGGCTTGGAGTAAATAAAAGTACATTTTCTTTCCCTTGCGTCTTGCACAGCAAGTGGTTGTTTCTGCTTAATATTAAAACTGAATTATACACAGAAATGACCGGTTATTCCCGGTGCACAATGAAAATGCACTCTCTCTTCAACACCATCAGCCCGAAAGTCTGTTCTAAGATAAAAATACTTTAGCAATACGCTTTATAAAAACCAATATTCAGGCTCGGTGCCTGTGGCTCAAGTGGCTAAGGCGCCAGTCACATACACCTAAGGTGGCGGGTTCGAATCCAGCCTGGACCCGCCAAACAACAATGATGGCTGCAACCAAAAAAAAAAAAAAAATAGCACAGGCGTTGTGGCAGGCGCCTGTGGTCCCAGCTACTTGGAAGGCTGAGGCAGGAGACTCAGTTGAGCCCAGGAGTTGGAGATTGCTGTGAGATGTGATGCCACAGCACTCTACCCAGGCAGACAGCTTGAGGCTCTGTCTCAAAAAAAAAACCCAATATTCAATTCTATTACTACTTCAAAATCATTGCTTAAAAAGTCCAAGATCTCAATCCAATATCAATATGCAATCTGTAGTTGTACTAATGTATTATAACTCTAAAATTAGCTGATACCTATCCTAAGTCTTCCCTGTGCTGAGCCCTTTGTATGTATGACCTTAATTATTCTTCTGGACAGTGTGGCAGGTTCTGTAAATTGTTACCCTCAATGGACACATAGCTGTATGGGGTACAGTCAGGTTGCACCAGCTCATGGTGGACCCTGGAGCTCATATTCAGCATCCCTCTGTCAGCCTCCCTGCTGTGAGGCGTGCTTCTTGGGCAGGCCCCCAGACACACCAAAAGTGCCTGACTATTCTTCCTTCATTTATTTACTGAGTAGACATGTGCCGAACACCTATTTCATGTCAGGCGCTGTTCTAATTGCTCAGCTCCTGCAGTGGAAAGGAAGCAAAGCTTTTTTTCCTTTAAAAGACCTCTTTGCTTAGAGTGTTTTCTCTATCACATTTATCCTTTTTGATTATAGCAATAATTTTACTTTAAGAGACAACATTAAGTCTCCAAAATGTCACACTATTCTTCATACCACTGCCAAAATATTTATCTTCATATTCAGATTTTAAAAAAAAAGAAAGAAACATTTTCATGGGCAAATAGATCATAATATCTCAGAGGGAAATGTCTTCAAAGCTGAAGGTTGTTTAATACATGAAAAGACAAGTAAGCTCAAGTCAGTCTACTGCCAAACAAGAATAACCTGTTTTGAAAGAATCTTAGCATAACCCCAAACTCCTAGCACAAAAGTTATTTGGGCTGTAACTTAGTTTTTCCTCAGTGACTCATGACTTCTCAGAATCTCAGAATGCTTCAACATCAATTATTTTAAGCAGCGATCTTTTTTTTCAAGAACAAGGAAGCACTTTATTTTTTTTATTTCCATAGATTCAGGAGGGTCCAGAGATGTGTTTTAGTTACATAGATGAACCGTATAATGGTGAAGTCCTGGCTTTCAGTGGCCCCATCATGAGACTAGTGTACATTATAGCCAGTAAGTAATTTCTGATCCTTCACACACACCCCCACTCTCCTCTCTTCTGAGTTTCTGATGTCCATTATACCACTTTCCAACCACATATACCCATCATTTAGCTCCCAGATATAAGTGAGACCATGTGGTGATTGTTTCTCCGTTCCAGTTCCATCCAAGTTGCTGCAAAGGACATTATTGCATTTTGTGTATGTGCCTGAGTAGTATTCCATGATATGTATTGATTCCATATCCTTGCAATTGTGCATTGTGTTACAATAAACATTCAGATTCAGGAATCTTTTTTTTTTGAGACAAAGTCTCACTTTGTCACCCTCGGTAGAGTGCCATGGAGTCACAGCTCAGAGCAACCTCAGACTCTTGGGCTCAAGAGATTCTTTTGCCTCAACCTCCCAAGTAGCTGGGACTACAGGCGCCTGCCACAATATCTGGCTATGTTTTGTTGTAGATGTCATTGTTGGTTAGCTGGCCCGGACTGGGTTCAAACTCACCAACTTCGGTGTATGTGGCTGGCACCATAACCACTGTGCTATGGGCACCAAGCCAGGAATCTTTCTCATATAATGATTTATTTTCCTCTGGGTAAATATCCAGGGGTGGGATTGCTAGATTGAATGGTAGGTCTACTTTCAGTTCTTTGAGAAATCTCCATTCTGTTTCCCATAGAAGTTGTACCGATTTGCATTCCCACCAACAGTGTATGAGGATTCCCTTTGCACTGCGTCTGCACCAACACCTCTCATGTTTTGACTTCTTAATAATGGCATTCTCACAGGGGTATGGGGGTATCTCATTATGGTCTTAACTTGCATTTCCCTGATGCTGAGTGATTTGAGCACTTTTTCATACATTTCTTGCCCATTTGTAGATCTTCTTTTGAAAAATCTTTTAGTTGATTTCTGCTCACTTTTCGATGGCATTATTTGGTTTTTTTCTTGTTGATTTGTTTCTTTGGAAATCTGATACCCACATGCAGAAGAATGAAACTGGATCCCTCCAACCATATACAAAAATTAAATCAAGATGTATTAAAGACTTAAATGTAAAACCTGAAACCATAAAACCTTTAGAAGAAAATGTAGGGAAAACACTTCTGAACACTGGCCTAGGCAAAGAATTTATGACTAAGACACCCAAAGCGAATACAGCAACAACAAAAATAAATCGATGGGGCTTAATTAAACCAAAATATTTCTGCACAGCAAAGGAAATAGTCAGCAGAATAAATAGACAACATACAGACCGGGAGAAAACATTCACAAACTACACACCTGACAAAGGCTTCAGCAGCAATTATTAACTGGAAATTCAAAATCCTATCTGGGAAGAGTTCAGCTTTCTGATCTTTCCAATTATTAAAATTTCCATTTGCTGAACCAATAAAGGCCAGTGGTACCACCCGAGATTTTGAAAATAATCTAAAGAGGTGGGCTTTTATTTCCGTTGTTTGGACATGACGAACAGAATAATACAACAGATGAATTTCATCTCACATTAAAAGCTGCATAAGTAAGAAACACCCACTATCCAGAAGTTAATAAGATGTGTCACCATTGTCTTCTGACAAGAATTATTCTCTTAGAGTGTTTTTGAACTTTCTATTGAATAGCTCTCACCACCTTAAGTCACCCTTTGGTATTTGTTTTTGAAGTGTCTTAAATAGAGACGATTAAGAAAATGAAGGCTTACATCCTTTAAATCATAATTAAGAGATATGAGTGATATTAATAACACGCATAATAGGAAAGTGTGACTCAAAGGTCAATCAAGGACAATTTAAATTATATATGAAAAATGAAAACTGGAGTTGAAGAATAAAGAAATCTTTTATTTCCAGTCTAATTCTGGAGTGAAATCATAAATAAGACTGAGAAATATGAGCAAAGCACCTACAAAATAGTATATTGCTAGAAAAGCTATGCAGACAAGAGAACGTCAAAATCACATTGCTCTATAAAATTCAATGCTGAATGACAAGGTTCTGCAGCCCATCCCCGGTGTGCCAAGCTTCAGATATTCAATCAGTATAAACTTCAATGCTATCATCTCCTCTATTTCCTTCTAAGGACTAATGGAAATCAATTTTGCTTTGTGTTCATATTATTAAAATATCCCCAAGGAAAGGGACATTATTTTCTTCACTGCTATCTCCTACTGCCCAGAACAATGTTTTGCACAGAGGAGGGGCTTGACAAATTTTGTTTAATGGATGAAAATATTATTTAAAGTACTTATTCAGAAAGACCTGTTGCTGTGTATGGCATATTCTATGATTCCCTAAGTTAAACTATCCATAACATGCTGACAACAGTGGCTGAGAAGGTTACCCTATTACACGTTTCCGAACATGAGTTTAATAAAAAATATCTTTGTGAAGATTATCAATATGTCATATGTACAATATTTCATATATTCCATTCTATTATAGTTTTTAATTATTGATATTTGTGATAAAACAAATATTTAAAATACAATATTGAGGATATAGCTTAATCAAAAGAGAATATGCCCTTTCTGAACAAATAAAATAACAAGAGTATGACTAGATTATCCTTTGTTCCTTAAATTGTATTTTCCAAACCTTTAACCCCTCAGAACACCATTCCCCAAGTGTGACAGGTATACCGAAGGGTACACAGGGGCTCTTTTTGTTACAGAAACAAACCTTTTTCTTTTACTTTAACCATGACATATTTATTTTAATGTATACTGGCTAAAAAATGTAATTAGCACATCAAATCTGTTTTTTATTGGTACCAAATGAACATAAGCTATACATAAGTTAAAGTGAATTTATTTGATCTAAAGAAAGAGATTAAGTAAACAGTGGTGGAGGCAGATGTGCTAAAAACCATAGTAAAGCAAGTGGATGATGAAGTTGGAGAAACTCTTGACCTTCGTTCGTGCTGAGAGCAAGGAGACTCAGCAAATGCTGTGCTCTGCTTGTAAAGGTCTCCCTGTGCTTCCGACGGGGCCCCTTGCTTCATCACCCTTCCCAGTTAAGTTTTTACCCTCTCACACCCAATGCCTCCTTTTTATGCCACATTAACCGTGTCCCCTTTTCTTCTTGAAAGGAAATCTATAGCATACTTCTTCATGTAATTTCAAAAAAAACCAACATAAGACCCTATCTATAGAGCAGTGCCCACAACTCAGTGGATAGGCCACTGGTCACATACACTGAGGCTGGCAGGTTCAAACCCAGCCCAGGCCTGCTAAAAAACAATGGCAAAAACAAACAAAAAAAATTAGCTGTGCATCGTCTTGGGCACCTGGTGTCCCAGCTACTTGGGAGACTGAGGCAAAGAATTGCTTAAGCCCCAGAGTTTGAGGTTGCTGTGAGCTGTGATGCCTTGGCACTCTACCAAGGGCGACAGCTTGAGACTCCGTCTCAAAAAAAGAAAAAAAAAAACCCTACCTATATTATAAAGCAGAAATATGAGAAAGGCAATTTATGACTTAAATAATATATTTTCTTTCTTTCTTTTTTTTTTTTTTTTTTTGAGACAGTCTCAAGCTGTCGCCTGGATAGAGTGCTGTGGCATCACAGCTCACAGCAACCTCCAACTCTTGGGCTTAAGCAATTCTCTTGCCTCAGCCTCCCAAGTAGCTGGGACTACAGGTGCCTGCCACAATGCCTGGCTATATTTTTTGTTGCAGTTGCCATTGTTGTTTTTTAGCTGGCCCAGGCCACATTCAAACCCTCCACTCTCAGAGCATGTGGCAGGGGCACTACCCACTGAGCTATGGGCACCACCCTAAATAATATATTTTCAATATGCAAATGCTTGGGCATATCTACCCTAGAAAGCCTAATGACATAGTCATATAATGCACCTATGTGCAGAATCCCTGTGAATGTGGCGATATGACTGCTGATGACACAGGTGTGTTCCACTGGTCATTTCCTAAGATGGAGATCAGCTCCTGGGAAAATGCTGAGCACCCTCCCCCCTGCCCCCACCTCTTCCAAAACTACATTTCTCCCTTAATTTGTGTACTAGTTGCATTCCTGAAAATAGAATACTTGTACAAAAGAAAACTTTGTGTTTATATGTAAAACGAAGAAATGGAGTAAGGTTCCAGGTTCAGACTTTTCACCTGCATGCCGAATAGCCCTTGAAAACTTGGAAGAGATACAGGATAACTCTTGGTTGTGTGGAGCAGGTCCATCCCTTAGGGACTTCTCACATCCATGGCTCCTCTCCGATGAATCCCATTCTGGCCATTTCCATCATTTTGATAATCAAAAATGCCTTCAACATTTCCCAAATGCCTCCTGGGGAGTAATGCCTCCCACATTGAACTGTAAATTCCAGTAGCACTCTTGGATTTATTGGGTGTCATAAACTATTCGTTGCCATATAATAGGTAGCTGTGCAGACACCTTGGGCTTCTTATTTATCCATGAGAGCTTTTTAGTTCTAAAGTGTCTTAAACACAAAAGACAAGTGTTAGGGCTTCCAACACTATTACAATAATGTTCTGTTTTATTATTGTTGCCAAAGTTTTTGTTTATGGTTTGTTATTAGCTGTCAAGTTTTTCTTTTGGCTTAAAGTCAGTAAAGAATAAGTATTCTCGAGGGGCGCTTATGGCTCAAAGGGGTATGGCTCTGGCCCCATATGCCAGAGGTGTCAGGTTCAAACCCAGCCCCAGCCAAAAACTGCAAAAAAAAAAAAAAAAAGTATTCTCAAAGTAAATTTCAGAAAATTCGGTTGCTCTAAAGAAAAATATCTCAGAGTTGGGGTTCCTGAAAGAACCTGAAATTCAATATAACTAGAAATTTGCTTACTGAAAATCAGATACTTTTTAAAATTACTTAAGCTTCTCAAGGTTGCAAATTTTGACAGCATAGCTTTAAAGGCACATTTTGGCTTAATTTTGAGTGGGTTTCTCAAATTTGCAACTGCAGGACACTGGGGTGTCGGAAAACAAGAAAAAAAACATTAATGAAAACTTTCCAGGGTAAAGAACCTTAAACTTAACTGAACTTCTGAACTTCATGCTCTGTTGTGATCCTTCTGACACTTTGAAGAATGACTCTGGATAGTCTCCAAACAGCACACTCCTCATTCTTCATTCCTAGTGTGAAATCTGTCAACCCCACCAGGTCATCAAGAGGGCAGACTGCCACTAGTCATTATTGAGAGGGATGTTCTCTAGGACACTGAAAACTCTGGGCAGATGTCGCTTTTTACCAGGAGCTGAGGCCTGGTAATTTGAGAAAGAGACTCATCTCCACTCATTTGGAAAGCCTGGTTAGCACCTGTGTGGGAATCAAATATGCCCTGAACAAGTTACCAGAGTGCTGCTTTGACATCATCCCCCTTATTCCTTATCAGAAAGCTGAAAATCGAAAATAAACTACAGGGCTTTATTTGCAAAGAAGGAAAGCTCCAAACACTTGACTAAGCTCCAAGTAGAACTTGAGGTTTTTTTGTTTTTTTTTTTAAATTAATTCTATTGCATGTGGCAATGAAACAGTATCAGTTAATGAAAGGCGTGGGAACTGTTTTAATGCCTGTTCTTCTACTTGTTACAAGTATCTTAACTGAATTTCTTAACCTTTTGATACTCTGTTTCTCTACTTAGAATCCTGGGATAATGACAGCTATTAATTAGCTTCAGGTCATTTTGTTGTGAGAACTGGAGGCTCTAGGCAAAATTACCAAGTCATGAAGTTTTTCTTTGACTTTCACAGCTTCTTTACCCATCTAGTGAGTGCTGGGGACTAAAAGATAAATAAGGCAAGCCTCTGCCCTCAAGGAACTAATAGTTTGATGGTGAAAATGACAAGCAAAATAGCAATCATGATATGCATGAATTACTCCATGGCTGAATAGAAACTGGGGTGGGGATTGCTTCAGAAGCACGACACAGCATACCAGCCACTGCTGGCAAGGACAGAGAAGACTTTCCACCCAACCACCTTCTTTCTCCTCTGTCCCTTCACCACTTTCCATCTCTCCCCAAAGCCAAGCCTTCCCGTCACTTCCCTTCTGAGATAGAGCCCCAAGCTTTAGACTGTCCCTTCTGTCCCATCCATCAGGGCCTATCCATCCGGCATTGCCTGCCTAATTGCACACTAACTCAAACTCAGGAATTCATTGATTCATTAATAAATTATTTCCAGATTTGCACTCTGACTAGAGCTGTCCTTAACACACTCCAGGAATCTTTAGTGAGTACGTGCTAAAATGTGGGTTAACCTTAATTTTTTTTTCTTTTTCCAAGACAGTCTCACTTTGTTGCCCTGGGCAGGGCACTATGGCATCATCATAGCTCACAGCAACTTCAAACTTTTGGGCTCAAGCAATCCTCATGCCTCCACCTCCCAAGTAGCTGGGACTACAGGCTCCTGCCACAATGCCCAGCTAATTTTGTTTGTTTGTTTTACTAGACACAGGCTGATCTCAAACTCTCAAGCTCAAGCAATCCACCTGCCTCAGCCTCCCAAAGCATTAGGATTACAGGCATGCGCCACTGCGCATGGCTTCAATCCTTTTACCTAAAAGACTGGTGAGTAGAAGAACCCAGACTTGAACCTCATTGTAGGCCAAGTACCCTTTCCTTACATTTTTTCTTGTATCTCATCACGGTCTATGGGCTCTATCTAGTTAGAAGGCCCCATGTGGCAGAGACTGTATAAACAGCAGTAGGACTGTGCGGAGGCTCACCTACGTGGAGGTGGGACAAACACAACGGGACAGCAGAAGATAACTCCTGAAGGTCCCAGCCCCAACAGGCCACTGCTTAGTTATCCAGCCACCCTACCTGCCTTCGAGAAACACAGCCAGAAGTCCCAAGACAATGCAGACATTTGCCCCCAGGCCTGCTGTTTCCAGTTGTCCCCCAATCCTGATGGAGAACTCCCAAGGGGAGAGGCTGTATCTTCCTCATCTTTGCTTTGACAGCCCCCAGCCCATGTCTGAACCAAAGCAACCCCTGGGTGAATGTTCCAGAAAGAGAGGGTGAGCCTGGAGAAGGGGAGGGTGAGCTGTTGAGACAACTGAGGACAGTTCTTCTCTTTGGCCATTCTGCAAGTCCTTAGCTGAATTTATTCTGGAACTGCTACGTCTCTGCCTCTTCCTTCAGACAGAGATTAAACTCTTCCTTCTGAGCAATCCAGAGTGAGGATGAGAGAAGGCCGAGAAGCCACAGCACAGACTTGCATCCTTCTCGGCGCATTCGCTCACTCCCCGCCTTCCCTTCTTGCCAGCTGCATCTCCAGCCCAACTGGGGAGCTGCTCTGCGGCCCCCAGGCTAAGTGCACATTCACGTGCTCTCTAAGTCAGGCAGAGGTGGGCTTGTCTTTAGGGCCCTGTGGTGTCTCTAGTTCCCAGAATAGGAACTTATTTCTGAGCAGCCACTCTACCGCTGCCACGATGCTTTCCTCATCTGGAGAGGCGTGCAGGACCTGGCCCATTCCTAGAAGGAACACAACCCCGTGGATAGCAATTCTCAAACACACACGGGATTCAGGGGCTAGTGCAAAAACTTCCGTATGTTCCATCTCAGATGACCCTTCACTGGTACAGAGACGTTTCCCAGGGGCTCGAAGGTCCCTTCTCTTTAATCTCCCTCCCTCCTTCCTCTCACCCTCTCCACCTTGCAACTCTCCAACATACATACCCAGCACTGTCCTGCTTCTATCCCATGTGGAAAGATAGGCTCTGACCCCACGCAGAGCGAGGAGCAAAGTGCACCCCCATGTTCTTGAGCGTGGAGTGCCCACTGGACGTATAGAACCTGTCTCTCATTCGTATTATTTGCCTTATATAATATTGTAACTTCTAGGCATCTTTATACTAAAACCTCCCTTAGCTGTCATGGTTAAAGTCAAAGCAAAAGTAGTGAAGGGGGTAAAGAGCCTACCCTGCCACCTTCCTGTAGATAGCTGAGGGCTAAAACACTGCCCCAACCACTCTGAATATTCAAGTTCCAGAGCACCTATGCTGAGTGGCTGCTGGGTGGGTATTCATCAGAGGGGCCTCCTCAGCATTCAGCGAACTGCCAGGACAGTCAACTCGCTGTCCTCAAGTGCTTCCATTTTAGTCATTAACAATTATCAAAGAGGCTCGGCGCCTGTGGCTCAAGTGGCTAAGGCGCCAGCCACATACACCCAAGGTGGCGGGTTCGAATCCCGCCCGGGCCCGCCAAACAACCATGATGGCTGCAGCCAATAAATAGCCAGGCATTGTGGCAGGCGCCTGTGGTCCCAGCTACTTGGGAGGCTGAGGCAGGAGACTCACTTGAGCCCAGGAGTTGGAGGTTGCTGTGAGCTATGATGCCACAGCACTCTACCCAGGGGAATAGCTTGAGACTCTGTCTCAAAAAAAAAACAATTATCAAAGAATATTAGATACAGGGTGGACATAAAGTTCATGTGCAATTTAAAATAGTTTAACAGAGTAAATTGCACATGAACTTTATGGACACCCTATATTTATTACAGAGCCATAGCCATTCCAGCTTAAAAGTTTATGTGACATTCCAAAGGTATTTAGAAATATTTAGAAACACATGAAAGTTACATGTGTTTTCTTGAGGGAAAGAAAGAGGAAGGAAGGGGAAAAAGAAGAAAATGCCCCTGGGCCATGTTGAACAAGGAGGATTGTGCTCTGAGACCATGTCTCAGTCGGCAGTGTCCCTCAGGTAAACTCTCCAGTGACTGTCGGTCTTGGCCCTGAAGGGTTAAACACCAGGCCTGGGCACAGACCTGCGTCTCCTCAGAGTTTTATTTTGAGCAGCCTGTTTGCCCGAGTGCCTCCCACTCCTCCCTTCCCCACAAGCTGCCACTCGGCTCTATGTACACAACAAAAATGTTTGTCTTTTCCAAAGCTGGAGGCACCAACCGATGTCTGTGAATTTCTTTGTGTAATAACATAATAATCAAATCACATTAAGTCAGTGTCAGTAAGACATGTGTTTTCAATTTTAAAACCCACAAGTGATTTATTATTCGTTTCCTAATACTCTATTTGCACATTGAGTGAAACCGGAAAGTTGCATATGTCAAATCACTTCCAAATTTCGCTATGAAGTTATTTCTCTGATTGTTTTCTAGTTATCTGATGAGTTGTCTTTCAATACTCTCTCACTCTGCCATTCCTGCTCAGCGATGCCCTTTGGATCTTTAGCCTCTAAATCTCTAATGATTTACAAACATTTGTATTTATAAACTATATTAAAATTTTCTTTCACCATTCTCATTTTGCTATACTTTCTTATTCCTGTAAATAACCCATAACATGAGACGTGCCCTTTTACCAAAGTTTAAGTGTACAGTACGATCTCATTAACTGTAAGCACAATCTTGTACAACAGACCTTGGGAGCTTTTGCATCTTGCACGGCTGCAACTCTACACCATTGAACAGCAATTTCTCATTTCCACTTCCCCTAGTGCCTGTCATGCTACTTTCTGCTTCTATGAGTCTGGTAACTTTACTACATTTCTACGAAGGAAGGAAATTTGAAGTCCCTTGAGGACTGATACATCACCGTACCCCAAAGAAAATAGGGTCCCGTGCTAAACTGCCACGTGTCTCCTACTCTTCGCCCTTTCCTATGAAGTGTGAAAGGTAATAATGAGCAGAGAGTCAGTTTCAAGATTGACAGCCCTGGTGCCAGGCCCTGCTCAGCTATTTATCCTGACTTTGGCTAAATTACTAAACTTTCCCAAACCCATTTATTCATCTGTAAAGACGTACCTATATATATCAACGTCACAATACCTACTTTTATGAAAGTTAAATGGGGTAACAACGGTAACCCACCTGATAGGTGCTCAGCATGTGTTAGCTCCATCACCCTCAGCCCCGAGTCTGGTTCTTTCCATGGACGGAATTCGTGTCGTGTTTGTTCTAGATTAAGTACATCAGTTATGTCTTTGGGAACAGTTCAGGTCCTCATGCTGGTGGACATTGTTGTAGTCATTTAAAACAGTTCTTTCTTCTCTCTGATCTGGTTCAATGTGAAAATATGCAGCTTTCCATGGCCTGTTAATGTCCTAATGAGATCTGGTTCCTTAAGAGTGTCCTATACCTATACCCAGAGTCACAGATGTGACTACTCCTCAAGGGTCTGTGATCACTCTCATGGTGCCACTAGGATCCATATAAAGCCATGGGCCACACAACACAAGTCTCAGTGTACAAGTAAAATACCTCAAGTTGTCTGCTGAACTAAGGATGGATACTTATATTTGCTTACATTTAAAGAATTATACCCCAAACATATGTAAAGCCCACTTAATTAAATCAGAGGAGTCAATCTGACAAATATAATTTAAGCAGCCTTTGTAACCTATGAAGAAAAAGGAATTAGCTGACAATGCATTTCCTTCCCAAAGTAGAAAGTAGAAAGTTCTTTTTTATTTTGGAAGATTTTAGAGATAAAAGTTTCCATCCAGGCCTTTACCAATGGGTAAAGTTGGTACTCACCTACCACTATTCTAAAGATGCACTTATAATCATTTCAGAAAATGCAACAAATTCAGAAAAGCAATAGACGTTCAAGTTCTTCTATGGTGGGGTTCACCCCTGTTGTCTGTTGTGTTAAATGAATGAATCTTGCCTGCTTTGGACAATTAATTCAATTCAACATGGTAGTATGCCATAGTAGATAGGGAAATAGCTTAATCCCAATCAATAATTATCTCATTCTTTCATTTCTTCCTTCAATAAACACATATTCATCCAGGCACCATAATAGACAAAACCTAGCCCTGCCCTAAGAGAGCTGACAGTGGGTGGCAGCATTTGCTGTGCAGTAGGAGGGCTGAGTTACCACCGTGCCAACCACACAGCAGTAGGAGACCCCACAGGGTCATCTGAGTGCGTCTGACCAGGAAACTCTCAGGCAGGATGCTGAAGTGTAGATGGCATTTCAGCAGGTGGGGCTAGTATTCAGTTGGAAAGGAATATGGGTTTTTTTGTTTGTTTGTTTGTTTGTTTGTTTGTTTCTGAGACAGAGTCTCACTTTATTGCCCTTGGTAGAGTGCTGTGGAGTCACAGCTCACAGCAACCTCCAACTTTTGGGCTTAGGCGATTCTCTTGCCTCAGCCTCCCGAGTAGCTGCGACTACAGGCGCCCACCACAACACCCAGCTATTTTTTGTTGCAGTTTTGCTGGGGCTGGGTTTGAACCCCCCCACCCTTGGTATATGGGGCCACAGGCGCTGCCATGGAAAGGAATGTGGGAATCTGAATAGAAGCAGAAAACCACACAGGGTGACCTAGAATAAAAGCAGCAAGAGCAGAGACCTACTTATCTGTGGGGGTCTTATGGCAGATAAAATGGAAAAATAAATTCACGTCATACTGTGGAGGGCCATGAATGCCAGAGTGAATAATAGAAACTTAGGTAAGCAGACACTAGGGAGCCATGGAGGAATTTGGAGCAGAGGGCTGAGCTGGTGGGAGTGGGGCCTGAGGGACAAAGCTGTCAGTGGTAGGTGAGATAGATTGGAGGGGATGATGACAGATGCTCAGAGGGTTAGTCCAGTGTCTGGGGAAGGGGAGTGAACCAGCCGAGAGAGTGCACGGGAAGAAGCAGTTGTATGGTCCAGCACACATCTGCCATCCGTGTACTGAAATTTTATAGTCCAAACACTTATCTCCAAGTCAAAGGCCACACTTACCTTAAATATATGCTGAGAACTAGGGAGTTAATGCAGCAGTTTCTAACCTCTGGAGATTTAGAAGCAACTGAAAGTTCGGTCACCTCAATTTGCTCACCACAAACCATTGCCCTCAAAACTCCAGATTTGCTAAACATTTCAAACTCTGAGAAGCAGAGGGTTCAATAAAACCACATTGTGCCTGGCACGTATTACTCCTTTAGGACTAAGGACATTCGATCTGCTTCTTACTAATTCATTTAAATTTCATTCAAACTGGGATTTTGCAAAAACCTCTTTATTGCCCAGAGAAGCCCTAAGAAATTACTTTTTTTTTCTTAAGATACAGGGTCTCCCCATGCTGCCTGGACATGAGGACAGTGGCAAGATCATAGCTCACTGCAGCCTCAACTCCTGGGCTCAAGGGATCCTCCTGCCTCAACCTCCCAAGTAGCTTGTAGCTGGGAACCACGCACACATCACGATGCCCAGTTAATTTTTCTACTTTTCCTTTTTTTGTAGAGACGGGGTCTTGCTTTTGCTCAGGATGGTCTCAAACTCCTGACCTCAAGCAGTCTATGTGGCCTGGCCTCCCAAAGTGAAAGGATTCCAGATGCAAGCCACTGTGCCTGGCCAAGAGCTTCCTTTTAAAACCGTATTCTCTCCTTACAAAAAGGAAACTATAGTTCTCCAATCATCTCTGAACCCCAGAAGTTAGAGATTTATAATCCATCAGTTGGAATGAATTTCGTAGTAGGCAAAACAGTTGGCTAAAAACACCAGATTTTGCCAAAAACCGGTGTGTTGTGTGGTTGAGGAAGACGAGCATTCGACCCTCTTGTACACGTTCCTAGTGTGTTTCCCCCCAGCCATGTGCCAGGTGTGGAAACAGTCAACTGGAGGAGCTCATTCCGTTCCATGACTCACATCAGCCAGATTGGTTTTCTCTTTGCTGTCAAGAACATAAAGGAAAAGTGGCAATTGAAAAAAAAAAAATAAGCATCTTAAAAAGTAGATTTAGAGAAACAATTTTATCCTGCCTTAAAGACTTTCCTCTTCCTCCCCCTCCTCCTCCCACTCTGTGGCAGTGTTGAAACAAAGCTCTTCTTCTAGTGACAGCCATCAAGGAGTCGTGAGTATTTTTCATACACAGGAGAGCTAATGACATAGAGTTTTAACACATTCTATTCAAGACCTGAGTTTGAAGAACTTAAAATAACTCCTCAGCTCCTTTAAACTCAAGTTGATTTCCCAACTGCAAGTTACATTTTAAGGTGATTTTTAAGGTTTTATTTTGGTTTGTATTTCTTTTCTTTTTCTTTTTTATTTTACTTTTTGTCTTTTTTGTTATTGTTTTTGATGTTATGTTGTGTGTATTTTATTTATACGTTCATTGATTTTCACAACTGATTTTCTTACTTGTCAGTTAAAGACCGAGCCTAGCAAATGCTCTAGATGTTAAGAAATTTAATTTGTATTTTATCTCAATCAAATTGCTCAGGCTTTCTAAATCATTTGTAATGATTTTGTCTTAAAAATAGGGTCCACCCATGTGAGAAAATCTTCACACTTAATGATGTTAAGGGCCAAATAATATATTTGGTTGTCATCAGTTTCTACCCACTATTTTCTGACTGCTGGGAATACACACAGGAAGAAATAAATAAGGTCATTTATGACCACTGATGATTTCTGAAGGGCTGGGGGAGGCATAGTATTTTGTTTTAAAAGGTTTTTTGGCAGCCGATTCTGTTTATGAATAAATGGAAACTTTAATGTTTAGAGATGCTAAACTGTGAAAGGGGTTATTTGAATACTGAAGTCATTACAGCCAAGTCTAAGTTATGAAATTTGCAAAAAGGACATGAAAAAGAATCAAAGTTGAAATGAGCACTAGTCTCATTCAGAGACTGACATTTTTAGCACCTCGTCAAAGTCCACACTGTAAGCTCTGAATATCCACAGATACTGTTTTCTACACACAACCTCATTAAGTAATTTTTTTTCATTTCTTAAAGTAGTCTACTTAAAAGTTACTTCCAAGGCAATTTTATCTTAGATTAGATTGATTCAATCTCAAAATCCTCACATATGCTTTCAAGAAAACTGTCATCCTTTCCATTTCCACCTTAATTTCATCATTGACCCAAGGATCATTCAGTAGCAGGTTGTTTACTTTCCATGACTTTGTGCAGATTTGAGTGTTTCTCTTAGAATTAATTTCTAGTGTTATTCCACTGTGGTCAGAGAAGACATATGGCATGGTTTTGATTTTTTTAATTTCCTGAGACTTGTTTTGTGGCTTAATATATGATCGATCTTGGAGAATGTCCCATGTGCTGTACATTCAGTAGTTAGGGGTAGAGTACTCTGTAAATATCTGTTAGGTCCATTTGTTCTAGAACAGCAGTTCTCAACCTGTGGGTCATGATCCCTTTGTAACAATGAAAATGCATCCTGAATATCAGATATTTATATTATGGTTCATAACAGTAGCAAAATTACAGTTATGAAGTAGCAACAAAAATAATTTTATGGTGGGCCACCACAACATGAGGAACTGTATTAAAGGGTCACAGCATTAGGAGGCATTAGGAAGGCTGAGAACCACTGTTCTAGAGTCTCATTTAAGTCTAGTGCTCCTTTATTAATTTTCTGCTTCAATGATCTGTCCAACTCAGTAGCATTTCTATATACTAATAACAGTCAAGCTGAGAGTCAAATCAAGAACTCAATACTGTTCACAATAGCTACAAATAAAATAAAATACCTAGGGATATACTTAACCAAAGAGGTAAAAAGTCTCTACAAGGGAACTATTAAACACTAATGAAAGAAAGCACAGATGACACAAACAAATGGAAAAGCATCTTATCTTCATGGTGGTAGGATCAACATCAATAAAAATTTCATACTTTCCAAAGTGATTTACAGATTCAACACAATCCCCAACAAAATAGTAGCATCATATTTCACAGATCTAAAAAAATAATAATTCCATCTTTATTTGGAAACAAAAAAGAGCCTAAAGAGTCAAAGCAATCTTAAGCAAAAAAAAAAAAGATTGTAAGAGGGACTTTACCTAACAAATGCAATCAGTGAAACCTGGTTTCTTGTACCCTCAATGAATACCCAACAATAAATTAAAAAAATAAAAATAAAAATCTGGAGGCATTATATCACCTGGCTTTAAAGTATATTACAAGGCCATGGTAACCAAAACAGCATGGTATTGGTATAAAAATAGCTGCATAAACCAAAGGAACAGAATAGAAAATCCAGAAATAAAACCATCTACCTACAACCAACTGATCTTCAACAAAGCATACAACAATATACACGAGGGAAAGGAAGCTTTATCAAAAAATGATGCTGAGAAAATTGGATAGCCCCATACAGAAGAATGAAACAGGGTCCCACCTCTCACCATATGCAAAAATTAATCCAAGATGGATAAAAGACTTAAATTTAAGGTGTGAAGCCAGAAAAATTCTAGAAAAAAAATAGAAAAAACTCAGTCTAGGTGAAGCATTTATAACTAAGACCCCAGAAGCAAATATAGTAACAAAAGAAATAAATAGGATTTAATTTAATTAAAAGCTCCTGCACAGGAAAGAAAATAATAAACAGAGTAAATAAACAACCTACAGAATGGGAGAAAATAGTTTCAAACTACACATCTGATAAAGGACTAGTGCCCAGAATCTACAAACAAATCAGCAGGCAAAAAAATAAATAATAAACAAAAACACTAAAAAGTAGACAAAAGATATGGACAGAGCTTTTCAAAAGAAGATAGACAAATAAGCATATGAAGATAGGTCAATAAGCATAAGAAAAATGCTTACCATCACTAATCATCAGGGAAATATAAATTAAAACCATAATAAGACACCACCTGAACCCTGTCAGAATGGCAATAAATAGAAAGTCAAAAAACAACAGATGCTGGCATGAGTGCAGAGAGAAAAAAAATGCTTATACCCTGCTAATGGGACTGCAAATTAGTACAACCTTTATGGAAAACTGTACGGTGATTGCTCAAAGAAATGAAATAAGACCGACCATTTGATCAGCAATCTCACTACTGGGCACCTACCCAAAGGAGAAGAAGTCATTTTATCAAAAAGACGCCTGCATGCCATTGTTTATTGCAGCACAATTCACAATTGCAAAAATGTGGAATCAACCTAAGTGCCCAACAATTCATGAGCAGATTAAAATGTTGTATATACACACACACATTATGGAGAACTATTCAGTCATAAAAGAAATAAAATAATGTCTTTTCCAGCAACTTGGATGGAACTGGAGATCATTATCCTAAGCAAAGTATCTCAGGAATGGAAAAATAAACACCACGTGCACGCACTGTTAATTAGGAACGAAATGATTGATACCACTGGGCATGAAGAAATGTAAATGCCATTGGAATCCAAGAAGAGGGCAGGGGTAAAAATTTTCCTACCAGGCAGAATGAACATTATTCTGGTGGGCACATTAAAAACCCCAACTTATGCATTATACAAAGTATACATGTGACAAACCATTTGTACTTCTACATTTTTAATTAAAAAATTAAATTTCTACTTCAACATTTTTAATTTAAAAAAAAAAAAAGAAAAGAAAATTGTCATCCTAGACAACTCCTTCCAACTTTGCAGGGATACTGAGCCCTGAAGCAGTAGAGTGCATAGTAAGAGAGACAGCTCTATGCTGCGAATCAGATACTCGTGCTTCAGGGCACAAGTCAAACTACAGCTTTTTCTCATCTTTTTTAAGGCTGCATATTGAAAACTAGAGTTTTATCCTGATTTCTCAAAGGTTCAGCTTTCTTGAACTTAGAGACTAGAGCCCACAGGTCAGGAAAGTAATTTAATTTCATCAACACGCATTAAACACCTATAGCTTGCAGGATATTGTAGAAATTGGAAGAAAACTAATGGGAATCTGGTCTCCAAGACCTTACGGCCTAATAAGAAAGTCAGATGTGTGAATAAGAGTGAACTTGGGAACTATACTGGGCACGATTGAGTATTATAACGATGTCAACAAAAGCAAAGGACAGCAGCAGGAGGGCCTGGGTCCTGGTAGTCCATTTTGGAGTTTATTGGGAAAATGATTTCAAAAAATAACATATATACATACACATGTATATAGGTATATGGTTCAGCATTTTCTACAACTACTACTTTATAAATTGGCTTTTATTCAAAAAGTGCATTTGAGTTTCCATTACATACAAGATTATGCATTAGATACCAGGGGTTACAAAATTTGATAAAATGTTTTCTGGGTGCAAATCAGTCATTTACTAATAACTCTATAGTTCAAGACGCATTAAAAATCCTATGAGAAAGGAAAAAACAAAGCCTATAAATAGCCACCAATCCAGCGAGGAATTTCATTAAAATAATTATCAACACAATAATTATCAGAATAAGTCAGGAGGACTTAATAAGACATCATTTAAGGCTTGGCGCCAGTAGCACATGGTACCAACCACATATACCAAATGTGGTGGGTTCAAACCCAGCCCACACCAGCTAAAACCAACAGCTAAACAAATGCAACAAAAATATAGCTGGGCACTGTAGCCTATAGTCCCAGCTACTTGGGAGGCTGAGGCAAGAGAATTGCTTAAGCCCAAGAGTTTGAGGTTGCTGTGAGCTATGATGCCACAGCGTTCCACTGAGGGTGACACAGTGAGACTCTGTCTCAAAAAAAAAAATACATTATTTAAGAGGTTCAGTTGCGTTAATGCTCAAAAGTGCTGATTCACATGTTAGGTTATGTAATCAGGTATCCATGTTTGCTTGTGGACAGTTCTGCTCACTTAAATATAGACTTTTTTTTGTTCTCAGTATTGCCTGAGCTACTTCTGCACCCATTACTAACTATTCAACTTCTGGAGGCAGTCGACACAGACCTATTTCAGGGAACATGGTATATAGTAGATAGAAACAGCCTCATTGTATGGGTATACTTACAGCTTTTTTATCTCAGATATTTATTCTAGGTTTAAGGTTTCTCCTGGTACCAAAATGTCTCAGCCCCTATAAAGAGTACCCCTAGAAAAGGTACTCAAAAATGAAAATAATTTTTATTAACATTTGTTGCATTTAAGCCAACCCCAACTTGTAAAGTTTAAAAATTACCATACCAGCAGTGCCAATGCAAACTTCATAGCCCTAAAGTTAGTACCAAAGTAGTGCAAAAATGTGTTAATAAGTTCATATTTGTTATATTTATAAAATTCAGAAAATGAATTTCACAGTGAAGGTCAATGTTCATGTAGGTTAAGCAATGAAACATTTTGGAGCAACACATTTTTTTATTATTATTCCAAATGAGAATTTGGGAACCATGAAACAATAAAATCCAAACAAAGGCACATAATGGCAAGCAACTGTGAACGCCTTTAAACAATGATTTTTTAATTATATAAAGTTCTTAAATAAACCTAGCATTCTATTACTAGGCACATTGTTAAGAATCCCTACATTTTCACAAGGTAAATTTAGCTGAGTTATTCATAAGATTTAGCTTCGCTAATTATTTAGATTTTTATCCAGAAATACACATCACTATGCCACTAATTATCAAAGTAAATATGCTAATTACACACTGAAAATAATTTTGGAAATAAATATTTCAGATCTTAATCAAGAATTTATTAACACATTCCAATACTTCAAAAACCAGTGCTTTGTACTTTTATACAGAATGATGCTGGCTTGGCGCCTGTGGCTCAAGTGGCTAAGGTGCCAGCCACATACACCTAAGGTGGTAGGTTCGAATCCAGCCCTGGCTCGCCAAATAACAATGATGGCTGCAACCAAAAAATAGCCAGGCGTTGTGGTGGGCACCTGTGGTCCCAGCTACTTGGGAGGCTGAGGCAGGAGACTCGCTTGAGCCCAGGAGTTGGAGGTTGCTGTGAGCTGTGATGCCACAGCTCTCTACCGAGATGGATAGCTTAAGACTCTGCCTCAAAAAAAAAAAAAAAAAAGAATGATGCCTTATTCACACACTGTTTCTCATGTGAAATTTCTTTTTTCTCCCAACTATCTCTTTAGCTTCTGGGATCATAGTATTTATTTGTTTGTTCGTTTTTTGCAGTTTTTGGCTGGGCTGGGTTTGAACTGGCCACCGCCAGCATGTGGGGCTGGCGCCTTACTCCTTTGAGCCACAGGCACCACCCAGGATCATAGTTTTTCATTATCTCACACAACACAAAATACTCCCCAAATGACAGTTGACTGATAAGTTATTAATATTAGATTTTAAAAATTTATTTTTCTAGCATAATTTCATATTCTTCCCATTTAGAGAGCTACCCTCAGAATTTCTTCCAGTTGGTTTATGTATGTCCTCAAACAAGAAAATTAAGCAGTATTAGTTTCATGAATAGTTATCTAAATTGCCTCTGAATCATTTTCTTGTTAATTAAAGAGTAACCCAGGTAGAAATCCTAAATGACATAGTCATGGCTTGCCTTGTATTTTAGAAAATATTGGCCATCAATTATCACTGCAGCTTGGCAGACATTTACTTGCTCATCTTAGTTGGTTTGAAAGTGTACAAATAAAGAGTGTGTTCAAAAACTCTCAACACTCTCATAGAAAACAACATTATATGCTACATTTTTTTAAACCACAAGCTACCATGTAAAATTAACTATGAGATTTATTGACTACCTGTATTTTATCATATTTTTTATATTCAGTATAAAGAAATGTGGTGATAGGTCTATATAGAATTTCAATAAGTAAATAAAATCAATCAACCATTCCTGTGTTAGATGTAAGACAAATCTTAAAGGAAATATCCACACAATGATCTTATGAGGTTATGCTCAAAACATACCAGACAGGCTGCCCTAGGGGAAGGGGAAGGAAGCATTGGCCTGAGGCTCAAAATTTAAGGGTATCAAATGACTCAGCCATCAAAATCCAGCATATGTGAATGCAGTACTTTTAAAAATCTAAATTAGGGGGAGCACTTGTGGCCCAAAGGAGTAGGGCATCAGCCCCATATGCCGGAGGTGGCGGGTTCAAACCCAGCCCCGGCCAAGAAGTGCAAAAATAAATAAATAAATAAACAAATATAAAAATCTAAATTAAATCAAAAAAGTCATGAGAAACAAAATATCAAAAATCTAAAGACCAAAAGTGATGTGCATTCTGTCACTTGGTGGACGATCCTCCATTTGACTACAGGGTGAAAAAAATAGCAGAGGAATCTTTCTGTTTTCTTCTTTGGTTTAAGGATAAAAATGAACCTACCTCTAAACTTAGTATCTCCAGTTCATAGCATCTTTAGTTCAGTAATATATTCATCAACATTATAGAATAGTAACCATTGTTTTTTATTATCTCCATTTATCACACGTAACTTAATTTCAGTGTCATTATCTTAAGTATGAATGGTTTTAAAGTATTATACTACTTGGAAAGCTAAATGGAAGTTGGAGAAGAATAATCCATAATTTCAATTGGCCATTTCCTGGCATATTTCCATCATGCAGGGTGATCTCGCTTGCTTCTAATTCTGTTATGTAAATGCGGGTATCCTCTCAGCTACATAGGACATTTTCTTTTAGTATTTTAGAGTGGAAATTTTCATAGACTATGTTAAAAAGAAATAAATCATTGTGTGGATATTTTTGTAAAGATTTGTCTTATACATAACACAGGAATGATTGATTTTATTTATTGAAATTCTATATCAAACTATCACCACATTTCTTTATACTCTCCCATGAAGCCAAACTCCTGAAGAAGTCTATCCTTAATATTTCAAATGTCTCCCTTCCTAGTTTCTCTCTTCTTAAATGTTTTTAAGAAAACACTTTCACATTTATGGAAAATTTGTAAGACTAGATCACTTGTATGCTCTTTCCCCGCATGTACCATTTGTTATATTTTGCAATATTTACCTTACCGCTATTTTTTTCTTAACCACTTAAGTATTTGTTTTACACATCGTACCCTTTGTCTCTACATATTTCAGCATGGATTTTCAAAAAATGAGGGTATTCTCCTGTGTAACTGCAGTATAAGTGTCAAATGTAAGAAATTTATAGATGTAATACTTTTATCTCATACATAGGTCCATGTCCAAATTTCACAAACTGTCCCAACCATGTCACTTGTGGAAATTTTTCTCTGATCCAGAATCCAATTCGGGGACGTGCTCTGCATTTAGTTCACAATCTCTTGTATCCAAGTCTGTGAAACAATGCCCGAGGCTGTCTTTGTCTCCCATGGTACTGACACTTTTTAAGAGTACAGGCTGATTGTTTTGTAGTGCTCTCCAACTTCAAGTTTTTCTGATGTGGCCTCTTTGTTGGCGTCAGGTGTGCATTTGAGGCAACAACCCTATATACATGATGTTGTGTTCTCAATGTATTATGTCAGGAAGTGCATGATGTCAGTTTCTCTCTTTATTAGTGAGGTTAACTGATTAGCGAAGATAGTGCTCCCGCTGTGTTTCCCAAAAGAACTACCTGCTCTTCAAGCCTGTAAATAATCCTAGCACTCTGGGAGGCTGAGGTGGGTGGATTGCTTGAGCTCAGGAGTTCGAAACCAGCCTGAGCAAGAGCCAGACCCCTGTCTCTAATAAAAGTAGAAAAATTAGCTGAGCATTTGTGGCAGGTGCCTATAGTCCCAACCACTTGGGCTGAGGCATGAGGAGGAGCTCTTGAGCCCAAGAGTGTGAAGTTGCTGTGAGTTATTATGACACCACGGCACTCTACCCAGAGTGACAGAGTAAGACTCTGTCTCAAAAACAAATTTTAAAAACTACTCATTTTGGCTCAGGGCCTGTGGCTCAAGTGGCTAAGGTGCCAGCCACATGCACCTAAGGTGGCGGGTTTAAATCCAGCCCCGGCCCGCCAAAACAACAATGATGGCTGCAACCAAAAAATAGCCAGGCGTTGTGGCAGGTGCCTGTGGTCCCAGCTACTTGGGAGGCTGAGGCAGGGGACTTGCTTGAGCCCAGGAGTTGGAGGTTGCTGTGAGCTGTGATGCCATGGCACTCTACCCAGGGGGATAGCTTGAGGCTCTGTCTCACAAAAAAAAAAAAAACTACTGATTTTTGCTTCTCCAATTAATAAGTCCTCTATGGGTAGATGCTTTGATATAATGTAATTATCCTGCTCCTTTTTAAACTTTCACTTAATAATTTCAGTTTCTGTTAATGATCCTGACCTGAATCAGTTATTAGTATGTTGTCTGCAAAGTGGTAATATTTCCACTTTGTTCTTTCTTCTAAATTTCTTGGCTGGCACATTCTGCAAGGAAGAAATTTCCCTCCTCCCTATCAGTATGGCCTCATTGGTCCTTACTTCAGCCAATGGTTTCTGATCTATTCTTCCATGACTCACTCGGAGTCTCAAATTTTCCCATATTTGCTCAGAGGGACCCCTTAAAGTTATTTCCTCTGTCATTTTTAAATGATTCTAGCATTTTTCAAGTTCTCCTTTATTTTCTGGCATAAAAAATGTTATCATTCATCCTGTACATTTCCCATCTCAGCCCTAGAATTGGCCATTCCAAGATGATCTGGTTTCTCTTACAGAGAAATCATCTTTAAAAAACAAAATCTGGGGCAAGATGCACTCTTCACTACCAGAGGGTATTGGTTCTAGGCGTACAACAAAATGTATTCTCTTCAATGCTGTTCAGGGTCAATTCTGTCTTTATTGCCCCCAACCCATTGGTAGCATTTGGTTCAAATGATCACACCTTCCTCCTTGCAATACTGTCTTCACTAGTAGGAAGTGATGCTCTCTTGGTCTCCCTCCATTCTCACAGGATACTCTCCCCCAGTCTAAATTTTCCCTCCTCTTCTCTGCACCCTTTTAAAATTGGAGTTTTGAGGAACTACATAGTAAAGTACTGCGAAACTCAGACTTCCATCCTTTTCTCACCTGTATCTATACTTCTTCCATAAGCAATCGTATCTGACAACTGTCAAATTTTTATCTCTAATGCAAGGTCTCTCTCAAGCTCTGGAATTTATTATACCTACTTATTTCTAGTCAGCGTCTTTGCCTGAATCTCCAATAAATATCTAAATTCAACGTATGCAAAATCGAACCACTCCAGACCTGGTCCACCTGCAGTCTTCCCCACCTCAGGTGATGGCAGCTCAGTTCTCCCAGGTATCCAGGCCAAAAATTTGTGAATTCCCAAAATATATTTAGAATCTCGCCATTTTCACTGCTCTCTCCATGATCTCAGCAGCCAATACTCTTGCCTAGGGTATTTAGGGTATTTCTTGACAACCTCTTAATAGGGCTCACTGCCTCAAACCTTGCTCCTACAACCTCTGCGTGCAGAAGTCAGGATGATCCTTTTCACATGTAAATGTGTTCATATCGCTCTTCTGCTCAAAACTCTGCCATGGCCCCACACTTTGCTCAAGGAGGTACATTGCCCTACCCCACCCTAGATGATTTTCTCGCCCCTTTCCAAGGCCTCATCTCTCATTCTCCCCTCTTCTCTCCTCTCCGTCCCCATGGAACTCCTGCTGCTCCTTCCACACAGCAGCAACCCAGGCACATCCCCACTCTTGGTGTTATCTGAGCTAGTTCCTCTGTGTCGAAAAGGTTTCCCCAAATATCTGCTGGGCCAACTCCCTCATCTCCTTCAACTTTTGGTAGGACCATTCTCTCTCGTTAGGCCAACACTGACTTCCCCCAACAGAGAACTCCTGCTCCCTTATTCCCAGCTTTCCTTCCCCACCCCATCCCGCCACTTATCACCTGCTAACATTTTATAATTTACTTTTTTAATGTTATGGTTTACTGGCTTTTATCTCTCTGCTAGAGGTAAGCTCCATGAAGGCAGGAATCTTGGTTTTGCTCACTGAAGGATCTAGAACCATAGAATCTCATCAAATATCTAGAACAGTGCCTGTCCTATGCAACAGGCACTCAATTTGCTTTTTTTTAAGAAATGAATGAACCACTTATTAGTATACTTTGATTTAACAAACTCATGGAAATGGGTTTGAACCTACTGGTAGCATGGAGGGCACAGACACCATTGTTAACGCTGAAATGTGCTTAAACACAGCTTCAGCCGCACTCCACTTATCTCCACCTGCACTTGTTTATCTCTTTCTGCATGTAAAATCTAGATTCATTTTTAAAATAAAAGTAATTTTAATCAGTCAACACTTCCAAAGAAGAGTATATTTCGCTGGCCCTGAGCTGTGCTTTTGCACGCACAATGCAGCCCACGTAATGAACTGACCTTGGCTCTGGCTGCTGTCAGGGAATGCCCGCTGTTGTCTCTGCCTCTGCCAATGCTTATGATTTCAAGTTCCTTTTGAGTTCTGCAGGGGAAAGAAGGAGATGGGAGAAGCTATGGCAGAAACAAAAATTACTTTATATATAAGCTGTGTATTTTCCTACTAGACTATTAAATTGGCTCTTCCTTCAAAACTGGCAGCAGACGTCACTTATGTGACCCTAGAGTGATTCATATAATTTCAGCAGAAATAAGACATACATTGACAGACATTCAAATAATGTGCTTGGGATATTTCTGGACAGTTGCCATGATGTCAACTGTCGGGTTTTCAAAGATACATGTGAAATGATTAATAAAATATTTCTACTGACAACATTAGACATTCACGGCCAGCACACTCCATTAGCTAGAAAACACACTGTCTGCTTCATATGGGTCACTTTTGTACAAGAATGTTAATTCCTTTGCCAATGATATTCCTGGGACGTTAGGAAACATTTTCCTCATGTGTAAACAAACTGGTGTGCTCACAAGTCTTCTAAAGTGCGTTGCGGAGTTCATCAGACTAAAGAATGTGTCAGATAAGAACCTAGATTAAGCCTATGGCTCAAACGGCTAAAGCCCAGCCACATACACCTGAGCTGGTGGGTTCGAATCCTGCCCGGGCAGCCAAATAACAATGACAGCTGCAACCAAAAAATAGCTGGGCGTTGTGGTAGGCTCCTACAGTCCCAGCTACTTGGGAGGCAGAGACAGGAGAATCACTTGAGCCCAGGAGTTGGAGGTTGCTGTGAGCTGTGATGCCATAGCACTCTACCCAGGGGAATAGCCTGAGGCTCTGTCTCAAAAAAAAAAAAAAAAAAGAAAAGAACCTGGTTTAAACTCTTGAGTCTCAGTTCCATTATCGCAAAAGAAAGTTTAACTGCTCATTTCAAATGCATGCAAAAGTGTGTGAATTTCACCTACCAAACATACTAGAATCATTAATGAGAAAACGAAAATCTTAATTTATTTTGGGAGATTTCACATCTCCCAAAATTACATTCTAAAATATCTTGCTATTTTAATAAATATGACATTAAGAAATAATTTATGATCTAGAAGGATTTTAAATGCAGAGTTAAATAAACCAAAGTATTGAGGACACTGAAAAAAATTCACTCCTTTTTAATGCATTATATTTTTACATAGTGAAGAAAACAGGCTCTCTTTTCAATATCTAAACTTCTCGATTTGATGACTTTCCACAGATACAACACACTCGGGGGAAATTGGCACCAAGAAAAAGGTGAAAAGACTATTAAGCTTTCAAAGATACTTCCATACATCCAGGCTGCTTCGTGGAATTATACCACAAGCCCCTCTCCACCTGCTGGATGAAGACTACCTGGGACAAGCACGGGTAAGCTGGCAGCCACCCTGGACCCTCAGAGCAGGTCAGTGGGCCTTGTCTCAGCTAATAGCACCTGGGGTCGGGTCCTGCTCTGTCGCAGAGGAGGCCTAGTTATTCAGCACATCTGGACTTTTTCCTCAAATAGAAAATGAAATTCACAGGCTGTGTGTGGTGGCTCACACTTGTAATCCAAGCACTTTGGGAGGCCAAGGTGGGTGGATCTCGTGAAGCCAGGAATTCAAACCAATGTGAACAATATAGCAAGACCCTTCGAGTGAGGGTGGAAATTAATGTGCGACAGTATTTTTAAATGTTTGCAATTATCTCTCACCCAAACTGCCAGTGGCATTTTAAATGGAATCAACTGCCCTGGTTTAGATAGTTAAAAGCAGTATTTTAATTTATTAAGAAGTACATATTACTAACATCTGCCAGTAAGAAATGAATGGCAAGTAACGTCAGAAGAACTAACACCCAATGTCAGGTCTACAAAAGGGAAAAAGCAAATCACTTCTAACTGCAAGGGCTGAGTTGGGTGAACGTTTGTTCATTTGTTTGTTTGTTTGTTGAGAAGTGGTCACTGGACGTCACTGACAGATTGTCTTTCTTCTCAGCAGCCACATCTTCAGTGTTGTTGAGATGTTAAGAGAACAGTAGGCTGGAAGTCTAGATATCAAAAGTCAAGCTTTAGCCTCTAGTATTATTTGATTTGGGTAAAAAACTCACCCAATCTAGACCTTGAAAATAACTTATTAGTCCTTCACTTTTCTGCCATGCTCTGAAGGTCTGTGTATGTCAGGCCAAAGCATTTGGATTGTATCTTAGAACACAGGGAAGCCGTTCCACGGTACATAGATAGTAGATAAAATTGTTTAATTCACTGTGTCTCAAAGTAAATGTTTGAGTCTCCGAAATGATTCATCTGAGTGCTGTTTTCTGTTTGTCTTTTCAGCATATGCTCTCCAAAGTGGGAATGTGGGATTTTGACATTTTCTTGTTTGATCGCTTGACAAATGGTAAGTTACCCAGAAGAATTCTCACTAAAGTACACACCATAAAGTGGGATTAATTTCATGAAAAACAGAATTTATTTTTAAACACTGTCATTCTTTTTTACTTCTCTCCTCACTTACATAAATCCGTGGCTACTGAAGAACAATCAGGGCAAGAGAAAATTACTCCAAATGAAGAATAAAGACTGAATTTAGCCTCAGAATCTTAAGATAGTTTCCTTCTGACCTTGAGGATCCCAAAGGAATTTGGAAACCACAGATTAGATTCTTTCCTAGCAGAGTACTTTGGCCACATCCAAAAGGAGGAAGTTTATTGTTGGTTGATGAAAACTCAAAACACAAAAGCACATCTGATCAGTCCTGACTTTGACCAGACAGGGAGCTAGTGATCGGAGTCTTCCCCGTTGCAGATACTGCTTAAACATGTCTGATATTGTCAGAAGAAAACAATTGCTGAGGAGACTGTAAAAGCTTAGGCTGCAAATGATGAGAAAAGTAAACATTTCCCTTGGTTTCAATTATTTAATTTTTGTGCTTATAAAGGGCTTCCTTAAGAAAATAATAAAAATCTCCAGTCAGTGCCCCTAATAGTGGATACGGCACCAGCCACATACACTGAGGCTGGTGGGTTCAAACCTGCCCTGGGCCTGCTAAAACAATGACAACTGCAACAAAAAATAGCTGGGTATCATGGTGGGCACCTATAGTCCCAGCTACTTGGGAGACTGAGGCAAGAGAATCACTTGAGCCCAGGAGTTGGAGGTTGCTGTGAGCTGTGTTGTCACAGCACTCTACTGAGGATGACCTAGTAAAACTCTGTCTCAGAAAAAAAAAAAAAGAAAGAAAATAACAAAATCTTCTTATATTTTCATCTGCACATTCAGCAAATGCTGGTAAGCTTCCAGAGTCAATGAAAGGCATCACATTTAATGCTGATGTTTGTGTGTTCCACCATCTACCTTGCTTTAAGTCATTACAGATGGTTTTCTTACCATTCTGTTACTTGACAACATGAAGAGAAACATGCCTAAGACCATGCAATGGATCAGTCCCCTGCAGAAAGCTAACTGGTCTACCATATAGGGAGGACTCCCATAACCTTGCATGTAACTTCACTCACATCAACTGAGTATTGGGTGATGGCAAGTGAAGTTACCTGTGAACATTTTGTTTTTGTTTTTGTTTTGTTTGTTTGTTTGTTTCCTTTTTTTTTTTTTTTTTTT
>NW_003852437.1:11598126-11611471 GCF_000181295.1 Otolemur garnettii | reverse complement strand
CCTCCAACTCATGGGCTCAAGCAAGTCTCCTGCCTCTGCCTGCCAAGTAGCTGGGATCACAGGCACCCGCCACAACGCCTGACTATTTTTTTTTTGGTTGGAGCCATCATTGTTGTTTGGCGGGCCCAGGCTGGATTCGAACACGCTACCTTACCTGTATGTGTCTGGCGCCTTAGCCACTTGAGCCACAGGCGCCGAGCCAAACATTTTGTTTAAAAGAGAGTAGAATCATGACACTCACAGAAATATGAAAGGAACACATGTCAAACATTTTATTTAACTCAATTACTTAGAGACCAGTAAGATACTACTAGTTCCAAAGAGAATTCATATGTACTAAATACATACTGCACATAGGAAAGAAATGCTGAAACAAACTTATAAATAGCTGCAAAACTGGGAGTGAAAAATCAATTGTATTTCCACCTGACTAATTTCATTTCCTCTATGTTTTCTTCAAGTAGCTTTATAATTTTAGGTCTAATGGTTAAGTCTTTAATCCATTTAGTGTTGGTCTTTGTAGATGATGATGAGAGAAAGAGAGAGGTCTAGTTTCACTCTTCTACCTGTAGATATCCTGGTTTCCCAGCACCATGTTTTGAAGAGACCATGTTTCCCCCAGTGTGTTGTTGATGTCTTTGTTAAAAATCAGTTGGCAGAAAATACATGCATTTAATTCTGAGTTCTCCACTCTATTCCATTGATCCATGTGTGTCTTTGCTTTTAAAATTCAAAATGACCATTCTTAAACAATATTTCCTAGTGCTCGTAAGCTAGCATAGCTTCATTTTTGCACCTCTTCTGACCTGAGTTCTAAAATATCTCACCGTCAAATCTCTTCCTGGCGGATCTTCCACAGGAAGAACAGACTGTGACTATTAAGCACTATGGTAGTTTAGCTAGTCCTGTAAATGGAAGAGTCAAGAGGAAGTCACTTGAGGCACATTTCAAGTGGCCGCTATCTATGTCTTTCAAAAAATATACTTCTGCACATGAGTATATCTCTGACACCTCAGGAGGCAGATTTCTTCTAACTCTTAATGTTTTCATTGCTTTTCATATAGGAGAAGCTCTGAGCTAATTTTACGTGCACAATAAGAAAAAAACCTAGGATCAGAGCATAGTAATGATGTCCTACATAATTACATAATTTCAAATCCAAAGGGGGAAAAAATGATTCCATTAGAGAAACTGTATTACAGACAACTCATTGTCAATGTTGATATTTTAGTGGTGATAAAAATGAGCTAAAGCAAGTAACTGTTTTCCTTTAGGAAACAGCCTGGTAACACTGCTATGCCATCTTTTCAACTCCCATGGACTCATTCACCATTTCAACTTAGATATGGTGACTTTACACAGATTTTTAGGTAAGTCCTTTTTTCCACACTTCTACCCCTGCTCTCATGAACAATGGCAATGTGTAATACTCTTTAATGTAAAGTGACAAGAACCACAGTGTGATGGATAAAGACTTCAAATTAATCTTAAATAATCTCACTTTAATTTTAAAATATGGCTTACCCATCTTAAATCATTGGAAAATTATTTACTTGATTATAGTGGCCCTTGAACAATTCTGGGGTTAAGGGTGCCAACCCCCCCATGCAGTCAAAAATCCATGTGTAACTTTTGACTCCCCAAAACTTTGCTGCTAATAGCCTACTGTTGACCAAAAGCCTTACCAACAACCAAAAGTCAATAAACATGTATGTTGTATGTGTTACATACTGCATTCTCATGATAAAATAGGGTAGAGAAAATAAATTATAAGGAAGAGAAAATATGTTTGCTATTCATTAAGTGGAAGTGAATAATCAAGAAGGTCTTCATCTTCATCACCTTCACATGGAGTAGGCTGAGGAGGAGGAAAAAGAGGAGGGACAGCTCTTGCTGTCTGGCGGGGGGATGCACACGGTTCAAAACTCTGTTGTTCAAGGGCCAACTGTAGTCATGTTTACAATAAAATCTCTATAAAGAACACTATCGATAACATAATTGTCAAAGAAGAAACACATCTGCTCACATATTAACAAGCCACTAGTGAGATATGCCTCAAATAATTCCAATCAGAACGTGAGTTGTTGAAAATCTTCACTAGACTTAAAAAAAAAAACTACCATTTATATAGCAGCATTATGAGCAGGGTATTTCTGTTATTTCTAACTGTTTGAACAAATCTGCAATTTGGATGTTATCCTCACCATTTAACCCATGGTTAAGGAGGGGTACAAAGAGGTTTCGTTACATACTCAAGGCCAACAGCTTCTAGGTGGCAAAACCTGAGTCCAAGCCTAGGTCTCCCTGACTTGCAGGCCCACCATCTTTCCACCCAAGCCCACCATCACTCTGTATCCAAAGGCAGCCCCAGTTTTTATTTGACTTCATGCATACTCTTATCTGCCAGTGACTTACCCAGGGCACATTTCTAATCACCACATGACTGTCTGATGCCATTTAGCGTGTTTCTGAGTTCTTTGAGTTGCCATGTGGCTATAATTTGAATTTGGAATCTGACTCCACGCCATTAGGAGTAAAATAACAGCAGCCACAACCAGGCTTGCATCTGCTGGAAGGTCTCCCAGGGAGTGGCATGTATTAACATATTCAATCCTTATGTGACATTTTGAGTTCATAGTTATTGTTATCCCCACTTTATAAAGAAGAAAACTGAGGGAATGTGCAATTAAGTCACTGGCCCAAAGTAGATAACAAGTCATAGAGCCAGGATTTAAATATAATTGTAGACTCCGCGCCTGTGGCTCAAGCGGCTAAGGCGCCAGCCACATACACCTAAGGTGGCGGGTTCGAATCCCCAGCCCGGGCCCACCAAACAACAATGATGGCTGCAACCAAAAAATGGCCGGGCGTTGTGGCGGGCGCCCAGCTACTTGGGAGGCTGAGGCAGGAGACTCGCTTGAGCCCAGGAGTTGGAGGTTGCTGTGAGCTGTGATGCCATGGCACTCCACCCAACGGGATAGCTTGAGGCTCTGTCTCAAAAAAAAAAAATTAAATAAATAAATAAATATAATTGTAAACTAAACCTGCCAATTAAAAGGCATATGCAACACAACAGAAATATTTGAAACCAGCCACAACATGGCTCATATCCAGAAGCACAAATAGTACCTAGCCAATTGTATTTTCATTGATCAAGGAAAGTAATGGCCATGAATAGGGCCAAATATTTTCGATTTGTCTAAAGAGAAAAGTACAGATTCAGACACTTTGGACATGTGTACATACCTAGAGAATATGTAAAGAATGCAGAATTGACAACAGAATTAACATCAGGATCCAGATCCAGATTGATAACAGGGGGTGAAAGAATGTAGAATCTGAGCTTTCTATACACATGGCATTCTAAGCTTTGCCTGGGTCAAAAGCTGAAGCAGGCTAGTGTCTTCCCTAAATAGCAAACCAAAATTGCCTGTGCCTCTACCTCGTTCCAAGAGCAAAGTCTTGTGTTAGACTAGAGGAACATGAAAGATGGTACCTTAACTTGAATAAAGTTGAAATACATCCAAGGAGTTCTCAGCTGGATTGATGCAGTACTCTGAATTTCTGTCCAAAAAGCCCCTAGACTTGCTTTGGTCAGTATTTGTTATTTAAATGATAAACCCAACTTCGGCTATCAGTAGTCCGACGTTACTTTTGGAGAGGAAACCTCCCTTATGGAGGATCGTTCATAAATGGCAGCAAATTTAAGGAAACTGCAGTGTGAGATGAAGTCGTCCTGCTCCTGCATCTTTATTTTCCCTGTGACTGACAGCCTCGTGCATGTCAGTGAGGGGGACTATGAAGAAGGTGAGACGTCCCAAGTCCTCATGAATCCTTTAGCCTTGCTCCCCTCTGCTCTGCGTCTCCTTTTTACTAGAAACAGCCGGGTAGAACTGCCAAGCTTGCAAACCATGTTTATTTTTAAAGGATATCCAGGCTGCATATTTTGGAGCCACTGATATTTTTAAATAAAAAGAACTCTCAGCAGGTCTGAGCTAGGATAAGTGTACCAGTCCTGTTTGGGTTTTAGCCGACTAAGTTATCTATTTACCTCCTAGTCATGGTTCAAGAAGATTACCACAGCCAAAACCCGTATCACAATGCCGTTCATGCAGCCGATGTCACCCAGGCCATGCACTGCTACCTGAAGGAGCCAAAGGTAAGACAATGCCCGGCTGCCTCCTTGGCCATCGGGAAATGCCAAGGAAAGTATCTGCTAGGACCCCAGTCACTCATTTATCTCAGGAACTATGTTATGGGTCATTCACTTTATGAATACAAATTATTTTTATTAAAGTTCCTGGGTTAGCTCTGAAAATCTTATGCTATTCACAAAAAAAAGATGTGAACGGTCTGAGGTTTTCCTTCATATTTTGTATATTTTTGAGGCTGTGTTAGCACAGAACAACCCTCTCTATGACAATCTACACTTCAGCTATTTCCAACAATCCCAAGGACGGGCCCTTTTGCTTTAGACCTTTGCCACAAACACCACTAGCACTGAACGTGACTGGGAGAAGTCTCACACCCCAGGTTGTTTGATCAAGAAATGAAATCAAGGCTCGGCGCCTATAGCTCAACCGGCTAAGGCGCCAGCCACGTACACCTAAGGTGGCGGGTTCGAATCCCCAGCCCGGACCCGCCAAAACAACAATGACGGCTGCAACCAAAAAAAAATAGCCCGTTGTGGCGGGCGCCTGTGGTCCCAGCTACTTGGGAGGTGGAGGCAGGAGACTCGCTTGAGCCCAGGAGTTGGAGGTTGCTGTGAGCTGTAATGCCATGGCACTCTACCCAGGGGGACAGCTTGAGGCTCTGTCTCAAAAAAAAAAAAAAAAAAAAAAAAGAAATGAAATCAAAACTCCTCAAGGCTCATGTTCCATTTCCTGCTGAGCCAACTGGACATCCTGATTCCGGGCCAAAAACTTGCGAATGTCAAAGATGTGTTAGCGAGCATGCCCCGAGGCAATAAACCAATCCAAAGTTAAAAATTGAAAACAAAATAAGAATGCTCATTACTCAATATCTAGGCAGTTCTCAGCTGTATAAAATTTAGTGGATATAAGATGCAGGATGAGTTAAGATAGCTGAAAAATGACATCCCAGTCTAAGGCTCTGCCTAATTTAATCCGTTCTAACATCCCACTAAATATACAGATGCTTTGACAGCAACCACAATATACAGATGCCAAACAGGCATGCTCAGGGCAAAGCTGGGTAGATGCCTCATCCATGTAAGATCTCCCCAAAACATGCATGGCTTTATTTTTTAATCTCTAAATAGTCCAAAAGTTGTAAGTTATATTGTTAAGTTGTAAGTTTTATCCAAGTTGTATTTTCATACTTAGTTCCGGATTCCCATGTTCCTGCTTGTTTTCCCAGCTAACCCAAACATCACAGATTCTTTCCCCACGCTATTCAGTACACATTGAAGAGTTATGTGAATTTCACAATTCAGCCCACTTCTTTGAAGGAAGTGGCAGAGATATATTAGATAGATAGATTACAAATATGCAAATGATCTTTGTAATAAGTCCATCACTTTGGCTTCGATTTTTCCCCTCATTTACGGCTTTCTCCAGGGGCAAGGCTGGTTTCAGATTGGCCTTCTGCCTGCACACCCTGTAGCAATGTTGCCAACAAGCAATCCGATCACAGCAGATACAAAACAGAGGGCAGCAGGAAGAAAGGGATACCCAAATCGTCACAGTTTGCGTTGACTCAGCAGCTGTCCTTTCTTTCCTGAGATCCCATGTGAATATCACCTCATTGAAAGCCTAGGAGGGTAAAAGTCCAGCTGAGAGGCACAGACAGTGGTCATGACACTACACTCTGTCGGATGGAGCCAAAACAAATAAAAGTCTGTTCATGGAAACACACCCATCAACCTCTTCATTTGATCTTTTAACAGCTCGCCAGCTTCCTCACGCCTCTGGACATCATGCTGGGGCTGCTGGCTGCAGCAGCACACGATGTGGACCACCCAGGGGTAAACCAGCCTTTTTTGATCAAAACTAACCACCACCTTGCCAACCTGTATCAGGTAAGAAATCCCGACATGGAGCCAGACACAGCGCGGTCGATTGTCAGGGACCCAGTGCCCAAGTGCTCAAGTCTGACTCTTCCCTTGGAGACAACCAACCTCCAGGGTCAGCCCTGATGTCGGAGACCGCACTCAAAGAGTATGGGTTTGAAATAGGCCCAATATATCTCCCAAGGGAGACTGGATTAATTTACAAGGATATCCAAGGAATTCAATTTGCTCCACACCAGGTTTGAGATTTTCCTAAATCAAACAAGGTCTCAGAGCCCACCCTCTCATTATTTGAGAATATCTGTCTCCATGAGACCATCCTCTATACAATGGCCAGTGGAAGCCAGTTCTTGTAAGGCTTCTGTGATATTTCCCAGGAGCAATCCTAATTCAAACTTGAGTCTCTGGGGCCATCTCTGAGATTTCTTGGCCTATGAGTCAGAGGTATGTTATCAAAGACAATAAATATATTTTGTTATCATAAAGTTATTGTTATATAGTTCTACAGCATGAATAGGTTTGCCTGAAGAATTCTTATTTACAGCATGGTCACAGGTATTAAACCCTACCTGTATCATAAATGAATCACTACAAGAATTTTCAATGTAATTCTTTTTGATGTAGCTTGTTCAATGTAGTTTCTTCCACCATCATTAACAAAATCATATCATACCATGGAGTCGTTCATCTTGATTTTTGAAAAAATTGAGCGCTGAAAGAATTCCTGAAAGATCCCCACAAAAAAACTGCATTAAACAAGATTTTGAATCTTGAGGATACATTCATTTCCGATAAAGTACAACTGTAACATGAAAAGAAGCCTCTCTTCACCCAGTCAATTAACTTTTGGCACATGAGGCTGATGGGTCCACCTGGCATAGGTGCTAAGCTCTCTCGGGTAGGCAGCCAGCACCTGGAGCTGGGATAGGTGTGGCCATGTAGAGGGGATAGAATAACTTTGGATCATGAGCTAAAACTAGCAAATAAAAAACTAAATTTTCTAAACCATCTCAAAAGCTCAACTTATTGCCTGAGAAAAGATACATTTAACTAGGGGAGAAATAAATGACTATCCTGGGAGCCCCCGTATAGGTTTTCTATCCCTCTCAATTCTGACTTTTTCATACATCTTTTATTAAACAACAGAAGTCAATTAACAAGAGTGGCTACTTGGTCCACTCCCATAAATGTAAATGCTCATATAATTCTAATTTCTCGACACCAAATAAATTCCATCAGTGTAGTTTAAGAAAGTATCTACTGCTATTGACTAATTTGTACTTAAAAATAAGGGTCATAAAACTGTGCTTTCCATGTAGTAGTATATAAAAACATGTAATGAATTCTCATTCACACAGAAAGTCAAAGAGAAATATGCCAGGTGTTAAAGAAAGCCAAAAACAAGAAAATAAGTGAAGAGTTAAATGCTCACTGCTAATTAACAAGAAGTGATTCTCTCTAAAAAGATACTCCAATCTATCTGACTCAGATACTAAAGATTTTCTCAGAAAAATGAATTCCTTTACTCAAACTTCTAAAGTACAGTAATTTTTAATAATTTTTATTTTAATGTCTTTATTAAAAATAAAGATTCTAAGAACACGACCAATCTCTATAGGGTTTTCAGTACAACATATAGTCTTGTATATTTTTAATCAACAACTATGTATTGCATCTATCAGCTGACACACTAAGATCTAGGCGTTCAGAGATGAATAAAACCCAACCTCTGCCCTCAAACACTTATTTAAACTCAGATGCCAAACTGAGCAAAACTCAAGTAAACTTAATCCCGGTTTGAGAGAGATTTGAGGAACTGGCTAAAGGTACACATATGAATACTTTTTTTTAACTCTCTGAAGAATGAATGCCTGTGCTGTTCTTATATCTAAAGATGTTACTACAGTTCTGTGAGCTATTGTTTATATTCAGCCGTGAACTTGCCCATCTAAAGTAAATCCTTTTTTGACAATGACTAGGAAGGAACTGGGGTACAGGGCTCAAAAACCACATCCAAGATACCATCCTCATCAGTCACTTGCTCTGCAGTCTTAGGACCTCTTAAAGGCTAGAAATCCACGTCTTTAAGTTTGGAGAACAGCATTAAAGGCAAACCAGTGTCACATGGTATCATAAAGACACTGTCGGTGTCACCTGGCTGGCTAGAATAAAAGCTGAAACTGTTATCAGCCAAATTGGGACTTACCGTTGAAAGTAAAAATTGATTAAATAGACTTGAAAATAAAATAAGATTTCAATTTTGTCAAAAAAAAATTATGGTGCCTTTATATTTGGCTATATACTATCTTTTATTAGCTATATTAAGGAATGCCCAAAAGATAAAGTTTCTTATAAAAAATTCAATTCAACAAACTATATCATTAACCTTTATTCAATACTTGCTATGATCCAAACACTGTGATAAATGCTTGTTAGGTAATATATTATTTTGTTTTGTTTTAAATGAATCCTAGGGCATGTATTATTATTTAATAGTAAATATTTTATTTTAATATTAAATATTATTATTTATATTATTTAATCCTCACAATAGTCCCATGAGGTGGGTACTATTATCAATACCAACTTTTCAGAAAGAGGAAAAATGATACTTGGGAAATTCAAGTGTTTTTTTTCCTGAAAATAAACAGATAATTAATAGAACCGGGAGTAGAGCTCATGTCTTTTGTCCCTCTATGCAGTTAGCCTCTGAAATTCATATTGATTACCAAGTATAGACAAGAAATTCAGAGTTCTCCTCCAGTCCTCCTGTTCTAGTGAGGGAGACAAGAGGATCACAGACAAGTGACTTAAGCGTGCAAGAATTCGATAAGCACTCTAAAGTATATGGCTACGAGCAAATGGCACAGAAAGACAGAGGGGGGAAAAGAACCTGATTCTATAGATGGCTTTCAGAAAAAAAAAAAAAACATAGAGGAAGAATGCTGTAAAGTAGGCCTTCTAGTGTGAATAACATTTTTAACAGCTGTAATAATAACAGCATTAGAGGCAAGATGAGCTGATGTACTTCTGGGATTAACACCCACAACTCCAGAATAACTGAAAATGGACCGTCCCTGTGGCTGTGGCTGCCCATGGTCCTACAATCCCTGCTGTCCCATCAGGGGTTTGTGCATGTCATGATTGAGTGCACATTCTCCCCTCATGAAAACTTAAGAGCAGTTGTACAGAACACGACCTGGGTTAGGAAATCTCCAGTCTGTATTGTAGATAAGAAACTGGCAGGACTCTTCAGGTTTTCAATTTTAAGGAAAAAAAATCATGTTTCATAATCTATAAGCTGAACAAGATCATTAACAATACATGATATTTCAAAATCTTTAGGAATGTAGCCTTTTAGTTTCTTAGGGGCCTGTTGATTGAGACAGGAATGGGCTTTCAGGAAACTGCAGATTCTCACAGGCTGCACTTCTATACCTTTTTCTAAGGGGAGGATCTCCAGCTTATCTCATCACATTTTAAAATGAGCTGTGGATTCTGAAAATGTTAAGAATCATGACAATGAATGAAAAAAAAATATGTACATATAAACACACAAGAATTACCCATGCACACGTGCGCACTTGGTCAACAAGAATACCTTAGAGAGGATGTGCCAGGAATTATGTGGCTTTCAGAACACCCTGTGCGTGACTTTGCTGCAATCCAGACTTACTATAAATGAGATAAAATGGAAGAGGGCTTCCTCCCCCTCCTTTTGTTGGCTGTGTTCTTTTAATTCTATTAAATAAGATCATTGCATAACGCCCCACATTTTCTTCTGACCTGAGATAAAGAGAGAGCCAGGGCCACTGAAGTGAAGGCCAGGTCAGAGGGCTCCCTCCTATTGTCTGATGTCTGGACTCGCTAGCGGAACTGCCAACCAAGTTCAACACGAAGGCACTGAAAGCACTTCCACCTGGCACCTCTCTCATAGGCCGGGAAGCAGTCCAGGAGTTGGGGTGGACTGAGAGGAAAAGGAGCCTGTGAGAGAGAGAACCAAGAATTTACTGTCTATCATTCCAACCCCCCCCCCACATTGAAAGGTGGCTTCAGTAATCGCACAAAGTAAGGACTAAGTCAGACCCAACATTGGTTATTACAGTTGTAAAAGGGATCACTTTCAGGTCAATTTACATTTTAATTCCTTTTGATGGAGTCTACGTATTAACTAGTGACCAAGCACCCTATAGGAATAAAATAATAAATAATGGATGGTCCCGGGGCGGCACCTGTGGCTCAAGGAGTAGGGCGCTGGCCCCCTATACCGGGGGCGAAGGGTTCAAGCCTGGCCCCAGCCAAAACTGTAAAAAAATAAAAATAAAAAAAAAATAATGGTCCCATAAACTTACAGTCATCACATCCTATAATGTCTTGCAGAACTTTATCTTCAGTTTTCTAGTCATTTATTACAAGTGCTTAGAAGGGGGTTAGAATTTTTAAACACGTTTTATTCTTAATGACACTGAATCACAAGCATGAGATGGAGCCAGGACTGGTCCTTCCATGCAGTTCTATGACCAAAACAAACATCTGCAAAGATTATGTGTACTCTCACAATTTCTACAATAGGAAAGGCGTTTTTAGAGAGTAGTGTTAAAATTATAAAAGGAACCAAAATTTGTTTTTTCCTGTTCCATAAAACTTCTGTTGGCCCTGAGCTACCCCACAGAGAGCAATGGGTATCTCTATTCCTTGTGCTCAATTTAATCAATGTCTTGAGCAGATGGAGATAAGCAAGACAAATACATCAAACAAGGCAGGGCCTTAGCTCTTAAAGGGACAAGGTCTTGGCCAGGGCTCAGCATCTCCGAGACCTCCTGGCCTGGGGCTCTTGCAGTGTTACCAAGGAGACCACTTGGCCTACTAGGGAAGAACACAGCAGACTGCATTATCTCCAGTCTCCCACCTCGTTTCATGAGCAATTAAAAATGAAAACACTGACAATTTTCCTGTTGTTGTTTTTCTTCTTATATATCCAGGGATTGGAAGGGCATAATTAACTCTGATTCCTGTTCTATGCCAGATTCAGTTTATCACCCCCATCATCATCATATTTTAATCAAAGAAAATGTTCAATAAATAGGGGGGAAACCAGTTTAAAGCCGTCTTGTACCAAAGCAACTCTTTTCTGCCAGATTCTTCCTGACAAATAGTGTCTTGATTTAATTTGAAAACCTATGTTGGTGGTTTCTTAAATGCCAGGTGTGTTGTTATTAGAGAACAAAGGGATTGTTTTGTTCTTAGGGTGAATAATACCTGATCCTTCAGACAAAAGGAGAAATAAAGGTTTTGCCCTAGAAGTTTTAAGGGCTTTTTTTTTTCAAATTAAAATTCTAATCACCTTTGTTGCCACAAAGGTTGATGCTTGCTCTTTGAACTTTAAGATGATTCTTAAAACTACAAGTATGAGGAGTTTGAGACACTAGAATACATTGCCCTTGGGATAACGTGAAATCACTGACCTGATGTCTCTTAAAGGTGGACAGACATGGTAGCTACTGTGATATTCTAAAACTGACTGTGATTTCATGGGATAGTAAAGTGGCTTCATCTCCCTACCTGTTGAGATCTCCGATCACGACCATTGCTGATAATTTTCTTCTTTTTCTTCATCTACCTTGTGTTGATACTGGTGGTTGAGCTTCTGTGAAAGCCAGATGAGTCTGGAGTGGTAGACGCACCTCCCTTCTGGGGAGGACGCGGCATTGTCTGCTCTGAAGCTTCGCTAAGACAGACCAGCCTGCTCACCAGCCCTCACCTCTCTGCCAGTGCGCCAGCATCCTCCTGTCGCCCACCTGTACTCAGTCTTGCCGGCTTTCAGCCCTTTCCCCACGGCAAAGCAGGAAGGAGTTTCCTAAAACTCAGATCTCCCACCTGGATTGCTGCTTAACACCCCTGTTCCTCGGGGTTTAATACAGTTTACAAGCCCCGTTCTGATCCGACCCCTGCTACACCTGCCAGCCTCACTGCCCACCATTACTCTCCTGGCCTTCCTGCATTGACTCTGAAATTCTTTCAGTTTCCCACTGTATCGTTCATTCCTTTATTCATTCAACAAAATTTTTATGCAATGCTTAATACGTGCCAAGTGCTGGGAATACAGAACCTGAACAAAACAAGTAAAAATCCCTTCTTTCTTCCTGGGAAAACACCTAAGTAAAATACGTATTCCATTAGAAAGTGATAGTTTCTAAAGATAAAAAGTAGCAATAAAACAAAAGGAAGCTGTGAAATGTCCCTCTTGCTCCTACCGCTGTACAGAGCATTTATAGTACAGTGGACTGTCTGTACTCGCGGACGCCCCTCTACCTCGCTCATCCTTTTCATCTCAAGTTGGACATATCTTCCTCCCAATGCCTTCTTTTTCTCTAAAAATCCATCTCCCATGCTGCTTCTGTGCAATTCCCTAGTCCCTTACCCCTTCCCTTCTCCCGGTATTTATCACAAGCATGGCCATCACCCCATTAGTTGTCCACATCCTCCAACAGACTGAGTTTCTGAGCACCTAGCCCGTTCACACCTGTACCCTCAGTATCTGGCACAGTCCAGGGTTCACTGACTATTTAATAGCTCCTCCTACTGATGGTCACTGTCTTACTGAGCCCCCTCCAAGTGCCCCGTGTGGAAGGAGCAGCAATAATTTAAAAATTCTTTGGAATTCTTATTTGCATCTTAGAATTGACAAATACTGTCTAATGTATATGATTTCTGGAGTTATTTACCTGATCCTGGTTTTTTGTGAATGAACAGTGGGAGATAGCCAATTGCTCTAATTTGAAAATCTCTTTGGCTTCTACCTAAGTCTAAGGATTTCAAAACAGAAAATGCCAGGTCTGGCTTCTGTTAGATACTGAGCAAAAATTCAAACAAGACTCTTCTTTCTTTTAACTTTTGCAGCTACTGAAACTTGGAGTTTGAGATAGGAATTACTCAGTACCTATTCAACAAATATTTACTAATTTTTGTGGCCCCACGCCAAATACTGTGGGACAAAGATGAATCAGGCACACCCCCTGTCTTCAAAAGCAGTCATGTGTGGCAGCAGTTTTCAAACAGAGTGTGGGTGCCCCATGGGACATATGAAGACTTTCCAAGGGGCACACAGGCACAAGCATGAACAGTGTTACAGAATCCATTTTCAGGGCCTTAACCTGATCTGCCTGGAATGTGCTTGCAGGTCAGTCAAGCCGGTTCTACTTTTCCACTCACCTTTCTTTTTTGAGACAGAGCCTCAAGCTGTCCCCCTGGGTAGAGTGCTGTGGCATCACAGCTCACAGCAACCTCCAACTCCTGGGCTCAAGCGAGTCTCCT
>NW_003852437.1:11586959-11597229 GCF_000181295.1 Otolemur garnettii | reverse complement strand
TCACAGCTCACAGCAACCTCCAACTCCTGGGCTCAAGCGAGTCTCCTGCCTCAGCCTCCCAAGTAGCTGGAACCACAGGCACCCGCCACAATGCCCAGCTATTTTTTGGTTGCAGCCATCATTGTTGTTTGGCAGGCCCAGGCTGGATGCAAACCCGCCACCTTGGGTATACGTGGCTGGCGCCTTAGCCACTTGAGCCACAGGCGCCGAGCCGAAAGCATAGTTTTTCAAAATTCATTAAAGAGTAAGTGAGCAGACCACTTACACATGGGAACAGGGCAGTGAACATAATTGTTATAAGGTGGTTTAGACACCAGGATAGAAGCTTGGGGTGGAGATGGGGCAGCTGGAAAAGGGGGATCTACCAGTTCTGCTGGGGTAACCAACCAGGAAAGGCTTTCCCAGCAGGTCAATCAGAAATAAGCAGATAAGTATATGTGCTTGTGTGTGCCGTGTGTGCATGTGTGCGTGCCTGTTTGTGTGTACATGTATGTGCATGCATGCATGTGCGTGAGTATGGGCTTCTGATTTTATTAAGGCAATTTCTTTTCATTGTTTTTGAACTTATGTAATTCTTTATTGCCATTTCTTATGCAAACACCAAGCTTTTTTTTTTTTTTGCGGTTTTTGGCCAGGGCTGGGTTTGAACCCAGCAACTCCAGCATATGGGACTAGCGCCTTACCCTTTTGAGCCACAGGCGCTGCCCAACACCAAGCATTATTATAAATCAAAACATCAGTAAGATCTTTTCATTAGCTCTTCAGGCTGACATGGAAGACAACCAATTAACGTTAAATGAATATTCATGATTTAAACAAGACATAAGCTTATTTCTATCCTTCATAAAAGGAATTTGGGAAATGGCAGTCTAGGTATGGTTGCTCCAAAAAATCATCAGGGACCCAAGATCCTTCTAGTTGAACAATCTATCACCACCAGGGAGAAGCCCTTGTCTTTATTGCCCCAGATAGCTGCTGGAGCTCCAGCCATTCCTGCTGCATTCCAGACTGTGAGCAGGTAGACTGGGAAAAACCAACAGAGGCTTCTCTCAGATGAGTCATTTCCCTTTGAACAACCTGGCTGTAAAGGAGGCTGGTAAATGTTATCTTTCTTCTCGACAGCCACAAACCCATATGAAAACTAAGATCCTGTGAATAAGGAGGAAAGGAAAACAGATTTAAGGGATGAACAAATAGGAGTCTCTGGGCCATGTGCTGCTTAATCTTACACCATCAAAATGATACATCCATGAGACCTTTCTCTTTATGTAACGTGCTTCCTCTAACCCAGGAATTACTGCAACACTTGTGCAACTCTTCTGTTTTCCTTTTCTTGCTGTTGTTTCTGCTCTGGTTACCTGATAGCTCCACTGTGCTGTCCATGTGTCTAAAGGTGTCTCAGACACACGTCTCACACTGAAGTCTATACCTGCGGCCTCCTCGTCATAGTCAATGGGCGCCCCATCCGTCACTCAGGCTGGAAACACTATGGTCATCCTTGCAGACCCGGAAATCAGCCACCTGCCTCCATCTCCACTGCTACCTCCCTCATCCACTCTTCCACCACCTGGTGCCTGGGGGGGGGTGCTGCTGCCCCCAAGTGGCCTCTACCTGCTTCTACCCTCACCCTCCCAAAGTCCATTGTCAACATAGCAGCATGTGAGTGATAGTAAATGATCTTACTTAAATGGAAGTCATATAATTTTACTCCTCCCCACCCCTTGCAGAGGCTCCTTATTTCTCTCAGAGTAAAAATCCTTATAATAGCCAGGAGGCTTTGCCTGTGCCTCCTAACCTCTCTAACTTACACTTGCCTTCTCCCACTGTGCATTGACCTCACAGTTCTTTGCTGCTGCCTCTGGAACATTCTTCTTCCAGACAGCAGTATGGCTAACTCCCTCCTGCCTTCTAGTCTTTGTTCGAATCTCACCTCTCACCCTGACTACCTTACCAGCCCCCACCCATGCTTCTCTCCACACATTTACTATCTTCTAACGTGCTATGTGGTTTTTCCAAATCAAAGTCTGTATTATGTTTGTTATTTATTGTCTGTCTCTGCCCATCCTTACCATCCTTGTCTGTTTTGTTCACTGACGTATTCCAAGCATGTGTCACAGTGCCTGGAATATTGTAAGTGTTCAGTACATTTGTGGAATGAAATTGAGTAACTTGTTCAGTAACTTACTTAGCAAGTCTATAGAAACTCTGTGCCAGGCATAGATTTGAGTGGGTACCAAAGGAACACAGCAGGCTTCCTACTCATACAAGGCTTATAAGTAAGAGGAAGAGGTATGGCATAAATAACTCTAACACACATAAAAAACAGGACTGAGTTCAACCTAACCCAGGACTTGAAGAATAACAAAGGAAAATTAAAAAAAAAAAAAAAAAGTATTAGACTCAGGCAGAGAAACTTCACCTCTGACCGGGGAGACGGCAGATGGCGTGTGGATGGAGTATTTGAATTTGGGTGGCAGGTTGATAAATAAATGTAGAGAAAGAAGGGTTTGAGGATAATAAACCACCTTGAAAGGCTTGCAAGGAGCAAAAGAAAAAGACACTGCCATATACTAATAATTTAATATTTTTATTAATAAGTTATAGTCTTATTAACATGATATTATTTCTTTGGACTGTAACAGCTTTGAAGGAAAGGAGAGGTATGTGGATTGAATTATCTCAAATATACAGGACAGGAATGATCATTGGGGGATTTTCAGAAAGCACTGAACGCTAAGCTAAGAAATTAGTCTTAACTTATCTGGAAGGGGTCTGCTGTGGGGTTTGGAGCAGGGCATGGGGGAAAGCAGGTGTCATGATCATACTACAGGCAGGGGCACTCCTGGAGGGCAGCTGTTTTGTCTCACTCATCCTTGGATCTCCCACGCCTGCCACAGCACCTCGAATGTTAGCGAGTGCTCAATAAATGTTTATTTATGCTTCAACAAATGATTAGGGAGAGGGTGTCTTGTCTTGTCAAATAAACAAGTCACATTTTAGTAACTGTAGTGAGGATGGATTGAAGGAAGGATCGTTTAGAAGCATCAGAAAGGCCCCAAATAGGGTCTCTTCAGGGAAAGGAAGGACTAGATAAGAAGGGATAAGTCAACAAGAGACACCATGTAGCAAAAACCACACAGAATTCAGAGACGGATGGGAGGTGAGGTTGCAAGTGCATGAACAATGAGTTCAATCTGTCTACTCAACTCATGACACATTAAACACGGGATTTATAGCAGTGAACTCAGATTCAGAGATAAATGCAAAGATTCCAATGTGGGTTTAGAATCTAACATCTAATTAAAATAATCAACCATAGATTTTTTTAGGCAACTACAGTAGCCTTTTGGGAAATTAAGTATAAATGCAGGCATTCATCGGCTTCTGAATGCTGGGAGGTGGCAGACAGAGGAAATCCTTGGGAGAACCAAGGGGTGTAGGCAGAGCGTAAGTCTTGAGTCTGGAAGACCTGCGTTAACCTTCCTCAGCCACTCAATTCCTGGTGGCCTCCCGGAGAAACCCAGGATTTTATCATCGATGAATTAATGATGCAAGCAGTAGAGGGGTATGTGACGTTTAGACAAGAGCATATACAGTGCCTGACACAGAACTGGTGCTTGATAAATGTTAGTCCTCCCTCCCTGTGCTGCCCTTCTTCCCTTACTCTCTGAAATCCACCAGGGGCTATGTTAACCAGTTTGATGAGAATACTTCAAATGGTATATAAAGCCAGCACATCCCCATGATTGCACTAATGCACACAGCCATGATTTAATTAAAAAGAAAGAAACAAAGAAAGAAATCCACCAGGGCGTCCTTTCTTCCAACACAGTTCTAGTCAAAACATACTTCTCTACATGGTGGCTCTCCCACAAAAGGGTGTCTTTGAAATCATCTACACTGCTGTCTTTTATTCTGTGCCAGCTTCCAAACCCACTCAATTTCCTTCCATTTCTTTGGTACTTACCTCTAAATATGGTCTCACCAGCAAATTTCCCAAGCATCCTTTTATTCTGTCTTTAGGAAGGTTATTAATGAAGACGTTAAGTCAGGCTGGCGTAAATAACAACGCTGAAAGCCATCTTCCAGACACTTCTGTTGTGTGTCAGCAGAGATATGGTGTCATTTATCATTAAGTCTTGCTACAGTTTTCTAGCCCCTTAAAAAACTCACATGAGGACACTCGTGTCCACATCTACTTGAATCAGTCTCGCCAGTGAACTCATGAGTGACTGAATTAAATGTCATAGCAAGATTGAACAGCTGTTGCCTCACACCAACCTATGATTCTCTGTTTCCATAAATCTTTACAATCAAAACAAGTTAGTCTGGCATGTTATTGCTAATCAGCTTTCTCTTTTGTTGCGTTTGGCTCATGCCCAAAAGGAGATAATAGACCAGGTGATAAAAGGCAACCACATTCATCACTGCTTCAAATGTGGTCAAGTGGTAAATAAAGAATAGTCACTCCTTGGCAATGAGAGAAACATCTGGCAATAGACACATCCTCGACAGAGGGTAGTGTGAGACGCGGCCTCATGAAATTCATCATAACAAAGCCCTAAAGAGAAATTGGTGTATTGGTTTTAGAACCAAGAATACTTGAGGCTCTCTTGCGTTTGTGCTTTGCTAGTGGACCCCAAACTGCATCACTCGCCAGTGATTCTCTATCACGATTGGTGGAAAAGTTGAGTAGTACACAGGAGGCTCAGATACAGTTGGAGCAGAGTGATGGGATGGTTTGCGGTCTCACTCTTTAGTCTCCATATTATTTCTTTGCTTTCTCTCCCCTCACTTTTTTTTAAAGTGCACGTAATATAAAACTTAACCACCTTAACCATTTTGACTATACAATTCTGTGGGGTGAAGTATATGTATAATGTTCGGCACCTGTCACCAACCTCCATCCCTAGAACTCTTTTCATGATGCATAACTGAAATTCCATACCCATCAAACAATAACTGCCCGTCCCTCCCTTCCCCAGCCCCTGGCAACTAATATTCTACTGGCCATCTCTGTGACTGTGACCGCTCTAGGTACCTCATATGAGTGGAATCATATGGTGGCTCTTTTAACAAATGCTATCGTCTTAGTCCACTTCCTGTTGCTTGTAATAGAATACCTGAATTCACAAGAAAGTAAAGTTTATTTCTTACAGTTATAGAGGCTGAGAAGGCCAAGGTCAAGGCACCACATCTGGTGAGGGCCCTCTTGCTGACAGGGACTCCGTGCAGTCTGGAGGCAGCGCAGGGCATCACTTGGTGAGGAGGCCGAGCGTGCTGACATGCCAGCCTGTCTCTCTTCCCCTTCTTATAAAGCTCTCGGCCCCCCTCCCACAATAACACATTCATCCAGGAATGGATTCAGCCATTTGTGAGGGTTGTCTCCCCCCGACCCAATCACCTCTCACTACTGCCACTCAATCCTCAATGCTGGGGATTGAGTTTCAACAAGAGCTTTAGAGAGGACACTCAAAACATAGCAACTAGGGTGGTGCCTGTGGCTCAGTGAGTAGGGTGCCTGCCCCATATACCAAGGGTGGTAGGTTCAAACCCTCCCTGGCCAAACTGCAACAAAAAAATAGCCAGGCACTATGGTGGGCACCTGTAGTCCCAGCTACTCGGGAGGCTGACGCAAGAGAATCACCTAAGCCCAGGAGTTGGAGGTTGCTGTGAGCTGTGACGCCACAGCATTCTATGGAGAGCAATAAAGTGAGACTCTGTCTCTAAAAAATAAACATAGCAACTATCCTCTTGTACTTTTTGTAAGTTTATAATCCCTCTTAAAACAAGACGTATAATAAATGAATAAATAAGAAAACAAAGCAAAAATAATTGCCCAAGCTCAAGACAGGTTCTATTTTACTATGTAAGTGTATGAAGTCAGTGGTAAAACCATAATGTTAGTTAGAAAAAACACAAGGGAGTGTGAGACATACTCGTCATTGGAATGGTTAGTTAAATGTTCAGGTAATAAGCATATTTAAAATAACAGCAACGTCAAAGGAGATTGAACATAATAGAGGTTCTCACAAGGGGAAAAACACTAAAGTAATTAAACCAGGAAGCAATTGTGGATTCCAACTCATAGACGTCCTGGGCTATATGCCAGCATCCTGGTCATGAAGATTATTGGCAGTGGTTCTCAAATTTTAGTGTACCTAAGAATTAATCACCACAGACCTATTGATTCAAGACCATAAGGGGGTCTGAATGTGTCACTAGCTCCGCGGTGGTTTGGATTTACGAGGTTGTTAATGGTATTGAGAAACAATAGTCCGGGGATAGATTAGACCAGAGGTGGTGAGGCCGGCCTCTGTACAGGCTGGTGGTATAAACTGCGATTATGTTATGACTATAGCACCAGGGCATCTATCACTACATATTTTTAACTGCTTTGCTTTTTTTCATCTACATTTCGTGTTGCCTTGCTGAGCTATTGAAAACAGGGCCACAAGCAGGAGTGAGTGAAAACAGACCCTCATTCACCCCTGCAGCAGAGGGTCAACCCTGCCAGTCCGCCCTCTCATCCCAGCCTGGAGAGCAGACCTCGTGGGGGGTTGATCTTGTGTTTCTTTTCTGGTCGGCCTCTGCGTGGTCAGGTATGAACTGACTGGAGGGCAAACCCAGGCCTCGGTGGCGCTGTGTCCAGCACGAAAGCTCAGCAGCTGCCTTCCCTCTCGTTTAGAGCTGTTTTTGCTTCCTCTTTCTTTCTAGAATATGTCCGTGCTGGAGAATCACCACTGGCGATCAACCATCGGCATGCTCCGGGAATCAAGGCTTCTCGCTCATTTGCCAAAGGAAATGACGTAAGTGTGGCCAAGATGAAACACACCCCAGTAAAGATGAGGCGCTTTCGCTTTCCCGGGGCCTGCCCGGGACCCCTGCACAAATGGCCGGGAGCCCCAGGCCGCGCTTCCTGCCCGCACGGGAAGGTCCATGGGAGGAGGTTTGGTGTCGGTCAAGGCAACCCAGAAACCAAACTCTCTGTGTGTCTTATGAGAGGGCCTTGGACCGTCGATGACCGACACTCAGGCCAGGGATAATAAACAGCTCTCAGTTTTCACACTCCTCAGCGTCAACACCCTGCGAGCCAAATTCCCATCCTTTAAGTTAGCAAAACTGTCCTCCCACGAAGATCCAAATAATAAATATTTGTCAAGAAGGAACATGGGAGTTCTCAAGCTAGATTTTAAAACTAGTTCAATAAAGTATGTTTTGTAATTGCCCGTATTGGCAAAATCAGAAGTTAGAAATTCTAGCTGGAAGAGAGGGAAGGAAGGTGAGAGGGGGTGGGAGGTCACGGTGTGTGACACACCTCTTGGAGGCAGGACATAATTATAACAGGGACTTTACCTAACAAAGCAATCAGTGTAACCTGGTTCTCCGTACTCCAACAATTAAAAAAAAATTTGAGATGATGATTGAAAAAAAAAAAGAAGTTAGAAATTAGAAATTATTTTCCAAAGTGTCCTTTTTTTAAGTAATTAAAGTGGCCCTTGCAATTTTTTTTACCATTAGTTTACCTACGTCTCTTATGCTTTAAGAAAAGGAAACACTAGTTTCCTGGTTCACAGTTTGCTAGCCCCATTATGTAGGCCAAGTCCTACTAAAGCTAAAACCATTGCCTCAAGTTCACTGCTATACTGTCCTCCAAGGCCAATACTAATTCAAATTTATTTAATGAAAATGCGCAGAGATAACCCAAGGCATCTGGGTTGAAAAGAGTGAAGGAATTGTGGTATTCTTCTTGATGACAGGCACATATGTAATCTGAGGTCAAGGACCACATGGTAACTCCCCATAGAACAAAGACACTCTGGGCTGGTAGGTTTATCCTTGGCCCCCAGATACTATCTCACGCTGTTTCCTAGCACCCAGAGGAATGTGGAATTTGCAGGAGGAACTTCAGTTTTGATAACTTTTTATCCCGGTACTAAATAAAACCAGTCCTTAGACATGTGGTATTTACTAGCATAATAAATTACAAAGATTGAAACAATTAAATGCAAAAAGAACTAAAAACTGAGCAAGACATCAAGTGAGAAGAAGAGAAAAAAGGAAGTGAGGGGAACAAATTAAAAAAAGAGAGAGAAAAAAGAAGGAAGAATAGTGAGGACAGAAAAGAAGAAAACACAAGAAAAATGGGAAGAAAAGACTCAGGCGACCAGGCTTGTCTCCTGTGATACCCACATTCATCTAGTTTGTTGCTGGGTTAGTATTTATTTTCTAAAATAATCCTTTCATCTCTGTGGATTCCAAATAAAAATACCGTAATTTTTTACATCACTTTACAGAATGCAGTGTTAAATTGTTTTTGCTGGAATAATTGTTATGCACTGATAGATGCAAAGGTACTTTATAACAAAAGTTATCATCATCATTATTACGTCATGCCATCACATCATCCTCCTGTAAATGCTTTCAAGTCACCTTCCTGATTTTAAAACTAAGACACGTTAACCATAGAAACTAAGAAAAAAATCAGAAAAGTGTTAGTTTGAACTTTATGTTCCTATTCCGAGGGTCTAAAACAGTAGAATATTGATAGTTTCATACAGTTTCATTGGCAGGAGAAAACTAAATTACTGGTAATCCTACCACCCAGGTGTAATTCACATTAACCTGACAGGTATGTTTCCTTTTAGACTTTTTAAAATACAAAGGTATTTTAACAAAATGGGAGGTTTATTTTATAGTTATGCCCTGATATTTTTCATTTACTCTTAAGGCCTTTTTGCCATATAGTTAAGCCTGTTACTTAAATTAAAATCAGTTTATTGGCTATTTGGTGTTACTGTACCAAAATATATGTAACTATTGCTTATCATTGGGAATTTAGATGGTTTCCAATTTTTTGCCATTATTTATGCTTGACGAGCATTCTTAAACGTATGTTTTTATCCCAAACTCTAATATTCTATTTTCCAAGAATATGCTTGTGGATAGAAATTATTGATCAGAAAGGTCTATATTTTTAACATCCTTGCTATATATTATTGAGGGTTTTTCTAAAACATTGTATATATACATGCACTTGTTTTCCCATTATTGGGTTATAAGAAAATGTACCAATGCACCATTATCAAAATTGTTCTATCTTTATTATCCTTCATAAACATTTGCAAATTTGACATATATATGTGAGTATACACATACTAAAAATAGAGGTTTTCATTGAATTAGTATGCATCATTTAGTTACAACTAGGATTGCAATTTTTCACATATTCACTGGGCATTGCTATTTCTTTAAAGAAACAAAGAAATTTAAGCCTTTAATTAAAATTAAGGCTTCTTTTTATCTTTTTATATTTGGTCTTTTCCTACTTTCCCATTGGTGTTATTCACTTGTAAGAACTCGTTGTATATTAACTACAGGATTTGTTATGTTTTCTATTACTAGATATTTTTATTTATCTTTTAATTTGATTCATGAAACATTTCACCTAACTAAAACAGTTATATTTTCTAATTATAAATTCATATTTTTAAAGAATTTATACAACATTGAAAAGCACAAAGAAGAAAATAAAAATCAACCATAGCCCTACCATACATTTTTCCAATTTATTGTCTGTGCCCATAGAGATCATACTTTACCTTTTCTGTATCCTGCTTTTTAACTAACAATAAAACATGACATTTTTCTGTGGCAACAAATGTGGGTACACCCTCATATTTAATAATTGCATGATATGAATGCACCATGGTTTATTTAACTAATCTTTTTATGAATTTTTGTGATTATTTTCTCCCTAAAAGTTCTCATTATTATAAACAACAATAGAATAAGCATGTGTGTAACCCATATCTTTACTAATTATACCTTTATAAACATGTTAATATACATTCACAGATAAACTGTTGGTGAAATGATTCATGTTCATCAAATACTTTAAGATTAAGTCCTAAATTATCTTCCAGAAACATTGTACCAATTTACATTCTCACTAACAGAGAATGAGTGGAATCATCTTCTCCATATCATCAACAACATTAAGTATTTCAATCATTAATTAATTCAGCAAATTATTTAATATTTACTTTTAATCTTTACCAATACAAATGGGGGAGTTGTATCACATAGATGTCTTAACTGGGCTTTTGGTTATACTAAAAATATTTAATATCACTCAATATTTTGAGGTATTTGTATTTCTTTTGTGAATATCCTGCCTTACATGATTATTTTTAATGTTCAAAAATGGATTAAAGATGTATACGTGGCTTAAAAACAAAAAGGTGGGCTCGGCGCCTATAGCTCAACC
>NW_003852437.1:11578490-11586734 GCF_000181295.1 Otolemur garnettii | reverse complement strand
AAAAAGGTGAATGGTAAAGCTATAAGCCTTTTATAACATAATGTAGGAGAATTTTTCTCATCAGAGTTGGAAAGAGTTCTTAAATAGGAAAAAAACTAACTATAAATGAAAATGTTTTTAGATTAAATTAAAATTAAGGCTTCTTTTTATCAATAGACATCAAATCAAAGTAGAAGAAGATATTTACAACACAAAACTGACAAAGGAATAGTATTTAAAATATGTAAAGAACTTTTAGAATCAATAAGAAAAAGGCAGGTGACCCAATAGAATAATAGGTAAAGCCTAAAATAGAAACTTCACAAAAGAAATACAAATGACCAATAAACACATGAATATATGTCCAACCTCATTAGTAATTAAGGGAATTCATATTAAAGCTACCCATCAGAGCGGGGAAAAAAATGTAAAGTGTAAGAATACAGAGCAACAAACAATCTCATCTGTTAGTGGTGGGAGTGTAAATTTACACAATCATTTTGAAAATAATTGGCAACATCTATTACAGTGAAGATAAACATACCCTGTGATCCAGTTATTTAATTCGGGGTCATAGCCCCTAAGGAAACTCCTGCACATGTATAATGAAGGATGTGTACTGTGCCAGTTTTCATAGTAGCCAAAAACTAGAAAGAACTCAAGTTGCCATCAAGAGCAGATCAGATAAATACATCGTAGCATATTCCCACAATGAATGGATATAATGAAAATGGGTGAACAACAGTCTACACATCAACATGGATGGATTTCAAAAACATGATGTTCAGCTAAAGAAGCAAGATACAAGCTAATGCAGAACACATAACTTAAAGTTGAAATTAAACCATATTGTTTAGACATGTATGCACAGGTGGTCCAATTATAAGTAGCAAGAAAATTATGGAAACAGACCAAAAGAGTGGTTGCTTCAGGGCTTGGGGAAAGAGAGATGTGATGAGACAGGCAACGGGGCCCTTCTGGGGCACGCAATGTCCTTGACCTATGTGGTGATTATGAGATGTTCATCTTATGTATGTACGCTCTATACACTCTACTTAAAAATATTTCCTGTTTAAAGGCAAATTTGTTTTAATTTATTTTCTTTATCATTTGGGAATTAGGTTACACTGATTGCATTCATAAAGTTTTAAAGGTGAATTTTAAAAATAATTACAGCTCTTTCCTTCTATTGATTCCTTTCTAAACGTGAGGTGAAGCTCTAACTTGCTTTATTTTTCCACAATATCTCTTTGTCCCTATACCATCTGTTGACTAGCATATCTCTTACCCATCACTTTATAATGGCATCTTAATCACTCTTCTTTTTCTAAGTTCCAGTATCCTTCTGCCCAGTCTATTCTGTTTCACTGATGGACCTTTCCACCCCATGGCACCATTCACTATTACTCCCATCATGACTATTTCTATAATTACACAGGTTCTCTCTCTGTGCAAATCTTAATGTTTGAACTGGTTTAAAATCTAAAACCACAACCCAAACTCCAATGATTCTGCAAGTCTTTTTGTGTCCTCCTCCTTAAAGCATGCTTTTCTATTTGGCTTTCAGTTTTTTCTACCCATGGGAAACACAAAAATGTATAAACTACAACTTTGTTCACCCAAGTTTTCAATATTCTATACACCTCGCAGCATGCCTCCTACCCAAGGACAGAGCTGACAGTGGGAGCGAGACTCAGTCTTGGGCTTTGAGGGACTGGGACCCCGTGGAATACACAGAATCAAAGGCAGGAACAAGATGGAAAGCCACCTGTTGATGAGAGAATCAATCACCCTCCTCAAAGGGATTTGCTCTGTGTGTGTTTTTTTCTCTTTCATTCCTGTGGATGCAGACAGGATATTGAACAGCAGCTGGGCTCCTTGATCTTGGCAACAGACATCAACAGGCAGAATGAATTTCTGACCAGATTGAAAGCTCACCTCCACAATAAAGACTTAAGACTGGAGGAAGCACACGACAGGCACTTCATGCTTCAGGTAAATGACAACAACAACGGCAACAGCAAAAAAAACATTATCCTTGCTGAGCAAAAACACTTAGGAGATAATCAATAATGTTAGTGCATTTGAAAAAGGGTTATCTTCCATGGTATAAATTAAGGCAATGAGCTATTTTATTAAAAAGCTTTGAGATGCATGAAATTGAAATTTTAAGTGGGTTACAAGCAAGCAAAGTCTGGGTTTCAGGGCAGTAAGTTGATAGAATCTCGTTTTTCCCTGTTCGGTAACTGCTGCACTACAGAGTAGCCACACAGGGTGGCTGCGTGAGGCGAAGGTCTACCCCATTTTGTGGTTTGGTGTAAAGTTGACCCCTGTGACACCTGTGCAACTTTCCATGACTCTCTCTGTAACACAGAAGTATTTTATGTTAACTATAATACAAACAAAAATTGGGGAAAACGTGGACTTCCTTTACCTAAAACAGATTTAATCAAACCCTGCTTTACTTCCTTTTACTTCCTAAACTATTTCCACCTGAGGCTTAACCATGTTTACCTAGCCTTGCCATTTTTAGGCAGCAATAAGTACATCCTTTTAAATTGAATTGAATTGAATTGAATTGAACTGAACTGAACTGAATCAAGCCCAAGCCCTGCTGCTTTGCTCTGCGGCAGGAAGCCACTGGTGAGGAGAAATCACATCAGGCGCAGAGTGGACCTTACAAATAGAAGTCTGATCTGACATCCAAACCAGGGTCTCCTTCCTGAGCTTCCATTTTCTCTCGTCTTCTTTCTTTCCTTTTGTTACGCAAGACTGAATGGAGGGAGCCTGGACTCATCTAGATAGACCAGCCATAACCCCAGAGACAGAGCTGCCCATGGAGGTGCAACTGGCCAGTCTTTTTTGGTCCAGGCTTTCCTGCTGTCCTCTTTAGCTGTCCAAAGTGCTCCATCCTTCCTAGGAAATACTCCACTCCCAGCTATAGAACCATGACTCCCTCCTCCTTGCCTCCCAAACGAGTCTTCTAGTCCCTGAGCGAGTACCACAGAGATCAACCTGGTGTCTGATTTGAGTGACTCAAGCCAAGTTGTAAGTAGTTGAAAGATTTGGCCTTTTGATACTTCAAAAGGAAGGCTTACTAATCAAATGCATCCCTCAAGGCAGAACTCTCTAACCAGGAAATAAATGTAAACAACCAAACATGCAGCTTAATGTGATCCAAGGCTCTTGGGGACCCCAACATTGCTAGCTGTTCTGTGATCCCAAGGACTCGGGTAAAAATTATGGACATTGATTGTGGGCAGTCTCTCGGAAGCAGTTGGTGGCTAAAAGGAAGAAGCAGCTTCTCCGGGTGTTCCAGGACCCTCATACAGTCATTATCACTGACAAAAGCTGATATCCCAGATCCAGAGCAGTGTCCAGGAAGCCATGAAGGCCCCAATTTAGCTGTACAAACAGAATGCAGCTAGGTTTGATCTGGCTTAGCTCCCAGGCAGCTTAGAAGCACAGGCGCAGTCATGTAATTTAAGAGATGTATGAGACCAGTCATTGTGCCTACTGTGAGAGTGAGGTCCAGATGATCTCAGCAGAGCCTGGGCAGAGGCGGGTACAGCCTTCCTTCCTGTGAGGGGTGAGGCACCCAAAGGAGCCCCCTGGCTTTCCTTGGCCTGCCCCTCCCCCAGGAAGTCCCCTCCGGGTAACGTGTCCTTGGACTGTGGTTCTTCCTTCCTTCTCACTGCTCCAAAGCCGCCACTCAGAATGAAGACTTTGTGTGGCTGTAAAAAAGTACTGTTTCCTGAAGAAGCAGCTTAGGGAGGCCCTCTCTAAGTGCAGGCCTGGTACCAGGAGGGGGTCACAGGTTTGACAGCCCCTATGGCGTGGGGTGCATTTGCAGCTGAAGAAGCATCTCTGACAACCTCTCCCCACCCCATCCTTTCTCAGATCGCCTTGAAGTGTGCTGACATTTGCAACCCTTGCAGAATCTGGGAGATGAGCAAGCAATGGAGTGAAAGGGTCTGTGAAGAATTCTACAGGCAAGGTTAGTAGTGACCCGACAGCTGAGATTTTGCTGCCCGTTCTGCTTGTAGCATTTATCCTAATAAAACAGGAAATGGCTAATCTAGCCTGACATTCCTTCTTTCATCAACCCTTATTATCCTAACCTTCTCTTTAACTCTCTTGCAAACTCTCCAACCCTTTTTTGGAAAAAAAATTTTAGCATGAATAGTGTTGACTTATTATAGAAAGAGGTAGTAAAGAGGCACAATAAAAACAGAGAAGGCAGGGCGTGTGTCAATGTGGCTTTTCCCTGTGTACGTCCAAATGCGAGGGATGTACAGTTTGATTTAACTCTGACCTTTATTTGAAAGAGCTGAGCACAGCCCAAAGGATAAATGCTGTTCAAGGTCAATGTTGTCCAATGACAGGACTTGGACTCCTTGTGTGTTCCTTCTCACGTTCTTAAACAAAGTTAATAATGAAACTGAACACAGCTGAGTTCATCCTTTCAAATAGACTTTCAACAGTGAGGTAAAGAAATTTTGCTGTAAAAAGACAAATGGGGACGGTTTTTAAAAGATTATCGTCATTCAGAAATAAGGCAATGAATTAGCAAGTAGAACCTTGACGTTGGGTGGGATTTGGACTTTAAATACAGCCTTGTTTCCCCAGGCTTGGTTTCAATGTCCGGGATGTTTGCTCAGGCATCAGCAGTGCCCTCATGCTAGTGACAGGATCAGGTTTGAGAGGCTGAGAACAAATAAAGCTTGAAGTGTCCCACATACCAGCTCTGTGGGGAGGTCAAACAGCAACAGTGAGCCTTTTGGAGGAGGCTCCATTGAAAGATGTGTCAATGACATCGTGATGGCCCAAAAAACAGAAAAGGAATTGATTGAGTTCAGGCGGGGCCAGAAGGCTCTGCTCACCACCTCTTTGTCTCAGAATAAAAGTGCTCACATAATTCCTACTGCTCTGTGTAATTTCACTTGAATTGAGCGCCAGTGGTTAGAAATCAAAACAGCAGTTCTAGCTGTTCATAATATAAAATCTCCACTGAGGGCAAAACAAAAGGATATGTGATGAAATTAGAGGAAGGAGGTTTTAAATTAGATACAATACTTTTCTGTGTGATTCATAAAATATTGCAATAGTACAGTGAAAGAGGGGCCAAGATCTCCATTCACGGAAATCAGACAAGATTTCCAGGGACAGAGAACAGAATCTGCTCTTTGCCACTTGGCTTCGACTCTACTGCACGCTACTGTTGGCATCAGTTGTCACCTAAACTTTTTATTTACTCATCAGACAGCAAAGTGATTCTGAGCAACTTAGGGCGGGGACCGTGTCACTTAGGAAGATAGGAAGACCCACACAGTTAGTAAATCAAAGTTGTTGACTGTGAAAATGTCATCAACCGAGAAAGTTCACCCATAAGACCTCTCTGCAAAAACTTCTTGTTGTCCTAATGATATATGCACATGCAGTATTATAAGATGGAAAACTTAGAACATTTGTAACTCTGATCACTAAAGATGAGCTTTCATGCACTATTCTCTGGTGTGTTTCCCGGCAGAGGAAGAATAGAAAGGGCAGACCAAGTCCATTTTATCTAATAACCTTATGATCTAGCAGAAGTTTTGCCCATTTTAAGAAAAGACCAGACTCTGATCATCCAAACTGCCTGTCCTCCCTACTGATTATATTTAATTCTTTATTGATGACTTACAGCATTTTAATTAATCTTATTCTGGATTTTAGTTTAGGATTAAGATTCAAATCCCAGCTCATTCTAGCCACCTCCTAATGGGTGGGCTTCCACAGACTACTAACAGTCCTGGATAAAGTACCTTTAACATGATTTATGATTGTGAGCAATCACAAATACTTAATTTTGAAAACAAGATTAAGTCTATAGGGAGAAAAGAAAATGAGATCCCATGAATTAGGAAAACTGTTACATTCTCAGAACAGAGATTAGGATTCCAAACACCAGGTGCCTCCCACCCCACCACCCCCAACACCTTAAAAAAACTGGATTTCTGTCCTCTTGTAGCTTTTATTGAACATCTGCTTCCAGCCTTGTCTAATTCTCAGCAAAACTGTGATTTCCCTACATACAAAGCCCCACTGGGGATGTTTCGAAGAAGTACTGTTAGTTTATGCTTGGTATATTCGGGGAAGTACAGTTAGCTTAAGCTTTGTACTCTCAAAACAGTCATCAGTAAAGTTTCTGGAAGGAGGAAACTATGGGTTTTCCTCTGTGTGTTCTCTACACTGGTTAGCAAAGTGTCTGAAACATACAGGCGCTTTATACATTCTGTTGAATGAGTGAATGAACAAACGATCTGACTAGAAGATTTCCAACCATAGAGGTCACAGGAGAAGATCCAGTGCTGTGTGAGGTGGGATCTGAGGACACGCACCACTCCACACATTCCAATATGTGGAGGCACAGCGGACTAGTGAAATTCCAACTACTTAAAATTTAATGAAATGGAAATTTTAGTTCCTCAGTTTTATTGATCATATTTCAAGGGGCTGCCATAGTGGGCAATGCAGAGAACATCTCCATTATTCCAGAAAGCCCTACTGGACGGTGCTGGCCTAGACAGAGGGAAATAGACAAGCAATGAGGTGGGGACAGACCCTGCTTCCTAGACCAGCTCTGTCTCGTACATGGTGAGAACAAGAGGGTGTGGAGGCCCCCAGATGCCAGGCTAAAGTGGAGAACATGACAATGGGAGTCTTCCTAGAAAATGCATTTAGAGCAACATATACAGCTGAAGTGAAAGAAGAATTGGAGGAAGAAAACCAGGGAAGAGCAAAAACTAAGAATGAATTATTAAGAAAAAAGACCAGGGCCAGAAAGAATGAAAAGGGGGACTTGAGGTCGTCCAGAAGAGAAAGATATAGGACCGATGTCTCAAGATGGAGGAAAGGGAGAAATCAAGGGATGACTCCTCCAAAGTGTTAACGGAATATGGAGGTAAGGAGAGGAAATGGCTTTAGGAAAATTCAATTTAATATTACATAGTGCCCTGCCCTCCCTCAGAAAGCCATGGTCATCAGGACTTGGGGAAGCAATGCAGACAGCCTCCCTGACCACCTCGGGTTAAACTGGAGTGATTGTCTCATGGCAGTCTTGAAAATCACCAGGGTATAAGAGGCCACAAGAGGCATGTTACAGTCTTAAAGAAAATGGCAGAAATGTGGCCTCTCGACGCCCTAGCTCAGTGACTAAGTACAAACTTCCTAGGTTGGAATCCAGGCTCCCCTCTTTACTGGCTGTGTGACCTTGGGTCAACATACTTAGCCTTCCCTGTGTTTCAGTTTCCTTATCTATAAAATGGAAGTTATAATGAGGTTGCTATAAGGATTAAATTAATTAACATATATAAGGTGCCTGGAACAGTTCCTGGCACATAGTAAGTTCCATATACATGTGATAGTTTTATCTCTGCAAGTTTAGGGGAGTAGACTTACAACCATGAGCCTAGCTAATGTTTCTGAAGAAGTTTCTCTACTGATTAATCATATTGTTTTTTACAACAAAAAAACATCTGTGATAGTTTTACCCTCAGGAAGGACTGATAAAGTACATTGATAAAGCTTTGCATGATGTATTTCTCATTTGGTCTTCTAGCTGACAAAGGCATTAAAAAGAAATATTGTTCTAACCTTTATACTTTTTTTACCTTTCAGTTACATTGGGTAAAATTCTAAGGAATAAGAATGAAATACACCAGACTCTTATTTCTGATTAGTTTTGTAGCTACAGACCAAGGTGTTGCTCAAATGAGATCTGTCTAGCCCAGTGTTTTCAGCCCTTCGTAACTCACAGCACACTTAAACCTATAGTTAAACTTTCACGGCACACTTAAATAATGTCGATCCAAAAAAAAAAAAGAGTAGAAAAAGAATATACTTCCTATGCTTTGAACTCCTTTCGAAAATAATTTAATTAGTGATCTTTAAAAATTTTCGCAGCACACCTAGTATCTTCTCACCGCACACCAGTTGCAAATCCCTGTTCTAGTCCTTCTAATCTACCCCATTTCCTCCCTACTCACTATTCCTGGTTGTTCTCGGGTGAAACCAGATTAATGTCAGGCAGCATGAAAGCAGAAAAGGAAGGAGGAAGGGAAGATGAAACCTGTTTCTGCAATTTGTAACTTAAAGACAGAACTTCTGGACTCGGCGCCTGTGGCTCAAGCCGCTAAGGCGCCAGCCACGTACACCTAAGGTGGCAGGTTCGAATCCCCAGCCCGGGCCCGCCAAACAACAATGATGGCTGCAACCAAAAAATGG
>NW_003852437.1:11551130-11577628 GCF_000181295.1 Otolemur garnettii | reverse complement strand
GCCTGTAGTCCCAGCTACTTGGGAGGCTGAGGCAAGAGAATCACTTGAGCCCAAGAGTTTGAGGTTGCTGAGATCTATGATGCAACGGTACTCTACTAAGGGTGACAAAGTGAGACTCTGTCTCAGAAAAAAAAAAGAAAAAAGACCCCCATCTCTACTAAAAAGAAATATATATATGTGTGTGTGTGTGTGTGTATAATTGGAAACACAAAGAAAAGAAAATCAACACTTTCAGCTTTTGAAAGATCAGCGCTAGAGGTTTAATCAATGTCCCTTTGAATGACTGCATGTAAATTAACACTTTAATCCTGACTATTCCACTAGGTAATTACCAACTAAGAAATTTTAAAAATAGGATAAAATCTTTGTTATAGATCTTTAACTAATCTGTGTTAACTTTGTAATTTAGAATAGAATCAAAAACAAATAAAGTAGAAAAAAAGTAGCAAGAAACAACTGCTCACATTCTCTTCTGGGTTTGAAGGTGAGAAGTCAGTGGAATTGGCCTTTAGGACTCTCCCATTTTGGGTCCCTACCCCTAACACTCCCAAGGGTCCAGTCCTGAGCATGGCGCCAGCAAGCCAACCTATCCCATTGTGGCCTAGGAACCCATCTTTCCCTATTCCTTACTTCAAAACTTATTCTCTAAAGAGCACACTTTCTTTCAAGTGTCAATTGTGGTCAACTGTTAAAGTGTGATGTCAGTGCATCCAAAATAATTATTACTTTATCTAATTGAGTTATGCATAAGATCATTAAGTGAATCACACTCTGGAAATTTCAGGCACTTTAGTAGAAGAAATAGTTTTGCTCCAATAAGAATTTCTATCACAACTTAAAACATTCACCAATTCCATCTACACTTAAAGCAACGCTTTCTTTTCCTTGTAGATCCCTTCCATTGAAACAAAAGTCAGAACTTTAGCTCTGTTCCTTTTAAGTTCTGGCCCTGACATGTACCAGTTCATGTTTTCTACCTGTTCACATAGACTTCAGACAACTGAATGCATTCACTGTGCTACAGACCTCTGCAATGCTCCAGAGTTAAGAGGAGGGAAGGGACCATCTGAAAAAATAAACTAAAAATTAAGAAAACCAGAGCAAGTTAGAATGATATACTTACAATAGGGTCACATCTAATTCACAGTCCCAAAAGGGGGTCATAAAGTCATCCTCAGGATATAGGGACAAAATAAAACTAGCTATAAGATTTGAACGGAATATAAAAATATTAAAATAAATGTGTTGGAATTATGAGATTATTGAGCATTCATTTTTTTCCACATTGTCCTTAATATTGTTACATTGTCTTCACAATTAAGATGATTCCCTCACCCCAAAATAGGAGAGGGTAATAAAAAAAAAATAGAACCCAGGGCCAAGGATGATTCAGAATTGCGGGAGGATTTGGAGATGAGAGCAGCAGCCACAGAAAAGCAGCCACAGAAAAGCAGCCTCAGCCTTAGCTGCGAAAGTTCTGCAGATGTGATTCAAAATTAGATGCTAACCAAAGTCCTATTCCTGGGACTCACTGTATTAAGCTCTGATTAGAGAGAAAATTTGCTAGGCAACTGTTAATCACATTTTGAACCCCTCGTACAAAAGCATTCACATTGTTAAGCGCACAACCTGGATTTGCAAGACAGACCTGATTTCAGAGATTCTGTCCTGTTGTTGTCATGAGAACACACTTATTCTGTCAGATCATATGTCCTGATTTTCGGCTCAGAAAAATGTGGTTGCCATAGATACCTTTTTTTAAAATGGGATGGGAGTTGAGTAAATAGAGAAATCCCATGGATGCTACACCAGCAAATCAATAATAAAGAGAAGAAGAAGGTGGTTATAAAACAACTCATTTCATAGATCTTTCTGTTCCACCTCCGCCGGCCCTTAAAGGTTGGGAAGTATGGTGGCAGGTTAGGTCAGGCTCAAGAGGAAAGCACAAAGAGAAAAGGAGAGTCTGATCGGTGCTGCAGGCTTTAGCCCCCCAGACAACAGTTCTTCTAGTGAGTCTTAAGTTCAGCAGCTCTTTCCTCTGTCTTGACTCCCTCTGACTGAAATTATCCCCTCTCTTTTTCCTTTCTCAATCCAAAGTGAGAATTGCCTGAGTGCCTTTCTCGAGCTCAGATCAGATTTTCTGTTTAAGTAATTCATATTTACTCAAGAGGAACTAGGGCTTAATATCCCCTCCCTTCCTCCTCTCCTGCCCTCTCTCCACCAAGTTCTGAATTATAAAAAGAAAGCTTTACATCAGATGACTCTCTCATTGGTGGAATCTGTAGAAAGCTGAAGAGAAAGAGGATTTCCTTCTATCTTTCTCTCCTTCGAGGCCACTATTCCTCCCTGTTCCCCCACCTCCCCTCCAGGAGGACAAGACCTAGCAATGTCAGCTCATCCCTTAAAGAGAGAGGTTGGCACAATACACTGCTGGAACAGGTCCCCAAGTCCAGGAATGCAGAAGCCTTCCTTTATTTGGAAAACTGCCTCATGGTGTCTATTCAGACTTTCAAATAGCTTACCTAACTAGCGTAAGAGGTCTTTAGTCATCTGACAAGTAGCTGTATAATTCTAGGGTAACAAGTAACTTCAGGAAGAGCATTAGTTAATTTTTTTAAGTGTTGAATTTTAAAATGTTGGCTGTATAAGTTTTTTATACTTAAACTTGACCAATATTTGCCCTTGAACTTTAGAATAGTATAATTTTGCAACCTATCTTCTTAGGTACCTAATATCTGATCTCTTTTAAGGTGAATGATAGAAATTAGACATGGAGATTGGGAAGGAGGTAAAGAAAATTCAAGAATAAAAAGCAAAATATAAAATCCTTATTTGATGATTCCCTATAGAACCTAACCAAATGCCAAATGCAGACATAAAGTCACTGGCTTAACTCTCCTCCATAGGTTCACATTCTCTGAACAATCTCACAATATTTCAATCATATTTCACATAAGATGAGATTATGCAGAAATGTATAGTAACATTTTGCATTGCTGTGTCCTTTTCCCATCTCTATAGCATCCTCAGAAGCCAAGTGACTGCTATTTGTAAAAAAAAAAAAAAAAAAAAAAAAAAGATCAAATCAACCCTTATAATTTACGTGCCTGTGAACAGCCAGGGTTAATTGTTGTGAGAAGTTTTTGTTATGCTGAAAAACACTTGGCTTTTCCCTCCACATCTATATTTCAAGAAAAAACAGGAAAAAACCTAAATAAGTCCAAGTTTGTGATAATTCCAACAATTCTGTCACAGACTGGATGTTATCTGCGTTTAACAAATCATGTCTAATGTTGAAAGCACATGAATTGCAAAACATGATTAGAAAACAGAAAATCTTAAATAATTAAAGAGAACAGGCTCAGTGCCTGTGGCTCAAGTGGCTAAGGTACCAGCCACATACACCCAAAGTGGCGGGTTCAAATCCAGCCCAGCTGCCAAACAACAATGACGGCTGCAACCAAAAAAAAAAAGCCGGCGTTGTGGCAGGCACCTGTGGTCCCAGCTACTTGGGAGGCAGAGGCAGGAGACTCGCTTGAGCCCAGGAGTTGGAGGTGCCACAGCACTCTACCCAGGGGGACAGCTTGAGGCTCTGTCTCAAAAAATAATAATAATAATAATTAAGAGAACAGACACACAAGGGAGTCTAATACCAGTCTCAGTGAGTCATGAGAACTTGAAGGCAGGTAAAAATCTGTATTGAAATTGAATGAATTTTATTTACAGTTATTTGTTTAATGTAATGGAAAGCAAGATATGGTTATAAAATGATAATCTTGAAAAAAAATCCTACATGTAAGTATATACATTTTTCAGATGGTCTGAATCAGGAAGATGTCACCTCACCCCTTTTAACAATGAAAATACACTGCGGCATTAGGAAGGCTGAGAACCACGGCGAGTTTAGATCATTTTTCCAAATGAGGAAACCGAGGCACAAAGAGGTTTAGTGACAAGCCCAAGGTGTCAAGCCCAACCCCCAGACCGAAGACAGTGACCGTATCTATTTCGCTTTCATATCCCAAGGGCCGGGTCCCCAGCAGGTCCCCAGTGGTACTGGCGAGGGAGGAGGCAGAGGGTTCCGCCCTTTGGTGACCTGTGGCCTCGCCCCTTCCAGGTTTCATGACCTACATCGTGGAGCCGCTCTTCCGGGAATGGGCCCGCTTCACCGGGAACAGCCCGCTGTCGGAGAACATGCTGAGCCACCTGGCGCACAACAAGGCGCAGTGGAAGAGCCTGTCGCCCCGGCAGCACAGGAGCAGGGGCGGCAGCGGCAGCGGCAGCGACCACGCAGGCCCCGGGACTGAGGACCAGGCGCAGACTGGGGGGGAGGGCGACTCCCCGTAGCCGGCCTGGCCCAGCCGCCTTGAGGAAGGACTCTCTGGGTTGTGGCCTGGGGCTCTTGGAACACCACCCTCCTCCTAGTCACCTGCCTCGCCTCCTTCTTGCAAGTGTACAGAAGCCCTGAGTCACCTGGGCGCCGGATAGCAGTAGCTCCGTCAGTGACGTGGGGGCTGATTCCATGGGCAGGCTCGGCCTCCAGCAGAACACTGGGAGTGAGAAGGAGGTGATCTGCCACGTCCCCCGGCCCTGGGTCACCCTAGGACAGGCAGCAGTCCCCAAGTCTCCAGCACTTTCAGTTTGCATCTGACTGCTGATCTGCATGACAAAAACACCAGCACATCTGGAACTCGGAGGATATTGGTCTTTATTGCGAAAGCACCTATGAGAGCATGGGAGAAAGTACCTTCTATTTTAATAATAATTATTATAAAAATAATAATGAGTCTTTTTAACTTTTGTATTTCATGCGTAGACAATGGATCTAAAACTTTGGACTAAGATTACTCAATGTACCCAAACTTGGACAAGGGGTTCATTGTTTTGTTATTGACTTTATGCCACTTGGGGCAGATATTTGGCATCTTCTCAATTTCAGAAACCACGTTTGCTACCCGACCCGAGGGGAAGGTGCTGTACAGTTCATTCCTTTGCACCGTTAGCCAATCTGTCTTTTATGGATTCAGTGACATGTTTATATTCTCACATGTACATGTTCTGTAAATACCAACGCTACTGATTCCCATGCCAAAATACATGAGTATTATGGGATTGCTACCTGTATAAACAATGGCACTGTGAACAGAATACTGTTAGTTTTAATACAAGAGAATGCATTTGTAAATATGGTATAGAGTTTATTAATATACTGTCGTTTGCAGATAAAGGCCTTAACTTACACATCTTTCCTCTTCTGAAAGCTGCCCAATTTAAATCCTCACAGATGTCTTTCCGAACTTCCATCCCATGTCCATCTTTGTGTTTTCCAGCTAAGGTCACAAACTGAAACCCAAGAAAGTCGGGGAGACATGTTGGAAACTTCACAGGCGTTCCGCTTGAGACCATAGTGTTTAAACTATGGCACCAAGCATGGTTTCCTTGGCTTAACAAGATCCTTCAGCAAGTCTGAATCAGTCACTTTACAACGGAGCAGTGGTATTTTAACAAGCCAGCTGATAAGCTTGTGTTTATGTGACTCTTTGTTATGGAACATGGTGGTGTGTCAGCCTCACAGGAGACATAGCCTGTCTCAAAAACCTTCTATGACCCTGTCATCTGTCCATCAGGGAATTCCCCGCTCCCAGACCCCGCATTTGTCCGTTCTGGCTACAGTACCAAAGTACCTTTGGTTTATGGTTGGTGTGCATTTCTTTGGTATTAACAGTAACTGGATTTGTTTCTTTTTCCTTAACTTCCTATGAACAACTCCCCAACTGTTTAGCTGAAGTTAATATTATTTAAGTCAAGAAAATATTTCAGTTTTATAGCAGACCTTCCCCTCCTGGCAGGTCATTGTGGTTAATTATGGCTCTCGCTAGCTAGGTCACCTTGGAATTTTGTTGCCATTTTTTCTGCAAACACTTGGCAATAAAATTGGTTCATTACAGCATTCTTGTCTAGGCTGCTACACGTTGTGCATCAAACCTTTCCTTTAGAAGTTTTAACGTAATTAATGTTCGATAAAAATTGTTGATCCCCTTTTTTTTTACCTTCCACAGTGTGGTAGTGGGAGAACGATTGTTTCTGCCACGATCAAGCTGTTTCTCAAACTGGTAGAATGACAGCTTGCTCTTGTTTCCTAAGAGCCACTGGTTGGGGTTTTTTTTTCTCCTAACACACAAACGAAATGTTAGAAACTTGACTGGTCCTTCATAAGTTCCTATAGAGAGACTGAGGCTTACAGAGTTAAGGTTTAGGGGACATTTTGGAAAGTTGATCATATTTTCATTCAGGTAGGAGATTGTCAGATGGTGCTAAAGAAAGTGTGAAGTTCTTATGAAATGGGGGAATGACAAGTTGAAATTTTTGATATGGATAAGAAAGGAGGTTACGGAAACTGAACACTAAATCTGGTTGGGTTTTTTTTTTTCTTGTAATAACCATGACCTGACAAATGTTTCTGTATCACTTTACTATTTTGATGCTCTCAGCTTGGCCCCAAAGAGAATACCTTGGATGTATTCCTTTTCCGAACCTCTCTTACTTTGGGTTTGATGACGCAGAGAGGGGCTGTGAGTAGTTTATTTTTGTCTATGGATCAAATGAAGGAAAGCCATTGCTGGAGACCAGAAAGTAGAGATAGGAAAGAAGACGCTATGTTAGCTAATGAGGCCTCTCCCTTAAGTCTAGGAAATGGGCATTGTTTAAATTGCAATTATATTATAATTTAAATAAATAAGATTGGACATGTTCTTTAGCGCTTCCACGTTTATAGGGCAAAAGTGCTTATGTTCTAATTAGGTCCTGAAGAAGAGCCCACAGAGAAAATGACCCAAGAGCCAATGGTTAAGCCTAATAAGTAGCCACTACTACAATAAAAGTCTGAAGTGAAATGAGACGATGCCTACACTGGAGGCATCTGTCTCCTTCACTGGACTGTCTGGAGACTGCTTGAGTTCCTCATTGGTCAGCAAACAAAACAAACTGAACAAAGAATAGGAAAAGAATGTAAAAAATTATTTTCCCTTGCCTACTGGTTGCTCTCCTGCAATATTTCAATAGGAGTTTAGTCACTAATTAGGACATAGCTATTGGATCATCTATAGGTTTTATCTTCAACCTTATTCTTTTAGTCCACAGACCATCAAAAAAGTGACTTACCAAGTTTGATTCTTGCATTGCTCAAGAAGAAAGGAAAAAAGAAAGAAGAAAGGGCTGTTTTTAGTAAGCTAAAGGTAAAGTGAAGATCAAATTAAGACAGAAAGAGACTATCACTGCCAGACCTGATGGGCAAAGCCTGCTTTCCTTTTATAATAATAGCAGCAATGAATAGTCAGGACCTTATTTATGAAACCCTGGCCTCCCCATAACTCCCTGCTAGGCTGAAAACCGGGCTCTGTTTCTCCCTGCTTATAGCTTCCCACAAAGGGATTTGGAGTGTGTCCTGCAACCCTGTCTTCAGATAGTGCTTCCTACAAAGCACAGACTTGTTTTGCAATCTTTTCTTATGTTGAAGCAGATCTGCTCACTGATTTGAATTTGGTTATGGGCTTGCACCTCACTGTATTTCTTCTGCTTTGTTCTTTTAAGCAAACCCTTAAAATTGTGTCATTTCGTGTATACATGTGAGGTTTGAAAAAAACCACCTTGTGAGTTTTGCTCAAAATGTGGCCTGAATATTCATTGGCATGTCTAGATGAACAATTAAAAATAAAGATAATTTCTTAAAAATTACATAATATGAAAATATCCTGATTCTCCCCAGGTAACATGTTACCGGCCAACCAATTGGATTCAACCCAAAGGACCCACTGCTCAAGAGAGGAAACTTTCGAGGCAAGAGCAGAGTGCAAACACCGACCAAGTGACTCATTCCACTTGGGGGCTGCAGAAACGCCCTTGTGGATGGAGATGTTAGTGCCAAGTTAGGGAAACCGGGCCACCATTCTGCTCTATGTTTACGCAGAGTCCTGATATTTTTCTGGCTCACATTTGTCAAACTCATACATAAAAGGGAATAAGGTACGACATTTTAGGTTGTAAAAACATAGCAGACTCAATGCAAGAATTATTTGTAGAAAATGTGGCCTCACATTTGGGGATTGGAAGAGACGAAGAAGAATAGAATGGTTCATGTAGGACAACTGAGTGTTCTAAATCTACCTCAAAACAGAGGAGGCAAAGACGACCACCCATGTTTCCCAGAAGCACCCTGTATTTTTATGTATTCTCCCCTATCTGTTTTAAGATTTGCATTCAGAATTCCCACTGATTCCTTAATGCCTCCCCATATTTGAATGCAAAGTCACTTTTTCATTCATGGGTGTTCTATATTATAAGGCCAAAGTCAAAGGGAGACCCCAGTAGTATTTCAAGTGAAGATCAGACATGACTTTTAAACATTACATGCAAACCTAGCTGAAACATTGCCTAGGGCAAGCCTGCACAAGCAGTTACATGTCAATTAAATAAATATTGATTAAGGATCTTCGATGTGCCAGATGTTGTGCTAGAGATTGGGATATAAAAAGACCCAGTCCCTGCAGGAGCATTCAGAGTTGAGGCATTATTGGTGAATGCCTCTTAGATAATTTGCGAAACACATATGATTGCTCAAATGCAGCCAAAACTCCTTGCTTGGATAGAAAACAGATCAGCTGCCAGGACAGGAATGGGTCCCCATGCTGGTTTTGTCACGAACTTATTCTGGAACTAAAGGGAAGTTCCTAAAACCAGTATGAAATTATTTCCAGACAATAATGCCTTTTATAGCAGTATTATGGCAATTAACAGATTGCATACAAAAGCCCCAAGCACACTCTCTGGTACTTGGTAGATTTTCAATAGATAGAATTTCTCTCCTCTTAACGACAACAATAAAAACTTGGAAAAAACAAACAAACAAACAAAAATTTAGCAGTCATTTACATATGGGTAAGAAAGGGGAGAACTTATGGGGGGGAGGGAAATGTAGTAAAGAAATGCTAGTGATTTCACATTAGGAAATCAAACTCCTAATTGAGCCAAAGCGATTATTTTTGTAAACTTAAATTTTAGCTGATATGGTTTGAAAATGCATGATGGCCTTGTCAACCATCTAAGTAACAGTTCAATTGCCCGTAAGGCTTCAAATTCTAGTATCCTAAGTACTGATTTCATCTTCACTATATTGTTTTCCCTTTTAGGGAAGCAATATCATGGAGTTTTTTTAACTGTGGGCTTTGGAATCAAATAGACCAAAATTTAAATTCCTCCTTGATTAGCTGTTTAACCTGAGGCAATTAATTTTAATCTTCCCTGAGCCTCCATCTCCTCATGTATTAAATGATGGTAACATCTAACTCCTGGGGTGATTGTGAGGTCAAAATTAAATAACATACAGCACAATTTGTAACAGAAAGGGAGTAAATTCCTACATCATTGAAAGAAAACGTGTCTATGAAGTCGGAGTTGGGATGCATCTTTTACTTTCTGCAAGCTGTGCCAATTTTTATGCAATTGAAAACACATGACTCGTTAATGAGCATTGAGCATGATTATAACTACAAGTGGCCAACTTAGCCATAAAATAATCCTTCTGTTATGGACAAAATACTGTAAAAAGTGATTAAAGAAAGAAGACAGTGTCGCTGGAGTACCCAGAATACACTGATAAAACCAGGGATGAATGAAGGACTATTTCTTCTAATTTTAAAGTAAATACTCCTCAGCGCAGCCAGAAAGAACTAGACTGACTAACCTAAGACTCTCCTAAAGTTGACAAGAATACAACCCTGGCTAGAGAGAAGGCTTAGTTAAATAAGCAAAACTTTACAACCTGTCAAGTTTTCACGAATTCCATGCAAATCCTACAAATTCTCTGAGGTTCCCAGTAGTCCTTTCCCTCATAACCTCTTTTTTTTTTTCTCTTTTCTTCTCTTTTCTTTCTTTCTTTCTTTTTTTTTTTTTTTTTTAGAGACAGGGTCTTTCTTTGTTACCCAGGCTAGAGTGCACTGATGTGGTCATAGCTCACTCAGCCTCAACCTTAAACTCCTGGGAGCGAACCCACTTCAGCCTCCCAAGTAGCTAGGGCTACAGGCATACACCATGCCCATCTAATTTTTTGTATCGTTTTGTTTGTAGAGATAGCATCTTGCCATGTTGCCCAGGCTGGTCTTAAAATCCTGGCCCCCAGGAATCCTCCTGCATTGGCCTCCCAGAGTGCAGGAACTACAGGCAGGAGCCACTATGCCTGGCCCCCTAGTAACTTCTTCATCAGATGCTTTCTGACCACTGATGGAAGAAGCTGAGGACACCAGGACAGACTCTGCAAATAGATGCCCTAAATTAAATGTAGTTCTCCTAAGCTAATGTTAATGCATAAAAATGTGTGTGCCAAAAGATGTTTGTTAAGTGTTCCCTATTAAAGAAAAATGGCTTCATAGTCAAATGCGGTTGAGAAACAATGGATTAAACACAGAGGTTGTTCTCCCACAGGCTTCCCAGAACTCTCGAGTACTTGGACCTCTCCAACAAAACGATACAGATGCAAATCCTTCAAGGGATCCATCTGTTTGGATCTAGTTTTCCTTTCGTATCATGAAACCTTCCTTAACTGTCTGAACCCAGGGTGATCTCCCCACTTATCATGAGGCTGCCATGGTGCTGTTAAGGATTATTAGTTGCTATTTATTATCATTAATGATGTAGGTGATTGAGGTGTATGTTCTGCCCAACTTGGGGTGTAATAGAACGTAGGGTTAGCTCACCTGAGTTTATAGCTCAACTTTAACACTTGTAGGTGTCTGGCCTTGGGCAAGTTTCCCAACTTTAGCTTCTTTATCTATAGAATGATGCTTAAACTATTACCTGTTTCCAAGGGTTATGGGAAATTAAAAGAGTCCATGCATATAAAGCACTTTGAACAGTACCTGGTATGTAGAAAACCAACGTCTTCCCCCTACCTCCCCCCTCCATCTTTATTTGTCATCTCTTTGATAACAGGAATAACTATCCTTCATTTATATTCTCCATAGCGTAGCACAGAAGGTACCTACAGAAGATAGTAAGTACCTCTTAAATGGAAGAATGTATTTTTGATCGACAAATTGAAAACCATGTCGGAATAATATGTTCACATTTAAACCCAAATAAATAAACTCCAACTGTAGCAATAAATGCCCCAATAATTTAAACACAGATACTGTTTTCGTCCACAATTACCATCTGATAGACTTTTAGTGTTTTAAGGCAGCAGTTCCCAGACTTTTTGGCACCAGGGACCAGCTTTATAGAAGAAGATTCTTCTACAGATAGAGGAGCAAGAGAGGATGGTTTTGATGTGAATGAGTCTTAAGCAATTGATTTATTATGGTCTCTGTGCAGTCAAACCTCTCTGCTAATGATAATCTGTCTTTGTATTTATTTATTTATCTGTATCTAATCCCCAGTGCCAGCATCCCCACCTCAGCTCCAGCCCAGGTCATCAAGCATTAGATTCACATACGGAGCCACAGCCAAGATCCCTCACATGTGCTGTTGACAACAGAGTTCGCACATCTATGAGAATCTAATACGACTGCTGACCTGACTTGTGGGGGAGCTCAGGCGGTGATGCCAGCAATGGGGAGCGGCTATAAATGCAGGTGAAGTTTTGTTCACCCACCACTCCCTTCCTGTTGTGCAGTCTAGTTCCTAATAGGCCACGGACCAGTATCCGTCTGCAGCCCAGGGACCACAGTTCTGAAGAACGTAGTTCAGGATGACAATAGCTTTCCTCGTTCCAGTTTAAGTGCATACTCTTCTAAAGGACTTGATATTCAAAGATTCCACCCAAAAAGAAAAGAAGCCTACAGAAGCACCACTAAATTGCTACCTTTGCCTAGCTGACACAAGTGTCCTGTTATGCTACACTATCCAAGAAAAGACAGAGATAAATAAATCCCAGTGCTCATCTTTTAAACAAAAACATGGAGTGGCGGCTGAGTCTCTTGTTTTCCTTGTTAAGAGCACTTCAGATTACCCATAACCCACTCCTACTCCTTTTCCCAGTAAGCAATTGTATGTGCATTTTTAAAGTTTTAATCTAATGAACTAGCATGAAGGATCTGCTGGGCAGGGAGGTATTTGTTTTTTCCTGTTTCCCACTGCTGCAATTTAGGTTGGACTTTTTTTAACAGGAGAGTCAGACTTCACATTTCAGTGCGTTTTAATTTTTTTTTTTTTTTTTGGAGACAAAGTCTCACTATGCCACCCTTGGTAGAGTGCTGTGGCATCACAGCTCACAGCAACCTCAAACTCTTGGGCTTAAGAGATTCTCTTGCCTCAGCCTCCTACATAGCTGGGACTACAGGCACCCACCACAAAGCCCAGCTGTATTTTTGTTGCAGTTGCTATTATTGTTGTTTGGCAGGCCCGGGCTGGGTTCCAACCCGCCAGCCCCGGTGTATGTGGCCAGCGCCCTAGCCTCTGAGCTACAAGCACTGAGCCTTAGTGGACTTTAATTATCTCAGAAACATCTGCCTTAGTCCACATTTGAAAAAGACAATTTATAAATGAAAATTAAAGACCTATGGTATCATTCTATAATTACACTTTTCAACCTTGCTGAGTTGGGAACAACAAAAGTTCTGATAGATCTTCCAGTACTTGGGTTATATATCATGATCTGAAGTATTTCTTAGCTGCTTCTACTGACTTTAGTTACTAAAAATGTATTAATCATTCTGTAAATAGCTTATCCGAAACATCCTTTTGCATCTGAAAATTTCTTTACCTTAAACTGTAATGGGAAGGTTGAGATCTGTTTTTCACTTTAATCAATTGTTGTTTTGTTTTTAACAGCAGGTTTCCTGTTCTTAAGCTTGCTTGAGTATCTTAAAGCACCACCACCATCCTCCATAAGTGGCAGGCGCAAGGCACAGGTCCTGTCCCCACAGTGACTGTCCAGTCACTGCACAGTCCCCAAGGCACCATTGCCAACAGGTAGGATAACATGAGAAGAGCCTTTGATTGGATGGACAGGCCATAGAGTGACAGCTTTGTTCCAGGGCCCCCTGCTGCAGAGAGTCTGGGTACATATGGGTCATTACAAAAGTTTTGAGACACACAAAAATCCGAAAGTATAAAATCCACATAGCTGAAACAAATTAAAGCCCTCCCAGCAACACAGATAAGCTGAACAAGTTGAGACTTGCACAGATGAATCAGAAAGAACGTTGTTGACTGTGTTACTGTTACAGGGAAATAATGGATCATAACACGGTCTGCTTCAAAACTTTCATAGTGACCTATGTGTGAGTGTCGTGAAAAGGGGACTGGGTGGCCTAACAAAAGCTGACTTGCATATCTGAAGTGTCTCCTGCATGTTAATAAAGCTTTATTTGGGCTAGAAAACACACTATGGAGCATCACTGAACCTCGCTGCTTCTTCTGTGTGATAGTCAGAGCTAGGTGTTCTAGGCACACTGAATATTTGTTTTACGAAGGCCCTGACCAGATGTTAAGTATATAGGCAAACTGTGTCCATATAAATCAGATCATGTATAAGAAGTGATCTCTGAAGGGTCATTTCATTTCAGAAATAATAATACTGCCTATTTGGTAAATTTATAGTAAGGATTAGAGCTAATGTATATTAAGTTCCCTGACTGTGCTTTGCGTGTTATTAACCTGTGCAAATAGGTTCAAAAGCAGTGGTGCTGCTGGGTTCCACTCCTGGGGTTACTCAATTCTCCTTCTAACTCAAATGAAGACAGGTGGCAGGGAGGAGAGCTGACAAGGGGAGTAGGCTGATGTCCCTTGTTCTGTACCATGTGAGGGAAAACAAGCATTTAGGAAGAATAACTGTAGTGACACAAAATCGCTACTCTCCGCGCATGAGTCTTCCGGGGCTGCTGTAACAGATTACCACAAACACAAGGATTTATTCTCTCCCAGTTCTGGAGGCTGGAAGTCTGAAATCAAGGTGTCCACAGGCCACTGCTCCCTAGGAAGGCTCCCGGGAAGAATCTTTCCTTCCCTCTTCTAGCTTCTGGTGGTTGTCAGACAGCCTTGGTGGTCCCAATAACTCCGATCTTTGCCTCCGTCTTTGCAGGCCTTCTTTCCTGTGTCTGTTCTCTCCTCTCACAGGAGCAGCCCCCTGGGATGAGGGTCCACCCTAATCCAGTGGGACTCCATCTTAACTTCTGACCTGTGCAAAGACACTTTTCCAAATAAGGTCTCTTTCTGCGGTTCTGGGAAGACTGATGAGGGGGTACTATTCAGCTGAGTACACCTGGACACTCCTCACCCACCCCATGTTTTACTTCCCAACTGTCACACTCACACGTGCACACTCACGCACACTCACACATGCACACGTGCAAACTCATATTCACACATATTCTCTCACACACACTCACACACTCGTGCAAATTCACACACAGTCATACACATACACTTCCACACACACTCACATGTCTGTCAGATTCTTTTTCTTATTTTTTTGACTTTTTATTTGCAGACAATTGTAGATTCACATGCAGTTATAAGAAATAATCCAGAGAGATCCCGTAAACCCTTCACCCCATTTTCCCCAACGGTAACATCTTTCACAACCAGGAAATCAACATTTATAAAATCCAGTGACCTTATTCAGGTTTCACCGGTTGACAAGCATGGGGGGGGGTGTATGTCCCATCTTTCAGATGTCACCTGAATAGGACATTGGGAGAGATTGCTTCAGGTCTGAGATACGATTGGTTTTGCATGTTTGCATTTGGAGTCTGAAGAAGTACACAGAAATTTCATGGGAACAAGCATGCGAAGCACAGCTATGTTTCTTTCTTCTCTTTTCTATTCTTCTTTTACTAATTCAGATCTGGCTCAGTGAAAAAAAAGTTTTCAAAATCCCAGGGGCATCAGTCATCTGGAGATGACTGTGTCTAAGTCTCATTCCATATTTCACTCTCATCATCAGTGATGTTCCAGAGACTTCCATCTATTCATTCATTTATATGACAGATATACATGAAGTACTGAGCCTGTGTTAGATGTTGGAATGTGATGCTGTCTTCTCTGTGCTTACAATTAAAATAAGCAGTTAGAACAAATTCACAGTCAGCAAATCATAGCTCATGAAATGAAAGGAGAAAGCAGGATGACTGCGGGAGCAATGGAGGGAGAGTGTGGGGGAAGTCGGAGAGGCCGTCCTGGACCAAGGGGGACCTGGGTTGAGATGTAAATGAGAGCAAGAGGAGGAAGCAGGGAAGAAGAATCATTCCTGACTCAGAGGACAAGAAGTGTTTTGTGTAGACAAAAAATATCCCTAGAAACATCAAAAAAACCCTAAAAATTATTTCATAGCACTCTGGGAGATATTTAGGTATTTGTGCAGACTGTAAGGAAAAGTTAAAGATATATGAAAATGACAGGCACATCAGTTTCAGATGAGGGAGGGGATTCAGGGAGCTGAAGACCTTAAAGATGAAGGTGGACTGGCTGCCATTACTATGGGCAGGAAGGAGAGAAGGCCACGCCGCCCAGGCATTTTGTGGAAGAAGTTGCAAGAATTCATCTCTGGAGCCCTCTATATTCTGGGTGTGGTTCACTGCACAGGTGTCTACTAGACTGAAGAGGGTGACAATAGGGCCAAAAGTGTGAAGAAAGGAGAGGAAATCAATAAAATATCTGTGGAGCATAGGAGAGAGAGCTGGGCAGCACCACTGTCAGGAGTCAGGAACTCATGGCAGCATCCATCTAAACATTCTGTGGCATCTCCAGCAGCTCCCGGCCCCCAGACAGAGACTGAGTAGGTAGAAGGTAGATTTTTCCAGGGTCTGGAACTTGCAGAGAAGTAACAGTGCAGAAGGGCAAGCAAGGGAGCTGATCATAGTTGTAATTTAAGCTAAGTAGAAAAGGCAATGAAATCGAGCAGTGCCTGTGGCTCAGTGAGTAGGGCACTGGCCCCATATACTGAGGGTGGTGGATTCGAACCTGGCCCTGGTCAAACTGCAACCAAAAATAGCTGGGTGTTATTGCAGGCACCTGTAGTCCCAGCTACTTGGGAGGCTGAGGCAAGAGAAATGCCTAAGCCCAAGAGCTGGAGGTTGCTATGAGCTATGACGCCACAGCACTCTACCAAGGGCAAAAAAGTGAGATTCTGTCTCAAAAAACAAAAAAGAAAAGGCAATGAAATCAAGCTGTTGGCTCAGGATAGAATCAAGAGATAAAGGACTTTAGAAGACAAGGTGAGAAGGAAGCAGAAAGAGCTGGAAGTTGGGAGTCTGTGGTGTGAGGCTGTGGAAGGGCTGAACTGAACATATCATTTTAGAGGCAAAGCAACTTTAAGTAAGGACAGGCCCAGGGGGTTGGCCATGGGAACAAGTAGTTTCAGGAGAGTGGAAGAGAAGGTTATTGTAGTTGAGGAACCAAAGTACTCGGTGCAGATGAGCTATCCACTTTGTTGCTGAAGTCACCTGGGATATTGGCTGGGGGTTGTGGTGAGAAGAAGCCTGGAGCTTCTCTAGTAACTCAGAAGGAAAGAACAGAATGTCGAATGATGGTAGAGACAAGGAAGTGGTAACTTGGTGTCTAGAACCCCAAGAAAAAAGGGTTTCAGGTTCTTACCCTCTTGGTCCCTCAATGGAGATAAAGGACTAATGGCCTAGAAGTAGTGAGGTGTGAGGGTGACACTGATCCCATTCCCCAACACTGACATGTAGGACAGTTGGTAACAAGTAGCCTCCACTGGGAGGCTTGTGTAGAACACTGCCATTGGAGGACAGTTGCCATGGAGGATAAAGGAACGTCCAGGGCAGAGATAGTGACTGTAAGAGTGTGTGTATCCTGGCTTGGGGGCTCCATAGAACATAAAAATGTTCAAGAAGGAGAACTATGGCAAGAGAAGGTTGGATAATGTGGAGCATGGAGGTGTGGGAGAAGATGGCTGAATGGAGGAAGTGCTGTTCTTAGGCAGTAAACTGGGTTGCAGGAATGGGAGAATGGATTAAGCCAGCCATTAGATCGCCAAGACAATTACTCCCAATCTACCTGCTGAAGGGAGGAGACGCTCGGAAATTTACAAGAGCCCTGCTAGATGCACTTTCAAATTGAAAAGACAGAACTCTGTGCTCTTAGAAGAAGTGACGTTTGCTCTGGCTTGACTGTGATGGTCCCAGAGAGGTTCTCATTTCCATGGTGGTGCCTAGAGAGTGATGAAGGCTTGGACTGGGAGCAGGAGATGGGAAATAGGCTCTTTAGGGGAATAGGGATAACCAGTAGATCACTGGCACAGCACATGCTCTGCTTCTCCCTTTCAGGAGAGCAGAGCTTGGCCATCGTACTGTTAGAGATTCTGTGTGCAATATGGTGGCAGTAATAAACATCTGTGACTAACACTTTTCCGTTTCCTTCATGCTGTGTCTCCAGAGGTAACCAAGAGCCCAGGCAGCTTGCTGTTACAGATCTGTCGGTTTTCTGGATGAAACAGAGAGGCCTGATAAGTTTGAAAAATACAAAGAAACCTACCTTCAGTCAACCAAATGGACCATTCCTCAATGATAAAGATCATGTAGCAGCAACGACCAAAACTGGGCACTGAAAGGTAAGAGACTTTTGATGAATATTCCCAATTACATGCTGGGAATGCAAGCGATCCTTTGGTAGGGTTTCAATGAAGCAGGCTCCAGATTTTAATCCAAGTACAGGGTGCTGGCCACACAATTTAGGAAGAAAAAGAGGCTTAGAAAATAGCCAGAAAAAGAAGTCCCACTCAAGCCCTCTTACATTTGATCAGAATTGGCTCCCAAAAAGCAATGGAGAATAAGGAAAAACTAGAGATCACTTTGAGAGTATCCTCTCTGCACAATGATTTATTAACACTTAATTTAAGAAAGAGACTATTCCTAGAATTTAAGAACTTGACAAAAAAAAAAACACAAAATATTTCTTTTTCCCTGAAATTGACCTTGCTATTTAGAAGCCACCAAACCTTCCTAGAATTATGGTTTAGAGGTTCAAGATTTTCAAATGCAACTACTTCTTCTGCTTACATTATATGCAGAGGACTTCATCCTCCTAGAACCACAGGGTGTCCAATTCAATCTTCTTTAGAAATAAAAGGGCAATATAGTAGTTAATTCTACTGCCAATAACAAGCACCAATTTCAACCAGAGTTTAATTTCCAAATTGAGACTCACTTTACATGAGGTCAACTCTCTTAACAAATTTTTAAGTGTATAATAATTGTTGGCTCAGGTATAAATGCCTATCTCTCTTATCCTAAGAACTCTGACATGTCAAAACTGCCAATTATTCATTTTCCAGTTGTGTAGACAATGTGTAGAGGAAGAACTATCAGAGGCTACACAATTTATGGAAAGGAGAATAAAGAAGAACCACTTCCTAAACAAACTCAATGAGATTTAAGACCCAGGGAGTATATACTCTTGGTTCAAATAATTAAAAACATGTTCTCTAAGGGGATCATAGTATCTTATCAAAACATAACCAGAAATAATTTCAGCATAGAAACAGCAGAAAACTTATCTTTCCCTCTCCTAGGAACCTGAGATTATTTTCTCTTCTCTTGTGTGTTTTAGGATAAGTGAGTATAAATTAATCAAGATTGCAAAATGACCAAAATCTCATTTCATGACCTCCCCCAAAGATCCCCCATCTCTGTTTGCACTTTTCATGAGTTCCTGCACTCAATTCTTGAAATCTGACTTCTATATTAAAATGCTCCTGAAACTGCTCACCCTCCCAAATTCAGATGATACTTTCTATGCTGATCTGACGTGATCTCTGCAACTTTTGTCATCATTGGCAGCTATTTCTTCCTTTGAACATTCTTTTTTTTTTTTTTTCAATTCCCATTTATTTTTGGCTCTTGGGGCAAAGTCATCTTTTTCAATATGAAAAAAAGCAGCAAGCTCAACACAAAATAGAAATCTGAAGTATAGGATAGGACAAAACCAAAGGTCAGGAGAAAAAAGGCAACAGCAAAAGGAAGAGATGAGATGTTGCAAAAAACAGAGGGTGTCCTGTCCCCTCTCTGGGGAGTGAAATGACCCATTTAGGTGGCAGCATATACCTTCCCACATAATCAGGGATATTACATTTTTGTTGATAATAAAAGGTGGGTATGGGGAGGGCATTTCTGGAAGTTTAGGGACCAAGACTGATCTCTCTCCCTTCCTGATCCCCTTCTCCTATCGGGGGAAAGGAAGGAATCCAATGTATCAGTGAGGTGAAGTATTAAGAGGGAGGATTCCATTGGGGGAAAAATGCTCCCAAGGACAGAGCTTGGAGGGAGATTGAAAATGAAGATAATACTGTTAATACCTCCCTTGAAGCTAAGAGATGGAACCTGGACATACCTGGAAGTTATCACTAAATATTCTGGATTTCCCTCTCTAAAACTATTCTAGGATGAAAAAACTCCCACCCTCTTCCTTGGAGTTACTTCTACTCTTACCTTCTACTCCCCTCCCACCAACTACCTGGGCATAGGATGATGGTCATCATCTGCATTCAGCATTCAGTTGGTTCTCAAATAAATGGCATTTGGATGAGACCCAGCTTCTTAGAGAATTATTTTACAAAGAAAAGGAAATATTAACTGGACAGATGGGAGGAGTGGACACCAGAAGGATATACAGGGTTACCTAGAATGCAGAAATCTAGGTTTCCCAAAGTGGAAGGAGAGAGGAGACATTCAACAAACAAGTATTTATTGAGTACCTACTATGTGCCAGGCACTGTTCTAGACCCCCCCAAAAGAAAAAAAAAAAGGTAAGAGGCAGCAAACATGAATTCTGAGGGAGAGGAAAGGGGTAGTTGAGGAAGAAGGCTAAGGGGACTGAGAAGCTTGAGGTGATGGGGCTGTGCCTTAGGCCTCCTCTTCAGCCTCTTCACCAAAATTCTCCTCCTCTTCCGCAGTGGCATCCTGGTACTGCTGATACTGAGAGACGAGGTCATTCATGTTGCTCTCAGCTTCGGTGAATTCCATCTCATCTATACCCTCACCTGTATACTGGTGGAGGAAGGCCTTCTGGAGGAACATGGCAGTGAACTCCTCTGAGATGCGCTTGAAGGGCTCCTGGATGGCTGTGCTGGTCTGCTGCCAATGAAGGTGACTGCCATCTTGAGGCCACAAGATAGGATGTCACAGACAGCTGTCTTGACATTGTTTGGGCACCATTCAACGAAGTAGCTGCTATTCTTATTCTGCACATTGAGCATCTGGTCATCTACCTCCTTCATGGACATCCATGGGAGACAGCAGCCACGGTTAGGTATCGGCCATGGCAGGGGTCACAGGCAGCCATCGTGTTCTTGGCATCAAAGACCTGCAGATGAGTTCTGGCACAGTGAGAACCCAATTCTGCTGGCTTCCACGGCTGGTGAGAGGGGCAAAGCCAGGCATGAAGAAGTGGAGACATGGGAAGGGCACCATGTTGACTGCCAGCTTGCGGAGGTCAGCATTGAGCTGGCCAGGGAAAGGGGGGCAGATGATGACACAACTCATGGTGGCTGAGACAAGGTGGTTCATGTTCCTGTAAGTTGGCATGGTCAACTTTAGAGTACAGAAGAGATGTGGTAAAGGGCCTCGTTGTCAATTCAGTACGACTCATCAGTGTTCTCTACCAACTGATGGACAGAGAGGGTGGCATTATAGGGCTCAACCACGGTATCAGACACTTTGGGTGAAGGCACCACACTAAAGGTATTCATGATGCGGTCAGGATACTCTTCTCGGATCTTGCTGATAAGGAGTGTGCCCATTCCAGAACCTGTGCCTCCACCCAGAGAGTGGGTCGGCTAGAAGCCCTGCAGGCAGCCACAGCTCTCTGCCTCCTTCCGTACCACATCCAGGACTGAATCAACCAGCTCAGCCCCTTCTGTATAGTGGCCCTTGGCCCAGTTGTTGCCTGCCCCAGACTGACCAAAAACAAAGTTGTCTGATCTGAAGACGTGGCCAAAAGGACCTGAGCGAACAGAGTCCATGGTCCCAGCTTCTAGATCACCAGGATAGCATGAGGAAGGTATTTGCCAACTGTGGCTTCATTGTAGTAGACAGAGATTCCATCCCACTGCAGATCGCTGTTCCCGTGGTAGGTGCCCGTGGGGTCAGTGCCATGTTCATCGCTGATCACCTCCCAGAACTTGGCACCAATTTGGTTGCCACACTGACCGGCCTGAATGTGTACAATTTCCCACATAAAGAAATTTATTTAAATTAAGTAAATTTATTGTTAAAATTTATTGTTTTTGCTCACCTCGAGGTGTTCACAGAGCAGATAAAAAAAAAAAAAAACTTTTATTTTTCTCTCTGCTGGTCGCAGGCTAAAAGAATGGAACGTGCCCCAAAAGCTGGAGCAGCGAGGTCCAAACAGGCTGACAGAGGAGAAAGAAGAGGCAAGGGTATGGGTGGGCCCTTTGAACATTCTTAATTCACATCATACTCTCCTGTTTTTTCTTCCCACCTCTTCTAGACATTCTTTTGTAAAGTGACCAGTCAGGATAGTTTGTCCCAGTTTTAGCACTGGAAGTACCATGTCCCAGGAAACCCCTCACTCCAGAGCAAACCAGGACGGTTGGTCACCCTGGTCTTAAGTGTCTCTTAAACAGTTCATTTCTTTAAATTTCATTAAACATGTCACATCTTCTAGTCATTACTAAAATGTCAGTGTCCCAAGGGCTTCATCCTCCATCCTCTGCTCTTTTCACCCTCTACAGTCTCTTTGATGGCCTCAGCCAGATTAAGACTTCAAAACCTGTGATGCATCTGTCTGGTGGTTATCTATCAAATTCATATCTTCTCCAACCCAAACTGCCAATATAATTTAACATGTCAAAATAGAACACATCTTGCACAAAATATACTTCTTATTATATATCTTAGTAAATGACCAAATATCCATCCACCTGGCCACCCAAACCAAAATGAACCTGGAAGTCATCTTTAATTTCTCCTACTCCCACCACCTCAGTTGATTCTACCTTCTAGATAATCATTCCCCATCTCCATTTCTCATAGAAAGCTTTTGTGCAAGCTTCATCCTTCCTCGCCTAAAATATATTTGACCCTTGAACAACATGGGTTTGAACTGTGCAGGTCCACTTATCGGTGGAGTGAAAGTAACACCAAGTGTGCCTGCCTCTCCCGCCTCCCCTTCCACCTCTGCCACCCATGAGGCAGCAAGACTCTTACTCTTCCTCAGCCTATTCAACACAAAGATGAGGATAAAGACCTTTATGATGATCCACTTCTACTTAATAGTAAATATATTTTCTTTTCCTTATGATTTTCTTAATAACATTTTCTGTTCTCTGGCTTATTATAAGAATATAGGATATAATACATATAACATACAACATATGTATTAATCACCTGTTTATGTGATCAGTAAGGCTTCCAGTCAACAGTGAACTATTAGTAGTTAAGTTTGGGGTAAATCAAAACTTAAATGCAGATTTTTGACTGTGCAGGAGTCAGTGTTCCTAATTCCTACATTGTCCAAAGGTCAAGTGTGATATATTCACCATGACAATCCAGTAGTCTAAAATTCTCACCTAATTAAACTATTTTTGCAATCATTTAGTGATTCCCCCATGGCTTTTTGGAGAAATTCGACCCCTTAGTTTAGAACACTTAGGTCCTCATAATGTGAACCCTGCCAGTCTCAATAGCCTTCTCTTTATTCACTTCTCTATACTCTCTCTTGCCAACCACCCTCATCTCCGGCCCAATCATTCGAAACCCACATGCTATTTCCCATCTGTGAGCCTTCCCACCAGATGTCCCCTCCACTAGCAATGCCCCTCCCAAACCCACCCTTTCTGGACCTTTCCAATTCAAATAAAGGTACCTCCTTTAGACAATCACAGCACCTTCTATGAGTACACTTTATACTTCCTGTTTTAAAATCAACACCTAAAACAAGAATGCTCAATAAAAGTTTATTGAATAAAAGAATGAATAAATAACCCAAATGATTTAATACCTGGAAACCAGATGGCTGTGAATGGTTTCATGAGCTTTACTCTTTAAAATTGATATTTTCACATTTTCTACACATTTTTCAAAGCTACAAAAGTTTCCAGAATAATGAGAATGAAAGCAACGTTCCCATGGATGAGAACAAAAAGTATATGATGAAACTTAGCTAAAATTATCTATAACTTCATAAATGTGTTATCAGAAGGATTTTTTTTTAAGCAACATATTCCAAACCATGTTGGAAAGATTTTTACAAAATACTGTTCAACCATTTGTTGAAAATAAATAAAGTAATCATTGTTTCACTATCTTCAACTCTATGTCAGCCAAGGAAGTAAGAACCCCCCAGGATATGCTCAGGAAATTAAGAAGAAGACAATTATTGCCTTCTGGGAATTCACTATCTGGGTAGGAGACAAGATATGTAGGATAAACAGTGAGAAAGAAGGGATACACACCAAAGTGTGGGAAAAGGCCCTTCTACAAGTAAAAGCTCAAATTTGCCATCATGTTGACCTTGTGGTAAGGCCATCAGCCAGATGAAGCTAAAAATAAGAATTAACAGAACTATAGGGCCAGCCAAAGAGCAATGATGCCTGGCCTCCATGAACTTTTTGAAGACCCCTCATAATTGGCCCCCACACCTACAGAAAAATAAAGGAAACAGAGGGCAACCAAAATATTTGTGTTACCATAGTACTGTAAGAAAGGGGGAAATTAGAAGCTTCATCTTCAAGGAGCCCTCACTGAACAGGAAGTCTCCACAGCTGGTGGAGGAAGTGACTGTGATGTAATCTAGAGAGTGTAAATCTAAGCCTCTGGACCAGAGACCAGCATGGCAGAGTAGGGGGTAGTACAACAAAGGAAATATCCAAGCAGAGAAAATCCTAATTCTCTGTGAGGGAGGTCTACATTCATGGAACACATTTGTACAAGAGATAATGCATCATTAGATAATCAACAAAGTTAAACCAAGTCAGTAATAATGAGATTTTAAACACTATAGAGTTTCTAAGTAATAATAAAGGGGGACTTTGATGCTGAACCAGGACTAGATAGGGCTCAGTAGGGCTGAGGTTTCCTTATAGAACAATGAATGCATCATTGCCACAGCAGGGGAGAGCAGATAGCTAACCACCAGGTAAGGCCAGCTGCCAGGGCATAGGGCAAATAAAAAAGGCCCTAGAGGTGAAAGGTAAATCCACAGAGCAGTGTTTTTCAACCCTTTTTATCTCGTGGCACACTTGAATCTATAGTTTAAACTTTCACTGCACACTTAGATTATGTTGATAAAAAAACACAGCGTAAACAAAAGAATGCACTTACTGTGGTTTGAACTTTTTTCAAAAATAATTTTATTAATGATCTTTAAAAATTTTCACCCTGGGGGGCTGCAACGTCGGACAGAAGGAGGGAACGCAACGGAGGCAGGCGGGAGCCGCTGCCGTCGCCATGACCCGCGGTAACCAGCGTGAGCTCGCCCGCCAGAAGAACATGAAAAAGCAGAGCGACTCGGTTAAGGGAAAGGACGGAGATGACGGGCCTTCTGCTGCCGCCCACAAGCAGAGGGACTCGGAGATCATGCAGCAGAAGCAGAAAAAGGCAAACGAGAAGAAGGAGGAACCCAAGTAGCTTTGTGGCTTCGGGTCCAACCTTCTTGCCCTTCGCCTGTGTGCCCGGAGCCAGTCCCACCAGGCTCGCGTTTCCTCCTGTAGTGCTCACAGGTCCCAGCACCGATGGCTTCCCTTTGCCCTGAGTCTGCAGCCGGTCCCTTTTGTGCTTCCTTTCCCTCACGTAGCCTCTCTCCTCCCCCCCCCCAACACTCCTAGGGATGAGGGGGTTACCCCTTCCCAGTGTTTTTTATTCCTGTGGGGCTCACCCCAAAGTATTAAAAGTAGCTTTGTAAAAAAAAAAAAAATTTTTTTTTGGCTTGGCGCCTATAGCTCAACTGGCTAAGGTGCCAGCCACGTACACCTAAGGTGGCGGGTTCGAATCCCCAGCCCGGGCCCGCCAAAACAACAATGACGGCTGCAACCAAAAAAAAGCCGCGGGCGTTGTGGCAGGCGCCTGTGGTCCCAGCTACTTGGGAGGCGGAGGCAGGAGACTCGCTTGAGCCCAGAAGTTGGAGGTTGCTGTGAGCTGTGATGCCACGGCACTCTACCCAGGGGGACAGCTTGAGGCTCTGTGTCTCAAAAAAAAAAAAATTTTTTTTTCACCCCACACTGGTTGAAAATCACTGCTATAGAGACAGAGACGAGGCAAGAAAGTTTAGACAGGCTTCCTAAATCTAATTATTCAGAAAGTTTATTCTAAAATAATAAATGAGTACATTCATCATTTCTTTATCCTTGTTTAACATTTTTCAGTTTATTTTCACATACGTTGTCTCACGGTATCTCAAAATGGTTCCGTCACATAGATGGGGTAGGAATTATTATCCCTATTTTACAACCAAGAGAACTGAGATTTGACATTAACAAATTTCTTACCCAAGGTCCCACAGTGAGTAAAACATGGAGTCTGGATTTCTGATCTCTAGTCCAGTTTTCTTTCCCTTGTACCAGGAGCTTTCTCTAATTTAAGCCTCACCTATAAAAATATGAATGAAGAGCAGGTGAGGTCTGGGAAGGCAGACCTGCCAAGGCTGGAGCTCGGTGCCCTGTGGTAGAAGACAAGTCACCAAGGGCAGCATGATTAACGGTAAACCCTCGAAGAACACAACAACTTCAGTCACCAGGTGTCACGTGGGTGACAGGGAGTGGGCTGCATGACCTACTCATGCAGTTTGCCCAGGACTGTCCCTGCTTTCGAATGGAAAGCTTCACATGCCCGAACCCTCTCACTCTCAGGAAGAAGCTCAAGCATCAGAAAATAAGCCAGCATTTCACACTCTAGCAAATGACAACGCACATGGCCTTTGAGTACAGCATGTAGATGGAGTAGTCATTAGGACCAGCCTTTTCTGTTTAGTTAAACCTTTGGAAATTACCTTTTTTTTGGTCAAAACCAGTCACATATTATTATGATTTTACCTAATACTTCCTAATCAATTAGAGGACAAATGGGATCGTGTCTATGAGAATACTTACAAACGGTAGAGAGCATATGAAGAGGAGTCATTATCAATACTATTATTATTATTACAAAGAACCCCTTATTGTCGATGGCAAAGTGGACACAGGCTACAGTGACCAAATCCCTCACTCAGTGGGATTCCTTGCTTTGTAGTGCACAAAATCATTATTTGAAAAAATTTTCTCACCTAAAAAATTTTCATGCCCAAGGTTAGTTGTCACTCTGATGTCCACCAGAGAGAGTCAGAGAACAAACCAAGAGGGTTTTCACATATGGTTTGTTCTTAAAACAAGAACACATTTCTAGGGTTGCATTTTTCTGAGTATCACAATGGGAGTAAATGAACACGTTCCTGAAAAGCAGTGAAAGCAGAAGCAAGCCATCGGGCTGGTCTTCCTTAGGACACGGGCAAAAATACTGGGGAAGGCTCTGCGCCTGTGGCTCAAGTGGCTAAGG
>NW_003852437.1:11547746-11550054 GCF_000181295.1 Otolemur garnettii | reverse complement strand
AACCCTCCACCTTAGGTGTATGTGGCTGGCGCCTTAGCCGCTTGAGCCACAGGCACCAAGCCTAATGTGTTAATTTGGAAATAATGCCTTTGCTCCCCTTACAACACCAAAAATTGTGATCACCTTTAGGAAATGTTTCTCAAGCTCAGAAGGGGCAGCACACTGTTTTACTGCTCAGCAGTCATATAACTCTGGGAGCCAACCTGCTGCCAAAACCCTTTCAGAGCAAAGAAAACCAGGTCTGGGGCCAGGCCCATTACTTAGTGGGGACACCTGGCCCTTCTTCCCACTGCTTGCTTGTCAGGGGCGGGACCCTGGCAGGGCCCCTGCAAGAAGATGTCATCCAGAGATGGAGCGACTGCCTCTTGCCCCAGCACTGAGCACACACATGACACACATGACTCTCCACCCTGCTGCAGTCTTGATAAGAGGCACAGAAAAAGTCTGCCCTGGAGAAAGGAATCAGCATGAGCCCAAGAGTTTTAGCATGAAGCAGCGGCAAGTTTACGGGGATGTGGAGTGAGAACTCTGCACTGATGTGGATCCTATCTGAAACCCACGAACCTGGGATGATACCTAAATCAAAAGGGCCTAAAATGCAAAAGTTTCTTGGGTCTCACTGAGCTTCTCAAAGTCTGCCCAGAAGTCCAGTAATGTGAGGAGGAGGAGGTGGAGATGGAGGAAGGGAAGGAGGAGGATAGAGAGGAGAGGGCAGCTAACATTTACTGAGCGTTTGTTGAGGCATTGTTTTAAGAACTTTGCATATGGGCGGGGTTGTGGCTCAGTGAGTAGGGCGCCAGCTCCTCATATAGAGGATAGTGGGTTTGAACCCGGCCCTGGCCAAACTGCAACAAAATATAGCCGGGCTTTGTGGCGGGAGCCTGTAGTCCTAGTTACTCTGGAACTGAGGCAAGAGAATCGCCTAAACCCAAGAGCTAGAAGTTGTTGTGAGCTGTGACGCCACGATACTCTACGGAGGGTGACAAAGTGAGACTCTGTCTCTAAAAAAAAAAAAAAAATTAAGAGCTTTGCATATATTAATTCACAACAACCCTGTGAAGTGAGTGCTATTATTTTTTCCAGTTTCCATATGAAAAAATTAAAAACCAAAGAGTTAAATCATTGCCGGAGCCTGGTGACACCAGGCCAGCTGCACCAGAGTAGGACAATATTGTGTAGCCCCTTAAACGCTGCCTTAAGAGTCCCCTTGGATGGAACACCTCCGAAGCGGCAGCTCTTGACATCAGTCATCAGCCGATGCTGGCAGCAGAGTCATCAGTATGTGACTGTGTATGGTTGCACGTGAACTTTTATCCGCAATTGTACTTCCATGAATCTAACATACACCGGTGCATGCAGGCATTTATTTGCACATGGTTGTAGGTTCTGCAGGGAATAATCCACACTTCCATTAACAGATAGCTAGTTAGAGTCATTACCGTGCAGCCACACAGGACGCTAGTTTATAAAGCTGGGTCCTCAGCTCTGCCCACCACAGCCCCGAAATGCCTTTTCCTCAAAGTAGAAGCAGCCCCAGGGCAGGGAACTGGCACAAATTACACACTCTAGGCCGGGAGCCCTGGCTCACACCTGTAATCCTAGCACTCTGGGAGGCGGAGGTGCGTTGATTGCCTGAGCTCGCAGGTTCAAGACCAGCCTGAGCAAGAGGGAGACCTGGTCTCTAAAACTAGCCAGGCACTGTGGCAGGGCCTGTAGTCCCAGCTACTCGGAAGGCTGAGGCAAGAGAATTGCTTGAGCCCGAGAATTAGAGGTTGCTGTGAGCTATCATGCCATGGCACTCTACAAAGTGAGACTCTGTCTAAAAAAAAAAAAAAAAAAATTACATGTTTGATATGGGAGCCCTATATCCTTACAATGAATTACCACATAGCACTAAAAAGCAAAGACACACATACATCCATGCACAGAGTTGCCTAGACCAGCTCTGGAAAGACACGTGGGAGCCTGATGACCACTGTCACCTCTAAAGATGGAACCTGGGGAACAGGAGGGACTGGACTTTTTACTTATAGGTCGGTTTGCCCTGTTCGCATTTTTACAAGTGCTTGTGAACCAAGCATACTTTTTTTTTTTAATAAAACTAAAATTTTAAATTAAAATGTTTTAAATTAGAAAATGGTACAATAGGCTCGGCGCCTATGGCTCAACCGGCTAAGGCGCCAGCCACGTACACCTAAGGTGGCGGGTTCAAATCCCCAGCCCGGACCTGCCAAACAACAATGACGGCTGCAACCAAAAAATAGCCGGGCGTTGTGGCGGGCGCCTGTGGTCCCAGCTACTTGGGAGG
>NW_003852437.1:11533699-11546717 GCF_000181295.1 Otolemur garnettii | reverse complement strand
GGCGCCTGTGGTCCCAGCTACTTGGGAGGCTGAGGCAGGAGACTCGCTTGAGCCCAGGAGTTAGAGGTTGCTGTGAGCGTGATGCCATGGCGCTCTACCCAGGGGGATAGCTTGAGACTCCATCACAAAAAAAAAAAAAGACTAAGATCTATCTATCCTAAGAAGACTGCTTTACTCTCTCTAAGATTCTCTCTCTCTCTCTCTCCAGCTAAAGTAGATAGCCCTCAAGCACCTAAGAGAAACTGTTCCTGAGCAAGGTAGCTTAGCAGTCCGCATCTGGAACCTGCCTAAGCCAGGCCCGAGACCTGGCCAGTCCCTGGCCCTGACAAGTGGTGTCAGAAGCAGATCCCGACATTGTCTTCTCATTTTTATTTTGTTCACATATGTACTTATAAATAGATTATAGCTTAGAGGAAAATGGGCTAATTTGACTTCTCTTTTACTTTAATTAAGGCATCTGATGAAGTAAAAAAAATAAATAAAAACCTTAGAAAAGGAGGTTGTCTTTAGAAAGGGTAATGTCATTTTCTTAAAGTCACTTATTGAAATGCAGCAACACAGAAGGCTACAGATTAAATGGAATAAAAAACTCAGTGATAGCTCCCTGAAAATTCCACACAGTTGAATCAGAATATCCCGCCTTGTTCTTTGATATAGCTAGGTAAAAACAGTCTAAGTTTACCTTATGTTGACTGTAAGCACATTCATGATCTTCAGTGATAAACTGTTGTGCATTGTCTTTGTTATTATTACTATAAATAAACTCATGTTAATCAACTGTAATTGAATATTCTAAATGAAACTCAATGTCAAAAGCAGGTCACAGAGCTGTGAGGCTGCAGCCAAAGCCCCCCTAGTTGTGGTCCATGGTCAAACTCCCAATCATTCTGCCCAGCTCCTCCACTGGGTGGGTATGTACAGTGTTTGGGCAGTAAAGGACCTCCACAGGGAGCTCACAACTGTGTAATGTGCCCACCTCCCAGGCTGAACTGCTCTCAGTGTTCCAAGCTCTTCATGACTCTGAACCCCCTTCTGCTCCCCTTTAATTTCCACCCACGAGTCTAGAACTTCCATCTGGAGCAACTCACAAGATCAGTCCCCCTCTATAGGGAGAGAGAATTGCCATGTTCCCCATCAATCTCCTCTTTCGAATTAAACACAACTAATTGTATTAACTCCTCCCCATAAAATATGATGTCCAGATTCCCTTACTATCTTGTTTGTTTGTTTGTTTGAGACAGTGCCTCAAGCTATCCCCCTGGGTAGAGTGCCATGGCTTCACAGCTCACAGCAACCTCCAACTCCTAGGCTTAAGCGAGTCTCCTGTCTCCGCCTCCCAAGTAGCTGGGACCACAGGCGCCCACCACAACGCCCGGCTATTTTTTGGTTGCAGCTGTCATTGTTGTTTTGGCGGGCCCTGGCTGGATTTGAACCTGCCACCTTAGGTGTATGTGGCTGGTGTCTTAGCCATTTGAGCCACAGGCGCCGAGTCTTCCCTTACCATCTTAGTGAAACTTCTCTGAATACAAACTTCTCTGCCTATCCCAAATGGATGTATATTATTCCAGATACCTTCTAAATCGTTCTGTGTACAATGGAACTCCTCTTAGGAGCAGGTACAACTTCTATAATAGTAACATAAATGTGCATATATTTTATTCTTTGTTTGTTTGAAGAGGACGTGTCTGTCCAGGAATCTTCATCTCATTCTAGGTATATTAAGCTTGTGCCCTAAAGGTGGAATTATCACAATTATATGAATAAATTTCCATTTCACATTTTCAGAAAACATCTTAACATTTTTATTTAAATGCAGCATCCTTACATTCCTCAAGGTCAAAGAGAAAACCTCAAGCATCTTACTATTAAGTATTTTTGAAAAGGATGCTATGAATCTCTACAAAGAGCAGAAAACTTCTGAATAAATGCTATGCATTCAAAACAAAGATAATTTCTTATCTTCAAAATACTTACAGAAGGTGCCAAAAAATGCGTACACATTTTATGAAAGGGAAAAACTACATTAAATTTGTAATACTTGAGTCATGTTTGACTTCTGCAGTCACAAGGAGTGCTCAGTGTGATTTGTGTTCATCTTTTGTTATCGATATATACTGAGTATTACAGTTTAATACAGTTTTTTACTTTCTTAAAACATGTGTACAGGCTTGGTGCCTGTAGCTCAGTGGCTAGGGCGCTGGCCACGTACACTGGGGCTGACAGGTTCGAACCCAGCCCGGGCCAGCTAAACCACAATGGCAACTAAAATAGCTGGGGATTATGATGGGTACCTGTAATCCCAGCTACTTGGGAGGCTGAGGCAGGAGGATCACTTAGGCCTAGGAGTTTGAGGTTGCTGTGAACTAGGCTGAGGCCACAGCACTCTACTTAGGGTGACCTGGTGAGACTCTGTTTCAAAATAAATAAATAAATAAAAATTAATTAATCAATTTTTTTAAAAAAGATGTGAAAAGACTTAGCTAATCTGACACTGTACGTGAGGGTCACTGCCGGGACCACCTCTCTCATCTCCCATGCTTATTTTCTTCCTGTTCACCCCAACTTCTCTATGTGACTTCGGGACAGAGGAAATGGAGATAACCAACTATAATAGAATGCACATTTGAACATGCATTTCTAAAACTCTAGAAATCAGGTTGAAAAAGCAAAAGTTAGGAGTCTTACCCAACAAAGCTTACCCTAAAAACTACGAATCTAATGCTCAACACAGAATATAGCAGGTTAAATGTTCTACGATCAGTAGAATTCAACAAGATGTTCTTACTCACTTCAAACTGATTATGGCCAGAGTCAGGGATTCACTCAGTAAGTGACTCCTGGCAGCAGGCATGTGCCATTAAAGGAAGAGTTTGCTCATAAGATTTTAATTGGAATAGAAAATAACAGGTAGGTATAAAAGTCCCATGTACATCTTAAAGAATATAGGAAACCCGAGGCATTTATGATGCAATACCTCAGGAACTTTTGTCAAAACTCACCTACTTTTGACCTAGTCAAGAATATTTTTATCTTCATTCAAATTTCACTCTGTCATCTATTTTTTTTTTCTTTTTTTTTTTTTTTTGAGACAGAGCCTCAAGCTGTCCCCCTGGGTAGAGTGCCGTGGCATTACAGCTCACAGCAACCTCCAACTCCTGGGCTCAAGCGAGTCTCCTGCCTCTGCTTCCCAAGTAGCTGGGACCACAGGCACCCGTCACAATGCCCGGCTATTTTTTGGTTGCAGCCGTCATTGTTGTTTGGCGGGTCCGGGCTGGGGATTCGAACCCGCCACCTTAGGTGTATGTGGCTGGCGCCTTAGCCGGTTGAGCTATAGGCGCCGAGCCCACTCTGTCATCTATTAAAGCTAACTTTATTCTACTGAGATCCGGAGGTTTTGGGAGCTGGAGTTTGAGACAGAGTCTCACTTCGTTGCCCTTGGCAGAGTGCTATGGCATCATAGCTCACAGCAACCTTAAACTCTTGGGTTCAAGAGATTCTCTTGCCTCAGTTTTTAATTTTTTAGTACAGATGGGTTCTCACTCTCGCTCAGGCTAGTCTCAAACTCCTGAGCTCAAGTGATCCCACCACCTTGCCCTCCCAGAGTGCTAAGACTATAGGCGTGAGTTACCACACCTCAGCCTGAGACTGGATTTTTTTAAATGGAAGAAAAAAATTTAATTTAAAAAAAACTCTAAGCCCGGCATTATGGCGAGTGCCTGTAGTCCCAGCTACTTGGGAGGCTGAGGCAAGAGAATCACCTGAGCCCAGGAGTTGGAGATTGCTGTGAGCTGTGATGCTACAGCACTCTAAAGTGAGACTCTGTCTCTAAAAAACAACAACAAAAAAAAAACCTCTAAACCTTGGATCTCTGTATCTGTCAAGGCAGTATCAGTCACAAAATATACTAATGATTTTAAAGTCCTTTGGCAAATTTACTGACCCTCTTACCAGAAAGTCTGTATTTAAAATGAGTATCATTCCTGGGTCATGCAATCAATGTGGCCATTGCTCAAAATATTTTCAGAACCAGTCTTCAGGAAATGCCTCCAGAGACAGATTACAACCCCTGCAAGAAAATCACCCAAATTACTTGAAGGTCACATCTCATTTGTGACCAATCTTGACATCATGTAGCCTGATCATATGCTCACTTCAAACATGGACCACAAATACTGAGAGCAATGTCCCTGGCCTTCTGGCAGTCCTGATTTAAAAAACCCAGCTCCGGGCAGCACCTGTGGCTCAGTGAATAGGACGCCGGCACCATATACCGAGGGTGAACCTGGCCTTGGCCAAACTGTAACAAAAAATAGCCAGGTGTTGTGGCGGGCGCCTGTAGTCCCAGCTACTTGGGAGGCTGAAGCAAGAGAATCACCTAAGCCCAGGAGTTGGAGGTTGCTGTGAGCTGTGTGACACCACAGCACTCTACCGAGGGCAATAAAGTGAGATTCTGTCTCTATAATAAATAAATAAATATAAAAAACCCAGCTCTGAAACCTCCTAGCTAAATAAATTTGAACAATTAACTTGCATTATTTTTTTATATACTTTTGGGTAAGTCTGTTATTAAATAATAGGTGTGTTTTTAACTAAATAAATTTACATGAAGTCTGTTTTCTAACCCAGGTGCCAACAGAGGGTGCTTATTTTAAGTTCCATGCAGAGGCTTGAAAGTCAGACAATCCCAGACCTTCCACTTAGTAGTAACTGACCTTAGATAAACTACCTGAGTTCTGTAATCCCCATTTGCTTTGTCTACAAAATGGGGGTAATCATAACTCTTTTGAGTGGTTGTGATTAAGTTCTCACTAACTGTTGGCTATGATTGTTCTTTGGATGTAAGAAGAGCCTAATGGAGCTGGAGAGAAATAGACTAGGAAGCATCTGTAATCGCTGTGAATCCAGAGAGAAGCCCACCGTTCTGGAAACTAAGGGGGAAATGGTCATATCTGCTGCTGGGTGGGGGTGGGTGGTATGTTAAGGAAAGAGTTCTAAGGAAAATGCTTTTTCAGCTATGTCTTGAAGGATGAGTGGGAATCCCCACGTAATGGGAACAGCAAGCACCAAGGCACACCTATGCTAGAGTGGTGCCTTGGGGTCCAGATGCTGATGCTGCTTTTGTCATCAGACGGTTGGGGGTACAGGGTGTCTATTGGTGGGGGTTGGCTTATCAGATAAGAGTTCAAACTGTGGGGCCAAACTGCCCAGGCTTGAGTCCTGGTTTAGCAGGCTACTAGTGGTGTGTCCTTAGGTAAAGTACCAACTCTCTATTCCTCAGTTTCCTCCTCTGTAGACAGGGCACCTGTCTTATAGGGTTATTACGAGGATTTAACAAATTAATGTTTGTGAAGAGGCTAGCCAGTAGCTAGCACAAATTAAGTGTTCAGTGAATTTAACTATTATAGCTAATTATAATCACCAGTGACTACAGATATCAGGATCAGGAAAGGCAGAAAGGATGGTCTGGTCTCCAGGGAGGGAGGTTTGGTGTAAGCAGTATAGCTCAGGCCCCCCCACTACCAGCTGCTCAGGGCAAGGCTGAACGCTGCTAAAGTGAGAGGGGTGAACTGAAGGGGTAACCAGCACATAGCAAAGGCTGAAGCCACATGGGACAGAAGTGCTGTCCCACCCAGAGGATGAGCCCTGGCATACTGGCCCCGTCATTCCGGGTCCCAGCAGACGGGTCAGAATTAGCTCAGCCTTATTCCAGCTGAGGGAAGACACTGGGCTAACACACAAGGTAGGAAAAAAGAAGAGACAGCAAACTTTTAAATAAGTACAATGCCTTTGGAAGCACTTATTTGCATATATAAAGAAAAAAATTCTACCACTTTAATTTAATTTACTCAATCTTTATTGAGATAAAAGTAAAAACTATATTCAAAATGCCTTGTGCTTTCCCTTAGTAGTGAAATAAATAATTGTACTCAAACAAAAGAACTTAATAGAGCCCCACTGCAATACTGAATTTAATAATTAAGCAATACTATTCTTTGCTTTATCAATGAATTTTATAGAATATTTATTAGCTGGGAAAAGTTGAATTATTACCCTGATAACATGAGTAATGTCACACCTACCAAAGATATGGATATTTGTAATTCATGAATTCCCTTTAAAATTAGCTGCTTTTGAAATTAACAGGCCGGGCGTGGTGGCGCACGCCTGTAGTCCCAGCGCTATGGGAGGCCGAGGCGGGTGGATCACCTGAGCTCAGAGGTTCGAGACCAGCCAAGACCCCCCTGAGCCAAACGAGCCAGAGTGAGACCCCGTCTCTACAACAACAACAGGACAACGAGACAGCCGGACCTTGTGATTCCAGCCAATGGGGGGCACGAAGACACTACAGGAGGAAGAAGTAATTAAAAAAAAAAAAAAAAAAAACGTTCTAAGTAATAAAGTTGAAATAAAAAAAAAAAATTTAAAAAAAAAAAGAAATTAACACTAAATCTAACCTTGCTTTGTCTATAATTTCTAAAAATTTGGTATCTGAAGATGGTAGGTAACAAGTTTACAGTTGCCGCCAGTCTGGGTGCTCTCGGTGTTATACTGTCCTCTAGTGGTGAACGTGGAAAACTGCAATCTGAAGGTTTCTTGCTTGTATTATTTAGCTGTGCTTTATGTATCTTTGCAAACTGCCTTAAATTCTTTCTGAATCAAGGCAAAGTCTAAATAAATAGATAAACAAATTTAGAAAATGGAAATGTTTCCGTAAGGGGTAAAAAAAATATGGGTTGGAAAACCCATGTATGTGGATTCAAATTCCAGCTCTTAAGGCCGGGGCCCCACCACAGGCCTGCCGCCTGCTACTCCCGAGGCTAATGCAAGGGGCTCTCTTGAGCCCAGGTGTTGCAGACCAGCCTGCTGAAGAAAAGAATAAAAAAATCCCAGCTCAGTGCTTGCTTCAGCAGCACACATACTAAAGTTGGAACGATACAGAGAAGATTAGCATGGCCCCTGCGCAAGGATGACACGCAAATTCACGACGTGTTCCATATTTTTATAAACAGTTTAGAGATCAAAATAATAATAATAATAAATAATAAATAAAAATAAGTAAAAAAATAAATAAATAAAAATAAGTGAAAAAAAAAAAAAAATCCCAGCTCCACCACAGAACCAGCTGAGAACCTGGCAAAGCTACTGGGATAGAGGTAGGCTCTCTGTGCCCAGTTCCTCCTCTAAAATATGAGGATAACAGTGACCTACATTCCACAGTGCCTTGAAAAACCTGTTATTTGCACATCTCAACCATTAAGATTTTGAATATCATTAACTTTCTGCAGTCTATATTATAAAACCAGTGTCTTCATTTTCCAAATGTAAAATAGTAGTGAAATGCTTTGTCAAATGTCTATAGGGATTAACTAGCAGCTGACTGGGAAGGACAGGGCAACCTAGTTTAAGGCATCTGAGGAAGAGAAAGAAGGGACTCTTCTAGGGCAGGTCAGAGAGTTAATGTTTCAGAGTCAAGACAAAAAGGTAGCATTTGTATCACTTGCAAAATTTTCAGCATTCACAGTATAGTTAAATAAGTTTTAAAAGTGACCAAATATAAATCTTATGAATAACTTAGGTTTTAGGCAATTTATGTATAGCTTCATGATAAGGGCCTAAAGTGAATCCCAAAGGCCTAGGAACCCAACAATAAACACAAGTTACCTGAAGTTAGGCCACTTAGGAGGCTTTCTGAAGGGAGATTTTAGGCCATGTGGTCATGTGTCCTTAGGACACCAGGAGTCATACTTCTAACAGAGGAGGACCCAAGCTCACCTCAATTGCAAGGTATCATTGGTATTGGTATGCTTTGAGAAGGCAAGAAATTCTTTCTAAACTAGAATAGTAAAGTCCTCAAAAAATTCAACCTGAGGTTTTTCAAGAAATACAAATACTTCTTCACTTGGCAGGGGACAGTATCTTCCAGTGGTCTCTGCTGGTTGCTGGGGAAGGGCTGTTGCTGATACATTCTTGAATAAGGAAACTCAAAAACTGAAAATGCAAGCCGACATTCCCCTACCCCAGGGGATAAAAAGCAGTTATTTCAGGAGAAAAGCGTTTCTTTTTTTTTTTGAGACAGAGCCTCAAGCTGTCTCCCTGAGTAGAGTGCCCATGGCATCTCAGCTCACAGCAACCTCCAACTCCTGGGCTCAAGCGAGTCTCCTGCCTCAGCCTCCCAAGTAGCTGGGACCACAGGCGCCCGCCACAACGCCCGGCTATTTTTTGGTTGCAGCTGTCATTGTTGTTTGGCAAGCCCAGGCTGGATTCACACTCACCACCTTAGGTGTATGTGGCTGGTGCCTTAGCCACAGGTGCTGAGCCAGAAAAAAATTCTTATTACAAGGACAATGAGAAAAGGCCAGCGTGAGAGAAACACACAGGAAGGACAGGAACAACAGCAAGAACAGATACACTACTGATCAGCAGGACAAGAAATACCAAAAAAAAAAAAAAAAAAAAAAAAAAATTCATAGAAGGCAGCCAGGCATCAGAACTGCACAACCACACTTGCTGTATCCTTACAGATGATTTGGGCTGCAAGTAGCCAAAAGCCCACAAGGTAAACCTCTCCCATGTATCATTCTCTTACAACAGGAAGTCTGGAGAGAGGTCTTACTGGTTGTTGGTTCAACAGCTAAGCAACATCAGGATTTGCATCTCTGGGATTCAAAGCCTGTTCCTCATGGTCACTGGACAACTCTGTGGGTACTCTTAACTAAGAAAGAAAGGGTTGGAAATGGAGATGGGCCAGGCCAAACCTGGGGGCACTCTTAACTAAGAGGAAAGAAAGGGTTGGAAATGGAGGTGGGCCAGGAAACCAACCCTCTGCTACAAGAAAACTGGGCAAGCTGGGCTTTTCTGACAGCAGAGAGCCTGGCAAAATGGGTGGGTGCTAAGGGCTCTCTGATTCTGGCACAGACTGAAGGTTAGTATGTGGGTGAATAGGAACAAAATACCTATTGCAAATGTGTGTGTTTCATATGTATGACCCAAGAAACTCTACCCCTCTCACACAAAAAGTCCTATTTCACCAAGTGATAAGCACTGGGAGAACGGGGACCCAAGACACCATTCTTGGCAAGGGAAAGCACCCCCAGAAAAAAGAGGAAAATTAAAAAGTAAGCTGAGTCAGAACAGAGATAAGTCAGCCAGTTGACATTTAAGCTAGCTATTACTAGCAAGCGTCCTGCCTTTTCTGAAATTCTAGCCTGTATATAGTATACAAACACCCCTGCTGGGTCTATGAGCACTCTGAGGAAAAAAAAAAAAATGATCATAGAAGAGGCTATTACAAAGACCAAGAAAGATACATTAACTGGGTCATTTCCTGCCTAGTAAACAGGCAAAGCAGATACCCATTGTGGAGATTTGCATTTGCCTGGGGCAGAGATCAAGGGAGTAGCTCAAGCCCTGATATATGGGCAAATGAGTTTATATCCCTTATTGCAAAGGAAGATCCTCTGTGGTGGTGATGGGAGGAAAATTCCTCCCTCCCACCAATTCCTAAGAGGAGATTAACACCAGTGGCATTTTACTCCACAAGAAACTAGCAGAGTTTAACCCCTCGAAATCTGTGTGTGATCTCAAGTGGGAGACTCTCCCAATACAAGGCTCAGATTTCAGATTTTTCAAGCCTACTTTAAGGTTAATAATAATAATAGGAGCTGATATGCTCTATCAGAGATATTGCTGGCCTCTTTGTTCCCTCCCTCATCTTACCCTCTGGGCAAATAGACTCCACTAAAAGCAGAGTGGAGCAAACACTCAGGGCCATTGCTGGAAGCCCACAAATGGGCAATGGACCCCTGAGCTCCCACTTTTATCTCATGTCTCTTTCTTTACAATGGTTTCTTTCTTTCTTTTTTTTTTTTAGAGATAGACTCTCATTATGTTGCCCTGGGTAGAGGCCATGGCATCACAGCTCACAGCAACCTCAAACTCTTAGGCTTTAGCGATTCTCTTGCCTCAGCTGCCCAAGTAGCTGGGACTACAGGTACCTGCCACAACACCCAGCTATTTTTTGTTGAAGTTGTCCTTGCTGTTTTAGCTGGTGTGGACCGGGTTTGAACCCACCAGCCTTGGTGTATGTGGCTGGCACTGTAACCATTGTGCTACAAGCACTAAGCCTTTACTGTGGTTTCTAAACACTGTATTTCTTCAGTCGGTCACCGCCAGTTTCCACAGGTCTTAGCAGACCCTGCTCCCTGGTCAGGACCTGGACAGGAAGAAAACACTTGCATTGCTGCAAGATACAACCAAGTTCAAAAGGAACATTTATTTCACCCTCTATTTACAAAGAAAGAGAATATAGATGTAACAGAAACAAAGGAACAAAAATTGACAAGCATACACATATTTACATAGCAGTATAGGTAATACTTGTCAAGACTCTTTACTTTTATAATTTAACAAAGTCACTTTCAAAGAACAATTTATCATCTCAGAAGTTTTAGAAGGCTCAACCTATGTAATTCAAACTATGACTATCTTGATGAAAAACAGTGTAATATTATCTTCCTTGAATATCTCCTAGTTACTGGAGGACAAGTAAATCAGATCCACTACCAATTTTTAAAACATTCAAAGGTTGTTAAATTAAGAGGTACAATTGCTTAGGAAAATGTTTCCAAGTATCTATTCAGCATTTGTGCTAAATAATATATTCATATTATTAATATACATGAAAAACATCCATACACCTATTATCAGTAGCCAGTAAATCGCTGGCTCTTCAAAACCAAAAACAAGGATTAACAGTCAAGACTCTTTCAGGTTATTATCCAAGGTTTACATATCCCAGAATAGACATCATTTAACAGAAGAGAAGACCTTTGAAATGCAGTGCAAGACTGGCTGGTATATTTCTGCAGTCTTTTCTTCTAAGCATAGATATATCTTGTCGCTGATAACTTGTTCAACAGCTTTTGTGTTGACCAGTTCCTCCTTCAGTTCAGTCCTTCTGACTGCGAAACATGATGTCCAAACTGAAATAAAGGAGATGTTTCACACAGAAATTATTCTAATGTTTTTAAAAAAAAGAATGACAAGTACCAGGTGACTCTTTAAGTTTAAACTCACTCAACAACAGTTTTTTGAGAGTCAGCTGTGCAGTGGCAGGGACACAAAAGTGAGTAAGCGCAGACTGCAGTCCCAGTCCACTACAATTTGAATCCCTGTGTCCATACTGAAATTAGGTGGTACAAAATACATAAAAAGAGACAATTCTTTCTCTGAAATGCTAGCAGATGGTTGGAAGGAAAGTGCAAAGAGACACTGAACCATCAGCAGGCAGGATATGACAACCCAGTGATACTTCATGTCCCCACTCTCACTAGGAAACAGTATGTTCCACTACTGACCACGTTAGATTTTCAGACACCCTGGAAGTTTAATGAAACATCTTCTAGTTTTTGCTTTGCCCCTTACATGTGGGATTACGGGCTCTATGAGGCTTATTTTCCTTGCATTTCAAACAAGTAATATTCACCTTTATTTCAGGATATTGCTATGAAGATCAAATGAGATGAGTAAAAAAAGTACTTTGCAAGTTATAAGCTGCTGTACAAATGTTAGGATTAAACATTTATTTTAGGCACATCTGCATTTTTTGATTGTAATAGTTCTAAAGGAAATGATGTACTTTTTGCCTTTCTACCTAGTTAAAAGAATATAATTTTGAGCCAACACACTAAACATCAGATATAACACACACACACACACAGAGGCAACCTCAGAGACTGCACAGGCCAGAATGAGGTCAGGACAACTCTCCTCACTATTATGCTCCTCCAGAGCCACATGCATTTGAGTTTTCCAGTCTCTGCCTTGGCTGAAATGGGTCTCTCCTCAATCCTATCTACCTGATTTCAGATGCTATTCTTGTGTACTCCTGTCTCAAGGCTTATTCTTAAGTACCAGTTCAAGTGAACTCTAAGATGTAAAATCCACCCCCTAAATTAGAATTATTTTTAAATATAAGAGAAGATTTCAAGTAAGGAGCAATCTTAAGGATCAAGTGTGTGAACTACAGTGTGTGTCCTTTTAAGCATCCAGTAAGTTGCTGTCATTAAAGATAACAGATGATCCCATTTGCTTTTTTTTTGCAGTTTTTGGCCAGGGCTGGGTTTGAACCACTACCTCCGGCATATGGGGCTGGCAGCCTACTCCTTTGAGCGACAGGCGCTGCCCCCACATTTGCTTTTTTAAAGGCAGAGTTAACATTCTATTCAACTAAATTATCCAAAGTCTTTATATTTGACTGAGAAAAACACTGGAGTATTCACATTCCATATGGTCAGGGTAAAACTCTTGCACTGTTCATTCCTGGTCCTTTCAAAGTTTGAAACGCCCAGTTCATTCTACAGAAAACATTATACTGGCACCTGTCTAGGATAAATCATTATAAACTTATACACCAAGATTTTTCAAATCAAGTTTTCTATTTCAAAAGACCTTACAATAGGCTACAAGTGAAAATGAGTATATAAAATTAACAAAAACAATAGAAACATTAGCAATGTCAACAAATAACTGTATAGCCCATTCTGCTTAATTACTTCAAGAGAACTTGAATGCAAGGCTGTAATCATGAACAGTACATCTGAGAAGAACTAAAAAATGAATTCTTTATTAGCTTACCCTTGAAGTTTCTGGACTAGAAAATGGGGAAGACTCCCAAGATCTATTTTCTTTCTCAAAAGAATCATCTTCTCGGAAGGCAAATTTCTGTTTAAGTGCATCAGATATTAGAGATACTGGATCCCATTGTAAATTTTGTCTTTTCCTTTTATGAATGGGTCTACCACCAGGTGACCTATTTATAAAAAAAAAATTAAATAAATTAAAACTCTGATGTAATTTTAGCTCTTTGTTGACAAATATAGCAGAAACACAAACATAATATATCACAATCTAATAAGTCTTCACAAGATTAAAGATTCAGGCTCGGCGCCTATGGCTCAAGTGGCTAAGGCACCAGCCACATACACCTAAGGTGGCGGGTTTGAATCCAGCCCGGGCC
>NW_003852437.1:11512253-11532763 GCF_000181295.1 Otolemur garnettii | reverse complement strand
GCCCAGGAATTGGAGGTTGCTGTGAGCTGTAATGCCACGGCACTCTACCCAGGGGGACAGCTTGAGGCTCTGTCTCAAAAAAAAAAAAAAAAGAAAACCAGGTATTGGAGTGCAGTGGGCAATACGGGAGGCAAGAGATGGGGTCCACTAGAGAAGCAAGGGCCAGATTGTGGGGGCCTTGCAGCCTCAGCAAGGGCTCTGGAATTAACGCTAAGCACCATGGAAACCAAGAGAAGAGTTCAAAACAAGGAAATGGTAAGATGTGACTATGATTTTTAAAGGTTCACTTTGGACACTATATGCAGAATAAGTGAGGAGGCAAGAATGAAACACAGAGCCCAGTTAGGAGGCTGGCGAAGACCAGACTAGAAGATGGTGGCTTAGCCTGGGGAGGAAGCAGCGCAGGTCAGGAGGGAACACAGAGCTGAGCCATACGCTGCTGGAAAGGATGCAAGATAGAAAGGAAAAGAAGAAAAAAGGATGGGGCGACGCCTGTGGCTCAAAGGAGTAGGGCGCCGGCCCCATATACCAGAGATGGCAGGTTCAAACCCAGCCCCAGCCAAAAACCGCTAAAAAAAAAAAAAAAAAAAAAAAAGGATTAGACTCTGGGACTGAGCAACTGGGTAAGAGTATTGCCATTTACTGAGACATAAAAAACATGAGACAGCTTATAGCAATAAATGCCCACCTCACAAAAGTAGAAAAGCTTCAAATAAACCTCATGATGCATCTCAAAGAGCTAGAAAAACGAACAAACTAAACCCCCAATTTTTTTTTGAGACAGAGTCTCACTTGTCACCCTCAGTAGAGTACTAAGGTATCACAGCTCACAGAAACCTCAAACTCTTGGGCTCAAGCAATTCTCTTGTCTCAGACTCTCCAGTAGCTGGGACTACAGGCAACTGCCACAATGCCCAGGGTCTCACTCTTGCTCAGGCAGGTCTTAAACCTGTAAACTCAGGCAATCCACCCACCTTGGGCCACCCAGAATGCTAAGAAAACCCAAAATTAAAAGAACAAAGGAAACAGTAAAGATCAGAACAGAAATAAATGAAAATGAAACCAAAAAACAAACAAAAACATACAAAAGATCAACAATACAAAAAGTTGACTTTTCCAAGAGATAAACAAAAGCAACACACCCATATAGCTAGACTAAGAAAAAGAGAGAATATGCAAATAAAAAGAAATCAGAGATAAAAAAGGAAACATTACAACTGACACTGCAGAAATCCAAAGGACCTTTAGAGACTACCATGAGCAACTATATGCCAATCAATAAATTGGAAAACCTAGAAGAAAAGAATAAATTCCAAGGCACATACAACCTACCAAGATTAAACCAGGAAGAAATCCAAAACCTGAATAAACCAATAATAAGTAATAAGAAAGAAGCAGCAATAAAAAGTCTCAAATGAGGCTCGGCGCCTATAGCTCAACCGGCTAAGGCGCCAGCCACGTACACCTAAGGTGGCGGGTTCGAATCCCCAGCCCGGACCCGCCAAACAACAATGACGGCTGCAACCAAAAAATAGCCAGGTGTTGTGGCGGACGCCTGTGGTCCCAGCTACTTGGGAGGCGGAGGCAGGAGACTCGCTTGAGCCCGGGAGTTGGAGGTTGCTGTGAGCTGTAATGCCACGGCACTCTACCCAGGGGTGACACTGTGAAACCCTTTCTAAAAAAAAAAAAAAAAAAGTCTCAAATGAAAGGGCAAGGCTTGATGGCTTCAGTGCTGAGTTCTACTAAGCACTCAAAGAAGAACTAATACCACTCCTACTTAAACTATTCCAAAAATCAAGTAGGAGGCAATATTCTCAAATTCATTCCATGAGGCCTGTATCACCCTGATACCAAAAGCAGACAAAGACACAGCAAAAAAAGAAAAGTATAGGCCAATATCTCTGATGAACAAAGATACAAAATTCCTGGGGCAGCACCTGTGGCTCAGAGGAGTAGGACGCCAGCCCCATATGCCGGAGGTGGCGGGTTCAAACTCAGCCCTGGCCAAAAACTGAAAAAAAAAAAAAAAAAAATTCCTCAACAAAATGCTGGCAAACTGAATTCAACAACACATTAAAATGATTATGAATCATGGATCAAGTGAGATTCATTGCAGGGATGCCAGGATGGTTCAATATATGCAAATTAATCAATGTAATACATCATAGCAACAGAATGAAGGACAAAAACCACATGACTTTTTAGCATTTCAACTGATGCTGAAAAAGCATTTGATAAAATTCAACAACACTTCATAATTAAAAACTTTTAAAACACTGGGTATAGAAGAAACTTACCTCAACATGACAAAAGCCATACATGACAGACCCATAGCTAGTACCACACTGAATGAGGAAAACCTGAATGCCCTTCCTCTAAGATGAGGATAACAAGGCAAGGGTGCCCACTCTCACCGATGTTACTCAGCATAGTACTGAGAGTTCTAGCTAGAGCAGCCAGTCAAGAGAAAGAAATACAGGGCATTCAGATTGTCCTTGTTTGTAGAACGTAAGATCTTTTATCTAGAGAAACCTAAAGACCCCACAGAAAAACTATTAGACTTGATAAATAAATTCAGTAAAGTTGCAGGATACAAAAATCAATACACAAACGTCAGTAGTATTTCTATATGTCAACAGTAAACAATCTGCAAAAGAAACCAAGAAATTAATTCCCTTTATAATAGCTACAAATTAAAAACAAAAAAAAAAACCTAGAAATAAACTTAACCAAAGAAATGAAAGCTCTCCACAAGAAAACAATAAAACATTGATGAAAGAAATTGAAGAGGACTCAAAAAAAATGGAAAGATATTCCATGCCTATGGACTGGAAGAATCAATATTGTTTAAAATGTCCACATTACCTAGTACAATCTACAGATTTAATGCAATTCCCATCAAAATATCAATGACATTCTTCAGAGAAATAGTAAAAATGAACCTAAAGAAGTGTTATGTATGTATTGGACAGAATATCTACTAGAATTTGTTTCTGATCTTCAATGGGAAGTAAATATGATTAAAATATCAATAAATAGCAAAGGTAAGATTCAAAAGTCGGAGACAAGACACCAGAAGATACAGTCAAGGCAGGTGGGAGGCCAAGGCAGGTGCATTGCTGAGCTCAGGAATTCAGAGATCAGCCTGAGCAACAGCCAGACCCATCTCTAAAAATTAGCCAGGCGTTGTGATGAGGCCACAGCACTCTACCAAGAGTGACAAAGGGAGCCTCTTGTTGCCAAAAAAAAAAAAAAAAAAAAAAAAGTTAAAAAAAAACTGAGAGTGATTACCCTAGGAAGGGTACTCTGGGCTGAAGAAAAAAGATTTATATATGTTAACTGTCATAAATATAATTTTTCTAAAAATATCATTGATAAAATCTTAGTTCATTTCTCAAATTACAACATACCGTTCAACAGCACGAAGCTGAACCTTATTCAGATCCTTCAGAACATCCAACATGTTGGGAACATTTTTGTTTCTCTGGCCTTCTGAATGACTGCTGTTGGTGTTACTAGCACCTGGCTGCTGTCTGTTCGTTTCAGTCGCTAAGTTATCTGAGTCACAAATCTTATTAGACTTGGGTTGTGTCGCAGGAAAACGCGGAGGCTGGAGCGGTGAACGCTGGGGAGGAAGCGGAGGCGGAGGCGGAGGCGGAGGCGGAGGGAAAGGAGGGCCCAGACTTGGAAACTCGTCGGGTTCCTCAGACAGCTGAGCAGCCTTCGATGGTGGCATTTGTCGCAAGCTTATGGGCCCGTCATTTAAGTCTAAGGAGCCTAAAAACAAACGTCATGCAAAATTCTCAAGTTGCAATAAGACACTAATTAGAACCAAAACAGGGGCATTTCTGTAATGCTATTAAAATAGTGATATGGGAGCCAGGAAGAAGAACCAATCCCATCTATTCAGTTATGTCTGTAAGAGTCAAGCCAAACTGCAAATTCATTTTTAATCCAATTAGGAATTTTCAGTGTGGGCCCAAAAGCAGGGAGGAAGAAGAACACATTTTAAAGAGAAAATAAAAAGTGTTTTTCAATAATTCACATATAATCTGAACTTCATCCTCCATTAAGAAAAACAAAACATAGCCAGGCCCAGTGGCTCATGACTGTAATCCTAGCACTCTGGGAGGCCGAGGCAGGTGGATTGCTTAAGCTCAGGAGTTCCAGACCAGTCTTAGCAAGAGTGAGACCTCGTTTCTACTAAAAATACAAAAAAAACGAGCCGGGTACCACAGACAGGTGCCTGTAGTCCCAGCTACTGGGGAAGCTGAGGCAAGAGGATCGCTTGAGCCTAAAAGTTTGAGGTTGCTGTGAGCTGTAACGCCACAGCAGTCTACCCAGGGCAAGTGAGTGAGAGTCTTGTCTCAAAACAAGAAAAAGATCAACAAGTTCTAATTAGAAACACTCAAACTGATGCATCTACTTTATAATGACATTGTATAAAAAAGCATATTATTTTTTAGGCAAGAGCCTAAAATAGATAATAAGTAATCTTTTCATAATACATTTGCTCATATGGACTATAGATAAACATGATTTTTTTAAAGTGTTTATATACCATTTTGTTATGTATAAATATAAATTAGTACATATTTATTTATATGCTTTTATAAAAACACGTTGCATAAATATTATATATGTAAATATATGCATTTGTGTATATAAATATTTACATTTTATAATTTGTCTTCACAATCAAATTTACGCAGTGCCCTTACAACCAAATCCATTGTGAAAAGCACTCAGTACTTATGTTGCTTTAAATTTTATAGACCTACAATCACACATACACATGTGTGTTTAAAGCAAGTTACATCTCCGGACAGCGCCTGTGGCTCAAGGACTAGGGTGCTGGCCCCATATACTAGAGGTGGCGGGTTCAAACCCAGCCCCAGCCAAAAACTGCAAAAAGAAAAAAAAAGCAAGTTACATCCCTAAAAATTTAGAGAAGGATCATCTGGAAAACATTATTCAACTTGGTAGATGTGTAGCACAATAACTAAAAACTATAAACTATAAATATATGAGATGAGGCCTCAAACTTATACTCTTCTTTCTTTTTGTTTTTTTTTTTTTGAGACAGGGTCTTCCTCTGTCTCCTGGGCTAGAATGCAATGGTGTCATCAGAACTCAATGCAACCCTAAAATGCAGGCTTCAAGCAATCCTCCTGCCTCAGCCTCTCAAGTAGCTGGGACTACAGTTACGTGCCACCATGCCTAGCTAATCTTTTTATTTTTTGTAGAAATGGGATCTCACTCTTGCTCAGGCTGGTCTTGAACTTCTGGCCTCAAGTGATCCTCCCACCTCAGCCTCCCAAAGTGTCAGGATTACTGGCATAAGCCACGATGCCAAGGGCCTATATTTCTATGTCAAACCAATGAATTCTTCCTGTTTAACCTCTAGTACTTTTCTGAAGAGCAGGAAAAGCTTACTTAAAAGACAAAACACTTTTTAATACAAAAACACAATCTTCAGTAATATAGCTAGCTCTTCTTTAACCAAAGCTGTCCCCTTCAGTACAAAAATGTGTCCTGATTTATTCTGAATAGCATCAGATATATTAATTTAATATACCAAATATCTCTTTATGATCCATTTAATGTTGTTCAGGTACTATTTAGAATAGTACTCACTTAAATACTAGATGTTACTATTTGTTATATATGTGCTATATTCAGTACGGTAACATGCTGTATGTATACAACAACAGGCTACATCATGAGTACCATCTAATGCAAACAAAAACCCAGCATGTTGCCTACCAGCATTTGTACTGGTTTTCAGTTCCTGCATTTCCACAAGTACAGCAATCTGAGAGCGAAGAAAAGCTAGCTCATCTTCAAGAGCAGCTATTTTTTTAATTGCAGCTTCATTTACAGGCTGATCATTTTTCGGTGGTTTGTTATGTCTTAGAGCAGATGACAATGGATCCCACACTAGGTGCACAGGATGGAAATCTTCAGCTTTCTCCTCTTCCTCATTTTCCCACCTATTATTTCTGTGGGTGAAAGGAAGGAAGAAACACAGGGAGGTGTGTCATCAATCAAAAGAGGAACACACTTTCAGCAAAAGCAAAAGACAACAAAATAAAAGCAGAGCAACTCTCTCCTCTGTGACTGTAGACTCACTGAGGACAAGCATAACGTCTTAGCTTTGCATTCTTAATATAAAGAACAGACGGTAGCCTCTAACAGATGACCAATAAGTGGCCGGGGAATGAAAGAACAAACTTTGCTTTTAGGTATAAGACAAAAATAATTATCCTGTAGTTGTTCTACCTGTTAACTTCAAACACAGATTAGTTAATTTATTTAGAAATTCTATGTAAGGCACCAAAGGGTGCCTTATACATTCAAGATTATGTCAGAGGTAAGTTTATGGCCTTCTAACTTTTTAAAAATTGATAAATCAGTCAGACAGTAAGTTTAGCCAGAATATTTTAATAACTGACAATAATTGTGCTTATAGCTTACATCCAAATATACTAACACGTAAGTTAGTGCTCCCTAAAAGTAACACATCCAAATTTTGAAATATATCTAGCTTGGTACACGGTAAGCACTATATACATTTTGGCTAAATATATAAAATATAATAAATATACTATCTAGTATAGAAAACAGAATGAACATAATGAATCTGATATTACTTCAATAATCATTCCCTCCTAGGACTGATGTAAGGTTTAAATGTTCATTAAGAAAAACTGGTTAAAAATTGGGAAACAACAAACTATCCTTATTAGGAAGACATTAGTAGGACAAAGAGATAAAGCGCAAAAAAAAAAAAAAAAGCTCCATTAGTATAAACTTCAAATAAACTTCAACACATGTAAGAATCCAGGTTATAGCCTACACTTTACTTCCCAAGATAAGCATGTAAAATTACCGAAATCTGAGATAACTGGATTCTTTATCATTTGCTACACACAAAACATCAGCAAATGATGGAACCACAGGTCCATAATCATCAGAGTCCACAGATGTCAAGAGTGGGGTGAACTAAAGTAAAAGAAAAAGAAGAAGTCAGTTCTGCAGGAAGTCAGGGGAAGACAAATGCCCCTCCCCCCAGCATTAAATAAGTTAATCTAAAATAGAGAAAAGAAAAAGGATACTCAACAGCAAATCATGCACCTGTTAGCAAGAAAAAATACTGGGGAAAATTAAAGGTAAGCATGCAGCAATATTGCTGCCCCCTCCCACCCCCGCTAATCTTATCTATCATAAAAGAAAAAAGGAAAGAAAAGAAGCTCCTGTGGTGTTGCTCGCATCTGCCCATATGTGAATGTAATTCATAGTCACGCACCATATAGGTGCAGTGCAACAACGGATCCCATAACCTGGCACATAGGCACGTACACATCGCAATGTACATGAAAAGTTGCTGGCATTTACTATACTTGTTATTGTTATTATTATTTTAGAGGCTACTCCTACTTATTAAACAAAAAAGTTAACTGTAAAAGAGCCTCAGGCAGTCCTTCAGCAGGCACTGTTATCATAGCAGATGACAACACCCTGTGTGTTATTGCCCCTGCAGACCTTCCAGTGGGAAAAGATGTGGAGGATAGTGGTAGTGACATTCCTGACCCTGTGCAGGCCTAGCAGGTCACTGTGCATTCATGAAACTCACGCACCCAGTGCAATGTCCAGTCCTGCAAGACTCATTTATACAGCAAGTACCCTATACAGGTACACCAGTTTTTATCTTTTATACTATATTTTTCCTGTACCTTTTCTATGTTTAGACACACAAATCCTTAGTAATGTGTTATAACTGCCTCAGTATTGAATCCAGTAACATGCTGCACAAACTTGCAGCCTAGGAACAATAGGCCAAACCATACAGCCAAGGTGTGTATGCTCTATAATGTTCACAGAAGGCAAAGTCACCTAATAATGCGGGTCTTACAACCTATCCCCATCATTAAGTGATGTGAGATTGCACTTAAATAAACAAACGCCACAAAAACAAATCTGAAATGACTTGTTTCCAGAAGTAAACTAAAGGTTTTGACTGGCAGGAAACATTTCTTCCTTTGTTGTTCTATCCTATACCAATAGGAGTACCTAGGATTAATTTATACACACTGCTTGCACAATGCATGCTGTCTGTCTTACCTCAAATGTAGGTCTTCGACAAGGTTCTAATGGAAGCATTTTCCCAATAATACGAATGATACTCCGAGTTGATCCATAGTCTTTATTTTCCCCAATCTGAAAAACCTATTTAAACATAATGCATTATTTTAAATGTACTCTAATTAAGCATGTTTATTATCTATGGAAAAAGGAAATGTAAAAGACATAATATTTATTTTTAAAAAGAAAATGTAGAATGGTGTATTCTTAAATTATCTTCTTCAAAGAATTAAACTTTATTAATATTTATCTTTTTTTTTTTTTCAGTAGAGACAGAGTTTCACTTTTATCACCCTCAGCGATTCTCTTGCCTCAGCCTCCCAAGTAGCTGGGACCACAGGCACCTGCCACAATGCCTGGCTATTTTTCTTGCAGTTTGGCTGGGGCTGGGTTTCAACCCACCACCCTCGGTATATGAGGCTGGTGCCCTATTCACTGAGCCACAGGCACTGCCCTAATATTTGTCTTTAAAAAAAAAGGATAGGTGGCTCTGTGCCTGTACCTCAAGCGGCTAAGGCACCAGCCACATACAACAGAGTTGGCAGGTTTGAATCCAACCCAGGGCCCACCAAACAACAATGACAACAACTACAACCAAAAAATAGCCAGGAGTTGTGGCAGGCACCTGTAGTCCCAGCTACCTGGGAGGCTGAGGCAAGAGAACTGCTTAAGCCCAAGAGTTGGAGGTTGCTGTGAGCTGTGATGCCACGGCACTCTACCCAGGGTGACAGCTTGAGGCTCTGTCTCAAAAAAAAAATACTGGGGAAAATTAAAGGTAAGCTACTCATGAGGCTGAAGCAAGGTTATTGCTCAAGCCCAAGAATGTGAACTTGCTATGAGCTGTGACAGTTCCTGTGAGCTATGACCATGCCACTCAATTCAGAGAGAGACAAAAAAAAAAAAAATGCATATATGCTTCAATGACATCTTCCATTATGTCATCAAAGTCCACGACTTCAAATTTCAAAACAATGATGGGGAGTGGTGGCTCACACCAGTAATCCTACCACTCTGGGAGGCTGAAGGGGATTACTTGAACTCAGGAGCTCAAGACCAACCTGAGCAAGAACGAGACCACATCTCTAATAAAAACAGAAAAATCAGCTGGCCACCTGTAGTCCCTACCACTCTAGCGGCTGAAGCAAGAGGACCACTTGAGCCCAAGACCTTGAGGTTGCTCTGAGTTATCATGATGCCATAGCACTCAACACCAGGACAACAGGGAGACTCTGTCTCAAAAAAAAAAAAAAAAAAACATCAAAATACTCCTGATAACTTCCAAATCTGATTCTTTTTCTTTCTATATTCTAAAACCATAAATCCAATTGTTTGCATGATATTTCTATTTCTATTTACATGTACCTACTTCATCCCCTAGAAACTCTAGTTTCTCATACTGAGTTACCTGTTTATAATAATGGGACCATTATGCTTCAACTTACTTTTATTTAAAATCAGAATTATCCTTGACTACTCTTTTAATTCACCCCACCAAATAGAGATGATGTGACCATTTTATAAGTCCACATACTATTTTTATGTCTTTCTTATAATCAATCTTACATTATAGTTTATCTTTCTTTATGCTTATTTATTCCTCATATAATATTTTAAGCATTATGAATATAAGAACCGGCTCGGCGCCTATAGCTCAACCGGCTAAGGCGCCAGCCACGTACACCTAAGGTGGCGGGTTCAAATCCCCAGCCCAGACCCGCCAAAACAACAATGATGGCTGCAACCAAAAAATAGCCGGGCGTTGTGGCGGGCGCCTGTGGTCCCAGCTACTTGGGAGGCGGAGGCAGGAGACTCGCTTGAGCCCAGGAGTTGGAGGTTGCTGTGAGCTGTAATGCCATGGCACTCTACCCAGGGGGACAGCTTGAGGCTCTGTCTCAAAAAAAAAAAAAAAAAAAAAATGAATATAAGAACCATGTATTGCTTCTCTGTATCACTGACAGAACCAAGGATATTGTCTTAGATGTAGATGTTGAACAAGTAGCAAAATTAGATTTACTCATAATTCTTAGGTCTAAGTCATCCTCTGTCCTCCAGGTTTATTCTGGATTTTGGTGAGCATTAAATATCAAACTTGGCTCAGTGCCTGTAGCTAGGTGGTTACAACACCAGCACACATACACTGGGGCTGGCAAGTTCGAACCCAACCCCAGCCTGCTAAACAACAATGACAACTACAATTAAAAAAATAGCCACATGCTGTGGTGGGTGCCTGTAGTCTCAGCTACTTGGGAGGCTGAGACAAGAGAATCATATAAGCCAAAGAGTTGGAGGTTGCTGTGAGTTGTGACGCTACTGCACTTTACCGAGGATGACATAGTGAGACTCTGTCTCAAAAAATAAATAAATAAATAAATATCAAACCTTAAATAAATAAATATCAAATAAATAAATATCAAATAAATATCAAATACCTTAAATAGAGCAGTTTTATTTATCTAAGCAATCAATGAGATTCTGTGAAGGTCACATGTACATTCTGCTTCCTTTGTACCTTCTGTTGGCATTTGATCTATCAGGTAAATAGGCTCTCAATAATCTTATTCCTTTCTAGATTTAAACTATGTATCAAAGTTATGCTATCATGAATCCACCTTTGTTCCACCTAAAGCGAAGCAATAATTTCACCTTACATTAATTATTTACATATAAATCATTTTCAAAATGGGACCCAAGAACAAGTACAACAGATTCATTTAAACCCATTAAAAGACATTTACCTGGTCTATAGGGACACCAAAATATTCCAGCATCTTTCTTAAGATATTCAATATCAGAGACATTGATGATGCAAATACAGAAGCAAATTCAAGGAAACATAATCAGTCTCTTGGTACCTTTGGGGAAAATTTTAAAAAATATTATCCTTGACAAGCAATTGCCAATAAATTGTTCAATAAATTCTTCTTTCACGGACAGTACACCTTTCAACAACTTTCTGCCAGCCATTATTTTGAAAGAAGTAGGAGAAAGAAAGGAAGTATGAGGCTGGGGGAGAGGCAGAGTGGTGTAAAAGAAATTTCAATTTAGATATTAATCAACAACAGATAGAGCGGACACTTGGCAAGAAAGTTGCTTTTGATCGCAAAGCTTGGTCTTTCCTGAAAGCTTTAGGCTGAGACTAAAACAGAGGGGTGAGTTCAGCCGACTGTTGAAAGCAGGCAGAAGCCCCACTCCAAGTTTTAATAAAATGAACAGTATCTTCTCTCACAATCTTATCAGGGTACCACTCAATCCTTCTAGCTCAGTTTAAAGGGGCATGAATCCCAAATTGGTAACCGGGCAGAGTCACCGCACTGGTAAGAGGCTGCGGCCACAGCCGGGTCGTGTCGCTTGCTTTGGCCACAGGTTTCCGCCCGGGCTCTCCAAAACTATTATGGTGGCCTTGCTCACTTTCCTCCGAAGCCGAGCGTCCGGCAACCACAACATGAAGGGGAGGGCGTTATGAATCCCGGTCTCCGAATCCCCAGTCGAAGAATTACCGAGCGCGCTGGTCCTGGCAAAGGAGCGCTCAGACATCGTCCCCTGTCAGCCCGCGCGCCCCGGCTTGCAGGCCACAGGCGGCAACCACGCCCCCACCAAGGGGTATGAGGCCGCCTCCGGGCTCGCCGCCCAGCCGGTCGCCCAGACAGGGTAATTCTGCGGGGGGTGCAGCCGCCTCCTCTCCCGTTCCACCAACCTACCGCTCGTCCCCGTTCAGGCCCTACTTCCGTGTCTCTGGACGAAAATCAAACTCCGCGGGCCAACACCCATACCTGGCCTCATTGGACAAGGCTGAAGGTCAGGGCTTCTGATTGGTCGTTCCAACCAGGAAAGTGGAGGCAATACAGTCAGACCTTCTACCGAGTTTCTCTTCCAGGGGGCGGGACTTCCGCGAGGCAGCCAATAAAGGCCAATAGACAGCTGGCGGGCGGGGCAGATCACGCTGGGAAGACGGTGCATGCGCGGTACATGGTTTTAGGTTTCATGGACGCCAAGTACTGATTTTATTTAACCACAGTGTCAAAGAGTTGTGACAGGCCTGGCGGCTGGGCTCGCGACCGGGAATTGCTAATCCATGTAGCTCTTCACAAGGATTGTGTTGCCTCGCCCACTACAGCTGCACCCGAAGCGGACCCGCCCTCCCAAGTTCACCTGACGCAGCGTAACGACTTAAATTTTTCTTCATCCGTTTGTTCACTCAGCGGATTATTTATTAAATGTCTGTGGGACCAACAGAAGCTACCCTCGAGGGGGTTGCAGCTTTGCAGTACTCGAAGATTTTTCTTTCACGAAACGCTCTGACTTATTCGGGCTACCAAGTAGGAGCCAGACAACTCCCCTGGCATACCCACGGAATGCAAAGTGATAGAACTAAGTCAAGACGTGATGAATAAAATTTTAATGCACATTTGAGGTTACTATATGAAATAGCTTCCTCTTTTAGGATTTCAGCAAAGGGTGCTTTGGAGTGACATGACAATTTAAGATAACTGTGCCTGCTGCAAACCTACCTACAAAAAAGTGTGCAGGCCGGCGTGGTGGCTCACGCCTGACTACTAGCACTCTGGGAGGCCAAGGCGGGCAGACTGCTTGAGCTCAGGAGTTGGAGATCAGCGTAGGGGTGGCTGTAGTCCTTGCTACACCAGAGACTGAGGCAAGAGGATGGCTTGAGCCCCCAGGACTTTGAGAGCTTTCTCTCTATACATAAATAGCATCTCTCCATTCTTAACCTAATTTATTTTTTTATAACCCTGCCACATAAAGAGCGTGCCAAAAAAATGTATACACATTTTAAGGGGAAAAAACTATTAAAATTATAATAAATTGTCTTGTATATTGTTATCTTGCATCTCTTGTAATAGCATAAGTCAACCATAACTAGGTATTACCTGGTGTTTTTTTTTTTTTTTTTTTTTTGAGACAGTTTCACCCTGTTCCCTAGGCTATGGTGCTGTGGCATCAGTCTAGCTCACAGCAACCTTAAACTCCTGAGTTCAAGCGCTCCTCCTTCCTCAGCCTTCCCTTTCTGCGTAGCTGGGATTACAGCTGTGGGCCACTTCTCCGGACAAATTTTTCCATTTTCAGTTGAGACAAGATCTGGCTTTGCTCAAACTCCTGAGCTCAAGTGATCCTCTAACCTGGGCCTCCCAGAGTGCTAGGATTACAGGTGTGAGCCACCATGCTCTGCCCAGCATTACAATTTTAATACAATGTTTCCTTGTATTACATATGGGGGGACATTTGGGGGGCACCCTCTGTGTATCTAATGTTCCTCCTACTAAACTAATTGTAAACTCCATGAGAACAACTTTGTTTTGATCCACACTGTATTCCCCGGTGCTTTAGAAGTGTCTGGTATTTATAAACATTGGTTCTATTTGATGGATAAAGTAATTGGACATGGAGTGAGAGAAAACAGATAATCAGGGATGATTTGGGACTACACAACTGGCAAAACAATAGAGGTAATAGTGATATCCCCAGTAGTTGAGCAGGATAAGCATGAACATAGGATCAGCAGGGTGATGATACACAATGTAATAGTAGATGGAAAATGGATCAGGGCTTGGCGCCTGTGGCTCAAGCGGCTAAGGCGCCAGCTACCTACACCTAAGGTGGCGGGTTTGAATCCAGCCTCGGCCCGCCAAACAATGACGGCTGCAACCAAAAAATCCCCAGGCGTTGTGGCGGGCGCCTGTGGTCCCAGCTACTTGGGAGGCTGAGGCAAGAGACTCGCTTTAGCCCAGGAGTTGGAGGTTGCTGTGAGCTGTGATGCCAGAGCACGCTACCCAGGAGGACAGCTTGAGGCTCTATCTCAAAAAAAAAAAAAAAAAGAAAAGAAAATGGATCAGAAACCCCACATGGAATTTTAATTAATTTTCTCAAGTTCCTTGTTCTTACCTTTTACCCTCATAAGGGAATAAATCGTAACTTTATACTCTCTCCTCTTTCCAGTCTCTTATCAAACATGTAATTCAGAGGGCCAGAATAAAAATATCCCTGAGGAGAAGGGAGACAACTACTCCTCCGGATGCATTAACATAGCTCAACTTTCCAACTTTGATTTAGGTAGCAAGGCGAGCCCAAGTCAAATGCTACATCCTGAAGGCTTTGCTGACAACTTTCCCCTAAATTAATTCTTCAGAGATCCTTCCTCCATTTCATGCTTACTAAAGCATTCATATTACGTTTGACAATAACCTTTGGTGAAATTTGACACTAATTTGTTACTACTCATTTCACATAAATTTAGATTTTCCTTGGAATAACGCTGAGCTCTTCTGACTTGGCAGAGCTACCTTTTCTAATGTTTAAATGCTCAGAAATACAGTGGCTTGCTTTCTGAGCTTTTCCTGTATTTCCCTCCTCCAGTTTCATCCAAGCCCTTTCCCTTTGTTCTTTATCTTACTCAGTTTGACTCCACTTTCTCCTCAGGGTTGGGGCTGTCCCTAGGTGGGAGACTTATTCGCAAATCAGGTTTGAGAACTCATTGGAGTTGTCTCCTATAAGCACCCTCTACAGAAAGGATAAAACCCTAAAGTTTCAGCTACTTCCCAATGAATAGCCACTGGCTAATTTAACATTCTCCTGTTCTCAAGTCTGTCAGACACTGCCCCAAATTCGTCCCTCTACCTTCATAAAAACCAGTATCAGGTAGGTTGGTAATTTTTCTCCAAATGCTGGTAGCTGAAGGTTCATGGAAACAGCTTTATAACACCTCATTTTATTGCTAATTGCTTTCCATGGGTATTTGGTCTGGAATCTAGTTCCCAGTGTTTTTCCAGAACCACTAATACAAATTACCATACCACATTCTGGATCCCCAGGACCATGTTCGCTTCACCTTGGTACACTCAATGCCAGACACAGTTTTTCAATGAATTAGTAAAGGAGAAAAGCTAAGGACTGGTTTAGATTAGACAAAGCCTAGAAAGATGTGTACACAATTGGTGGCTTGCATCTGAGACGAACTGGGAGATCAAGATTCTCTGACATTAGAATCATGTTTCAAAATAAGTTATCCTGAAAAATTCCTCTGCTGTTTTGTATTGACTCACAATTAAAAGGATTAATGGAAACTTGTTAAAATCAACTACTTATATTATCTCTACTCACTGTATGTCTATAAACTACTACTTATTTATAGTGACACAGAGTTAAAATTTATAGAATCCAAGGGTTTAAATAATAAAAGCAAGACTTTTAAAACTATGAACCTTTAAATGACAGATCTACATAAAGTCTAGGTTTTGCTTAGTGTTTGAATCAAAAGGCCTTTATATGTTCTAATAGGAAGGAACAACTTAAATTTGTAAATTATCACTGGTAGTTTTAGTCGGTAACATCCAATAAAGCACAACACTTGAGAGTGCAATGTAGTGTGTAATTAAGAGAACTAGAAGAAAGTTGGGAACCCCGCTTGCCTGACAAGTAGCTAGGCAGATTCTCCATACTTCCACAGAAAACTTGCTATACACAAACTCTATGTTCTACTTCTTAAGTATCTAGTTGTCAAGTATCAGCTCATTATATTGAGCTAATAAAAATTAAAGCACCTATTATTTTTTAGCTGCTGGCCTTGTCTTCTAAGGATGGAACATGTTAAAATGAGGAGATTGGACAAGGTGGTATCAAACCATTTCTCCTGGTCCTATGGGATTTGAAAGACATTTCTCTGGGAAAGCCCTTTTAGTACTTGAACACAGGTATTTTGAGGAGCTCAGTATCATTTTTCTACATTTTTACCTTTTCCAAGTACTCATACAACACTATTTCAAACCTAAAGGTCCTAGATTTCTATCCTTTAAATATACTAAATGTTTTCCCTTAGGATATGGTACTCCAAAACAATACAAAGGATGATTTGAACAATGAATAAAAGGATTAACAATCTAACTTTTCTATTTATTGCAATCTGAACTCTCTGTTTGGCACATTTTTAGGACATCCTACATTGCATTAGGTTTTAGCTACAGCCATAAAATTAACTGGTTTACTCCAATCAAGCCTGTATAAATATGCAGTTATCATTCTTGTTTTTTAACTCAGGAAGCATTTAGTACATACCAACAGTATGTATGCTACTCCCAATGCTAAGTGCTCTCATTCAAAAAAGGATAGGACTCATGTATTACAAAATACATAAAAATGTATACTACAAGTATATATATATAAATATATATATGTTTATGTATGTATGTGATACATACATAAGAGTGAACAGGAAAAGCATGCACAATGCCTTATCTTGTTCACTGCTCCAGTGCCTACCTCACAGTAGACTTGAATACTTATCAAACGAATGAAACAAGACACAGAACTTAAAAATTGCCAAGAAGGTGGGAGGCAAGATAGCCAACCGAAGCCAGCTTTCAACAGAGGCTCCCAGCCAAAGGGAGAAATAATGACCAGAAATAACCCAATAAAGCAGAAGATCAGGAGCTGAGCTGAGAGAAAGGATCAATAGATTCGCATCACCCCGTTATGACAAGCTGGGACTCCAAGGTAACAAATTTCAGGTACAAAAACCATCCCAAAGAGGAAAGGAATCCTTCCATTCCCCCACCCCCACCCCAAGGAGAGCAGCTGAGGACCAGGACTCCCTCCACGGAGAGATACTGCTGTAAGCCCAGGCAGTCTCTTGCCTGGGCCAAAAGTTGATCTAGTATAGTCCCTACCTTCCTGAACTCCCAATCCACCCCTCCCCGCTCTCCTGGCAGTCTGGAAGACTACCCCCTGGAAAATCCCGAGCATTTTTGCTAGGGCGGGGCACCTCATGACCTGTGAGGCAGTTTCTCTTTTTTTTTTTTTTTGAGACAGAGCCTCAAGCTGTCCCCCTGGGTAGAGTGCCATGGCATTACAGCTCACAGCAACCTCCAACTCCTGGGCTCAAGCGAGTCTCCTGCCTCCGCCTCCCAAGTAGCTAGGACCACAGGCGCCCACCACAACGCCCGGCTATTTTTTGGTTGCAGCCGTCATTGTTGTTTGGCGGGTCCGGGCTGGGGATTCGAACCCGCCACCTTAGGTGTACAATGAAATTATAACTTTAATAGAGGCAGGGAGTTGCAAGGGGAGAGAGACTTGTCCCATGTTGGAAAGAGCATAGCTCGGAACCATGCTACCAACCACAGAGGACCATGGCCCACCAGCTCCCCGGCAGCCCACAATGGGCAGCTGGGCTCCCTGCTGGGCTCCTGCAACCAGAGGCCACAGAGACTCCTGCCCTGCTTCTGTGACCCATGGCCCACGGATGGTGACTTGGCCCTCTAGCTTCCCACCAGGCTCCTGTGGCCCCACCCTCTCATTCCCTGCTGGCTCACGTGACCTGCACACAGCAGTACCCCACACCAGGAGTACCACCCCAACAGTGGCAACAACACCCCTGACACTGGTGGCAGCTTCTGGGTCCCTCCCACTGGGGTCAAATTGAGCTGCCAGTGGACCCCCACTGCCTAGATGCTGAAGACCTTTTGAACTCTCTCACCTGATCATTTTTTGTGTTGACCAGGACAACTGGTTTGGAACTCTTGACCTGGACCAATCACCTGGGGACCAACCAAGGTTGTACCCTGGTTCTGTTGTTGTGGGAATGTGAGATTCTCCCTTCCAGTTGTCGCCTGTGGGGTGGCGGGGTATCTTACTTGCTTATATATCTCCACAGCTGAGATTTCAGCCCAAAGCCACTGATTCACTAGGATTGGACAGAGACTAGATGAATACCAGGACAGAGACTAGATGAATACCAGTCAGTGCCATCTAGCCCACACCACACTAAGCAGGTCCACAGAGTTTCAGGCTGTAGTTCTGAATGGGACTTTTGTAAGGCTCTAAGGGAAAAGCTGCAATCACCAGTACCAGTTCTTTGGTAAAGGGCTGGTTAATTACAACTCCTCAATTCAATTTCACCTTCCGAGCTTCTCTAGCCAAATGTGAAAAATAATCATGGGGCAGAATCAGTGGAAAAACTCTGGCAGAGTAGATCAACTGCCCCAAGGAATGACAAAGGAGACACAACAAAAGATCCCATTCATAAACAAATGGCTAAGATGTCAGAAATCCAATTCAGAATTTGGATTGCAAATAAGATTAACAGAATGAAGGTAAAGATGGAGTCAGAAATCCAAAGAGTAATTCAAAAGTTGTCTCAAGAATTCAATAAATTCAAAGACAAAAACAAAGACTTTGACACAGTGAGGCAAGAACTTGCAGCCCTCAAAGATCTGAGAAATACAGTAGAATCCCTCAGTAACACAATGGAGCAGGCAAAAGAAAGGATCTCTGACAGTGAAGACAAAGCTTTTGAATGCTTCCAAATGCTCAAAGAGGAAGAAAAGTGGGGAGCAAAAAAGGATCATTCCCTGAGAGAACTGTGGGACCACTCCAAAAGAGCAAACATTCGCCTCATAGGAAACCCCGATGGTCTGAAAGGCACACATACTCTACTCCAAGAGATAATTGAGGAGAACTTCCCAAGCATGGCAACAGATACTGAAATTCAGACAGCAGAGAGTTTCAGAACCCCAGTACGACTCAACCCAAATAAAGCATCTTCTAGACACATTGTAATTAACTTCGCCAAAGTTAATATGAAGGAGAAAATCCTGCAAGCAGCCAGACATAAGAAAATCCTAACCTACAAGGGGAAGAATATTGATATGACTGCAAATATCTCTACTGAAACTTTTCAAGCCAGAAAAGGATGGTCATCAACCTTCAATCTCCTAAAACAAAACAACTTTCAGGGCGGTGACTGTGGCTCAAGAATTGGGGTGCCAGCTCGGCGCCTGTGGCTCAAGTGGCTAAGGTGCCAGCCACATACACCTAAGGTGGTGGGTTCGAATCCAGCCCAGGCCCACCAAATAACAATGACAGCTGCAACCAAAAAATAGCTGGTGATGTGGCGGGCACCTGTGGTCCTAGCCACTTGGGAGGCAGAGGCAGGAGACTCACTTGAGCCCAGGAGTTGGAGGTTGCTGTGAGCTGTGATGCCACAGCACTCTACCCAGGGGGGATAGCTTGAGGCTTAGTCTAAAAAAAAAAAAAAAAGAAAGAAAGAAAGAAAGAATTGGGGTGCCAGCTCCATATACCACAGGTGGCAGGTGCAAACCCAGCCCCGGTCAAAAACAGCAACAACAGCAAAAAAAAATAAACTTTCAGTCCAGGAACCTGTATTAAGCTTCATGTTAAATACTTTAATGACATACACATGTTGAAGCAATTTGCCATAACCAAACCAGCTCTTCAGGATATCCTCAGACCCATCCTCCATAACAACAGCACAATGCTCTACCACCAAAGTAAACTCACTCTGAAATTCCTGACCAAAACCCAATTTCCACAGTGGTGAAAAGATTCAGAATGTCCACTGGATTTTCGAAAAACCTGACACCCAAATACTACCAGGCTTATCAATACTCTCAATTAATGTGAAGGGTGTAAACTGTCCTCTAAAGAGGCACCAGTTGGCTAACTGGATACAAAAACTCAGGCCAGATATCTACTGCATACAAGAATCTCATTTTAACTTAAAGGATAAATATAGACTCAGGGTGAAGGAATGGGCATCTGTAATACAGGCAAATGGAAATAAGAAAAAAGCAGGGGCGGAAATTTAATTTGCAGATACACTAGGCTTTATTTTATTTTAGAAAAAGAGTCTCACTTTATCGCTCTCGGTAGAGTGCCATGGCATCTCAGCTAACAGCAACCTCCAACTCCTGGGCTTAGGTGATTCTCTTGCCTCAGCCTCTCAAGTAGCTGGGACTACAGGTGCCCATCACAATGCCCAGCTATTTTTTGTTGCAGTTTGGCCAGGGCTGGGTTTGAACCCACAACCCTCAGTATATAGGGCCGGCACCCTACCCACTGCGGATACACTAGGCTTTAAACCAATAAAGTAAGGAAAGACAAGGATGGTCACTTCATATTTGTTAAAAGAAACACTCAACATGATGACATATCAATTATTAACATTTATGCACCCAACCATAATGCTCCTCAATTTATAAGGTAGACCCTAACAGACATGAGCAATTTAATATCTTCCAGCACCATAATACATGGAGATTTTAGCACTCCTTTGGCAGTGTTGGATAGATCCTCCAATAAGAAACTAAGCAAAGAAATTTTGGACTTAGGCTTGGCACCTGTGGCTCAAGCAGCTAAGGCTCCAGCCACCTACACCTGAGCTAGCGGGTTTGAATCCAGCCCGGGTCTGCCAAACAACGAAACCTAGCACCCAAAAAATAACCGGGCGTTGTGGCGGGTGCCTATAGTCCAAGCTACTTGGAAGATGGAGGCAGGAGAATCACTTGAGCCAGGAGTTGGAGGTTGCTGTGAGCTGTGATGCCACAGCACTCTACCCAGGG
>NW_003852437.1:11496342-11511380 GCF_000181295.1 Otolemur garnettii | reverse complement strand
AAAACTGAAAAAAAAAAAAGAAGTAGAATGGAAAGAGAGGTAGTCAATAACTTAATAGGACATCTTAAGCAACTAGAAAAGGAAGAACATTCCAACCCCAAACCCAGCAGAAAAGAAATAACTAAAATTAGAGCAGAATTAAATGAAATTGAAAAAAGAATTATTCAAAAGATCAATGAATCAAAAAGGTGGTTTTTTCAACAAAATTGATAAATCTTTGGCCAACCTAACCAAAAATAGAAAGTCCATAATATCATCGATCAGAAATGACAAAGGCAAAATAACAACAGATACCTCAGAAATTCAAAAAGTCCTTAATGAATATTATAAAAAACCTTATTCTCAGAAATATGAAAATCTGAAAGAAACTGACCCATACTTGGAAGCACACCAACTTCCTAGACTTAATCAGAAAGAACTGGAAATGCTGAAATGACCTATATCAAGTACCGAAATAGAATTGACTATACAAAATCTCCCAAAAAAGAAGAGTCCGGGACCAGATGGCTTCACATCAGAATTCTACCAAACCTTTAAAGAGGAACTAGTACCCATATTACTTAATCTTTTCCAAAACATGGAAAAAGAAGGAGCATTTCCCAACACATTCTATGAAGCAAATATCACCCTGATCCCCAAACCAGGAAAAGACCCAACAAGAAAAAAAAATTATAGACCAATACCTTTAATGAACATAGATGTAAAAATATTCAATAAGATCCTAGTAAACAGAATCCAGCAACACATCAAACGAATTATACACCATGACCAACTGGGTTTTATCCCAGGGTCTCAAGGCTGGTTCAATATATGTCAATCTATAAATATAACACATCACATAAACAAACTAAAAAACAAAGATCATATGATTCTCTCAATAGATGCAGAAAAAGCTTTTGACAATATCCAGCATCCTTTCATGATGAGAACACTTAAGAAAATAGATATAGAAAGGACTTTTCTTAAACTGATACAGGCCATCTACAGCAAACCCACAGCAAATATCATATTGAATGGAGTAAAATTGAAAACATTTCCACTCAGATTAGACAAGGTTGCCAATTGTCTCCACTGCTTTTTAACATTATAACGGAAGTCTTAGCCATTGCAATCAAGCAAGAGAAGGCGATCAAGGGTATACAAATAGGGTCAGAGGAGATCAAACTTTCACTCTTCACAGATGATATGATTTTATACCTGGAAAACCCCAGGGACTCAACCACAAACTCTTAGAAGTGATCAAGGAATACAGTAGTATTTCAGGATACAAAATCAATACTCACAAATCAGTAGCTTTTACATATACCAATAATAGTCAAGACGAAAAAAGTCAAGGACTCTATTCCCTTTACAATTGTGCCAAAGATGATCAAATATTTGGGAATTTACCTAATAAAGGATGTGAAAGATCTCTATAAAGAATTATGAAACTCTAAGAAATAGCTGAAGATGTTAACAAATCAAAAAACATACCATGCTCATGGCTAGGAACCAGCACTGTGCAAACTGGGTGAGGTTTAATAACATTGTATATCAGTGTCCCACAGCTGTGTTCATGTCGATGTGTGGTGGTGTCTTGCTGAGTGGCATTCATTATTGTTGTGGCATAGTTTTCTATGCCATTGCAAGAATGTCAGAGCTTGAATTAGACCAACGAACAAACATTAACTTCTTGTTAAATTGGCAAAAGTGAAAGTGAAATCAGGCGCATGTTAGTCCAAGTTTATGGGGATAGTGCCATGAAGAAAACAGCGATGTACACTGGCTGGTTGCAGTGGCTTACACCTGAAATCCTATCACTTAGGAGGCCGAAACAGGAGGATTGTCTGTTCTCACAGGTTCAAGACCAGCCTGAGCCAGAGCAAGACCCCATCTCTAAAAAATAGCCAGGTGTTGTGGCAGGCGCCTGTAGTACCAACTACTTGGCAGGCTGAGGCAAGAGGATCACTTGAACCCAAGAGTTTGAGGTAGTTGTGAGCTAAGACGTCAAGGCACTCTACCAAGGGTGACCAAGTAGAGTCAAGACCAAGAGACCTTGTCTCTTTTGAGACAAGACTGTCTCCAAAAAAAAAAAAAAAAAAAAATTGGAATCATTATGACAGTACCAAGAGTTATCACTGCCAAATATATAGTTTGTACTCATTGTCACAAAATGATGTGAATCATTTCACATCACCTAATTATATCACATAACTGCTATCATCTACTTTATTAAAAGGAGAGCTAATTATTATTTCAATCAGAAGTTGGGCAACCCAAAGAGATTATCAAGAAAACTTCAACCCAGATTTTTGGGGAAATAGCATTAAAGCCCGCTTGTCCACCTCTTTTTCACAAGTTATCTATTTCTTTTAAATTTTGAGTCTTCCTTTATTACCCAGGCTAGAGTGTAGTGGTGTCATCACAGGCTCACTGCAACCTCAAAAGTCCTGGGTTCACACAACCCTCCTGCCTCAGCCTCCCAAGTAACTGGGACTACAGGTATACATAATCAGGTCCATCTAATCTTTTTATTCCTTGTAGATCAGTGGTTCTCAACCTTCCTAAAGAGGTGATGTATTTTCATTGTGGTTTTTTTTTTTTTTTGCATTTTTCGGCTGGGTCTGTGTTTGAACCCGCCACCTCTGGCACATGGGACCAGCACCCTACTCCTTTGAGCCACAGGTGCCTCTGATGTATTTTCATTGTTACAAAGGGGTCGCAACCCACAGGTTGAGAACCGCTGTAGATGAAGTCTTGCAGGTGTGAGCCATCCCAGCCTATCTTCTGCATTTTAAAAGTGCTATAGGCTCAGCACCTGTGGCTCAAGAGGCTAAGGTGCCAGCCACATACACCTAAGGTGGCGGGTTCGAATCCAGCCCCGGCCCACCAAACAACAGCTGCAACCAAAAAAAAAAAAAAAAAAAAAAATAGCCGGGCGTTGTGGCGGGCGCCTGTGGTCCCAGCTGCTTGGGAGGCAGAGGCAGGAGACTCGCTTGAGCCCAAGAGTTGGAGGTTGCTGTGAGCTGTGAGGCCACGGCATTCTACCCAGGGCGACAGCTTAAGTCTCTGTCTCCAATAAATAAATAAATAAATGTGCTATAAATATAACACCTAAAATGTACATTGGAAAAAAAAAATTCCTATGTACACATCATTATAATTAAGATACACAGGTAGTACCCATAGCTTGGTGGGTAGGGCGCCAACCACATACACCAAGGCTGGAGGGTTTGAGCCCAGCCTGGGCCTGCTAAACAATGACAAATACAACGAAAAAAATGCAACCAAAAAATAGCCATGGGCATTGTGGCAGGCGCCTGTAGGCCCAGCTTGGGGGGGGGGGAGCCTGAGGCAAGACAATGGCTTAAGCCCAAGAGTTTGAGGTTGCTGTGAGTTGTGATGCCTCGAAATACTACCCAGGGTGACATAGTGAGACTGTGTCAAAAAAAAAAAAAAAAAATCTGGCACCCTCATCTATACAATTTTGGCCCCATCAGCATAACTGACACCCTCTCATCATTACTGCATGTTTGTTTTTGGTTTGAGGCAGTTTCACTTGGTTGCCGTGGGATCACAGCTCACAACAGCCTCAAACTCTTGGGCTTAAGCAATTCTAGTCTCAGCCTCCTAAGCAGCTACAGGTTCCCACCAAAACACCTGGCTATTTTTGTTACAGTTGTCACTGTTGTTTAGCAGGCCTGGGCCAGGTTCAAAACCTCCTTGGTGTATGTGGCCACTGCCCTAACCACTGAGCTATAGGTGGTGAGCCCATTACTGCATGTTTCATGTTTCTAAAACATGACTCCATCTCATAAATAATACAATCTCTGAGGCTCTCCCATCAAACAATGGGAATACAATATATTTCTAGACATTCCTAATTTTAAGAAACTTAAAACTTGTTCATTCAAAACAAACTTATTCATTCAGGCCAAGCATGGTGGCTTATACTTGTAATCCCAGCACTTTGGGAGGCCAGGTAGGAGGATTGCTGGAGGCTAGGAGTTTTGAGACTAGCATGAGCAACATAGCCAGACTCTGTTCTCTTAAAAAAAATTTTTTTTTTTTTTAAATTAGCTGGGTGTGATGGAACACACCTATGTTCCTAGCTACCTTGGGAAGGTGAAGCAGAACAGCTGAAAGTCCAGGAGTATGGGGTTGCAGGGAATTGTGACTGCACCACTGCACTCCAGCCTGGGTGATAACAAAACCCTCTAAAAAACTTAGCTCAGTTACAGATCATTAAGAAACTCCTAATTTGGGCAGCGCCTTTGGCTCAGTGGGTAGGGCACCCACCCCATATACTGAGAGTGGTGGGTTCAAACCCAGCCCTGGCCAAACTGCAACAAAAAATAGCCAGGCATTGTGGTGGTCGCCTGTAGTCCCAGCTACTCGGGAGGCTGAGGCAAGAGAATTGCTTAAGCCCAGAAGTTGGATGTTGCTGTAAGCTGTGATGCCACAGCACTCTACTGAGGGCGATAAAGTGAGACGCTGTCTCTAAAAAAAAAAAAAAATTTAAAATAAATAAAAAGAAGAGGGACGGTGCCTGTGGCTCAAAGGAGTAGGGCACCAACCCCATATGCCTGAGGTGATGGGGTTCAAACCCAGCCCCAGCCAAAAAAAAAAAAAGAAACTCCTAATTTTTTGTCTACACCAATAAAATGAAATTAGACCCATAACACTCAGATTTAACAACAATGTGAGAATTCTAAACTGTAAAATAACTCCCAAATTTTAAGGCATATTCAAGACTTAAGTCTAGCTAAATTAATCCCATTACAATAACGTTTATTTCTCCATGTGCCTTTTCCTACTTAGCTCTTTAAAATTGGGATGCACTCTGCACATCTTTTTCTAAATGTAAAAGAATACTGTTCCTTATGTAAACTTAAGGTATATCCCCCAGAGTGACTGCAGTTGAAAAAGTAAACTATCTTTAATAAGTAACATAGTATATATTTATATATAAAACTTGTATGTAACATTAAAAATCACTGAATATATTTAAACTACTTACACATCTTTTTACAGAGTTATTTCTCTCACATTTTTAAGGGATAATCTGTCATTTGTCGGAGTCAAAATGTATGGATTCATCTCAGCACAAATTTTTGTGAGAATACTTTTAAGTTGATGGAATGTCACACTTTATATTTCAAATAATCTGTAAGAGTATGTTGAGAATTACACCAGATCTTACTCAAAGTGAAAAAAGACTAAAAAGGATAATTCTTTTTACTTATTACCCAGTTACTATATTTTCAGAAAGGAAGAGAAGTCCTCTCCATCATAATACAGCTGATATGGTTCCATACTAACATGGAAAAGGGAACTAAAAATCTAGAATTTATGTTTTTATAGGTTGGTGGGTTTTTCTGCAATTTTTGGCAGGGGCTGGGTTTGAACCCGCCACCTCGGGTAAATGGGGCCAGTGCACTACTCCTCTGAGCCACAGGCGCTGCCCCTGGAATTTTATATGTTTAAATAATGGCTTGCTTAAACTTACCAACTACAAAACTTCCCATTTTCCCAGGTGAGACAAGAAAAAACCTTAAGGAGAGGTTTGAGGAATTTTATAAAGCATTTATCAAGCCACACTATACCAGTAATTTTTCTAACAGAGGAGCTAATACTAGAAATAGGCCACAGAAATGAGTTGTATAGAACAGACATTAGGAATAGTCTCAAAATCAGGTAAACAAACAACAGCTATTACCACTTATGACATTTTATTGGCATGACAATTTACAAGGGTCCCTGTTGCATTATACATTACACTGAGTAAGAATCGTTTAGCCATCTACATTCATTCTTATTGGATTTTTTTTTCTCAAATTGTAATTCCCAACAGTGATTTTACCTGTGAAAAGGGAACAATAGTAATTCCTTAAAGTAGACTGTAACTGGAAAAACATATTTTGCTTTTAATATAAAAATTCCTACGATGTTGAAAGGTATACATACATGCCAAAAACTGAGTCATGGCCGTCTTAAATAGCTTTCTTAATTTTTTCTAGAAATATCCTTTGGTTCATTTTTACTTCCTTTCTCTAGTCTGTTAATGTACCTTATCAAAGAGTTATTTCCTGGCACTTGTAAACAAATACCCTTACTAAGAGGAACCATTCAGCCTTTATAACATGTCATAAAGTGTGAAGTTAAATTGTGATTTAAAAAAATACACAGGCTACTTTTTATATGCTTGCCTTCAAAAAAAATGTAACATCCAAAATGGCATTCCACTGTGGAGTTCTCAACCACCCTGGCCTACCAGGATATAGCATGGTATGATACTCTAAGTTTGTTTAAGAGAATAAAACTAATCGAAAGTTAAAGCAATGCATTGGTATTTTTCAACATGGAACCTGCCCCTGGGAATTAAGTTGCTTTATTCCCACTCCCTATTAAATAATTTATCAGCAAATCGTCCCCTTCCTATTGTCTTAAGTGGATAAACAAAACTCCACATTTATAGTCATGCACGAAGATTTAATGTCCAACCAAATAACCAGTTTATATTTATTTGTATAAAATAAAATGGCTACAAAAATTCTGTGTCTGGGATCACATCCATGTTGTTTTCACATGAAGTATTATTCTAAATAGGGGAACATTATGTCCTGATTAATTGCTTTGGCAGGTATTTCCTCTTAACAATTTTAGAAAGACAAAGTTAATGGAGTAAATCACACAATACTATGAACCTTAGGGCCATACAATCACATATACTGAGTCTGGTTTTAGTTTTGTTTCCAATAGCTCTTTCACAAATGTCCCTAGCTGTATGTAATCGAGGTGCAGAGACGCATGGCAACTCACCCAAAGTAAAGATAAAAGAGCCATACACTAAAGATCTTCAAAAATTTACATTAACAGAATAAACATTATCTTTTAATGCAAATCACAACTAATTCAGTTGCTGGATTTACAAATGAAATACGGCTAATTTTACATATGCCCATAAAGCAGACAAAATTAACCCTGAAATTTACTATTTCAGATTTTCATTCCTTTAAGAGTTACCAAAATAAACATTGAAGGTTATTCACATTTGAAAGATTATCAATTGAAAAATAAACCCTTGGCAAGAAAAAGAAAAAGGCATTTTACAAACTGCAACTTCAATAGCGAAAAAAGTTAAATCCAGGTTAGATCAATGCTGCAATACACTTCCTGCCAAAACTTTTTATTGGTGACATGTGAAAAATATTACTTAAAATACTACTAATGAACAGCATGTTGCATTTGCCTGTTTTTTCTTCGGGTTACACTACAAACTAATGTTTCAGCTGTCTAAAAGCTCAAATAAATATATAAGATATGAAAAAGGTATTAAAATATTAACTTATTCTGCAGGATTGATTATCCTCCTCCACACCAATGCCAGGATTACAAATTCTGTTCTGTTTTTTTCATTAAAGACAACTGATAGGATTGGGTTTTTTGGGGTTTTTTTGCAGTATTACTACAAACCAGTTTCTTCTTTCAAATAGATGAACTCTAAGACCATGACTCAAACTATCAAGTAAGAATAGGAAAAGAACACTTAATACTGAACCCAAATAGAAAAGGCTTCCAAGAATATTTTTTGTAGGCCACTGCTTGCTTTCAGTAAAAATAACATTTTCTCAAAGTTTTCAACCTAATTTTTAATAGCTTGTATTTTTTAGCTGTTGGCAACATTTTTCCTTTTTAAACATCTGTTCAAGTTGTTAAACTGGCGTAGTTTACCAAAGTAACAACTTCCTGGTATACTTCAAAAATTAGTCACCCTACAATGTAGTGTGATTGAATTAAGCAAGTGTATATAGTTAAAACAATTAGTGTGGACTCTATAAACAATTTCTGTTCAGGGATTTGTATGTAGAGCTAACGTTTACTTCAGAATAAAACATTAACAAACAGGGAAGGAAGAGAATCAGAACTTTCACAGAGCTGTACTTGACCATATCTTATAGACAAAGCAGAATTACAATGCATGTAACAAAAACAGTAAAAGTTTTTAAAAGTTGATAGTTACAAATATGGTACTTAACAATATCTACTTTATTTCAGTACAATTTTCAACATACAGTCAGTCTACTATTTCTCAAGATATTTGAAGACTTAAAACAAAATTTCTATAGACTACTTGCAAACAGTAAAATTTAAGTAAAATGCTTACATTCTTATTTGAAAACAAAAATCAGGTAAAAAAAAAATGTGGTTGCAAGTTCTGCTCTCTGTTGCAATCTTACTTCGTATTTATTATTCCTAAGGAAAAAAGAGAAAGAAATTTAAAGATTAATGAAGATATGGACAGTGAAACATGAACCATAATAATAATTGCTCGTAAAAGTTAAATAATTCATCCACCAAACCCATACTAAAGAAAATCTACCAGAACTGTTTCTACCTTTTCTTCCTTGCGTCTGTCCTTCTTTTCTTCATTATTTTCCAAGGTCTCTTCCTCATCTTCAACAATCCCATCCCCTTGGTATTTGTCATGAGTCCATTTTGGACTGCTACCTGATTTTTTGAAGTTAAAGCGCCCTCTGCCTCGTTGAAAAGTACCACGACCTCTTCCTCTTTTGGCCCAATAATCCACACCATCATCTCTGTCATCATGCTACAGAAAGGTTAAAAACAATTGTCAATGAAATGGTCTTCTTATAAAGATGATTATTTCTTCAATCATGACGGGGTATGAGTTATTAACAGTCTAAAAACACATAAAGCCAGTGAAACTGAATTTTGTATTAAAATATACATACATAAATTCCACTGTCAAAAGCATTCTATCTTACTATATAAGTAACCTAAGGACTGAGGGTTGCTCAGAAAATTGTTCAGAGAATCTTAACTGTTAAGTTACTGCTCATTTTCAGAATTCTGACTTTTTGTCCTTCCATTATCTCAATCTTAAGTCCACTTGTTATTATGCTGCATACAATGAGATAAAATATAATCTTTTTCTAACAAAATTACCTTAGTCATATAGACATGGCAAAAGTCATAAAAATGTCATTATAAATAATCCTCACCAAATAAAATAGGTGGTATGAATTTTATACCTTGCATATTTTTTAATTCAATGTATAGTACTTATCAATCTTCTGGGCTAGGGAGCTCCAACAACAAATCACAATAACGTGACGCCTAGAGTAATACCTCAGACCTTTTTCTTTTTCACCAACCTGAAATACTACAGCCATCACATTTCAACCTCAATTTTTCATTAACTATTTGAATACAGATGTTTCCCAAATTATATAAAGTATTCCTTTAAGCAAAACAATCTGAAAAACTGAAAAGCAGATATTCCACAAACTACAAATTATAATCTGTAAAAAAAAAAAAACTTTTAAGAAGTATTTGACATTGCTGATTGAGTGGGGATGAACATTACATTCTAAAATACCAAAGGCCAAGGTCTCCTATGTATAATTTAGTAAATTATTCCTACCCTAATTTAATAACTCTTAAATTTGCTGCCCAGAAAATGAGAAATAAGGCAAAATGATACCCTTTTACCAAAAAAAAGAAGTATCATGCAAACACAAATAACCTCCACAGTACTGGTACTGACCAGTTTTCTAAAAGCTACTAGAAAATTGTTCTTATGATCTGCTTTCTTTTTCCAAAACACAACATGCCTGGCATGTTAACAGATTACCCTCCTTCATGACCTGAAAAGCTCCATTGTACACACTATATGAAAGAGCACTTACCAACTGGTAATAATTTATCTGCACCAAACCAATGAAAGATCACTAGCTAGAAGTATATGCATATGACACCATAAAGAACGAATTTTGGAACTATCCAAAGTGTAAGTTTAAATACATCAGAAAGAGTTTAAACTGCAAACCCAAAATAAACTACTTTAAAATAGTCTGCCATTCAAAATGATACCTACTCAATTACATGCTCCCTTAATGCAATAACACACTGAACTCTAGAGTTTGTTTCTTCGTTTGTGATATTTACTCTGTATTCCATACATTTCTGAGAAGAGGCAAACAGGTTTTGAAGTAGAGGCATGGATTTGAAGCTTAACAAAAACTGTGACTTTGGGCAACCTAAAATTTACTTCCTCATTTTAATTAAAGGGATAGCCTCGAAAGAACATAGAACCTGGGTAAAAAGTGCCTGGCCCAGCGTCAGATGAGCAAGCACTCAATAAAAAGTGACAAATAATGTTGCTACAGTGCACAATGTGGGTCTCCACACTGTTCTGTGCACTTTATGTTTATTTACTGAACTAATCCTCACAACAACCCTGTCACTATTCCCATGTTAGAATTAAAGAAATTGAGGCACGGAGAAATTAAGTAACTTGCCCAAGGTCACAACACTAGTCCTTTAACTATCCCTTAGAACCAGCACCTATAAAATACATCGATATTAACAGAAATAGAGAAGGCAATGACAAAACTCATGCTACAGTGAAAACTAGCCATTACCTTTAAACAATCATCTAAAGCTTGGTAAAGAATCTAGCAACTACAAGATTAAGTTGTGTCTTTCCTAGGGATACCCTGGTAGCTATCTACGTGAGATTTCTGATGCTAACATACCCTTAATCCTCAAATCTTACATGTAAGATTTCAATCCCATTACAATTTTGAATTATTTCACAGATAATAAAGGGCCAGAAATTAAATATTTACACACATCCAAAAATATGTTAACAAAGGTGTCTATATTAGAACCAAGACATTCTAAATCCTCGTATCTCTTCTCCATAGAATATCAAGTTTCAACGGGTTAATTTATCAAAATTCTAATCCTGAACCCCCTTTCCCACCAAGGACTTCCTCTTCCTGAGAAGACAGTATTAACTCAACACCAAAAATCTGTCTACTTCAGTACTTTCCCCCTTGCTCCATCCAACTCTTCATACTCACCCCTCCACAGAATTCCAGGCTCTAATTAAAACTATTAATAATATCTCTCCTGGACTGCTTATAAAACAGGATCATACCTTTGTATATATTCAAGTTTGGAGATGGGGAATTTCAAAACAGAATGTAACAAATGTTACTATAATTCAGTACTGAAAGATGAATGGTAAAGTATTTTCAGGACCCTCTAAGGAGAGGGCTCTAAAGTCCAATGCATGGATTTGAATTCTGATCCCATTCCTCCTAGCCACACAATTTTGGTCAAGCCCCTCAATCTCTATACCTCTGTTTTTTCCACCTATAAAAATGGAATAATAGTCCCAGTTCGAAAGGACTGTATAAGCATTAAATAAGTTAATGTAAAATACTTGGAACAGCATCTAACATAGTACATAATATTCAATAAATGTCACCTGTTAACTAAGCATAACTTTCATAGATATGGGCAAAGTTTCTATTGATCAATTAATCTGAAAGAATCTATGGGAATATCCAGTTTTAAACTTTTCCTGAATTATATTCTTTTCTCTCTCCATTAGTTATCCGAAAGGTAGCTTTACATAAGATGCAAATCTTTTAAATTCAAATATCCATGTAAAAACCAAAGCTACCATTTCAATGGCTCTTAAATAAAAATCGTAATAATTAGCTTTAGCAATTAATTTATATGGAAAAGTCTAATGTGTTAATTTTACTTGATGTTCTGTGACAAATGTGTTTTTATAAAGAAACAAAGATTTTTTTTTTTTTTTGAGACAGAGTCTCATTCTATTGTCTTTGGTAGAGTGCTGTGGCATCATAGCTCACAGCAACCTCAAAATCCTGGGCCCAGTTATCCTCCTGCCTCAGCCTCCCATGTAGCTGAGATGACAGGTGCTCACTCCAACATCTGGCTAATTTCTCTGTTTTTAGTAGAGATGGGGTCTTGATCTTGCTCAGGCTGGTCTCCCAACTCCTAAGCTCAAGCAATCCACCAGCCTTGGCCTCCCAGAGTGCTAGGACTACAGGGTGTGAGCCACTGGACCCAGGCTGACACCAAGGTATTTTTAAATATAACCCAGAATAGCAACATATAAAATATTACTGTTACTTGTAAACAGGCTAAATTCTTACAGTAACACATTCTTCTTAATAAATCTACTGTCCAATTAAAAGCCAACCTAAAATAATTACGTACCAATTTAAGGTAAAAAGTATGATACCAGATTCTGAATGAATGCCATAGAAAAATGAAGGTCTAAATTATTTATAAATTGTTAAAAGTGGTAAACAATTAACTATCTACTTGTTCATCTCTCATTCCTTAACTTTCTGACCTTTCACACTTGGATCTATTTCTCTCAGCAGTGTTATACTCTCTTCAACCCCTTTGAAATGTTGGGTCTTAGTCTCTTCTCTTCTGACTAGGTGATCTCATCACAGCTTTAATGGTAATCTACAAGACTGCGGCTCCTAGTTTGTTTCTCTAAATCTACATTACCAACTATCCACTGAACATCTCCACTTGGTCTCTTGCAGGCACTTCAAATTCAACCCATCCTAAAAAGAACATTATCTTCTCAAAGGGCCACTTTCCTTTGAATTCCTTATCTTAGATTCCTTCTTCTCACTACCAACACCCAACTACTTAGTCCCTGACTAAATCTCTATGAACACTACTTTCAACTTCTCTCAAATATAGCCCCTTAGTTCAAACACTCAATCTCTCAAATCTTCTAGCTATTCAATAACTACAGGTTTTGTTACACTGCTTAAACCCCAAATTTGTTAATAAATAAAGTATTATGGTTTTCCACAATCTAACTCATGTTTTTCTCAATTTTCCCAAACTTATACCAACCATCTAGCAATTCAAATACTAGAGTTCTCTCTTCCACACTGTTTCATTCCTTCTGTTATCACAGTCTACCTTCCTATCTCTTAAGTTAAAGATTCAAGACAAGTTCCTCTACAAAGGTCTCTGCTAATCACTCTCTACTTTATAGACGCCATCAATTCCTCCTTTGGGAAAAGCCACCATATAATTTACAGTGTTTCTCTACTACTAGTCTCTAAACCAAGAATTAGAATCATATTTGTATTTCATCTTAGTACCTAGCACCAAGAGGCGTCTGTTAAGGCACTAACTCTTAAACCAAAAGTAGATAGATCTTATAAAATTTTCTATACCTGAATCAAATGCCTTTTTCTTTCCAGATTGTCAATTTAAGACTCAATAAGCACAAATTTCTCCTCAAAAAAGCATAAATTAAGCCTAGTGTACTTTGAAAAATATATATAATGCGTATGAATTCTAGGTCATTAACATATCAAAAAGAGGTAAAAAGATATTAATTTCTGAAACAAGTATATCACCCATTTTTCAACAAACCAAGGATCCACTTCAGAAGACAGCTATGGCCTACAACTAAGCAAATGTGTCATGGACATCCAGGTCTATTCAAATATGTTCCTAAAAAGTCCACTGAAAGACATAATATCTTTAAGTCTAGTAATAATTTCCTCCTTGAAAGCAATTAATTTTCAGAACTAGTACCTGAAAAGGAAATTCCCTGAAAGCTGTAATAAAAATGGATACCTCTGCTAACACTTTGGTGTTTTCATGAGTCTCTTTCTATAATTGCAGGAAGGACCTTTTTCCCCATGACAAACTGCAGAAAATATTTATCCTTATCTAAAGAATTCTTCAGACCCACCACCTCTAACGTCACCCTTGGAAAACTACTTCAAAGGAAAAAGTATCTCCATCACCCAGAAGCAGCAAATCAGTATATCTCGCAACTTTTCCTAAGTTTTCAAAAATGAAAAACTTTTCCATTTTTCATCTTCCTTTCACTCTAATAAAAGCTGACGGCCTCCTTGAGATCCTTAATTGCATGTACTAAGAAAGAATTCTCCTTTTCTTTCATTTAAGCAACTGTCTATGAAGATGGAAGTTACATCTCAATGTGAAATTTCTATAACCATTGCTGTCTTACAGACAGATATGAAACATATGTTAAGTTCAACTATAAAAATGTTCTTCTCTGAATGTGGCTACAAAATCAGGTATATTTTTAGTTTACCCTGATCAGCCTATATGCAGTGTCAAGAAAGTTATAGACAAGACTAAAGGGACCCACATTATCAAAATTTCAAATCACCTGGGTAATGAATTTGTTAAAAAGTTTCTCACATTATGGTGAAATCTTCTCATAGTAGTGGATATCTGTACTCAAATGTATTCACCTAGTATGTTTTGAAAATTAATGCAAATCAAATAAACACAGATTTCTAACACCCACCAAGAAGTACTTCTTGCTCTTTGGGGTATATTCTGGATCCCATTCCTCTTCCTTCGGTCTCTTTTGAAAAGTAGTATTTGAGTTGTTTGGACCAGTATTTGTCCCAGCAAAAACTCCTCTGGCTCTTCCTCTGCCTCTAATTCGAAACTGATTAACATTAACAAAGTTGTTTAGTGATGCAATAAAAAGGTATTTAGTTACATGCAAACTCTTAATTTTACTGCAGTAACAAAAAAACATATGCCCTAATTTCCTATTTAAATCTCATACCCACTAAGGATAGAAAGGATGGCCATTGCTACATCACAGGCAAAAAAATTCTGCCTACTGAAAGCTGACTAGGTTAAAAAGAAATGAGCAATCAATCTAGTGTTAGAATACTGCACTTTCATGACCTGAACTAGTATTTTTAAATAATCAAGGTTTTGGTTTTTTTTTTAACCATTTTACTAGCCAATAGTGGTCTAATTCCTTTGAATTACCATTAGAGCCCTAAATGTTCAACCATACCTATCACCATACACACTTATAAGGAAAGCTGCTCTTCTTCACAAATGATCTAATTAATGAGCTCCAACCAGTACCCAACTAGAAACCCACTCAAGGTAGGAATCTACAAATTAAAGAAGCAAGAATATACACTATTATGAAGTCATTAAATAATTATAACAACTTATGAAAACATGGGGATAATGTATATGCTGTGTAGAATAAAAAGGACATGTATGATTTCTATGACAGATATACACATTAAGAATTTGAGGAAAATAGGCTAAAATGAAAACAGCTATGATACAAAGATGAACATACAGATATTTTCTTAACGTTTTATGTTTTCAAAAAGTGATCACAGAAATGTATATCTTTTTTTTTTTTTTTTTTTTTT
>NW_003852437.1:11491197-11496266 GCF_000181295.1 Otolemur garnettii | reverse complement strand
CAACTCCTGGGCTCAAGGGAGTCTCCTGCCTCCGCCTCCCAAGTAGCTAGGACCACAGGCGCCCGCCACAACGCCCGGCTATTTTTTGGTCGCAGCCATCATTGTTGTTTGGCGAGTCCGGGCTGGGGATTCGAACCCGCCACCTTAGGTGTACGTGGCTTGCGCCTTAGCTGGTTGAGCTACAGGTGCCGAGCCAGAAATGTATATCTCAGTAACGTTCCTTGACTCACGTGTCTTTAAGGACCATATAAAATTACTGATCTCAAAGTCAAGTGTTATTTATAGAGATGTTTCTATATCTCAAAATGGCATTTCTTAAGTAACACAATACTTCAAATACCATTTCATTTCTCAAGAGTAACCCTGACTTTAGGAATGGCTCATATAACAATCTCTAAATCATGTATTTGACTTTTCTTTATATATAGTACTCTAAAGTCCTATCAAATGATCAAAGATAATTACTTACAAAGGTTCCTCGTGGTCGGCTAACTCCTGTAAAGCCTGAATATTCTTTCAGCTCATGGTGAGTTTTAAATTCCTCTTCTCTTTCCTTCTTACTCTCCTTTTCTTCTCGAGAACTGGGAGAAGATGGTGATGCTGAAGATGATGAAGATCGAGAATGATCTTGCTCTCTACCTTTATGTTTACTGCAAAAGAAATAAAGAACACACACACAAAAATGTTATTTTTAAAAAGATAAAAGACCTGGCTGAAACTTACAATAAAAGGGATGTTTTTCAAGTCAAAAAATACTATCTACTAGTAAAATTGTAACATAAGTAAAATAACTGGGTGTTTGACCAGTCTGTTTCCATTCTCTTCCAATACGTGCTTTACATCACTACTGAAAAGCATGCCATGGCCTGCTAGTTAGAAACTAGTAGTCTGTAAATTTCAAGAATAAGGTTTAGTTCTTCAATATTTTTAAGTTAACTTATATAATCTTTTATTCTTTTAACAAAAGGAAAAGAAGAGTAGCAACAAGGAAGAATGTTCTCAAGGCCACGTTTCAAAATGACTGCAGTTTGTACACCCTGGGTGAAAACAGTTGGTATGGTATGGGCCATAGTATCATTATAGAAATAAAAAAAGCATACGACATTTTACAAATAACAGTCATGATTTTAAACACAAGTAAAATCCACCATTTACCTAATGAATACCAAGAAGAAAAGATTATCTATAGTAAAACTTTGTATTCCTATTTGACTCTATAATCAAATTTACATGATTCTAATACAACACTTGAAAAGGTCATACCTGCTGTAAACTCTTACCACTGCTAACAGTATCCATGGAAATATTTTGAAAGACTAATACACATTGCTATTTCTAGTCCTTCCTCCCCCCCATCTGTCCCATGTTAAACCACTAGATTTATCAGTTTTATAATTCTTGTACTCTGGGTGTTATGAGTTGAAAAAGTGCGGAATCAAGCATAACGAACCAAAGTTCTTACACAAACTGTTTCTAGAAATGCACTGCATTGAAGTCCAACCTCCTGATGTAGCCTGGATAATAGGACACATTAATTTGTCATTTTTTTTTTCAGTGTTAGCTTGCTATTCCAAAGTTTTTGTCCTCATCCACCATAAGCCGTGTAAAAGACAAATACATTTTTGCTGTAAAACAAATAATTTTAATTGTTTAAATTTAAACATTCGATTACATAGTCAAAATTGAAAGCAATTAAGCTGACAATTATTAAAGGCTAATTAGAAGCTAAAACCTAACTCAAGACAATTTTAACAATTACCTGTCATCTTTGTAAGATTTGTATTCCTTGTAATCTTTTGGAGTTTTTTCTTGCTTTCTTGATCCACTGGATTCCCTGGAGCCCTTGGAATCCCCCCGTTCTTTACTTCTTTCTTTTCTACGGCGATCAATGTCATGTCGAAGATCAGCAGAATCACACCTTAATTTTTTATCTCCCTATAAAAAGATGTAAAATGCAGATTTCAGAGGAAAAACAAAAAAAAATAATACAGAGAAAGTTAAATTTTATGCCAGTTTATTAACTGGCATTTTAGTATCCAAAAAAAAAAATGGATCATATACTACTACCACTAAATTTGTTTTAAAAATACACTTGAGTGTTTTTACAAAACATTTGTGTACAGAAACTGCAGTAAGGACTTGAAGTTTCTTAAAGCTATAGATTTGTTGCATTCAAAACAATCCACAAAAATGCCTGTACAGTAAAATAATACAAGTATTTTTCCACTCAGCACATCTTCATTAATTATCCCTCATCTTTCCAAATGATTTTAATAGTTTAACAATGATAGAGGTTATAATCCATAGTTGTGACATAGCCTTCCATCTATAAAGTTAAAGGATACTAACGTAATTCTCATTATCAAGCCTCATTATCATCAAAGCTCTTCCCAAATAATTTGACCAACCCAATTAAAAAAAAAAAACACTTGTGAAGAATTTTGTAATTTTTGTAACATGCAAGTGGAATATGATTAATGAAACCAATTGATGTTGAACAAGGGCAGAAACAAAACAAGAAATATAGTATTCGCAATCCTGTACTCAGTATCTTGGGCCATATACTGCCCTTTTTCAATTCAGGTATTGCAACGGACATTAGTTTAAACTGGGTCACAATTCACCTCCTTCTTGTTCCATTGCTTTTTCAAATACTATATAATTTAGGAAGATGGAAAGAGGCATCTAGGAATGAAGAGAAATTATACATCAGTAAGATGCTAAGCAATGTGGACATCCTTCAACAGTAAGAAGTACTTAAAAATTCAGGGAAGTCTATAACATTCATTAGCATTCATAAAACTGAATGTATCACTGAATGATATCAACTACTCAACAATTTGCTCCCAAGGTACTACAGAAAAACTCTAATCAAGAACAAAAAACTTCCTGTTCACCTACATATTACCAAGTCCATAGTAACAAGATAATGTAAGTGGAACTACTCTGTAAACTACAAACTATATAATATATATTATACATTAATGTGTTAATTATTCATTCAAATAGCAAGATAAAGGCTAAAACCAATGTCATATCCTCTTGTCCATACATCAGTCATCTCCACTTTTTCTCCTCCAGATCAAAATCTGGTTTAAGTAATAAAGAAACAAGAAAAATACTCTCTAATCAAGATAGACAAAATTAACCAACACTGAACCTAAGGTATTAAAAGCCAAAAAAGTATTCACCTCTCAGAATTTTTTTTTTCAAAATCAGTATGCCCCATGCAAAGGAATAGTTTTCTTTGTAAGCTCAAGATTCCACATCCAGTAAGTTAACAGTATACCCCATGAAACAATTTGTATGCCACCATTGTCAATAACAGCTTGTACTAAGAAAAGTGTCAATGCTTTCAAGATAGCCCCAATTATTCTACAACTCCACAAATATATTCTCATTTTTCTAACTATAAAACTAAGGTTGAAAAATCATTTTCCAACTATCATACAAAAAGAACCATACATAGTTCTTTTTGATGGTCAGAAATGAAACCAAACAGTACTCCCAAGTTCCCTAACCTTTTCAAAACAATGGATAGTTGCTCCCATTCTACCTTTCCCTGTATTTCTACTATCACAGTAGACACTTTATGGCCTGTGATATAAGTTAGTCTACCTAGCAAATGTCAATTTTAAAATATCACAAACAGAATTCCCTTTAACCACTGAATTCCATTCTCACCAAGCCCTCTCAATGCTTGGCTCCTTTCTCAAGTTTAAAAGCCATTCCCCCAACCTACAAATATTCCAATAGTGATAAATACACTTTTACTTGAAAAATCCGTTTGTAAAATCAATTCTTAGGAAGCACAGTTCATAATCCACAAAATACCCATTAGGATGGGGATTACTTCTTGTTATCTGTGAAGAATCTAATCAATTCAGGCACACACAAAATTAGAGTATTTATTTATTCTGGCTTATCCATTTTACCTCAAAACCCTTGATAAAATTTGTATCTCTGCTTTTGTCCCTCTGCCCAGTCACTGACTCTTCATCTTCTTCTTAGGACTAATTTTTCCATTCACTAGCATTTTCAAAAAGTATTCTTCATTTGACTTAAGAAAGTTTAGTGTCAGCTTAATTCTTCTAGGAAGGAACACTGAATACACTGTCATAAATATATATGATGTATTTATAATTAGAAGATATCTGTAAACACCCTGCCTTGAGAAACTGTATTTAGTATATTAACTAGGCTGAACTTAATTTGAAAAAATGTGCACTCAAAAACATACCTTTTGATTTTCTTCTTTAAAAACTCTCTCTTCCCCTGCTAAACGGGTATGCTTCCTCAGGGCGCTTGGAGAGATGTCAATTCTCCTTAACATAAAATAAAGTGTATTTGTAACATTACCATTTATTAACTGTATGATTTAAAAAAAACCCATGTTGCCCATTTGAGTAATAGACAATTATTTCTCTATCAACTATTTTAGCACGGTAAAACCATTAATTTAATTCCTAACAGACAATTAAGAAATAATAACTATAGCCATTAAGAATGAATTAAAGGGCAAAGAATGAACTAAAGGGCGGCACCTGTGGCTCAGTGGCTGGGTGCCAGCCCCATATACCAAGGGTGGCAGGTTCAAACCCAGCTCCAGCCAATCTGCAACAAAAAAATAGCCAGGTATTGTGGCGGTTGCCTATATCCCAGCTACTGCAGAGACTGAGGCAAGAGAATCGCCTAAGACCAGGAATTGGAGGTTGCTGTGAGCTGTAACGCCACAGCACTCTACCAAGAGCGACAGAATGAGACTGTCTCTAAAAAAAAAAAAAAGAATTAAAATGACTCAACCAGATATTTTTATGTAAAAATGAACCCTGACCTTTTAAAACACCAAATTATGTTAGCCATCAAAATTGAAAAACATGGCTCGACGCCTATGGCTCAACCGGCTAGGGCGCCAGCCACGTACACCTAGGGTGGCAGGTTCGAATCCCCAGCCCGGACCCGCCAAACAACAGTGACGGCTGCAACCAAAAAATGGCCGGGCGTTGTGGCGGGCGCCTGTGGTCCCAGCTACTTGGGAGGCGGAGGCAGGAGACTCGCTTGAGCCCGGG
>NW_003852437.1:11476930-11491092 GCF_000181295.1 Otolemur garnettii | reverse complement strand
AAAAAAAAAAACAAAATTGAAAAACATGGCTCAGTGCCTGTGGCTCAAGCCACTAAGGTGCCAGCCACATACACCTGAGTTAGCAGGTTCGAACCCAGCCCAAGCTTGCCAAAAAACAAAGACGGCTACAACCAAAAAATAGCCAGGCGCTGTGGCAGGTGCCTGTAGTCCCAGCTACCTGGGAGGCTAAGGCAAGAGTATCACTTAAGCCCAAGAGTTGGAAGTTGCTGTGAGCTGTGATGCCATAGCACTCTACCCAGGGAGACAACTTGAGGCTCTGTCTTGGAAAAGAAAAGAAAAGAAAAACACCTGTAATCCTAGCACCCTGGGAAACTGAGGCTGGAGGATTGTTTGAGGTCAGGAGTTTGAAAGCAGAGCATGACCTCATCTCTACTAGAAAACATAAAAAATTAGCCAGGTGAGGTGCACATCTGTAGTTCCAACTACTTTGTAGGCTGAGGTAGGAAGATCACTTAAGCCCAGGAGTTTGAGGCTGCTTTGAGCTATAACACCACTGTACTCCAGCCCAGGCTACAGAGCAAGACCCTGTCTCAAAAGAAAAGAAAGAAAGGGAAAGGGGAGCAAAGTAAAGTAAGAAATAGGAAACAAAAGAAAAAATGAGCCAGGTACAGTGGCTCATACCTGTAATCCCACCGCTTTGGGAGGCTGAAGCAGCCTGGGCAATACAGCAAGATCCTGCCTCCACCAAAAAAAATATGAAAAAACTAGGCAGGCACAGTAGCTCATGGTTTAGTCATAGCTGTTCTACTCAGGAAGGTGAAGGAGGAGGATTGCTTAAGCCTGCAATGGGCTACAATTCCACCATTGTGTGTGTATATGTGTGTACACCAGGGTCTTTATTGTCCAATGGTGGAATTGGACATTTCCAATTGTAGCCCATTGCAGGCTTAAGCAATCCTCCTCCTTCACCTTTCTGAGTAGAACAGCTAGGACTAAAACATGAGCTACTGTCCTGGCCAGTTTTTCATATTTTTATGTGTATATATAAAATCAAAAGTATTCTGATTAAAGTTCAATATTACTGAGTGTCAATCATGTAATACATTAAAATACCCTCAACAAACACATATGAATAGGATTATTTGCTCCCAAGTAGTCTCTTCAATATTTGTACATAAATTCTGTGTACTTTTGGTTTTATTCTGTGCCTTTCTTTTTTAAGCTATCATCATCTGAAACTTCCCAGTGCTTCCCTAGCAGTTATGTCTGAAACTACAGTGTGTGCTAAGAAGATACCCTATAGCCAATATCACTGTCACCACCACCCTACAAAGTGAATGAAAAACCTGATATCCAGAGATTAAATAACCCGTTCTTGCCTGACTTCAATGTTTATATACTCTTTTCGTGAAAAACAGTTCTACCTCTCATCAATCATTTTTAGCTCACGGACTTACCAGAAGTAAATTCAAAGGTTAGTTAGGTATCTACCCCACCCTATCCCCCTCAAAAATAAATGAACTGGTAACTATTTAATGCTATACTGCAAAATGGTGACCATTAGTATTTTAAGTCCAAACAATCAGTACAAACCAAGTAAACTGAAAATTAATTATAAAACCTTCAAAACTTAGAAATATACTTGTAAGTACAAACAAGGTATAATATTAAAGTTTTTATTTGTATCATAACGATGTTCACAAACTTCCAATATAATCTTATTTAAAGTGTCTTCCCATCACAACATTTTTACATACCAATTCAACAGTACAAATACCTGTGTATCTCAGGGCTCTTTTGCCGGGTACTATGTTCTTCACTGGCTTTCTGATACGAGGTGAATCGCTCGTTTAGGGTCATTGCAGATGATTTGAAGTATTGCTCTGTTGATTTAGGAGAAATACTGCCCAATTAGTTACCTTTACTTTAAGAAAGATTTTTCATTTGTGACAGAAGGGCATGTAGCAGGTGAAAAAAAAAAAAATAAAAATACTCAAGAAACCTAGCAGAAGAGAGTCAAGTATTACAAAGAACTCCTACACTTTCTCTTTTAACTAACTTCCTGTACCCGGTAGTTAGCAGGTAGTTCCCAGGTAAGGGACTGCAAATTCCTCATAGGTCTGTGTCAATACTACAGATAATCCAAGAATGATTAATAGAATACATCAACAGTCACTAATTTTATTCCACTAATGTACAACTTTCTCAAACAGAACAAAAAGGAAACAAAGTATGTGGATATCTTTGTACCTTGCTAATATGAACCAATGACATTACTTCAAGTAATCGTTTGCAGAAAACAAAAATTAACAGACAAATATGGAACTACAAAGCTGGTCTGAATAAACTAGTTAGTCTCATTGAGGACTATGCTGACATATCAACAGAAATGGATTTAAAAAAAAAAACTGAATACTGTCATTCAACTGAACAAAATTATTTTGAAATCCATTAACATTCACTATTCCAAAAATCTGGCATCTTGGCAAACCTGACAGTATTTGCTATTTTTGTCTTGTTTTTCTTTAAACAATTTTAAAATTAGTAATATCAATACTGTTTAGTTTTTAAACCAGTTCTGATATGCTGTAAATGTAAAGTAGACGTATAAAGTCATGAGCTATGAAATGTTACATTATGAAGCAAGCTATCTGCTTAACAGGTCAACATACATCTGTGTCAACTTACCGCCCAATATCCAGCACATGTCTCATAACCAATCATTAAAACTTGAAACGGCCACTACAAGGGTAGTGCCTCAATCATAATTCCATGAAACCCAGGAATTTGAGCTAGCAACTCAGTTTTTATGCCATTTTTGCCAGGAAGACAGAAGATTCAACTTTGCCTGTATCTTTCAACAGCTATTTTACTTTGAAACATGGATTTTGCCATTTCAAAACATATTCCAGGACCTAGTTACAATGAAAAAGAAAACATCACTGGGCATTTTCAGCTCTATATAAAGAAAGAGCTGTTCAGATCGGTTGCATAATACCAATTATGAAACATAACTACAGTTCTTTTAAAAAAGGAAAAAAAATGAAAAATGAAAAAATGTAGCAAAACCTGATCTCAAAATTCAGCAATAAATTGTAAAATGTGGAGACAGGTCAAAAAAAGGTGAAAAATTTAAAAATTGTTAACGTATCCCATTTTATGTACCACAATAGTATGGTAGTAAACTGGTTCACAAATCTACTTACAACCAACTAGCAAAACTCTTTTGTTATCATATTTAAATAATTACAGCCAAAAAGAAATCCGTTAACTATTCACTGTTTTGATAAGCGCACAAAGAACTGCTGGTGACTGGTTTATTAAATGAGTTGTTTTCATGTCAAAAAACAAATTTTTCAAAGGGAAGGAAGAAGCTTTTAAGACCAATAGCCATGGAGGTTCCTGGGAAAGAACCTGTTCCATAGTAAGCTGCCTTTTAAACACAAAATTATGAAAACAAAACTTTATCTAACTGCCCAAAAAGTCATACTCTAAAACCTTTGAAAATTACTAGAGATTTTCAAAGTACAGTTATATATTGGTGAAAAATAAAAAAATCACTACTTTAGTTAAAATGAACATCCTTATCTTTAGGACCTAAAGAATTATTATAATTATTATCCTAATTAGTTACTACCCATGTAATCACTAATATACTTTTAAGCTTCTTGGACTCTTTCCCCTTTAAAAATCCTAACTAAATTCTCTTCTGGTTTAGTCAACACCACTTGGAAATTTGATAGCAAATGTAGCCCAAGAAGAAAGTTAATAAATATGGCTTTCCACTAGTTTCACATTTCTTTTAAAGTTGGAAAAAAACTCTTAGTAAATAATATCCAGTAACATTATTTCCTCACTTTGTTATAAATCTATGCCAAGAGTACAATTATCCACAAGTTATAGCCATGCAACAAAAGATTATCTGCAAGCATCCTGCACTTCAAATACACTATGATGACATATTTTCAAAACACTTTCAGCATTAAATAAATCTACATCATGCTTTATCATGATACAGATTTGTAGAGTACATTTTAACTAGCATTTTTATCACTTTTTTGTATTAAGTCATTTGTACATAGATCATAAATAATTTTGATCACTTTTACCAAATAGCTCAATGGGTCTCAATTCTACCACAACTGGAATCCTTCACAAAACACTACTTTTCCAAATTTTTAATTGATACATACCTACTAACCCTGAGGTACACTACTTATTAAGCATAAGTAATCATTTTTTTATTTGCAAACAAGAGAAATTTAATTCACAATACTAAACATACTAAGCATACCTTTAACGTGATGAACCAAGGACACAATGTGTTGAATAAATGACTCTGAAGTGCTTTTGCTGGCCTGTGGCAACTTTATGTGGTCAAAGATGGATCGGAATTCTTGCTCCTTCTTGACAGAATGGACAAGTGTACTAGCAAGTAGCCTGTCTTTAGTCAAGGAAGCAGGTCTGGAACATATCGATAACACACACACAAACAAAATATACCACTGGTTTGAATATGAAAATGGTATGTTCAGAAAATAAAATAATTAACTAGAATATTAACTACCCATAGATTATTTAAGGTATCAAGATGGAATTACCTGTTAGAATCATCTAGAGGAACAGGTGCCATTTTGAGTTTGACTTCAGGACGATGAGAATCACTAGCTATCATTTTGATCCTAAGTGGGCTCTCCTCTCTGAAGGTAGACTTTTCTCGTGCATCCAGATTCTTATGTAGAGGGGGACTGTAATCAAAGAGGTCTTTGAGCTTTTCAGACTTTACCTGCTCAGGTGACTGAGTTTCTTTCTTTACTGTTATTCTTTCAGAACTTTTGTCTTCTTCCTTGTGCTTATCTTTTGTAGTGCTAGGCCTTTCCACAACATATCCAGTCTCTTTAAGTTTGTAATTTTTTTCTTCTCTAAATCCATCACTTTCTCTATTGCCTTTCAGTGAAACTTTTGACTTGTACTTGAGTCCTTCCTCCTCTGTATTCCGGTGAGATGCAGTTGCAAAACTTTTACCCTGGTCTGCAAGAACTGACTTTCTGAACTGTCTATAATCCTCTGTCTCCTCTGTGTCATCCCCTTCTGAATCATTAAACTTTTGTTTTCCAGACTCTTTATCACTGAAGTAATCTAGAGCTTCCTGATCTTCCCATTCTCCCTCTGCCCTCCCTTTCTCTGATCCTTTCTCCTTTGGAGCCTCTTTATCCCTGGCATTACCCCTATCAAGCAGGAATACTCTAGACTCTTCATCTGTGAACCTGTGAATAAGCAAAGAAGAGGACAGTAACTCTGGATTGCATTCACTGTAGATCATTTGCATATTTAAATGTTACCCAATACCATGGAACCAGCAATGATTGAAAAAATAACACTACTGAAAAGTGCATTCTCAAGATTTCACTTTTAAAAATCATTGAAAACATCCATATAGGACTCCTACACTGATTTTTTAAAGTAAATTTACATATTATTTCCTAAAATTGAAAAGTAAAGCCATCCTCAGAAACCTGTCCTATTTCCAGTCTACAATTCAACACAAACAAATCCAAATTTCTAGTGGCAGCCTAAGTTTAATTTTTGAAACTAAAAACCATTAATAGATAATACATATAGATGTTAGAATTCTACTTATACTCAAAATTTCAAACTATTTCACTTATATCTTATCTATTATTAAGAGTTCGTAAGTACACTTCAAAAAATTACAAGTATTTAATACTCTTAATCTGAGTCACAAAATAGTTCATATATGCTTTGCTCTAGAAAATGATTTCTGGCAATACTAAGTAGAACTAAGTATCAGTTCAATAAATTCTAGGGTATACAGTGCTAAATCATAAATAGCCTTCTCACTCTACTGTCTCACTTAGTTTACGTAAATCACACTAATCAACCAATTTTCATTAAGTTTGTTAGCAACTCTCAGCAACAATTGAAGTCAGAATTCAAACAAATTATCTGTTTAAAATGTCAGTGAGAAATACCATTATCTTTTCTATAGCCAAGGAGAAATTATTAAATATAGACAGCGGGACAGTTTATAATGCCACACACAAGTAAGAAAGTGTAACATAAATACATTATTTCTTAGGTCACATTCTAATGGTGAAAAGAACAAAGTAAACTCTCAATGCTTTGACACACAATTTCTAAAAAAGTTCTCAGTTTTTAACAGTACATTAGTTAAGCATGAAACTATTTAATGTCTCATATTTTTAATTCTAGACTAAAAATAGATAAAATTAAAAGGATTATAAATTAGTTTTCATTAAAACATGCAGGTTCTAAAATGTACTAGATATGAGAATTTGGAATTACAACGAAGCAAAGTTATGAGTAAAACCAGTTGGCTAAATACATCGTACCACCACACAATTTCACATCTTCAAATTCCAAACAGGATTCGAAGACAATAAACTTCCAAATTTTATTTTTTACCTTTTTAAGAACTTTCCAGTCTTTGCAGTTTCCTGATCTCCACCATCAGGATAAAATGATGAACGTCCCCGTCCCTCATCTCTTGGCGCATTCTGTGGTGTGATTGTCTTTGCAGGACTTCTTCGTGAAGGGATGTGATGAATTGGACTATTCTGAGAAGGACTGTATCGACTAGATCCATTTCCAACAGAACCAGACCCAGATCTTTCAGGACTATGCTGAATGGAATGTGAATGCTGAGAGGGGGTATTTTTTGCAGAGTGTACTGTACTGAGCATAGGGGCATCAGAGCAAGATGAACTCTGACTTGGTGGTGTAGCAATAGGTGAAGGACTGTGTGGTGATCTGGGACTATTATCATAAGCTGAAAGGCCAGGCCAAATATCACCCGATGTGGCTGATGACTTATTAAACTCATCAATAGATTCAGATGGATCATGTTCAAATGTATCTTTCTGTTCCTCCTGTGATTTACTTTTCAAAGGACTCTCTTCTTGGGCTTCCCCTTCAGCTTTTTTGGTTTGTTTTTCCTGAGACCCTCGTCTTTTAGAGACAGGAGATTTGCTATATGGTGATGAAGAACGAGAAGAGGACGATCTTGGAGACCTAGAGGATCTGTATGACCGGCGAGATCTGCTTCGGGATCTTTGAGAAGAAACAGATCTTCTTTTTGGACTTCGGGAACGTGAACGACCTCGTCTAGGACTCCTAGAATGCCTTCTATTCCAGACAGGTCTATAACCACCTCGATGATATCTACCTCCTCCTCCTTGATAATACCCCCTACCTCTTCCTCTGTACCCATAAGGTCGTCTCATTCCTCTATTGTTTCTGTAATCTCGACGATAATCTCTAGAATACATACGATCTCTACTACGAGACCTTGAATATGTTCTGGAACGAGACCTAGAACTAAAAATGAAATAAATATCACTGCAAGAAAAATATTCTATCCTACTGTTCTAAATACTTCTGGATGAATATAACATGTAAATAAATTGTAACACAAAAATACACATTTTTCAAAAAATTCATTTGTAAAAAAAGTTTGCTGTTTCAAATCAAACAGCCCTAATGTAAATATTGAGAGAATAAAGGCCTAATGAAGAGACAAAAAATGAGAAAAAACTGTTCAATAACAATATTATTAGCAAAATACAGTACATCAATACAGCAACTTAAAAGCGACAGTATAAAATACTTAATGGCATACCATTATGTATAGATAAATGGGGGAAAAGTTTCCACTGTATCAGTCAGGTACCATTTATTAAATACATATAATACAAAGCTAGGCCTCAAAAAAAAATCATAAATAATATTAATCCCATTTCTTTTGGGGAGGAGGGGTAAAGACAGGTTTCCCTCATGCTGGAGTGCAGTGGTTAGATTCTTAGCTCACTGCAGCCTTGAACTCCTAGACTCAAACTATCCTCTTACCTCAGCCCTCCCAGTATCTGGGACTACATACAGACAAGGACTATCACTCCAGGCTATTTAAATTCTTAGTAAGATTACAGTCACTTTCATTTTCTTTTTCTTAAAACGGAGTCTCACTTTGTCACTTGGTAGAGCGTTATAGCGTCATAGCTCACAAGCAACCTCAAAGTCTTGGGCTTAAGTGATTATCTTGCCTCAGCCTCCTAAGTAGCTGGGACTACAGGTACCCGTCACAATGCCCAGCTACTTTTTTTTTTTTTTTTGAGACAGTCTCAAGCTGTCGCTCTCAATAGAGTGCTATAGCATCACAGCTCACAGCAATCTCAAACTCTTGGGCTTAAGCGATTCTCTTGCCTCAGCTTCCTAAGTAGCTGGGACTAGAGGCGCCTGCCACAACGCCTGGCTATTTTTTTCTGTTGTTGTCATTGCTGTTTAATAGGCACGGGCAGGGTGTGAACCTGCCAGCCTCGGTGTATGTAGCCAGCCCCCTAACCACTGAGCTTTGGGTACCAAGCCAACGCCTAGCTATTTTTAGAAACAGGGTCTCACTCTGGCTCAGGCTGGTCTCCAACTCTTAAGCTCAGGCAATCTACCCGCCTCCACCTCCCGGAATGCTAGAAGTACAGGGGTGAGCCACCATGCCTTACCTCACTTCCATTTTCAATTTACAGTGTCTATTTCTTATACTAAGTATTATTATGTGAAGAAAAATATCCAGGGCAGCACCTGTGGCTCAGTGAACAGGGTGCCGGCCCCATATACTGAGGATGGTGGGTTCAAACCTGGCCCCAGCCAAACTGCCATAAGTAAATAGCCAGGCGTTGCAGTGGGCGCCTGTAATTCCAGCTACTCGGGAGGCTGAGACAAGAGAATCACCTAAGCCCAAGAGCTGCAGGTTGCTGTGAGCTGTGCTGCCACAGCACTCTACCGAGGATGACAAAGTGAGACTCTGTCTCTTAAAAAAAAAGTAAAAAGAAAAATATCCAAAGTTAATCATTTTTAAACAAAAGCATGAAATTACTCTTTTGTTATAATCCAAAGAATCAGAGAACCTATAAAGTAATATGCAGAGATCATTTACTATTCAAGTACTTTTTATATTCATCAATTCCTCTCTTGACATTATGGATAAATACAAAGAAATCCACCATGTTTTACTAAAATCCAGAGGTAGATTAACTGTATTTCTTTTCTTTTTTTTTTTTTTTTTTTTTTTTTTGAGACAGAGCCTCAAGCTGTCCCCCTGGGTAGAGTGCTGTGGCCTCACAGCTCACAGCAACCTCCAACTCCTGGGCTCAAGCGAGTCTCCTGCCTCCGCCTCCCAAGTAGCTGGGACCACAGCTACTCGGCCACAACGCCCGGCTATTTTTTGGTTGCAGCCGTTATTGTTGTTTGGCAGGCCTGGGCTGGATTCAAACCTGCCACCTTAGGTGTATGTGGCTGGCGTCTTAGCCACTTGAGCCACAGGCACCAAGCCAATTAACTGTATTTCAATCCAAGATATGCTATTGATTAGTCTACAACTTGTACAATTCTCAATTCTCCAACTCTTAAAATGAGGATAATAAATCCATTTTACAGGGTTGGAGTTTTTGCTTTGTTTCTGAGACAGAGTCAGGGTCTCATTGGCACCCAGGTTGGGACACAGTGGCATTATCACACCTCACTGCAGCCTTGGAACTCCTGGGCTCAAGTAATCTTCCCACTCCAGCCTCCTGATTCTAGGCACCCAGCTAATTTTTTTTTTAATTTTTTTTAAAATTTTTTTGTAGACAGGGTCCTCCTATTCTGCCCAGGCTGTTTTCAAATGCCTGACCTCAAGCCCCAGCATCCCAAAGTGCTGGAATACAGGCATGAAGCACCTGCCCTGCCCTAGAGTCATAGGGGTTTTTAAGAATAAAATATATTAATGAGTTTAGCACTATGTCTGTATATGGCACTCAACAAATACAACCTGATATAATTATTAAAAGAATTAATAAAAGTATATTAATTCACCTGTATCGCTTCTTTCTAGAATGTGATCTTGATCTTGATCGAGAACTAGACTGTGATCTAGACTTTGATCTTGAAGAATGTGATCTAGAATTCGAGCGACCCATTTCCCTTCTCCTAGTCAAATGAAAAAGCAAAAAAGGTTAAAATCAGAATACAACTGAAGAAGTTTCACATTATATATCTGTTCTCAGGTACAAATTCAAAGTTTAAAGTTTCTCGAAGGATATTACACATCATTATCATTCTTTCAATTGAGTATTTAAAAAACAAGTCAATTATCCCTGACTAAAACTGTTTTCACCTGCATGACAGATTATACTGAAGACACAACAGAAGATTTCTATGGACTGCCCCACCTATGTGCCTCAATCCAAAAGGGCAGCAGCTGCAGAAGCCAGAAAGAGCAATGATATCAGACTGCAGCAGCATGTTAGATGTTATTCCATGCCCAATACAAATGCCTACCTCTCCTGTAAAAAAGATAAATAGTATCAGAGTATTACAGATAAGGAACCTGAAATAAAGAAAATACAAGTGGCACAATACTGAAGAAAAATAAACCTACCAGACTGTCATCATAGTGCTTTATGGCCTTGAAATGTGGCTAACCTGACCACTCCATATATACAATAGTGCCTGGAGTGGTTTCCTAGTAGAATAAATGTCACTAAGTCTCTGAACAGCTAGAGCCATGGCTCTGCTCTCAGTAGTCATGACTTCAGAGTAACAGTGGACTTATGTGATAATGCCTAGTTCACCCTGTAGCTTTCTGGTAAGAAGACAAAATGATACAAGATAAAGAAACTGGGAAGATTTCTGTAAGAGAGAGATGTTAGAACTACAAGAAAAAGAAAACTTGGGCACCAGCATTTTAACTTTTCTAAACACTATATGATATCTAGTGCTATAATCAGACCTCATTGGGTACAGAAATCAGTAACTGCTACGACTTATTTATCACACCTACTCTTCACAAAGTTGAAAAAATATACATACATAGCATATCATTGCATACATATCCCCAATGTCCTATTTTCAACTTTTCAATGATTTGTAGGCCTATACAGTCCTAGCTCCCAAGTTAATTTTTGCTACATGTTAACTATTTCCAAATTTCCATTCTTACTCAAAAAAGTAATCATTTCCATAAAAATCATCTTACTAAACTTGTAACAGCCTGCAATTTCCACATATTTAAACATTATCTCCTGCAACCAGATATCTTTGAAGGCACTTATTTTACCTACTCAGACTTTGTTCAGTATAATAAAACAGTCCTTGGAGATATAAACTGAATTACGAAAAAGGCAATAATAATGTCTGCATACTTCCTTCTCAAAGAACATAAATAACAAATTCAAGATATTTGAGATAAATATGTATTTCAAAATAAAACATAACTATTCTCTAAAAGACAGACTATCACCTTTGTCTTCTACTCTTACTCTTCTTCTCAATCCCAAGTGAGCAAGAAATACATAAAGACAGAAGTAAAATATAGGTTCAGGGTTCAAAAAGGTAGAGTAAGAATTCCACAACACATATGAAGTTAAGTTTAGTACTAACAGACTGAGATTTGATTGATACCTGGTAGAACACAAGACAGATTTCATTTAGCAAATTTTGTCATTTTATTTGACAACATAGTGCAATCAACAAAAATAACATTTACAGTCCATAAAATAAGGAACCTAGACTACTGGAAATTGACACTCTATAGCCATCTAATTTCAAAATACCACACCTCCCAAACTCATTAAAGAACATAAATATGTAATTTATATTCATTATAATCAAATTTATTCCAATAAATAAGATTTTTATCCCACTCTGAGATAATCAGACACAATATAACAAACAACAAACCAGAGCTACAAACATTGTAAAATCCCAGCAAAAGGCAAAATTCATTTTCATACTGTTAAATGAATGCATTGTCCAGAACTTGGATATTTTTTAAAGCAGCAAATTTATTTTTAAAGGTTTGAGTTTTGCTTTGTTATTGTTTTTTTGTTTTGCTTTTTGAGACAGAGCCTCAAGCTGTCCCCCTGGGTAGAGTGCTCACAGCAACCTCTAGCTCCTGGGCTCAAGCAATTCTCCTGCCTCTGCCTTCCAAGTAGCTGGCACTACAGGGACCCACCACAACACGCGGCTATTTTTTGGCTGCAGCTGTCGTTGTTTGGCAGGCCCAGGCTGGATTCGAACCTGCCAGCTCAAGTGTATGTGCCTGGCGCCCTAGTCGCCTGAGCCATAGGCGCTGCCAAACCTGAGTTTTGCTTTGTTAATATCCACATCTAAAACTTCAAAATGTGTGGTAAGAAAGTATACCTATCAATAGTTAGAATTTCAACAAATCTGGATGTTTTTTCTGCTCTCCTGCAGAAATATACTTGGGGAAAAAGCTAAGAATATGGCATTTAGACTACCGGGATTCAAATCCAGGAACTTCCTTAGTTATGTGACCTTGGGCAAATTCCTTAAACTCTCTGAGCCTCAGTTTCCTCAACCATAAAATGAAGTAAAAAGCAGTACCTATTCCATAGAATTGTACTAAATGAATTAACACACATAATTCACTTAACATAATGTTTGGCATATAATAAGCAATCAATCTCAATTACTTTAACACCAATATTATGTAACTCCTCTTATTTACAGAAGGAAGATGGGTTAAGTAGTAGAGATTTTGGTTTTGTTTTATTTTTAAATAGTTTTGTATGTCCTAAATGTTTTAGTAGATTATGTTTATAGAAGTAGAAGTGGATATAAAACCTAAAAGTAAGAAAAATAAAAAATCCTTCTCCTAAAACTAAACAGGATTTACTTCATACAAGCCAACAAAATAACAAAATAAAAGCTACAGATCACATCACTTTTAATTACTCCAACTAAATTATCATTTCAGTAGTCACATTTCTCAAATAAATCCAAACTGAAAGCTAGAAAAATGAATGCTATTTACCTTGAGTTTGTGCAGGATCAAGAAGTCAAGTGAAGTCCTTGAGAAACTGTAAAATCCTTCCTGAAGATAATGCTCTGGGAAATTAAACTCTAAATTCAAATTCCTAGCAAAGATAAAAAATATTGAGTTTAATTCATGCTAAATTAACTATGTACTATGTCCACTTTTAACATATTGGGCATAGCAATGAATGCTAATAATGACACTTACACTTTCAGGGAAAGGGAAGCTGAGATAGGAAACAGTAAACTTTTAATCATAAAAGCTTAAAACTGTGGCTCAAAAGGGTAGGGTATCGGCCCCATATGCCGGCGGTGGTGGGTTCAAACCCACCTCCAACCAAAAAAAAAAAAAAAAAAAAAAAAACAGCTTAAAATGGAACTTTTGGCCAGGCATGGTGGCTCATGCCTAAAAATCCTAGCACTCTAGAAGCCCCAGGACTGGAGCTCAGGAGCTGAAGACTAGCCTAAGCAAGAGAGAGACTGTCTCTACTAAAAACAGAGAGAAATCAACCAGGTGTTGTGGCACACATCACACCTCCAGCTACTCTAAAGGCTAAGGCAAGAGGAAGGCTTGAACCTTGAAGTGTGAGGTGCAGTGAGCTATAATGACTCCCTGCACTCTAGCCAGGGCAAGAGACTGTCTAAAAACAAAACTACTCAACTTTTTAAATCACAATGCAGTAATGCATCATCAACTGACATCATCTTAACTTTTTAAGACTTAGATGCTAATTTTAGCAATTTGAGGTTAAGAAAATATAGATATGCTGTCGTTTCATCAGAAAGTCCCAAGTAGCCAATGGCAAAATGTATGCCATTTTGGTATATTGAAACATATCGTGTGGCTAGGCTCTGTAGTTCAAGCCTGCAGTCCCAGCTATTTGGGAGACTGAGGCTACAGGATTTTTAGCCCAGGAGTTTGAAGCTGCAGTGTGCAATAATCCCACCTCTAAGTAGACAATACCTTCTATCTAGCAAGGACAACACAGTGAGACCCTCCCCCATCTCAGAAAAAGAAAAAAAAGTATGCTGTAATTAATATATTCATAATGATCTGACTTATATTAACATCTAACATCTAAGTGACACGTTCACTTTAATGCTCTGCTACTTATTCTCTCTTAGCACTTCCTTTCATATAATTTAGTTTCATTTAAAACTGATTTTTAAAATTCATGTGACTGCCATCACAATAACTCTAAACTTTGTGCCTAAAAGCATTTTGATACGTGTACTTGTCAAATAAAAGAACAGTCAGCAATGAAATAAATCATCCGGCTCAGCACCTGTGGCTCAAGCGACTAAGGCGCCAGCCATATACACCTAAGGTGGTGGGTTCGAATCCAGCCCAG
>NW_003852437.1:11468479-11474994 GCF_000181295.1 Otolemur garnettii | reverse complement strand
GGCTGGGGATTCGAACCCACCACCTTAGGTGTATGTGGCTGGCGCCCTAGCCGCTTGACCTACAGGCGCCGAGCCTGTACTTAGAGGTTTAAGGTTAAGTGAACTAACGAAACCAGCTTAACGTTTTTTTTTTTCCTGCAGTTTTTGGCCAGGGCCGGGTTTGAACCCACCACCTCCGGTATTATGGGGCCAGTGCCCTTCTCCTTGAGCCACAGGTATCAGCCAAAACCAGCTTAATTTGACACATGGCATGCAATCTAGCATCAGCTTATCATTATTGGTGATAGCAGTCTTTCTACAGGTTATCCAGTAAGTTCACTTCAAATTCTTACATGTTCCTCTAATATTTTGGTATAGCATTCATAAGTATTAACGTTAAGTCTTTCCAAGAATGCTCATTAAAATGTCCAGAATTTTGCTTTACAATTCTCTACAAAAGCCAGGTTGGTGATGGACACATGTAATCCGAGCTACTGGGGAGGCTGAGGCCTAAGAGTACAGCCTGGGCAACACATTGAAACTCCATGTCTTAAAGTATTATTAAAAACACAAAAGCAGAAAAATGGTATTATTAAACATGATTAGTACAATGCTGGCGATTAAACCTAGATGAAAACATGACAGTCCACTATTCTATTTTTGTGCTTGGAAATTTCCATAATTAAAACCTTTAAAAAAGAAAAGTTTATTGGCAGCACCACAGGTCAGTGGGTAAGGCATTGGCCATATATACCGAGGTTGGGCACTTGTATCCCAGTTACTGGAAGGCTGAAGCAAGAGAATCGCTTGAGCCCGAAGAGTTTGAGGTTGCTCTGAATTATGACACCGCAGCACTCTACCAAGGGCGAGATAATGAGACTTCGTCTCAAAAAAAAGAAAAAGTTTATAGCCAGGCCTTGTGGCAGGCAGCTGTAGTCCCAGCTGCCTTCAGAGGCTACTTCGAAGGCTGGCTACTTCGGAGGCTGAGGCAAGAGAATTTCTTGAGCCCAATAGTTTGAGATTGCTGTGAGCTATGATGCCAGAGCACTCTACCAAGGGCTACATAATGAGACTTGTCTCAAAAATAAAAAGTCATAAAATTTTAGTTCTCAGTCCAATTTGTTGACATCTCACTAAATCAAGGGGCAAAGAACTGAGAATCAGAATACCTGCATTCTAGGCTCGGCGCCCATAGCATAGTGGTTACGGCATCAGCCACATACACTGAGGCTGGCCTGTTCAAATCCAGCCAAGCAACAATAACAACTGCAACAGAAAAATAGCCTGGCTTTGTGGACACCTGTAGTCCCAGCTACTTGGGTGGCTAAGGCAAGAGAATTGCTTAAGCCCAGGAGTGTGAGGTTGCTGTGAGCTGTAACACCACTTCTACCTAGAGAGACACAGTGATACTGTCTCCAAAAAAAAAAGAATACCTGCCTTCTAGACCAGATTGTACCACTCTCTGGTTTATGTGACCTTTAAGTTTCTTTTTGTTTTCCACCTAGAAAATGAAATACTAGATCAAGCAAATTTAAAAGTTTGAATTCTCCAAAGTATTACACAAATACAGTCTAGTATTGTTACTATCTTCCTGTTAGCAGACTGGTTGGTTTTCACTGAATTACACTGATAACCACTGCTTAAGAACCTGGATATGAAAAATAAATTCATATCCTACAAGTATAACCTAAACATTTACACTTACTCTCCAGAGATGCTGGTTCTCTCGATATTCTCATCTACTTACTTGTTAAATAACAAATCACTGCAAATTACATGGCAGAATTCAACCAGTGTTCAACTAACATGGCAGAATTCAACTAATGTTCAAATGATCCCCAAACTCCCAATCTAAGTTCTAGGTAGAACTGAGAAAACTTTCTACATTCCTACAAGTCTTCTCATGGCCCAGTTAACCTACCATAGCTTCTTACCCACAAAACTTGTTTAATAAATTAACTAGACCTGAGCGTACCAAAGAGTAGTACTTTTAGTTCTCTCACAAAGTCCTAAACTACTATTGCTCTTGCCAGTCAAGAACTGGCTGTTCAGCGGTGCCTGTGGCACAAAAGGGTAGGGCACCTGTCCCATATGCGTGTAAGGTGGTGGGTTCAAACCCAATCCTAGACCCAAAAAAAAAAGAATGGGCTATAGGTAAAGGCTCCTTTATTACTATTTTAACTACCTGAATTAAGAGAAACCCCAGTGTTCATGACTTATGCTGAAAATGTGAAATCCTTAAAATTAGATGCTACAAACTATCAGTAGATAGGTTTTAGCTTGATTACCATTAACTACTTTAGACACACAATCCGTCCTAGCCAATTATTTATCCTGAATTGTTTAGGATCACATAAAATGCAAATAAACTTAAGAGTAGTTTTTCCCAAGTTTTTTCTTGTCTAAACAGTAGCCTAACCATTCCAACGCGTGTCAAACCGAAATTAGAATTCAAGAAAAGGACAAGACATTGTTTTGCTTTCTAATATTACAAAATGTTAAGACTCTGCTGGCTCGGCGCCTATGGCTTGAATGGCCAAGGCGCCAGCCACATACACCTGAGGTGGCGGGTTCGAGTCCAGCGCGGGCCGCCAAGCAACAATGACGGCTGCAACCAAAAAAAAAAAATGGGCCGGGCGTTGCGGCCGGCGCCTGTGGTCCCAGCTACTTGGGAGGCTGAGGCAGGAGACTCGCTTGAGCCCAGAAGTTGGAGGTTGCTGTGAGCTGTGGTGCCACCGCACTCTGCCCAGGGGGATAGCTTGAGGCTCTGTCTCAAAAAAAAAAGACTCTGCTGCAATAGGGTATCAGTCTAAAGTACTTAATCCTTTTTATCTGAGTTAGCCAGATTTGATTTCAACATTAGTCTTTAAGTGCTTTAGAATTGGAAACACGGAATTTTCATCTAGACAATCAGTGTGGCGCTGCTGCTGCTGCTGCTGCTGCTGCTACTTGATGGAAGGGGATAAAGTCAATCAATACATGTATTTAAAATGAAGGCAAAGTTCAAAACCTCAATTCACCGCTCCCACCCATTTACCCCACCGCTGTCTATCAATCGCGGCTGCAACATTTCTGACACGACTTAATGGGCTAAATTACTTGCTCAAAAACACAGCTTCGCTCCTATCAATGGAGAACTGCACTTTTAGCACCAGTGTGGCAGGGCCACTCGTAGATCCATCAGGTAAAACCCCATCCTCACGCTAGAAAACAGTTACTAACCACCAAATACAATAATCCAGACTGTGAGCTTCAAAATAGAGGGTGTTGCCAAGGGGACCGAGAAGATTAACCCCAGAGAAGACATTCCTGCATACCAAGGGCCAAAGGCGAGTGGCGGGGTCAGTGACGGCAAGTAGAACAAGATCTATAACCGAGCAGAAGAACGAAAATGAACCGTAAACCAACAGGTAGTCTGAAGCCAGAGAAAAGGCCTTAACGAAAAGGCAAGAAGAGGTCGCCCTACTAAAGCACTTTGGTGCAGGCCACAGTTCTTTATCAAAGCCCCAAAAGCCGGGAAGAAAGGTAGCGCACCCAGCCAATGGGAAGCGGCCACAAGTTGCACCTCCCGCAGCGGCGGGCGCCGTGGGCGGGCAAGGGAGAAAAAACAAACGCGCGTGCGCGCAGCGTTCAGTCCGGTGCGCGCAGGGGTCCGGGACGACGGAATGGGGGAAGGGTTCAAGAGGAAGGTGTGCGCACGCGCAGGAGAGGCCGCGCGGTGTCCAGGTCTCGAGCCAGGTTCGCCACCGCGCGCGCGCGCGCACCGTTCGCACTGCTCACCCAGCCCCCACCTTCTGGACCCCCAGCGCCTCAAAAACCTGAGGTAAACTGACAGAAAAACCCACAAATAACGGCGCAAGTCTCCTGTATTCTCCTATCGTTGCCAACCCGACACCACCCACAAAAGAGCCAACAATATTGGCTCGTCCTCGGTATTCAGTGCCCTTTGAGTAACCTGAATGCAGCGCAAGGCCTACCTGACACGCCGAAGTACGGTTCCCGGGACTTATCTCCGTTGTAACTACACAGCGGCCATTTCCCGACTCGAGAACGAGAGGAAAACCATAGAGGTAGCTTCGACGCGCTAGCTCGTCTCCGTCACTTCCGATTAGGGCGTGGCCTTGGGGGCCGCTAAATATCTGGGCAAACCCCGCCCATCCTTCCGCCCTAAACCGGCTCCCTGGCCGCTGTAAAGATGTTGCCTGAGGCTTTCTGGGAAGTCTCGTGGCTAAAGACGTGAAATCTCGCGCGGTTATAGGCGGCTCCGCCTGCCTGCCTGCCCACCCGCCCGCCAGCGGGCGGCTTCCCCTTTGCCTTGGGAGGTTGTGGAAGGCAGGGCTGGTGTTTTGCTAGACCGGAGCAGGCCGGAGAGCGGGGTTTGCTTCGCTGGCGTCTTTGCTTCGTTTAGAGGGGATTCACACCCCATCGTCGCCCCCACTTTGTACTGCAGTTAGCCATTCTTTCTGTGGTGCCGGCTCAAACTAAGCCAAAAATAAAAGTGACGCTGAGGAAAAGACACCGAGGAGGCCAGAGGGGGCTGTGATCCTACACCCGTGGCTCCCTCCCCCGGAAGCGCTGCCTTTCTTCCTCTTGGACGCCTAATTGGAAACGAGGAAGTGTCGCTTTTGCCTGGCTATTAAATGTGTCAGGCGCGCTTAGTTGAAAAAATGGTCCCGATCTGAATCCCTTTTCTGAGTAATGTCTGATCAACTCAAGAGTTCAGCTCTTAGGCTGTCTGGGGTGTTGTTAAAGCACTTCCGCGTCCGCGCGTCAGCGGAGCGTGGACAGAGGCGGAAAAAAACAGCGCGAAGCGGTGAAGTTTTCCGCCGGTAACGAGGATTTCGCGCCGGCCCGGGAAACACAGACCTACGCAGCTGGGTCCGCCCAAACTTTAAATCAGATTATAAATAGGCGAGGCACATCTGATTTGAACAGAATTCCAAATACGAACCTTAGCACATTTTCTGTTATTACTGATCTGAGCTGCACTTTCTTCCTTAAGGCCTAAACCTGTTATTTGTTTAGAAGTGTTAACCACCTTGGAGAATTTAAAAGTTGTAATTAGCATACCAGGGTTGTGTCGGTTAAACCTAGTTCTGGGCCCTGGTTGTAAATATTCTTTCCTCACAACCCAATTCACCAGCTCAACTTGGAAAACTACTTCATTTTCATGGAGGGAATCCCAGGTTTTTGTTTTGTTTTTTATTGTTCACTCTGTCCCTTCCCCTGTTAACCACCCTCAGGATGTGGCAATGGGAATCTTTGGCCTATATTGTGCATTCATAGGTCCGAAGCATTTAGTGGTGCTCAGTAAATACTTGGAGAGTGAATGAATTGTCTTAAAAGAAAAAAAAACTAACCCTTAATGGCTTGATACAACCCTGCTCTTCTGCATGTTTGGGGAGTAAAACTCCTCAGTGTTAACAGCTCTTATCCACTTATTTCAAATACGTGGACAAAATATCAAAATATGACTGGAGTGCTTTGCAGGTTAGGCTATTGCTTAAACCTTTCCTCTGCAGTTTTATTGCAAATCTGTTGAAAATGAAGTCACCTCTCTGAGACGATAAATATGATTGTGATTTTAAATAACTAGAGGCAGTAACAATGGAGAAACCCTGAAACAAATCTTTCTTTTTTTTTTTTTTTTTTTTTTTCAATTTTTGGCAGGGGCTGGGTTTGAACCCGCCACTCCGGCATATGGGGCCGGCGCCCTACCCTTTTGAACCACAGGCACCGCCCAAAACAAATCTTTTAATAAATTATCCAGACTTGTCTTGAACTATGTCCATTTGATGTGTATTAACTTTCTTTTACCAATCTCTATAAAGTTAGAGGTTCTGGGCGGCACCTGTGGCTCAGTGAGTAGGGCACTGGCCACGTATACCGAAGGTAGTGGGTTCAAACCCGGCCAAGGCCAAACTGCAACAAAAAAATAGCTGGGTGTTGTAGCAGGCGCCTGTAGTCCCAGCTACTCAGGAGGCTGAGGCAAGAGAATAGCGTAAGTCCAAGAAATTGGAGATTGCTGTGAGCTGTGACACCACAGCACTCTACCGAGGGTTAATAAGTGAAACTCTGTCTCAAAAAATGGAAAAAAATAAATTAAATAGAGAGGCGCTTGTGGCTCAAAGGAGCAGGGCGCACAGCCTGGGCCAAAAATAAAGTTAGAGATTCTTGAACTTACATAGATGGTGTTTTATGCACATTCAATGTATTGTCTGATTTTATTTTCAAAACCTGAAATTCCACCATTGCAGATCTATACAAGTCTCCTGCCTCCACCTCCCAAATAGCTGGGACCACAGGCACCTGCCACAATGCCCGGCTATTTTTTTTGGTTGCAGCTATCATTGTTTGGCAGGCCCAGGCTGGATTCAAACCCACCACCTTAGGTATATGTGGCTAGCACCTTAGCCACTTGAGCCACAGGCGCAGAGCTGTGAAAATGGTTTTTCATTAAAATACAAATAACATTGGCTCGGCGCCTGTGGCTCAATCGGCTAAGGCGCCAGCCACATACACCTAAGGTGGCGGGT
>NW_003852437.1:11466183-11467976 GCF_000181295.1 Otolemur garnettii | reverse complement strand
AAAAAAAAAAAAAAGAAAAAAGAAAAAGAAAAGAGCATAGGAAAAAAAGATCAAGATCTTATTTAACAAATGGGCATTGCATAAAAATAAAATATTGGTAGGACAAGGTAGCAAACCTGTAATCCCAACACTTTGGGAGGCCCAGGCAGAAGGCCAGGAGTTTGAAACCAGCTTGGGCAACATAGCAAGACCCTGTCTCTACAAAAAAAAATTTTGAATTAGCCAAGTATGGTGGTGTATACCTGTAGTTTCAGCTGTTCTGGAGGCTAGCATGGGAGGATCTCTTGAGCCCAGGAGTTGGAGACTACAGTAAATTTTGGTCATACCCGGGCACTCCAGCCTGCTCAGAGCAAGACCCTGTCTCTAAAAAAAAAAAAGAAAAGAAAAAGAAAAGAAAATTATCCGAAGAAGAAATGTAAATTGTAAATAAATAACCAACCTTACTAATAAGATACAAAAAGAATTCTGAGATAATATTTTATACCTATTATAAGAGTAAAACTAAATTTATAAGTCAGACAGTTTATTGTGAATATGTTTATAAAACTCTTCTTGAGGGCAGTGCCTGTGGCTCAAGGAGTAGGGCCCCGGCCCCATATACTGGAGGTGGCGGGTTCAAACCCAGCCCTGGCCAAAAAAAAAAAGCTCTTCTTGAAAGGTGGTGTTTATATTTTGGTTTAAGACAACTGAATGACCTGGAGAAGAAGATGTCTGAAAGAACAAGGATGAGACTATAGGAATGAGAATGGTACTGGAAGTCTAGGCTACTAAGGCAAGCTCCCTCAGTTTACTGTTTTGTTTAGTTTGTTTTGTTTGTCTCTTTAGACTGAACAACTATTTTCCTATCCGGGGAAACTAAAACTTAGGGGTATTTGAAGTCTCCCTTTTCCCATTCCCTGAGCATAACAGCATTAGGAACCCAGCAATAGTAGTGAGAAGCAGGCAACAGAGCAGATAAAGCCAAACAAGATTCCATAACCAGAGTTTGCAACAGAGGAAATAAAGCCAAACAAGATTCCATAGCCAGGATGCTGGCGGCGTCCTACTTGGGCTATAGTTCCAGCTGCATGGCCTCCATTTGCTCCCATCCTTTCCCCAGGCTTTGCATGGATATTCATGTTCTCTCTCTTTCTCTCTCCCTCTCACTGTGGTTATGACGAAATATATATTGATTCCTCGAGCTAGCTGATATCCTTCTAGCTAATTTCTTTTCTGGGTGAGTCAGAGTGCATTTCTATTACTCACAAAGCACTCTGAACTCCATGTCACAGTTTTGAGTAGAAGCAGGTCCTATTTATGAGGACAGTTTTCCAAATGGTGTGGCATTTTTCCATATCTGAACAAATAAATTAAACATTCCTTCTAATCTATTTCATTTTCTACTGGTGAACACAAGTTGACTGGGGTTTCTTGCCCTCCCCTTCCTTTCCTCTTTTACCTACTAAGGATGGAGATTGTTTTATTTTAAGTAAATTATTTCACGGTAATTTTTTAATTTTATTTTTATTTTGCTTTAAAATACCAAAATTATTTAAGAATTATTTGTTACAGTGTTATTCCTTAATATTCACCTCTCCATTTAAAAAAAATAATAATGGGAGGGGGAATGGGTGGAGGGAGGGGGATTGGAGGGATCACTTCTGAGGTTTATCTTACAAGGGTACAAGTGAATCTTTCTAAGAGTAGAATGTGAACGTTTTAAAATAATAACTGGCTCAGCACCTATAGCTCAACCAGCTAAGGCGCCAGCCACATACACCTAAGGTGGTGGGTTCGAATCCCCAGCCCGGACC
>NW_003852437.1:11462676-11464507 GCF_000181295.1 Otolemur garnettii | reverse complement strand
GACGTTGCTGTGAGCGTGATGCCATGGCACTCTACCCAGGGGGATAGCTTGAGGCTCCGTCTCAAAAAAAAAAAGTAGATCACTGAGTCTCATTACACACTTAGGCAGAAGCTGTGGGAATAGGCACACACACTTTTACCTACTCATTTATTGAGTACCTGTAATATTTTACAGGTTATAGTACTATCAAGCAGGACATCATTGCTGTGTCTCCTCTGGAACTCAAAATCTAGCAGAGATAGGGTGTAACTCCCAAACCAAAAGGAACAAAAAGTCATCTACACGGGAACAAATGCAAATGATGCAAGAGAGAACTAGCTTTTAAAGAATGAGTGGGATTTCATTTCTTATTAATTTATGTATTCAACAAATATGCATGAAGGATGTGCCATGTATAGATACTGACCCAGGTGATTGGGAAGGAGCAGTGATAAAGGCTTGACGCTGCTGCTGCTGCTGACAAGACTGCCACCGTGTGAGGGAGACAGAATGCACATATACAGACACAGAGTTTGGGAAGTCTGATATCCAGAAAGAACTGATAGAGAATCAAAAAGGAAGACCTACTTCAAAGAGAGTGAGTACTTCAGCAGGGAAAGCCTTTGTGAGGATATGAGAATTAGGGAAACCTGAGAGACAAAAAGTAAGGGCCGGGCAGAGAGGGGCTCAGGTCTGTAATCATAGCACCCTAGAGGCCAAGGAGTGCGGATTGCTTGAGCTCAGGAGTTCAAGACCAGCCTGAGCAAGAGTGAGATCCCCATCTCTACTCAAAATAGAAAAACTAGTCAGGTCTTCTGGCAGTCACCTGTAGTCCCAGCTACTGGGAGGCTGAGGCAAGAGAATCACTGAAGCCCAAGAGTTTGAGGTTGCTGTGACCTCTGACGCCATGGCACTCTACTGATGGTGACAAAGTGAGACTGTCACACACACAAAAAATGTAAAAATAAAATAAAATTACAGGATGAGAAATATAGGGAGATAAGAGAAGATAGCCCAGAACTAAACCCTAAAGAATCCCAACATGTTAAAAGAGGAGGAGCCAGTAAAGGACACTGAGAAAGAATAGCCAGTAAGGTAGGTTATCAAGTGTATTGGTTAGCTATTGCTACATAACAAATAACTCCAAAATTTAGTAGCTAAAACGATATTTATTATTTATTATCCCAGCTTCTTTGGGTCAGGAATCTGGAGTGATTATCTGGGTAGTTCTGGATTAGGGTCTCTCTTGAAGCTGTGGTCAAACTGGGACTGAAGTTATCTGAACTGTGCAGGATTCACTATGAGATCACTCATATGGTTGTTGGCAGGCTTCAGCTGCTCAGGGAATGTTGATTGGAGATCTCAGTTCCTCACCATATGGACCTGTTCATAGGATGCCAGAGTGCCCCATGACATAGTAGATAGCCTCCCCCAGGAGGAATGACCAAAGGGAGACAGAGGTCAAGACAAAAGCTACAGTCACAGACAACCTAATCTTGGCCATGACATATCTTCACTTTTGTTGTATTTTATTTGTCATGCGGACCAACCCCTGGTATTCTGTGGAAGGAGACTACACAAAGGCGTGAATACCAGGGAATGGAGATCACTGAGGGCTATTAGGGGCTGGCTACCAGGCCAGGAGAGGCAAGTGTTTCCTTTCTTTTTTTTTTTTCTTTTTATTGTTGTCATTGTAGTTGTCATTGTTGTTTGAGCTGGCCCAGGCTGGGTTCAAACCCACCAGCCTTGGTGTATGTGGCTGGTGCCCTACCCACTGAGCTACAGGTGCTGCCTTATATTCTTTTTTTTTTTTTTGAGACAGAACCTCAAGCTGTCCCCCTGGGTAGAGTGC
>NW_003852437.1:11455407-11460921 GCF_000181295.1 Otolemur garnettii | reverse complement strand
CCACCTTAGGTGTATGTGGCTGGCGCCTTAGCCGCTTGAGCCACAGGCGCTGAGCCAGGATTTTGTTTTTTTAAGAAAAAAATATTTTATTCCTTGCCTTATCTTCCTTCTAGGAAAAAAAAAAGGGAAAAGTTACTTATGGTAGTATTTGTGTACATTTCTTAACCATTGAATATACGTGAAACTCTGCTTCCGTTTGTATTAGGTTCCTGTCTTTTTTTTTTCCTCACTTTTTGAATGTTATCCCCACAAGCCTTGTGGTTGTTATTGTATGACCGCACAGTGCAGTGATTTTTATGAACATCTATATTGCATGTTAGCAGAACTGGCTATATAACATTCAATACATAGTCCTAATTTTTTTTTTTGAGACCGAGTCTCAAGCTGTCCCCTGGGTAGAGTGCTGTGGCATCACTCACAGCAATCTCCAACTCCTGGGCTCAAACAAGTCTCCTGCCTCCGCCTCCCAAGTAGCTGGGACAACTGGTGCCCGCCACAACACCCAGCTATTTTTTTGGTTGCAGCCATCATTGTTGTTTGGTGGGCCCGGGCTGGATTCAAACCCGCCACCTTAGATGTATGTGGCTGGCGCCTTAGCCTCTTGAGCCACAGGCACCAAGCCATAGTTCTAATTTTAACAGGAAAATGAAGCATGATGAGGTGGAGTGTCTTGCCAAAAGTCACATGGCTATTAAGCAAGGAGCTGAGATTTTATCAACTGTCAGTCTGGGCCAGGTGCAGTGGCTCACCCCTGTAATTCTAGCACTCTGGGAGGCCAACGCAGGTGGATTGCTTGAGCTCAGGAGTTTAAGACCAGCCTGAGCATGAACAAGACCCCATCTCTACTAAAAAAATAGAAAAAACTGAGGCAAGAGGATCACTTGAGCTTAAGAGTTAGAAGTTGCTGTGAGCTATGATGACGCCATGGCATTCTAGCCAGGGCGACAGCTTGACGCTCTGTCTAAGAAAAATTTGTCGGGCTCTGATGATAACCCTCTTTCCACAGCAATATTTATTCACAGAAGCATTTATCATAGAGGTAATAGTAGATCGACCTTAAGTTGTTTTTATTTTTATGTCAATAAGTTTTCAATTTTATCATATAAAATCATTAGGTATTTGTCAACAGAAATAGAATAAATTGCTATCTGTGTATGTAGTCACTTCCACTGCTAAGCAAATATAGTATTGGCTGGATACCATGGCTTATGCCTGTAATCCTAGAACTCTGGGAGGCCAAGGCAGGTGGATTGCGTGAGCTCAGGAGTTCAAGAACAACCTGAGTAAGACTGAGACCCAGTCTCTACTAAAAATAGAAAAGTTAGCCTAGTATTGTTGTGGGCACCTGTAGTCTCAGCTCCTCACGAGGCTGAGGCAAGAGGATTGCTTGAGCGCAGGAGTTTGAGGTTACTGTGAGCTATGATGACACCATGACACTCTACCCAAGGTGACGGAGTGAGAATTGGTCTCAAACAAAAGCACATACAGTATGATTTCCTTTATAATAATCACTTTCACACTTTGAGTAAATAAATGAACAAAAATAGGTATCTAGATTAAACATGACTTCAAACCTAACAAGTACTTCAACTATGGATCTTTTTTATGTTTTTTTCAATATTTTTATTTTTGTTGTTGTTGCAGTTTGGCCAGGGCTGGATTTGAACTCACCACCCTTGATATATGGGACTGACACCCCACTCACTGAGCCACAGGCACACCCTCAACTGTGGATTTTTTTTTTTTTTTTGAGACAGAGCCTCAAGCTATCCCCCTGGGCAGAGTGCCACGGCACCACAGCTCACAGCAACCTCCAACTCCTGGGCTCAATTGAGTCTCCTACCTCAGCCTCCCAAGTAGCTGGGACCACAGGTGCCCGCCACAACGCTTGACTATTTTTCTTGGTTGCAGGCATCATTGTTGTTTGGCGGCCTGAACTGGATTCGAACCCACCACCTTAGGTGTATGTGGCTGGAGCCTTAGCCACTTGAGCCACAGGCGCCAAGCCAACTGTGGATTTTTTACTTTTTTTTTTTTTTTTGTAGTTTTTGGCCGGGGCTGGGTTTGAACCCACCACCCCTGGCATATGGGGCTGGCGCCCTACCCTTTTGAGCCACAGGCACTGCCCTAAAATTTTCTTTTTATTATTATTTTTTAGAGACAGAGTCTTACTTTGTCACCCTCAGTAGAGTGCTATGGCATCACAGCTCACAGCAACCTCCAGCTCTTGGGCTTAGGCGATTCTCTTGCCTCAGCCTCCTAAGTAGCTACAGGCACCCACCACAGTGGCCATCTATTTTTTTGTTGCAGTTTGAGCAGGCCGGGCTTGAACCCTCCACCCTCAGTATATGGAGCCAGCGCCCTACTCACTGAGCCACAGATGCCGCCCTTAAAGTTTTGTTTTTTTTGAGATGGAGTCCTGTTTGTCACCTAGGCCATAGTGTTGTGGCTTCCTCATAGCTCACTGCAGCCTCAAACTCCTAGGCTCAAGCATTCCTCCTGCCTCAGTCTCCCAAGTAGCTGGGACTACAGGCAGATGTACAACAAAACAAAAGGTATGAGAAAGAAAGCAGAATTAGATACTCTAATTCATACAGGCTGAGTCAGTTGTAAATACGTGAATTACCTTCATGGAAGGCATATGTCCTCCAGCCCTCCAGAGAAAAGCAATTGTGTTATCTACCATCAGAAAGGTGATCAAATTTTGAAAAGCTAGATAAATTGTAGTGTCATATTTCAATCTGTTATTCTGCACATTTTTCATCAAGATAGAAAGTAAATCACCAGTGCCACACGTGAACCCTTTATGTTCCTCCAAACATTTGGTCATGTTTTATTTATAAAAATGCCTGGATCGATCTTGTCTCCTAAAACTGAAAGGATTTCAGGAGAAAATATAATGTAAGGAAGGAGAATAATTCTTGGGCCAGGCTTAAAAGTTACTGAGAGTCTTGAGATAAATTCAGGTTAGGAGCAGAATTCTAGACATCTTTGGAAATGGCTTATCCTTTCCACTACATTATGATCTTATACAGGGGCTTAATAATTTTACCTTGACCATTACTTTGGATGTTCTACAACCATTATTAGAGGCTCAACAGTTTGATTCTCTATCCTATAGTCATTTAAAAAGAAACCTGAATTAGAATTCTCTTTTAATAATAAATTAGTGAAAAATTATGTAATCAGAATAAACATATATAATCATTCTATAATTGATTTTAGAATCAATCAAATGTAGCATACATTTTTTTATTTTTCTTTTTTTTTTAATGGAAAGGAAAAGTTCTTCTCTTAACTACTGTATTTTTTTTTTTGAGACAAAGTATCACTATGTCACCCTCAGTAGAGCACCAGGGCATCATAGCTCACAGCAACCTCAAATTCTTGGGCAAAAAGGGAGTCTTCTCTTAACTACTTTATCTTTTTTTTTTTTTTTGGGAGACAGAATCTCAGTATGTCGCCCTCGGTAGAGTGCTCTGGTGTCACAGCTCACAACAACCTCCAACTCTTGGGATCCAGAGATTCTCTTGCCTCAGCCTACCAAGTAGCTGGGCTATAGGCGCCTGCCACAGTGCCTGGCTATTTTTTGTTGTTGTTGTTGTCATTATTGTTTAGCAGACCTAGACCAGGTTCGAACCAGCCAGCCCCAGTGCACAGGCTGGCCCTCTAACCATTGAGCTACAGTGCCCAGCCTAGTTATACAGCATTTTGAATGCAACCTGTTACCAACTCAGATACCCGTTCCTCCTTCTTCCATGAGAAGAACTACCATCCATTTCAGATAGTTCTAATAGAGCAAATGGTCTGGAGACCAGCTGCAGCAGCCTCATCTAGGGGGCTCTGAAACTCTGGGAGGAAGCGCAAACTCCATGGTTTAAGAAACCCTCCATATGATTGTAATGTACCCTCAAATTTAAGAAGCATTGTCATAGACCCTTCCTGGTTGATTACATGGCCCTTATATTGTAAATAAAGGTGGGAAAGAATCAAATGTTTCTTAATACCATAGGATAAAGCTATCATTTCACAGATGGAATCGTAGTCATGTTAACGGGAAGGATATGATGAAACTGACGATGGAAAAAATTAACACTTGCAGCGGCAGTTGCATGTCCCTGTGAAACTTGAGATGGGGAGGCCTCAAGGATTGGCTGTGTCACCCACTGCCAGAAAGGTGTCAATCTGAGCATCCTCTCATCCTCCTCCTCCCTTCCCCTTCCCACATCTGCAGGGGCCCACAGCCCTCCCCTCTTCCCTTCAGAGCCAGTGAAGCACAGAAAGGGGAAAGTCACTCTTGGCCCCCATCAAAGTTAAAGGTAAGGGCATAAGAAGGGCATATCTGTACCAGGAAGCTCTCCAGTAAGGAGAGGAAGAGGGAGGGAGTGGCCCACCAGAAAGCAGAGCTGGAGAAGAGTTTAAGGGGTTATGGACAAGAGACTGGGAGATGGGGTGGGAGAGATTCAGAAAGACTTCTTTTTTTGAGACAGAGCCTCAAGCTGTCCCCCTGGGTAGAGTGCTGTGGCCTCACAGCTCATAGCAACCTCCAACTCCTGGGCTCAAGCAAGTCTCCTGCCTCAGCCTCCCAAGTAGCTGGGACCATGGGTGCCCGCCACAGCGCCCAGCTATTTTTTGGTTGTAGCCGTCATTGTTGTTTTTAGCAGGCCGGACTGGATTCGAACCCGCCACCTTAGGTGTATGTGGCTGGTGCCTTAGCCACTTGAGCCACAGGCGCCAAGCCCAGAAAGACTTCTGAAGCAAAGTAGAAAACCCTCAAAGACCTAAGGAGTTTTTGCCTACCCATGTAGCTAACGTTGCAAATCCCAGTTCATTATAATTAATACAATCTAGGAATGATTTCACAAGTGAAAGCAAACTGTTGCTATAGTTCATTCGGAGAAGACAGTGAGGCAGTCAGTACTCCATCCTGGGAAGACAGCTCCACTTTTGGTCAGGCAGGGCTTTCTTACTCACTGTCATACTTCAGATTAAAAATGTACCAGCTAACTAACCCAAAGGGCCTGGAGACAGTTGCCTCTTGTCAACTCCAGTCCTGTTTTGTTCTCTGTGAAACGGAGTAAATGGAGCACTGCCCAGTTGCCCAGCCAGCTGACTGCTCAATAGTCCTGTTGTCTCAAGACTCAGCCCCTCCCACTGTGCAGAGAGTAAAGTGCTATAGAGTCTAGTGACAGCCCAGGGTGGGACTGAGCACTCTGGAAAGGAGGTGTGGCCTTGTTTTTGTAATTTTTGTCAGATCAGACTTGCTTAGGACTTTAATGAAGTGAAGGATATTGAAAATTCCAAAAAAGATAATATTCACACATAATGTGAATATTATGAGTAGCTGCAGAACTGAGTAGTTGCAATAGAGAACGTATGGTCCACAAAAGCCTGAAATATGCACTCTCTCTGACCTGTTACAGAAGTATGCTGGCCCTGCCTTACACGTAACTCTCACCTTGCACCTCCGAAGTCTCCACAGGCCCTCCACTTTCTTTTTTTTTTTTTTTTTTT
>NW_003852437.1:11447772-11452174 GCF_000181295.1 Otolemur garnettii | reverse complement strand
TGTTGTTTGGCGGGTCCGGGCTGGGGATTTGAACCCGCCACCTTAGGTGTATGTGGCTGGCGCCTTAGCCGGTTGAGCTATAGGCGCCGAGCCATACTTTGCTAAACTTTAATGTAACAGAGGTTCTGCAGAGGCCGCTTTGCCTCTAGTCAGATTCTCACTAAAAGAACGTCATTATGAAAAGGCAGATTCATTCATCTTTCTGCATAAAGATCTACAGTGCAGAGTGATAAAGCTTCTTGCCACTGCAAGCAGGGCCCAGGACTGAAGGCAGAGGACCAGGTGAGTTGGCCATTCCTGGACATGAACGAAAAGGAAGAAGATGAGAAAAAGAAAAAAGCAGCAAAGGAAAAAGAAGCCACGTGTTTAAGGGTCATTGGCGTATCTTCTTTTTAATGAATCGTTTTGTCATATTATATACATTTTTCAGTTTTAAGTATATTAGTGATATTGAACTTTCAACTATGATGTATATTGCAAATATTTTCTACAGTTTGTCAGCCTGTCTTTGACTTTGCTTATGGCATTTTTGCCATGGAAATGGCTTTTATTCTTCCATAATCAAACTTGATAGTTTTTTGCTTCTGGACTTTCAGTAATAATTAGAAAGCCTTCCCCTACATTCAGGGTAAAGATGAATTAACTCAAGTTTTCTTCTAGTACTTGTGTGGTTTCATTTTTTATATTTAGATTCTTGACCCATTTGTTTATTCTTATATATGATGTAAAGTATAAATTTAATTTTGTCTTTTTCCACATGGCTAGTCAGTTGTTCAGCACCATTTATGCAAATTCTTTCTTGGCATCTGTAATCCTAGCACTCTGGGAGGCCAAGGTGGGTGGATTGCTTGAGCTCAGGAGATCACACCCAGCCTAAGCAAGACTGAAACTCCGTCCTGTCTCTAAAAATGGCTGGGTGTTGTGGCAGGTACCTGTAGTCTCAACTACTCGGGAGGCTGAGCCAAGAGAATTGCCTAAGCCCAGGAAATGGAGGTTGCTGTGAACTATGATGACACCATGGCACTCTACCCAGGGGAAAATAGTGAGACTCTTTCTAAATAAATAAATAAGATAATAAAGATTCCTTCTTGGTCCCAGTAACTTAAATGCCACCTTTATCATATACAGTTTTGCTTTTGTTGTTGTTATTTGAGACAGAGTCTTACTATGTTGCTCTGTCAAGAGTACAGTGGTATCATCGTAGCTCACTATAACCTCGAACTCTTGAGTTCAAGCCGTCCTCCTGAATAGCTGGGACTACAGGTATACACCATTGTGCCCAGCTAATTTTTCTACTTTTAGTATAGATGGGGTCTTGCTCTTGCTCAGGCTGGTCTCAAACTCTTGACCTCAAATGATCCACCCACCTCAGCCTCCCAGAGTGCTAGGATGTCAGATGTGAGTCACCATGCCTGACCCATATATAGTATTAAAGTTTCATATGAGCTTGGATCATTTTTTAGATTTCCTATTCTTATTCTACTGGTATACCTGTGCATTCACATGCCAGTGCTAAACTGTTTTTTTTTTTTTTAATTTTTGTTCTTGAGACAGAGTCTCACTATGTCACCCTCAGTAGAGTGCCTGGTGTCACAGCTCACAGCAACCTCCAACTCTTGGGCTTATGCGATTCTCTTGCCTCAGCCTCGCAAGTAGCCGGGACTACAGGCACCCGCCACAACACCTGGCTATTTTTTGGTTGCAGTTGTCATTGTTGTTTGGCAGGTTCGGGCTGGGTTCAAACCCACCAGCTCTGGTGTATGTGGCTGGTGCCCTAGTCACTTGAGCTACAGGTCTGAGCCTAAACTGTTTTAATTCTAAATGCTTTATGGTATGTTATCAGTTTGAGAGAGATTGTGGGTTAGTCCCTTCTCATAGATTTTCTTTTTTAGGCTTTCTCTGACTATTCCTGATATTTATTTTTCCATATAAAGTTAAGTATGGACTCATCTAGCTTCGTGGGAAAGCTACAGTTTGGGTTGGGAGACACTGAGTTAAATTTATAAATTAATTTGGGAAACCTGACACCTTTAAGTCATCCTATCCAAATATAGGAAATGTTCTTTCTTTTGTCAGAATTAATTTTGTCTTTGAATATGATCAATCTGATTTTAAAAAGAAAAAAGAATTATCTTTTTTGGCTCTTGGCACTTGTGGCTCAATCGGCTAAGGCGCCAGCCACATACACCTAAGGTGGCGGGTTCTAATCCAGCCCGAGCCCACCTAACAACAATGACGGCTGCAACCAAAAAATAGCCGGGCGTTGTTGTGGGCACCTGTGGTCCCAGTTACTTGGGAGGCTGAGGCAGGAGACTCGCTTGAGCCCAGGATTTGGAGGCTGCTGTGAGCTGTGAAGCCATGGCACTCTACCCAGGGGGATAGCTTGAGGCTCCTGTCTCAAACAAAACAAAACAAAACAAAAACAAAAAACAAAACTGAGTGCCTCTCAGGAACCTGCTTCCCTCTTGACAGGGAGTCCTTGCCATGTTCATTTTAGAGAACCGGAAGAGATCAGGAGAGGTAGCAGCTTTCCAGACAGACGACAATCAGGAAAAGATTGTTACTATATAAAAGGCATTCACTTTTCAGGGAGAGAGAAAAAGAGAAGAGAGGAGAGGAGAAAGAAATATATAAACAAAAGGGAAGGAGGGGAAGAGAAAGGAGAGTCCAAGAGAACTGCTGCCTTTCCTCCCGCTTTCCTTGAGGCAGTGAACACCTGCCTGGCACCGGTGGGGACGCTGCAGGTGTCCTCTGGAGTCAAATCAGTGGACTGCACAAACCCGGCATGGATGGTAGGTAAGGACTGTTGTCCTCAGAATCACTGCAGAATAACTGCCTGAAGGTGTCACCTCCCCACACTTCTGGTCCAAACCCCCAAGGCTGAGAGACAGCCATCAGAGGCGTTCTCCTCAACCTCCTCATTGACTTGTTTGAAGGACAAATCACAAGAATCAAATTGGTAACAATACTGTCAACAGGAATACTGGATGTGAAACACATATAAAATATTAGCATACATTTATTTATGTCCTAAAAAGGGGGAATATATCCCAATATCCCTCAAGGCTAGCAAATCTTGTTACCAAACCAGGAAAAGACATCAGAAAAGCAATAGGCTCATTTTACAAATGAATGTAGATTCAGGAATCCCAAAGGCCTAGATGGCTCACTCCTGTGATCCTAGCACTGTGGGAGGCTGAGGCAGGTGGATTGCCTGAGCTTGGGAGTTTGGGACCAGCCTGAGCCAGACTGAGAGACCTCATTTCTAAAAATACCCAGACCTTGTGGCAGGTGCCTATAGTTCCAGCTACTTGGGAGGCTGAGGCAAGAGGATCTCTCCAGCCCAGGAGGTTGCTGTGAGCTATGATGCCAAAGCACTCTGTAGCGAGCAATAAAGTGAAACTCTGTCTCAAAAAAAAAAATTAGCAAATCAAATTCAACAATGTGCAAAGAAGGTGCCTTCCTGTGCCAAACTGGGTTGATCTCAGATGTGCATTTATTAACTTAATATTAGAAAAACTATAAATAAAATTCACCATAATAGCAAACTAAAAAAGATCTCAAGGTTTAGGTTGATATAATCCAACATAAATTCGTGATACAAACTTTTAGCAAATTAGAAATAAAGGGAATTTAACCTCATAATAAAATGTCTATATAAAGCTTTAAGCAAATATCATTCTGTATGGGAAAATGCCAGAAACATTTTCATCAAATCAGGAATGAGACAAGCTGTTCACTCACCACTCCTCTTTTATATTATAATGGATATAAACCTAGCCATAGCAGAAAGATAAGAAAATTAGTATCATAAAGATAAAGTGTCTTGGCTCAGCACCTGTGGCTCAAGTGGCTAAGGCGCCAGCCACATACACCTGAGCTGGCTAGTTTGAATCCAGCCTGGGCCCGCCAAACAACAATGACAGCTGCAACCAAAAAACAGCCAGGTGTTGTGGCAGACGCCTGCAGTCCCAGCTACTTGGGAGGCGGAGGCAGGAGACTCGCTTGAGCCCAGGAGTTGGAAGTTGCTGTGAGCTGTGATGCCATAACACTCTACCCAGGGTGACAGCTTGAGGCTCTGTCTCAAAAAAAAAAAAAAAGATAAAGTGTCTTTATTTATAGATGACATGATTATTTATATAGAACAAACAAAAGAATTTATAGATGATTTATTAGCAATAGGAAAGGTTAGCAAATTAGCAAGTCAATCGCATTTCTAAACATCTCAAAAAAAAAAAACAACACAAAACTAGAGATTGAAATTAAAGAGAAATCGGCTCAGCGCCTGTGGCTCAAGTGGCTAAGGCGCCAGCCCATACACCTAAGGTGGTGGGTTTGAATCCAGCCCAGACCCGCCAAACAACAATGATGGCTGCAACCAAAAAATAGCCTGGTGTTGTGG
>NW_003852437.1:11445944-11447752 GCF_000181295.1 Otolemur garnettii | reverse complement strand
GGTGTTGTGGTGGGTGCCTGTGGTCCCAGCTACTTGGGAGGCGGAGGCAGGAGACTCGCTTGAGCCCAGGAGTTGGAGGTTGCTGTGAGCTGTGAAGCCACAGCACTCTACCCAGGGGGACAGCTTGAGGCTCTGTCTCAAAAAAAAAAAAAGAAATTAAAGAGAAATCATTTTGGGTGGCACCTGTGGCTCAGTGGGTAGGGCCCCGGCCCCATATACCAAAGGTAGCGGGTTCGAACCCAGCCCCAGCCAAACTGCAACAACAAAAAAATAGCCAGGCATTGTGGTGGGCACCTGTAGCCCCAGCTTCTCAGGAGGCTGAGGCAAGAGAATTGCCTAAGCCCAGGAGTTGGAGGTTGATATGAGCTGTGATGCCACAGCACTCTACTGAGGTTGGCAAAGTGAGACTCTGTTTCTTAAAAAAAAAGAGAGAGAGAAATAATTTACAATACTTTCAGAAAATATCAAGAACTTAGAAAAAATCTTGCAAAACATGTAAAACATATCCAAGAGAATATTTTAATATTTTAAAATTTTATTAAGATATTTTTATTTCGGCTCGGTGCCTGTGGCTCAAGTGGCTAGGGCGCCAACCACATACACCTAAGGTGGCGGGTTCAAATCCAGCCCGGACTTGCCAAACAACAGTGATGGCTGCAACCAAAAAATAGCCAGGTGTTGCAACGGGCGCCTGTGGTCCCAGCTACTTGGGAGATGGAGGCAGAAGACTTGCTTGAGCCCAGGAGTTGGAGGTTGCTGTGAGCCGTGATGCCACAGCACTCTACCCAGGGGGACAGCTTGAGGCTCTGTCTCAAAAAAAAAAAAAGATATTTTTATTTTCATGAAGCTAGATAAATAGATGAATAGATAGATAATTAGACAGATAGACCTAACCTTTTAGGTCAATTCTAGGAGTGTGTTAGAGCAAGGACTATGATCATGGAAAGAAAATCTTTAATATCATAAATCTTGCAAAGAGGTGGCTGATACATACAGAATATTTTGTAAAATGTTGTAATGAATATTTTCTTAATAAAGATATATTCAACTACAAGTTCCCATTTTTTCTATGTATAGTAACTTCATGGCTGACCTTTGGGACACCCTGTATTTCAGTTCTAGCATATATAAATTGCAGAGTCAATGCAATTGATTTCAGAATCAATGCAATACTAATCAGACTCACCACAGGGTTTTGCTAGAATTGGATGAGCTAAGTTTAAATTTTCACCCTGAAAAATAAAGGGCAAAGAAAAGCCAAGGTACTTTAGAAAAAAAGCAAAGAGGGAGGCCTGGCCTCCCAAATATTGGGATTATTATGAAGCTGTAGCAATTTAGACAGTTAAGGTAACGAAGCAGTGAGGGCAAGTGAACATGCTGACCAATGGAATAGAAAGCCTAGATAGGGGCAGTGCCTGTGGCTCAAAGGAGTAAGGTGCTGGCCCTATATGCCAGAGGTGGTAGGTTCAAACCCAGCCCCAGCCAGAAAAAAAAAAAAAAACTGCAAAAGAAAAGAAAGAAAGCCTAGACACAGGCACGTGTATATTCATACATAGATAAACATGGCACATGATATAAGTGACATGTCAGATTACTAAAGAAGCACCGATGTATTCAATAAACTAAGCCAGAAAAATGTTTATATATATGGAAGAATATAAACTGAGATTCCCTACCTCATACTATATACACATGTCAATTATGATGAATTAGAATTAAATTTCAAAAACAAAATATTAAAATTATTATAACATATAGGCAAATATTTTCTAGGCCTTAAAGATAAGATAATTTCTTAGCTAAGATAC
>NW_003852437.1:11443895-11445096 GCF_000181295.1 Otolemur garnettii | reverse complement strand
AAAAAAAAAAAAAAAAGAAAGAAACTCCACATACTATATGATTAATTCTACTCCTAACTATATTAGGAAACATGTATAAAAATGTTCATACGAGCACTATGCAACCATAGAGGAAATCTGGAAACAACTCAAATACCATTGACTGGAGAGGGAATAAATAAACTGTGGTGTGTTCACCTAATGAAATATTTTATAGCAAGCAAAATGAATGAAATATGGCAACATGCAACAATATCAATGAATCTTAATATAATACAAATTAGAAAATAAGACAGCATATTACATATAGCATGCTATCCTTTTTATAAAATGGAAAACAATTAAAACGAAAGTATGATTTTAGAAATAATATAGTTAAGGGCTGGGCAAGGTGGCTCACACCTATAATCCTAGCACTCTGATAGACTGAGGCAGGTGGATCCCCTGAGCTCAGGAGTTCAAGACCACACTAAGCAAGAGCAAGACCCCATCTCTAAAAACTAGTGGGGCATTGTGGCAGGTGCCTGTGGTCCCAGCTACTCGGGAGACTGAGGCAAGACAGTCTTGAGCCCAAGAGTTTGAGGTTGCTATAAGCTATGACGCCATGACACTCTACCAGGGTGACAAAATGACACTCTGTCTCAAAAACAAAATAAAAAGAAAGAAAGAATACAGTTAAGAGAATAAGCCATATGAAAAGAAAACAATGGAATGATGAATAGTAGACTTTGGAGGTAAAGGAAAGCAAGAAAAAAGATGAGGGAAGAACACATAGGTAAATGTAAGATATTATCAAAGTCTTAGTGTTTGTAATAAGAGGTGAGTCCATTGGCACCTGTGGCTCAGTGGATAGAGTGCCGGCCCCATATACCGAGGATGGTGGGTTCGAACCCAGCTCCGGCCAAACTGCAACAAAAAAATAGCTGGGTGTTGTGGTGGGTGCCTGTAGTCCCAGCTACTCTGGAGGCTGAGGCAAAAGAATCGTCTAAGCCCAGAAGTTGGAGGTTGATGTGAGCTGTGGCTCCACAGCACTCTACTGAGGGTAACAATGTGAAATTCTGTCTCAAAAAAAAAAAAAAGAGGCAAATTGGCTCGGCGCCTGTGGCTCAAGTGGCTAGGGTGACAGCCACATATACCTAAGGTGGCAGGTTCAAGTCCAGCCCGGGCCCACCAAACAACAATGATAGCTGCAACCAAAAAATAGCCAGGCGTTGTGGCGGGC
>NW_003852437.1:11441478-11443379 GCF_000181295.1 Otolemur garnettii | reverse complement strand
AAAAAAAAAAAAAATGTGAGTCATAATCAAGGGTTATAATTATGTGAAGTTTGAATTCCAGTGAAAAATAAGCCACAACAAAAGCTATAAAAGTTTACTGTTTCAGAACAATGAGTCTTGGACTTTGCAGAATTTGTGAAATAAAGGCCATGCATGGTGTAATCTTCGCACTCTGGGAGGCTAAGATGGGTGGATTGCTTGATCTCAGGAGACCATCCTGAGCAAGAGTAAGACCCCCCCCTACTAAAAATAGAAAAACTAGCCAGTCATTATGACAGAGGTTGCTGTGAGCTATGATTCCATTGCACTCTATCAGGGATAACAAAGTGAGACTCTGTCTCAAACAAACAAACAAAAAGAATTTGTGAAATAAGTAAACTCAGCCACAGTGTGATTAAAATTCAGTTTTAAAGTAATATACGAGAGTAGGTAGAAGAAAAATAAAAACTTTCCATTATGGAAAATAAGAGCCTTGATAAAGGAATTCTCCAGGTTCAGAAAGAGGCTTAGACACACAGCAGAGGATCAATGAAGAAAAGAATCCAGGCTGGGCCAGAAATGTATCGATTCTCTTCATTAGAGCTAAGCTTTCACCAGCTCCTTCCTGACCAACCCATTGTACCCGCTTTGCAGTCCGTTTTTGTTAGGGGCTAAATGTTTATCCACCACCACCACCCCTGCAAATTGATACATTGAACCCCTCACCCTACTGTGACAATATTTAGAGATGGAGATGGGGCTTTTAGGAAGTAATCAGGGTTAGATGGGGTCTTGAGGGTGGGACTCTGACGACGAGATGAGGGATTATAAGAAGAGACATGGGAGAAAGAGAGAAATCTCTCATCTCTTTCTCTCTCGTTCTCAGACACAGTTAGAAAGTGCGCATTGGTAAGCCAGGAAGAGAGCCCTCATCAGAACCACATCAGTTGGCACCTTGATCTTGGCCTCCCAGCCTCCAGAACTGTGAGAAGATAGCTTTCTATTATTTAAGCCATCCAGCCTGGAGCATTGGTAATGGCAGCCTAGCAGACTAAGACAGTTGTATAGCAATACAAGTAACATGTGTTTACTTACTCTTTCCAAGGTGAGTCAGTCATTTAAAAGGAATCCCAGCATCTTTAGTCTAAAGCAAAGAGCCCCCTACCCAGGTATTTTTATCTTTATGTGGATTGAGTGGACCCTACCCAATAAAGTCAAAATCAGGCACAAAGCACCCCTTACATAATGCTGCTTTAGTGAGAAGTATTTCTGCCTCGGTATGCTACACATTGAACAATGGAATGAGGATAATATGGCTAGCTGGGCCATTTTTTCTGCACAATTCAAGTTGGTGTGGGCCTTGGGCGGCAGGAAACAGGTTGGGCTAAAATCTTTTTGGTGGCCCACTGCCTCCACCTTCTGGAGAATTTGAGGCATAGCAATGCTGTTAACTATTTTTTGCTTTATGCTGTTTGTTATTTGTTATCACCACTCTCATTACTGTAAATAATTTCAGAATAAATATAGCCCAAATCCTACCATGACACTATGTTGTAGCTTGAAGTCTTTAAAAAATGCTACTTTTTTGGGGGGGGAGGGAATACCACATTCTTTTTCATGTCATTTTTTATACCTTGGAAACAGTTAACCTGTCACCTAGGATCTTTTTCTGCTCACTCAGCTCATTCAGTTTAGAATGAATATTTTATGATCTATAGTCTATTTATATTTTGAACTAAGGACAAAGTCAAAAGGTATATTCTTTCACATACTTACACAGACCTCCTCATTTCATAGATCTTTATGAGTCCAAGGCCTGTGTCTTCCAGACTCTTCAAATTAACTCACAGACCAGGCCCACTGGCTCCCAAGGTAGAAGGATAGCTTGAGCTCAGGAATTTTTTTTTTTTTTTTTTTTTTTT
>NW_003852437.1:11437878-11439339 GCF_000181295.1 Otolemur garnettii | reverse complement strand
GCCTGTACTCCTAGCTAATTGGGCGGCCGAGGCAAAGGAGTGGTGTAAGCCCAAGAGTTTGAGGTTGCTGTGAGCTGTGATGCCACAGCACTCTATCCAGGGTGACAGCTTGAGACTGTCTCAAAAAAAAAAAAGAAAGAAAAGAAATTTGTTCTAAACTAAAACCCTTTTGAACAATAAGGCAGGCTTAACACCAACTGAGTATCAGATGTGACTGTATGGTTTTCACTCAAGGGTAGGCAAATAGATTAATGTCCTTAGATGATAAAGAAGAGATCAGAGGGCAGCTCCTGTGGCTCAGCAGGTAGGGCACCGACCCCATATCCCCAGGGTGGCGGGTTCAGGCCCAGCCTGGCTAAATTGCAACAACAAAAAAATATAGCTGGGCGTTGTGGTGGGTGCCTGTAGTCCCAGCTACTCAGGAGACTGAGGCAAGAGAATTCTCTAAGCCCAGGAGTTGGAGGTTGCTGTGAGCTGTGTGACACTACAGCACTCTACCGAGGGTAATAAAGTAAGACTCTGTCTCTACAAAAAAACCAAAAAACAAACAAAAAAAGAAGAGATCAGAGCTTGATCTCTCTCCACACAGAGAGATGAACATCTGCAAGATTGAAAGAGCTCCCCCACTAGGAACCAACCAAATGTGCCAGAACCTTGACCTTGGACTTCCCAGTCCTTAGGATTCTGAGAAATAAAAAACTGGTTTTTAAGCCATCTAGTCTATGGTATTTTATATTTCATGGCAGCCTGATTTGAGTAAGACAAAGATCTATGGGAGAAAAACTAAACAATAAAGACCTTCAGAGACAATGTAGGATGCTACCTACATGACCACCGGGATAGGAAAGTTTTTTTGTTTTGTTTTGTTTCTTTTTAGAGACAGAGTCTCACTTTGTCACCCTGGATAGAGTGCCGTGGCATTACAGCTCACAGCAACCTCCAGCTCTTGGGCTTAGGCAATTCTCTTGCCTCAGCCTCCTAAGTAACTGGGACTACAGGCGCCCGCCACAATGCCCAGCTATTTTTTTGTTGCAGTTTGGCCAGGGCCAGGTTCGAACTCACCACCCTCAGTATATGAGGCTGGTGCCCTACTCACTGAGCCACAGGTGCCACCCAGGATAGGAAAGTTTTTAATAATAGGACACACAAAAGAACAACCATAAATGAACAGCCTGATTACTTGAGCTGCATTAAAATTAAGAACTGTTGTTCATCAAAAAATACCATCACGGCTTGGCACCTGTGGCTTAAGTGGCTAAGGCGCCAGTCATATACACCTAAGGTGGCAGGTTCGAATCCAGCTTGGGCCCGCCAAAAACAACAATGACGGCACAACTGAAAAATAGCCAGGCATTGTGGCGGATGCCTGTGGTCCCAGCTACTTGGGAGGCGGAGGCAGGAGACTTGCTTGAGCCCAGGAGTTGGAGGTTGCTGTGAGCTGTGATGTCACAGCACTCTACC
>NW_003852437.1:11435643-11436899 GCF_000181295.1 Otolemur garnettii | reverse complement strand
GGCTGGGGATTCGAACCCGCCACCTTAGGTGTACGTGGCTGGCGCCTTAGCCGGTTGAGCTATAGGCGCAGAGCCTTAAAATCAGTACTTTTTAATTTTTATTTTGTAGAGATGGGAGTCTCCCTCTGCTGGCCTAAAACTTTTGGGCGTAAGGAATCCTCCTGCTTAGGCCTCCAGAGAAGCTGGGTTGATAGGTGCACAGCACTGCACCTGGCTTAAAATCAGTGCCTTTTAACAGAAACAACTTGACCAAAAATTCTCAGGCTCATTAAAACAAAATTTAATGAGAAAACTGCCTTCTTTTGGTTAATAAAACTTCTATAGAAAAGCTATTGAAAATCTGCTGAAACATGATGAGAATTTGATAATTTGGGGTTAACTTTTTTTCTACTGGGTGGAAATTAAGGAAATCCCCCCTCCCTGTGTACCTTGAGAAAAACTATGGGAGGGGTGCAACTTTGCTTTTATGTAACCTAAATTGAAAGACTAAATTCTGTAATATTAAGGCTGTGTGTCACAATTAAAAAAGAAAAAAAGATAATACCTCAGAGACAAGTAGGCAAAAGACATGAATATCCAAATGTCCAATTAAAATTGGAAAAGTGCCCAACCTCATTAGTACGGAAACGTAGTGAGATATCACTCTGCACACACTGGAATGCCCCAAATTGAAAAGTTTAATAAGACCTACTGTAGGGTGGAAATGTGGAATAACAGGAACTCTCATCACTGTTGGTTGGGATATAAATTGGTCCATTTATCTTAGAAAACACCTTGCTTGGCATTGTTAACTAAATTTGAATATTTGCATTCCTATTATCAAGCAATTCAACTTTGGGTGGGACATAAAATAATTGTACACCAAGACATGTGTTTAAGAATATGTCTAGGGGCTCAGCGCCTGTGGCTCAAGTGGCTAAGGCACCAGCCACATACACCTGAGGTGGCAGGTTCGAATTCAGCCCAGGCCCGCCAAACAACAATGATGCTGCAACCAAAAAAAAAAAAAAAAAATAGCCAGGCATTGTGGCAGGCGCCTGTGGTCCCAGCTACTTGGGAGGCTGAGGCAGGAGACTTGCTTGAGCCCAGGAGTTGGAGGTAGCTGTGAACTGTGATGCCATGGCACTCTACCCAGGGGGACAGCTTGAGGCTCTGTTCTCAAAAAAAAAAAAAAAAGACATAAATTTCAGAGGGACACAAATATTCAGCTCATAGCAGCCCCAAACCATAGCCTCCCCAGGGTTGAGATCCCTATT
>NW_003852437.1:11434106-11435584 GCF_000181295.1 Otolemur garnettii | reverse complement strand
AGCCCAGGAGTTGGAGGTTGCTGTGAGCTGTGATGCCATGGCACTCTACCCAGGGCGACAGCTTGAGGCTCTGTCTCAAAAAAAAAAAAAAAAAGAATGTGTCTAGGGGCAGGTTTTTGTTTTTGTTTTTGTTTTTTGAGACAGAGTTTCATTACATCGCCCTCAGTTGAGTGCTGTAGCATCACAGCTCACAGCAACCTCAAACTCTTGGGCTCAAGTGATTCTCTTGCCTCAGCCTCCCAAGTAGCTGGGACTACAGAGGCTCACCACAACACCGGGCTAGTTTTTGTTACAGTTGTCATTGTTGTTTAGCTGGCCCAGGCTGGGTTCAAACCCGCCAGCCTCAGTGTATGTGGCTGGCACCTTCAACACTGTGCTAAGAGGGCCAAGCATAGGAGCACTTTTATTTTATTTATTTATTTATTTTTGCTGTTTTTGGCAGGGGCTGGGTTTGAACCTGTCACCTCCGGGCGCCCTACCCTTTTGAGCCACAGGTGCTGCCCAGCACTTTTTTTTTTTTTTTTGAGACAAGGTCTTGCTCAAATCCAGCCTGGGCCTGCCAAACAACGACGGCTGCAACCAAAAAATAGCTGTGCGTTGTGGCAGGTGCCTGTAATCCCAGCTACTTGGGAGGCGGAGACAGGAGAATTGCTTGAGCCCAGGAGTTGGAGGCTGCTGTGAGCTGTGATGCTATAGCACTCTACCCAGGGTGACAGCTGCTTCTGTCTCAAAAAAAAAGAATAGAGTATAATTGTCCTACCACAACAAATAAGTAAGCGAGGTGATGATCGTGTTAATCAGTTTGATGTAAACATTTCACATTGTATATCAAATCAATACACTGTACCCCATAAATGCATCAATGTACACAGTTATAATTTAATAAAGAAAAAAAAATCATCTTGTGTCCAAATAAGATCATTCTCTGACCTCCACAGAACAAATCATTTCAAGATTGTAAACCTTATTCTTAAATACTTAGTGAGGAGAAGCTTGGATTTTTCTTTTGATATGAAATTTATTCTATCCTAATGACTCTGTAATGAGGCTCATTTTCTTGTTTGATTTTTAAAAATTGCTTTGCAGTGAATTTTGAGAATGTTGAGAATTGTGCTGGATGCCATGAAATAAGCCTTTTGCTATCTGAAATAAGATTTAACATTTTCCTCTGTATTAAATATCTTAAACAATTTAAGATATTGTTTTTAGTTAATTTGCTGAAAGTCTCAACAAGATAGTCACAGAAAGAAGAAATAAAAATGGAGAGATAAATAGTAGGTGAATAATATACTTCTGCAGGCTACAACCAATAATATTAACTACATGGTTCAAAGGAGTTTTGGAAAATTTGAGGTTGATGAGGAAGTGGAGGAGGAAGAGAATGAAGAAGAGAAAAAAGAAAATAAAAGATGATGGGCTCGGCACCTGTGGCTCAAGTGGCTAAAGCACCAGCCACATACACCTAAGGTGGCAGGTTC
>NW_003852437.1:11431657-11433808 GCF_000181295.1 Otolemur garnettii | reverse complement strand
AAAAAAAAAAAAAAGAAAAAGAAAAAGAAAGATGATGGTAGATGATAGCAATGAGATGGTTGCAGGAATAAAGAAAGGACACACCTTCATTGATGGTAACTCTCAAAATGCAAAACATATTCCAACTAACAACAGGCAACCTCACGAAACTGCTGAGTAAAGCCCATATTGAACTGGCGTTTGGGACTTTGGGGTCATATTAATGGCTAGAACAAATTGTGTTTATTTAAAAGTCTTACAGGTCCTCTGAATACATAGTACAGGTCTGGTCTTTGAAAAACGCGTGCATTTATGAGCAGGTGATTTGAAACAGCCATTGTTACCAAATGTAATTGTAGAGGCTTGATTGATTTTCATTTCGGATGGAAGCCTGGATCAGGTACTTGGTCCATTTATATTCTCCCTTTCTCATTCTGCCCTTGGTCATATATTTCCTGAGAGGACAGATCTCAGTGTAGACGAGCTGTGATGGGGGCACACGGTACTTAGCAAAGATTATATGTGGTGTTCAGAAAATGCCCAGTGTTAAAATGAAGGTTAGAAAGGATTTCTCTGCTGGCTGTGTTTTGTTTAATCCCGTTTTCTGTGGCCTTGAATAGGATTAGGGCTCAGAGGGAGGGAGAACAGGAGCTACCAGACAGGGAAATGCAGGGGAGTGAGCATGTATGCCAGTGTTTTCCACAGAGCTGCTCTGTCAGCCTGTGGTGAGGAGACTTTCAAGCCCACGGAGCTGTCATATTAAAACATCATGAAGTTGGCAGAACTTTCTCTACACATTAAGCTATCCTCCCTGAGGGAAGGGGAGCTAAGTTTTGTGGAGCTATTTTGTGTCAGCCACTATTATGTTAGAAGAGAATCTTCCAGATATATTCTCTTCATTTTATTCCTTGTTTATTTTTTAATTTTATTATTTTTTTTTGAGACAGAGTTTCACTTTGTTACCCTCAGCAGAGTGCCATGGTGTCATAGCTCACAGCAACCTCAAACTCTTGGGCTCAAGTGGTTCTCTTGCCTCAGCCTCCCGAGTACCTGGGACTACAGGCGCTTGCCACAAGGTCCAGCTATTTTTAGAGATGAGGTCTCTCTCTCTCTCTTGCTCAGGCTGGTCTTGAACTGGTGAACTCAGGCAATCCACTGGCCTCGGCCTCCCAGAGTGTTAGGATTACAGGCGTGAGCCACTGCACTCGGCCCAAATATATTCCTTTAAAAATACACTTGGTTTTAGCATTCAGAAGAGACATATTTTCACTCTTGAACCGCTATGTTTGTTTTATTTCAGATGCCTAAGTGGACATTGAATGGCAGTATAGAGTAGTCAACAAAGAATACAGTAGTGTGCAATTATCCACAAGGGATCTGCTCCAAGACCCTCAATGGATGCCTGAAACCGAGGCTAGAACTGAACTCTAGATATAGTGTGTTTTTTAGATCTGATAACAGCAGGTTACTAAGTGACTAACAGGTGGGAGCATCTACAGCATGGATACATGGAACAAAGGGCTGATTCACGTCCTGGGTGGGATGAAGCAACATTTCATCATGCTACTGAGGTGGGGAGCAAAGCACAAAATTTGAAACAATTATTGATTTCTGGAATTTTCTACTTAAAATTTTCAGACTACAGCCAGGCATGGTGGCTCACACTGTAATCCTAGCACTCTGGGAGGCTCTGAAGGTAGAGGCATCCCTTGAGTTCAGAAGTTTAAGACCAGCCTGAGCAAGAGAAAGACCCTGCCTCCACTAAAAATAGAAAAATTAGGGCTCCGTGCCCATAGGTCAGTGGTTAGGGCTCCAGCTACATACACTGAGGCTGGCAGGGTCAAACCCGGCCCGGGCCTGCTAAACGATGACAATGGCAACCAAAAAATAGCTGGGCGTTGTGGCAGGCACCCTTAGTCCTAGCTACTTGGGAGGCTGAGGCAGGAAGATGGCTTGAACTCAGGAGTTTGAGGTTGCTGTGACCTGGGATGATGGCACAGCACTCTAGCCTGGGCAACAGAGCGAGACTCTGTCTGGAAAAAAAAAAAGTTTTTTTCAGACTGTAATTGACCACAGGAAGCAAAACCAGGGATATGGTGGCATTAATGTAATGTTTAGAGTGAGACATACCTAGGTCCCAATCCTGGGTCTGATTTTTTTTTTTTTTTTTTT
>NW_003852437.1:11416765-11430017 GCF_000181295.1 Otolemur garnettii | reverse complement strand
GCTGGGACCACAGGCGCCCGCCACAACGTCTGGCCATTTTTTTTCGGATGCAGCCATCATTGTTGTTTGGCAGGCCCGGGTTGGGTTCGAACCTGCCACCCTAGGTGTATGTGGCTGGCACCTTAGCCACCTGAGCCACACGCGCCAAGCCAGCAACCTTCATTTGAGATAAAATGCTAGGCAGCGTTTGAAGGCACACTGGATTGCAATATTTTATTTTAAAGTCATTTCTGTTTCCAGAGATCCTTGCCCCTTACAGTAAATAGAATATATCCCAATGTTAAAATAACAGCATAACTGTTTTAATTAAGCAAGTGCCCAGAAAGGGGTGGAATGTCTAATGAGCCCCCCTGGGTATTGGTGATGCCTGCCAGACTAGGGATGGGTCTTAGACTTGAGAGAATTATCTTGCTGAAAGCCACTGCTGCTTGTGAATGGCCAGTCACCACGTTGGCTTCTTTTTTGCCTTGAGAATGTTTGCGAATGGAGACTTATTTTATTGAGCCCATATCTCAAGACACAGTCCCTCTCATCTTCAGTTTCTAATGCAAATGGAAAAGGGAAAAAAAGAGTGAGGAGGAAAGAGGAGTCAGCTTAGAAGGGGTTGGGGACTTTGCCCAGCTCCCCTGGCCCTGTCTCTCCACGGGGCTTCTCTCAGAGCGCGCACAGTCATATCCGCTGGCTGGTTTGAATTCCAGACACACCGAGGAGCTACATCTCCATGGGAACAGGATGGGAGAACAAAATGAGAATGAAGTTAATATTTATAGCCCGTGACGCTTGGTTTTATGTGCTGGCTTTATTCATTAAGTTATCTCAGGGCTGAGTTAGTTGAGTGCAGGAGTGCAAGTCTCATGGGTGCTTTAGTTCTCATATCTATTTTTTTTTAATCCTCCTTCCAACCTATCCCTAAAATGTCAACCACAAACAGTGAGTTCATTTGTGTAACTCTCCTTCAACTGTGTTTGGTAGATGGCACATAGGCTTTGGGGCCAAGGTGAGTTCAAACCCCAGCTCTGGCACTAAACTCATTTGGTTACCTCAAATTCTCAATTTCTTCATCTTTAAAATAGAAATAATGATACCGTACTTGCTTCTACCTGCTGTTGAGACCATTCAAAATAATGCACTTGAAGTCCCCATGTCTGGCATAAAGTACGTCCTTAACAAATGGTTGTTATTATTCATATTAGTATTGACTCTCTGCTCATTTTAATGGTTTTTGACACAGTTTGATTTAACCGAAAAATAAAGTCACAATAAGGAACAGAAGGAGAAATCATATTTTTAGCAATAGAGCTTGGATCTAAGATTGGAAGAAAACGTTTTATAATTAAACATCTGAATTTTTCAGGCTTAAGAATCATAAATAAGGGCCTTATTTTTTGGCCTTAGTGATGCTTTTAAAACATCTTTTCATGTTGCTTGTGACTTTTCTATTTTATTATTTTTTTCCAGGATGTCAGACAGACCTACTTCATCAGCCATGAGCGCCCAAGACTCAGAGGATGCAGACATTCACACACAAAGGCCTCTGCTCGCAAAGTCTGTTTGTTTTGTCATGGCAACCCTTGTCAGTTCCATCTGGAGAGTGAGTGGTGATGTCATTATCAAGAGAGGACCAGGGAGCAGGCTGAGAATCCGGGCTGAGCTGAAAGATTACAGAGAATTATATCTCAGAGTCAAATGCTCGTGATACAGACAGAAGTCACCAGCATAAGGTGTGGAGGCTTTACATAGACAGACATACTCTGCCTTTGACAAGGAAAGAGTTGGCTTGGAAAATCTGACCTCAAGAGCAATATGTGTGTGTGATTTTAAGAGGGACAGAATGCATGAAAGTACTTTAGTTTGCAGGCAGTTCTATACTGGTGTTTAGAGAGGCTGTCAATGGCTCTCACGGTCTGGTGGTTCTTTTAAGTCTTAGGTGCAAAGTGCATCATGGTCTGGTCGGAGATCTGCTGACTAGAGAAGGGGATAAATTTGAGGGTGTGTAGAAACAGACTGCCCCTGGGAGACTGGCACCGTGGAAACCAGGACGGGGTTCCGGCAGCCTGATATAATCTGTGTCCAAACAGAGATCTGTTGTAGAGTAAAAGAGAGTGCTATCAATACTTATCCCAGGGGAGCAGGTGTAACTGAGGACAGTGGCAGGCACGCTGGGATGCGTGGTCACTGCACATATGTCATGGAAATGTCCTTTCCTGCTTTCCTCCTAGAGAGCAGCTAAGAGGGAGATACTGGTCACTTACATAATGATGAAGAGAAGACACCTGGTGAGGGGTCCGTGTGTCACCTTAACAAATCAGTCCTGGCCGAGGCTTCACATACACATGACCACACCAAGTGAGAGGCCTAATTCTCAGAATCCCCACAGACAATTGTTAAAATAAAGAATCTCAGGCCCACCCTTCCCACCATACCACACAGACCACAAGCTCTAGAAAAGAAACCTGCAAATGTATCTGACAGAATCTTTGTGTCATACAAAGTTCTAGCACTCATCTACTGCAATTTAATCTTTTTACAAAATAGTGTAACAGGGAGGTAGTTAGCCTCAGCCTGAATGGCCTTGCCCTTAGTGGCTATGTGAGGTGGGCCCTGGGTGAGCAGCTGAGCTCCCTAAGTCACCTGGCTTTTTGGAGGATGGTGTAATGTATATAAAGAGGTTTGGGCTCTGTCTCCACACAGACTGGGACTTCAATGGGCAGAAGCCATTGTTACTATTTGACTTGTTTAAGGTCAGAGTGCTGGTTTATGGGACAGCTGAGACTGGAATCCTTAAACTATGTCATGTTTTTTGTGTTAATGGCAGGCAGAAGGAACAGAGATCCCAAACTTGTGTACATATTGCTTTTTAAAACCTTTTTTTTTTTGCAGTTTTTGGCCGGTTTTAGCTGGGGGGGTAGGTTTGAACCTGCCACCTCCGGCTGTGGGGCTGGCGCCCTACTCCTTTGAGCCACAGGCACCACCCAAACCTTTGTATTTTGAAATAACTTCAAATTCATAGAAAATTTGTAGGAACAATGTGGAGAACCCCTATATATCCAGACATTGGCCAGCTCTTAACATTTTATGCCACCCACCTGGTCCTCCGCTGTCTATACATATACACACAACTATACACGTTATCTATTACACGTGTTTTCCCCCTAAGCTATCTGGGGGATTACAGACACACCCCATTATCCCTCAATACCCCCGTCTGCAGTCCCTGACAGAGCGCTGTCCTGCCTGATGACAGCACACTGAGTCTCAGGACGTCCACTCGGCTGGCTGCATTGCTGATGGATTCCCTGAGCCCCGTTTGTTGTCTGTTGCTCCAGTATTTTCCTTTATAGACAAAGGAGCTGATCCAGGAGTTCCTACGTTGTGGTTTGTTTTTTGTCTCCTTTGACTTAGAAATGTTTATCTTTCACAGCTTTAGCAATTTTGACAAGCACAGGCCTATTACTTTGTAAAATGCTCTTTTGGGATTGTTCGATGTTTTCTCTTCATTAAATTCAGGTTATGCATTTTTGGCAGGAAGAACAAAATGCTGTGTTTTCTCAGTGTACCCGTGAGGAGGCACACATGTGGACTTGTCACTTGGTAAGAGAGTATTTGCCAGTTTTCTCTACTTTCAAGGTGACTAGTGAGTATTTTGTACTTTTTGAATGAATAAGTGTTAGGTATTTTGTGGGAAGATACTTTAAGACAACACACATATGCTACTTCTTGTTTATTTATTTAGACAGAGTCTCACTTTGTCACCCTGGGTAGAGTGCCGTGGCATATAGCTCACAGCAACCTCCAACTCTTGGGCTCAAGCAATTCTCCTGCCTTAGCCTCCCAAGTAGCTGGGATCACAGGTGCCCACTGTGACATCTGGCTATTTTTTAGAGATGGAGTCTCACTCTTGCTCAGGCTGGTCTTGAACCTGTGAGCTCAGGCAATCCATCCACCTCGGCCTCTCAGAGTGCTAGGATTATAGGCATGAGCCACCATGCTCGGCCCACACATGCTATTTCTTATCCAATTTTCACTTACTCATTTGTAGGATTCGTTGATGATTATTGCCTGAATCAATTATTAGTGTAATTCAGTGTTTTTCAACCGTTTTTTATCTTGTGGCACATTTGAACCTATAGTTAAACTTCTGTGGCACACTTAAATTATATTCATCAAAAAAAAAAGAGAAAGAAATAAAAATAATATACTTACTGTGCTTTTAACTTTTTCTGAAAATAATTTAATTAATGATCTTTAAAATTTTTTCCGGCATACCAGTTGAAAATCACTGGTGTAATTATAAAACAGTTTTAAATTCTATCATTCTTTCTATGTTTATTGCCTGGGATTTGATTATGAGTTAGAACTTTTCTTTCTCCCCTATTTTTTTTTTTTTTTTTGCAGTTTTTTGGCCAGGGCTGGGTTTGAACCCGCCACCTCTGGCATATGGGGCCGGTGCCATACCCCTTTGAGCCACAGGCACTGCCCTTTCTTCCCTATTTATCAGCACAGCCCCAAAGTCTTTTAGTCAATGAGTCATAATGTATGACTACCATTATTGTGGTGCTCAATTTGTCCTAGATGTAGCCAGTGGATGGCCTTTTAAATTGGTTCCTGTGTCTTTTTGACACGTTCCCACAATTTGGGGAGCACAGTTTTCCTTCCTGGGACATAAGATGTACCACATTTATCTTGTACTTTCCCTGCTCCCAGCCTGTATGCAATCAGTCATTTCTCCAAAGAGCTCTGGTTCCTTTTAGCGGAGGATGGTATTTAAAGTCACTGTCTACGCCCCAGGTATATTCACTGCTAGTGGACTATCATTGCTTTTAGGCTGTCTCGGTGGACAGAGCTAAGAGGTAAATGCATGCTACCCATGCACAAATAAACTATGTTAGGAACTATGCATGCATAGCAATTACCAGCAAATCCAGCTCAACGCCATCAGGTTTATTCTCGCCCTTCCTCTTCCCATATTCATAACTACCCTGAGAATGAGAAGCCTGCCTCTAATATATTTACATATTTGTTCAATCTCTTTGTGCTTAATTAAGGATGCAGCCTTGTTTTTTCAAGGGCTGGCTGTAAAACTAAAGCAATCATTCTCTCTCGCTTGAATTGAGTGAATCTTCAAAGCAAGAAGGCAACCACGGCAACCAGGCTGAGCTTTCAGTCTTTTGAAGCAGGAGGTGTCTCAGCAGCAGTGGGCTGCTGTAAGGAAACAGAAGGTAGAGACAGGATAGAACAAACTTCCTAACCATGGAACTTAGAGACTGAATGCAGAACAGAAAATAAAGGGAGAATAATAGCTCACGTTTTAAGCATGGATGACATTAATTTTTACCACTTTTTTTTTTTTTGAGACAGAGACTCAAGCTGTCACCCTGGGTAGAGTACTGTGGCTTCACAGCTCACAGCAACCTCCAACTCTTGGGCTTAAGTGATTCTCTTGCCTCAGCCTCCCAAGTAGCTGGGACTACAGGCGCCCGCCACAAAGTCCAGCTATTTTTTTGGTTGTAGTTGTCGTTGTTTGGCAGGCCCAGGCTGGATTCGAACCTGCCAGCTCTGGTGTATGTGGCTGGCGCCTTAGCCACTGGAGCTACAGGCACCAAGCCAATTTTTACTACTCTTCAAGGTTGATATTATTATTATGCTCTGAGACTTGTTTTTTTTTTTTTTTTTTTTTTCAGATTTGGCCAGGGCTGGGTCTGAATCCACGACCTCCAGCATATGGGGCCAGCGCCCTACTCCTTTGAGCCACAGGCACCACCTATTTCTCTGAGACTTAAAGAAGAAAAGAATTTTGTGACAGCTGCACAGCTCAAGTCCACAACCACTGCTCTATCTGTGATGGGACCTCCAGAATGAGTTCACTAGAATCCCTGGGCTCTGCTGTGTGTGAAAAGAATTATTTGGTGGGATAAAAGAGGGATATCAAAAGGTATAGCTGATTTGGGGAGTGAAGATGATAAGGTTCATTTTGGACAGGATGAGTCAGAGGGGCTGGCAGGGTGGCCAGTTGTATCATCCCCAGACAGGTGGACCCTGCAGAGCTACCCTAACCCTCTCAGGGAGGCCAGGGCTGGTGTTAAGATTCATGGTTCATCTGCTTTGGAGTAAGAAATGTGTAGGGACAATATCACTATGCGAGGCTGTTTGGAGGGGAAGGGAAACAGTGAAGGGCCAAATCATGTTGCATGGAGGGGGTGCTGAAAAGAGAAGGAAGACTCAGTGCAGAAGACAGCTGGGACAAAGGGAGGACCAGGACAGTGGCTGGGCCACAGGAGCTGGGGAAGGTGCTGTGCAATGATTTCCTTAGTCCACTTGAGCAGGGAATATCTTCTGTACTGTAGAAGCCAGAAAGCTCAATACTATATTTTCTAGGTTCCCTTGCAGCTAGATTAGTCATTTTCACTTGGTGTGCTGTGGCACAATGCTGTGCCATGAGAGGATCTTAGGTGCGCCATGAACATTTTTTTCTTTTTTGCAGTTTTTTGACCAGGGCCGGGTTTGAATCCACCACCTCCAGTATATGGGGCTGGTGCCCTACTTCTTTGAGCCATAGGTGCCGCACCTGCCATGAACATTTTTAAAGATCAGTAATTGGCTCAGCGCCTGTGGCTCAAGCGGCTAAGGTGGCAGCCACATACATCTGAAGTGGTGGGTTCGAATCCATCCTGGGCCTGCCAAACAACAATGATGGCTGCAACCAAAAAATAGCTGGGTATTGTGGTGGGCACCTGTGGTCCCAGCTACTTGGGAGGCTGAGGCAGGAGATTCGCTTGAGCCCAGGAGTTAGAGGTTGCTGTGAGCTGTGATGTCACGGCATTCTACCCAGGGCGACAGCTTGAGGCTCTGTCTCAAAAAAAAAAAAAAAATAAAGATCAGTAATTATTATTATTTTTTTTTTTGTAGAGATGGAGTCTCACTTTGTCGCCCTCGGTAGAGTGCTGTGGCATCACAGCTCACAGCAACCTCCAGCTCCTGGGCTTAGGCTACTCTTCTACCTCAGCCTCCTGAGTAGCTGGGACTACAAGTGCCCACCACAAGTCCCGGCTATTTTTTTAGTTGCAACTCGGCCAGGGCCAGGTTTGAACCTGCCACCCTCAGTATATGGGGCTGGCACCCTACCCACAGGTGCCGCCCAAGATTAGTAATTATTTTTGAAAGAAATTCAAAGTGCAGTAACTATTCTTTTTTTAAATTCTTTTTTTGATCAACATAATTTAAGCATGTCATGGACGTTTAACTATACGTTCAAGTGTGCCAGGAGATAGAAAAGGTTGAAAACCACTGGGCTAGAAGGTGTGGATATGACTTAGATTCTGTGAATCAGGTGCATTTGAGGGGCTTTAGAGGAAAGGTAGATAGGAATTCTGCTGCTTTTGCCAGTAAGTAAGGTCAATAATCTGGGTTGTCGGATTTCTGGGGAGAAGGAGGTGCCACAGTGTTTTGCACCGAGGCATCGTTGGGGGACAAGAGACAGAGGTCTGGGAATCTATGTTATTTTTATTTTTTTTTTTTGAGACAGGGTCTCACTATGTCACCCTCGGTAGAGTGCGGTGGCATCATAGCTCACAGCAACCTCTAACTCTTGGGCTTAAGCAATTCTCTTGCCTCAGCCTCCCGAGGCTGGGAGCCACGTTCTGTGTGGGTGGCTCTAGCAGAAGGTTCAGTTGCAGTAGCTTCCTGATCTCAGGATCCTAGTCAAGGCAATATGTTCCCGAAGTCAGTGGTTCCAGGGGTGGCCTCTTGAATACTCATCTCCCATTGTGGGAGCGGATGCAGCTCCCCTATCTGCTGTGACTTTTGAGTCATTCATGAAGGCTCAGTGCAGCGGTTCTCAACCTGTGGGTCGTGACATCTTTTTAACAATGAAAATACATTGAGGCATTAGGAACATTGAGAACCACTGTCTGGAGCAAGCTCTTCCAGTGCTTTCAACAATGTACGTAAGTGCACTCCTGGTCTAGATGAAAGATATGAAGGCAACACAAACCTTTTCTGGGCCACATCAAGGAGTTAAGGAGAGGGTGATATCACCCATGATTTTCAGGAAGCTGGTAATTAACAATGATGGTGATGCCGTTCATATCAAACACCATTTCAAGCCAGGTGCGGTGGCTCATGTCTATAATCTAGTGACTCCAGAACCTGAGGCTGGATGATCACTCGAGATCAGGAGTTTGAGATCAGCCTAAGCAACATAACAAGACTCTATCTCTAAAAAATATAAGAAAAATTAGGTGGGTGTGGTGGCACATGCCTGTAGTCCCAGAGACTCAGGAGGCTGAAGTGGGAAAATTGCTTGAACCCAGGAGTTCAAGGTTGCAGTGAGCTGTGATCATGCCACTGCACTCTAGCCTCGGTGAGACCTTGTCTCTAAAAAACACACCATTTTCATCTCTAGCACACTTGGTGCTTTTAAAATTCTGCTACATTGGATGGCGCCTGTGGCTCAAAAGGGTAGGGTGCCGGCCCCATATGCCAGAGGTGGTAGGGTTCAAACCCAGCCCCGGCCAAAAAAAAAAAAAAAAAAAAATTCTGCTACATTTCCATTTCATTCCTTCCCGTTCAGAATATGAACAGATCATTTTTCCCACAGAAAGTAGGTTTCAAAGGTTTTTATTGACTATTTTCTTTATCTCTTTCCTAAAATATCATCTGAATATCATAGATTCAAACATTTAAATTTGGAGCACTTAAGATGTGTACAGAAGAGACAACTGATGAATCATCTTTCTGTTCATAATACTGCCCAAAATAACATTTTTTAAAAAGTAGCTAAAAAATACTGTTTTGAAATGGTCAACATGTCCGTTTTGTGTTGAAATTTGTCTACAAACTAAGCATTTTGGTTGAAAATTAGAACACGCAAAGACCAGCTGACCATTTCAGAAATCTTATGTGTATATTTATAACATTTTAATAGCTTTTCTATTTATAAAACACAGCTATTTTACTAGCTATTCATATTTCCTTGCCAGTTCTATTTGGTCCCTGTAAAGATATATGGAAAAATATATCCCCTTGGTCCTGGCCAACAATTTGTATGAGTAATAATAAAAATTTATTTTAAAAAGTACTTGCGCTCTCTTCTTCCTCTCTTCTCCCTCTCTCTCTCTCCCCTTTTCTCTCCTCCTTAGTGCTGCTCTGCAGCCTCCCTCCCCCACAATAAAGACCTTTCCTACAAGCAAAAAAAAAAAAAAAAAAAAAAAAAAATACTTGCATAGTATTCTGAGTTTAGCATGTTATTAGAAAGGTTGCCTATTAGATTTTTTTTCCCCTGAGATTTGTTCTTTCAGAAAATGCTAGAAACTCAATACTTCAACTCTTTTTTTTTTTTTTTTTTTTTGTTTTTTGGAGTAAGAAATACAAGAGACAAATTGGCAGAAATACATAGGTAGGGGAGTGGGTGCAGGAGTAGGCAAAGACCTCAGACCACAACATAGGCCTCGAATCTTCCCATTATTTCAGACAGCAGCAGCAGTGGCCAATAGAGCTATGGGGTAAGCAGGGATCACTTCATGAGAGACTTTAGGACTGTGAACAGTAGGTTTTTAAAAAGGGTAGGGAGGCTGGATGTGGGGGCTCATACCTGTAATCCCAGCACTCTGGGAGGCCCAGGTGGGTGGATCGATAGAGCTCAGGCGTTCGAGACCAGCCTGTGCAAGAGTGAGACACCATCTCTAAAATAGCCAGGCATTGTGGTGGGCACCTTTAGTCCCCAGCTACTCGGGAGGCGGAGGCAGGAGAATCACTTGAGCTCAAGAGTTTGAGGCTGCTGTGAGCTGTGATGCCAGGGCACTAAACTCTGGGTGACAAAGTGAGACTCTGTCTCAAAAAAAGAAAAAAGGGTAGAGATCTCACTAACTAAAAAGGATGTAGGGCAGAGGTATGAGGAAAACAGAATTCAACAGCTTGCAACTACTGGCCAGAACACACAGGGTAGGGGAGGTAACAGATGACCACAGGTTCACAGCCACACAGAAGTGAAAGCTCACTCGCCACTGTTATTATGTCCAGTAAGAACAGAAATTATGCGGAAAGTGTTACTCACTGGTTGGTGTGTATCTGTGACAAAATGAAAGAAGACCAGGGGATTTTTCAAGTTAAATTTATTCATATTTTAAAATTCTGAGGCACATTCTTTTTAAGAGATAAAATGCTACTTGTTTTATAAAATCATGCTGACGGACCTCAGTTCGGGTTTCCCTGGAGGCAGACCCGATGATGAGGATTTGGGTACGAGCAGTTTATTTGGGAGGTGAAGGGGACTCCAGTAAGAATGTGGAATGTCACCAAGCCAGCTGCCATGGTGACTGACAGCAGCTTAATCTAGAGGACGCCCTGGAGACTATAAATGCACTCATAACAGCACACCTGAGGCAGGAGGAGGCTGGGCCCCATTTACAGACTGTCATTGGATGCTGCTTCTTGTGGGGGTGCTTCCCTGGCACTCCTGGCTGCCACACACTTCGACAGTGTTGGTCTTTGATAAAAGCCCCCGGATGTACAGCCTGAGGGAACTGGCCACTGAACGTGGCCTTGCGAGTAATTTTATTTTTACTGCTCTTACACCGGGAAAATGATGTTAGTTGTGGATGTTGGTCCCCCACTTACCTTTTCCAATTCTTCCATCTGGAGAGGCAAGGACGATTCAAGGACTAGCAGGAGAACACTGCAGGGAGTCCTTTCCAACCTTCACATCCAACAGGGGCCTCCAGATTCCTGGCTTTGGGCTCTCTTTTCTGCTATCATCTCTTGGAAAAGCAATTCCACTCGGGGAGGAAGAGGAATCACTGGGTAGACACAGCTGGGATAGGATCTGCCTAACTGTCCTCTTGGCGATGTGCTCCAGACTTCCATGCACCTCCCAGAGGGTGGCCAGTGTCAGCAGCAACTTCTGCAAAGGCCATCACCCATCCCTGGATTTGCAGCTGACAGATGTCATGAAGGATGTCACAGAATGGCTCCAAATATTAACATATGAGAATAGTAACCAACATTCTTTTTGGAAAGAAAAGCTTTTGGGAGAGGTGGAGGAAGGGGAAGTGATTATGAAATTAAATAGTGATACATAACAACTTTATGAAACTCTGTTATTTGTAAAACTGTTCTAAAGAAGTAGTTCATATTGCTCTAGCTTGCTTAGTATACTATTACCTTGTATAGACACCTTATTAAAAAAAAAAAAAACTCATGGCACTCAAGGCCACTTTTAGAGAAACAGTGAAGTTCTCCCTCAGTGGGGCAGATTCCTGCCACTCTGGCCTCTCAAAGGCCCTGTCTTCCACAAATATCTCATACTAAAGACAAAAAGTTCCAACTTTTATTGAACAATTACTAATATGTTAGAAACTTTACTCTAGTTCAACCTTAATAATTACTAAGACAGGCCAGGTCCAGTGGCTTGTGCCTATAATCCTAATCCTAGCATTTAGGGAAGCTAAGATGGGAGGGTAGCTTGAGACCAGCCTGAGCAAGTGTGGTGAGACCCTGTACCTACAAAACATTGAAAACTCGCTAGGTGTGGCAGCATATGCCTGTAATCCCAGCTACTCAGGAGGCTGAGGCATGAGGATCAATTTAGTTCTAGGAGTTTGAGGTTCCAATGAGCTACCATGACACCCCTGAACTCTGGCTGGAGCAATAGAGCAAGATCCTGTTTAAAAAAAAAAAAGGCTCGGTGCCTGTGGCTCAAGTGGCTAAGGTGCCAGCCACATACACCTGAGCTGGCGGTTCAAATCCAGCCCAGCCCGTAAACAACGACTGCTGCAACCAAAAAATAGCCGGGCGTTGTGGGGCTTGCCTGTAGTCCCAGCTACTTGGAAGGTGGAGGCAGGAGACTCACTTTAGCCCAGAAGTTGGAGGTTGCTGTGAGCTGTGATGCCACAGCACTCTACCCAGGGCGACAGCTTGAGGCTCTGTCTCAAAAAAAACTTGACTGAGACATCCTCATGAGCCGGGCATTATTTTCCCATTTAGGGATGAAAAAAATCCAGACGTGGAGAACACAATTTACCAAGCCTCTAATATTAGCAGCAGACCGGTATTCTAACTAACCTGAGTTAATTCTTCAGCATTTTTCTTTTTCTTTTTTGAGACAGAGTCTCACTGTGTGGCCCTCAGCAGAGTGCCATGGCGTCATAGCTCACAGCAACCTCAAACTCTTGGGCTTAAATGATTCTCTTGCCTCAGCCTCCCAAGTGGCTGGGACTACAGGCACCTGCCACAACATGTGGTTATATTTTGTTGTAGTTGTCATTGTTGGTTGGCTGGCCTGGGCTGAGTTCAAACCCACCACCTTCGGTGTATGTGGCTGGCGCTGTAACCACTGTGCTGCGGTCTCTGAGCCTTCAGCACTTTTCTAATGCTTCCAATGTTAGCCCCTGTCTTTTGATCCTCTCTCTTTGGTCTTTTGCCAGTTATCAGAGATCCAGTAATTCAGAAATGACTGTCAGTCTTAATTTAATTGTTTTAGTGGGGTTTTTTGTTAATGTTTTGAGATGTCACCCAGGCTGGAGTCCAAATGGCATCATCATAGCCCACTGCAACTTCAAACTCCTGGGCTCAAGCAATCCTCCCAAGTGGCTGGGACTACAGGTGCACACTGCCATGCTTGGCTAATTTTTCTGTTTATTTATTTATTTATTTTTGTGGAGATGGGGGTCTCACCATGCTGTGCAGGCTGGTCTGGAGCTCTTAGCCTCAGTGCTCCCACTTTGGTCTCCCAACAGTGCTAGGATTACAGGCATACACCACAACACCTGGCCTTTAGTGTATATTTTTAAACAGCAATTTAATTTTTTTATCTTTTGAACTTTATCAATCATGGTACTAATTTCTAGAATTACTTTTTAGTCAGGCGTTGTGACAGCTGCTTGTAGTCTTAGCTATTTGGGAGGCTGAGGCAAGAGAATAGCTTGAGCCCAAGATTTGAGGTTGCTGTGAGCAATGACGGCACAGCACTCTAAGGAGGGCAACAAAGTTAGACTGTTTCTCAAAAAAAAAATTACTTTTGATCTCAAAAACTGTCACCAAATTTATTGACCTAAAAATACAAGAAAAAATCAAGTTAAGAACTACTAAGAAAATTTTATTTGTAATAAACTTTTTTTTTTTTTTTTTTGAGACGGAGCCTCAAACTATCCCCCTGGGTAGATTGCCATGGCATCACGCTCACAGCAACCTCCAACTCCTGGGCTCAAGCGAGTCTCCTGCCTCAGCCTCCCAAGTAGCTGGGACTACAGGCGCCCGC
>NW_003852437.1:11411234-11415833 GCF_000181295.1 Otolemur garnettii | reverse complement strand
ACAGCTTGTTAATCCATTCCTGAGTTGATGGGCATTTAGGTTGTTTCCACAACTTGGTGATTATAAATTGAGCTGTGATACACATTCTAGTATAAATGTCTTTATGATAAAATGATTTTAAAAATACATATTTTTGAAATCTGATCCAATATTTCATCATGCTTTTTAATGTTCAATGCACAAAATAGATGCAGGCCAATAATCAATTTCTATCAGTTAAAAAAAATGAAGAATGCAAAAAGCTGAATTTGTTGGTGATTGTTAAAACTTACTTTAATATGCAATAATTTACTTGTATAAACTGTGCCATGTATGTGTGCAGGTTTAACTTTAATCTTGTGTGTGGGGGAGTTAGATAGCATCTGAAGCACTCCATCAGGCGGCTGGGCAGATGCTGGCAACTCTGCCATCGGAATCCAACTACCGGGCTCATTAGCACAAGGGCTGTTAGTAATTTTTACTGGTGAATGCAACCTGAAAAGTGGTTACCTAGAAAGATTTTTAGAAGCAAAATGTATGAAATATGAGGTGTAAGAATCTGGCAGATCCTGAGAGCTACTGCCTTTTTTTTTTTCAGACAGGGTCTTGCTGACATCACCATAGCTCACTGCAACCTCCAACTCCTGGGCTCTAATGATCCTCCTGCCTTAGCGTCCCAAATTAACTAGGACTATAGGTGTATACTGCCATGCCCAGCTGATTTTTCTTTCTCTTTCTTTTTTAGATAGTTTTACTTTGGCGCCTTTGGTAGAGTGCTATCGCATCATATCTCACAGCAACCACCTCAAACTCTTGGGCTCAAGCAATTCTCTTGCCTCTAGTCTCCCAAGTAGCCGGGACTACAGGTGCCTGCCACGACACCCATATATATATACATATACATACATACATATATATATATATGTGTATATATATATTTTAAAGATATGGGATCTTGCTCTTGCTCAGTCTGGTATCAAACTCCTGAGCTCAGGCAATCCACTCACCTCAGCCTCCCAGAGTGCTAGGATTACCGGCGTGAGCCACTGTGCCTGGCCTTTTTTTTTAGTCTTGATCTATTGCCCTGGCTGGTCTTATTCTCCTGACCTCAAGAGATCTTCCTGCTTTAACTTCCCAAAGTGCTAGGATTATAGGTGTGAGCTACCATGCTTGGCCAAGCTAATGACTTTTGATTAGTATCACAAGTCTAGAGCAATCCATTCCTATAACCATCCTCCTCTTACCTCCACCACACATTTAAGACTCTGTTGCTTGGGCCAGGCAATTAGGTTAGCTAATTCTGCTTTTGGAATACCACTGTTTCTGCTTTAAGGTGAATCTTTTAGTCAAGGTGTTCACGGGATTACTCATGAGTATAGGAAGAATTTCCCCCAGCTTTCCAGAATCCCTGCTTGCTAATAAACTTGTCATTCAAAAAACTGTTTTAGATTTGCTTCTATTACTGTAACACCAGGTAGTGAGGTTGTGCAGGACACATACAACCTTCCCTTGTAATAGCTTGAGGCTACCACCAAATAGATCTGTGATTGGTGAATGTCCACATTGGCCTAGACAGTCTGCAATGGTAGGCTGTAATGGCAGAAAGGAAACTAAACACCCATTCTCTCTCATTTCATGGGAGAGTCCTATGTGATCCCCAAGCACTTCCTTTAACATAGTGCCAGTATTGAAAACCTCGTTAAGGTTAGCTGGTGAATACAGATTTTCAAGAGCTAGACAAAAAGCAATCTAGTGATGGTAAAGGTCAAGGTCATTCTCTGGCAGTGTTGCTCTTAACAAAATATAGTTAAGAATTTTATGCCATTTCTAATTAAATGTTGATTAATAAGAAGTCTTTCAGTTTGTCCAGGCAGCTGGCACACACCTATAACCCTAGCACTCTGGGAGGCTGAGGCAGTAGGATTGCTTGAGGCTCATGTATTTGAGAACAGTCTGAGTAAGAGCAAGACCCTGACTCTGCAAAAAACCCAGAAAAATCAGCCAGGCATGGTGGTGTGTACCAATAATCCCTTTATGCCACTGCATTCTTGCCTGGGACACAGAGGGAAACCTTGTCTCCAAAAAAAAAAAAAAAGGCTCAGCGCCTATAGCACAGTGGGTACTGCACCAACCACGTACACAGAGGCTGGCGGGTTAGAACCCGGCCCGGGCCAGCTAAATAATGACAACTGCAACAAAAAATAGCTGGGCATTGTGGCAGGTGCCTGTAGTCCCAGCTACTTGGGAGGCTGAGGCAAGAGAATGGCTTGAGCCCAAGAGTTTGAGGTTTGCTGTGAGCTGTGACACCATGGCACTCTACCAAGGGCGACATAGTGAGAGTCCATCTCAAAAAAAAAAAAAAGAAAGAAAAAAGAAAAAAAGAGGAAAACTTAGCCAAAAGAGAACCACTGCACTAAATTATAAATAAATCTATTACAAGAAGCTGGGGAAATGTCACTGAGGTTAAATGAAGGATAATTTGAAAACTCAAGAAGTTATGTGAGAAACCTAAAAGTAAAACTATGTCAAACATTTTATTTGATGTTTGTTTCATGCTAGGCTGATTTATACAAATAAAACAACTTTGTTGAACAGATTCTTTTTTTTAATATGACGGTGTACATGGACAACTGAGAATAGAGAAACGGCCCAAATTAATGTTTCAACAAATTACAAGCTGTTACTAAAGACCATATGTCAGGATTTAAAAAAAATAGTTCAACAGGTGAATAGTCTCTCATTCAATCTAATAGATTAACCAATCCCTCTTTTAATAAAACCAACACATCATAACAGTATCAATTTTCCTTTTAAACACTCCACATAAAAACACGTGTTCCCTCTTCTACATTTAATCATTAGTAGTCTCTAAAATGGTAAAATAAAACTGAACGTATATTAGCAAATGAAAGTGCAAGTTTGTACAGCGAGGCTCAGCAGCAGAAGTGACGGACAAGAATGAAAGGTGAAAAGCTGATGGACGCTACAGAGTGAGGACTTCCATGAAGGTCCGTGTCCTGTGCACCAAACACAGTCAACAGTCCAACGTTTTCTCATTGCTCTTAAACGAGCAAAACCAAATTCTTTTTTTATTTAAAGAAATATTAAATCTTTATTCCCCCTCCCCCACATAATTTGTCATCAGGTAAGGCAAAGATAAGTCCCACCATCACTGGGGACAGCAGCAACATACAGACTTCAGCAATAGCCCTGAATCATCAGTAACATTCTCTCACGGCAACATTAGAAGGAATGCATCTAATAAATCAAATTGCCAGTGGTGTCGCATTGTTCTAATTTATTTGATTAGTTTATCTGGAAAAGCTTTATAAATACTTTAAGAGGACAAGGCATTATTTCCTTGCTCTGAAAAAATATCTTTTCACATTTGAAAACTTTTTCGTATGTGTTTGCAAAAGGAGTTGCAAGAAGAATGTGCCAGCTGGGTTTAAAGAATGTCCATGTACAAGATGCATTTACAAGAACCTGGTCATCTGCCTATAATTTGCCTCTACAAATAGAGCTCTTTGCAATAATATTTAAACAAACAGGCTTAATTTTACTTTCTCCTATTCATTCTACTTGTAGAGCAAAGAGGTACTTATTTTTCAAGTATTATATTGTAAAAGGTAAAATTTTTTTTGCCAATTTTACATGTTAAGCTTTTAAGACCAAAATATCTATATGAAAAAAAATCATGCCTAGTCAGCCCATTTCTTTTATAACCAAATGCTCTTGTCTTTTAAAGAATGCAGAAAAAATATTGATTTGCTAAGAAGGAGCACACCAGAGAAAGCTATTTTAAAGTATCAAAGAATGAGAAGCATTTCTTTCTTTCTATTGATGAAAATTATTAGAAAAGCTACCCAGTCTATTGTCTGTAACTGGTTTTAATAAAGTCTTTTCAAAATGACGGTCAAGAAGTCTTTAGAAAACTGGAAGAGGGGGACGCTCCTTGATAGCATGAAGGGAATTCCATTAGTTGTAGAAATTCTTATTAAATTTCTGCTTTGGTTCTTCAGAAGAAATGCTCATATAACTTCTATATGAAGAGATGGAAAAAACAGATTAATATGATATTTATAAAAAATCTTAAAGAAGACTATAATAATGTCTTATATTTCTAAAATTTCAAAACGTTGTGACGTGTATATGTTGTCTTATATGAGAATAAATAATTTTGTCAGTAGTGATAGTAAGAGGTAAAATGAAAGAATAGGTAACTTTTTTAAGACTCACAACCTTGTATTGAAGTGAATTCTGTTATTAACAGGAAAATACATGCCCTTTTACTTCAATGTAGGCAATACACGTATCATTTACTTTTCTTTTTTTTTTGAGACAGAGACTCAAGCTTTCCCCCTGGGTAGAGTGCTGTGGCATCACAGCTCACAGCCTCCTCCAACTCCTGGGCTCAAGCGAGTCTCCTGCCTCAGCCTCCCAAGTAGCTGGAACCACAGGTGCCCACCACAACGCCCAGCTATTTTTGGTTGCAGCCGTCATTGTTGTTTGATGGGCCTGGGCTGGATTTGAACCAGCTACCTTAGGTGTATGTGGCTGGCACCTTAGCCACTTGAGCCACAGGCACCGAGCCCATTTACTTTTCTTTTTTTTTTTTTT
>NW_003852437.1:11405365-11410835 GCF_000181295.1 Otolemur garnettii | reverse complement strand
TGGGACCACAGGCGCCCGCCACAACGCCCGGCTATTTTTTTTTCGGTTGCAGCCGTCATAGTTGTTTGGCGGGTCCGGGCTGGGGATTAGAACCCGCCACCTTAGGTGTACGTGGCTGGCGCCTTAGCCAGTTGAGCCACAGGCGCAGAGCCCCCATTTACTTTTCTAAAGTGCATACATAGCACATACTTGTCTTGGAGGTTAGGATCATTTCTTTTGTATCCTCAGTACTTGATGCTTAGGGCTCCAAATATATGTTGGAGGTTAAAAATTAATGTTTGTCAATAACGAGTCACAACCCCAAGAGAACCCTTATACCACACAAGATAATAGAGACTGGACCATTTTTTTCAGAGAAGGTTTGGAAAGGTGGGAACGGTAAGAACAGAATGACAGATAACACAGAAAAGGTGATTTGAGCCCTGGAAAGTGAAGCAGAAAATCATTTGAAAGTTCCTTCCTTCCCATGAATCTGTGACATGAGGTAAAGTAGGAAGCTTCACTCAGTGTGTCTCCACTAACATGCCATTATCAGTCAGACTGGGCCCAAAGGCTTAGGAATCAGAAACTCAGACCAGGGGAAGGATCTCACAACCTCCTTTCACAGTCTACACTTCAATACAGTCAAGTTCCATTCCCAAGGTCAGTACATTAATGGAGGAAAAGAGTAGCTTCATCCAGATGGGTGGTTCATGTTGGACTTTGCAGCCTATTACAAGTTTGTCACAGGTTCAGATGGATTCTAAAAGACAGAACGATTTGACCACAAATAATTTTACACTGACTGTATTTAAATGCCCTGGATTTGGCCAGTTCTGATTGTTATAGTATAAAGAGATACTGGTCAGTACATGAAAGTCTCTGCTGGGCAGAGAAGTTGACAAGATTTAAACAGGTTTGAAAAAAGAGGGAGCTGGGATTAATCTTGAGACTGATGGGATTATACTGCTGAGCTGCTAAGACTACTGAGTTAGTATTAGTTGATGTTAGTTCTTATTTTTTTGGGTCCTGCAAAGCTATTTTATTCTTTTTGCACTTTAGAAAGTGCAAAAAGACTTCAGGTCAAAAGTGAGTCAGAGGAACAGGGAATACGAGAGTCACAGGCAGTTTCGACAGCAACTACAGTCACTCCTTGGACTTCAGTGTGCGTGACTGGTTTGGAGTTCTGTTCTCATTGTCCAAATTACAACCATACATCATGTTACATTTTAAAAGGATAGTAATACCTGGGTTGCCAAAATCAAATAAGAGAAAAAGGGTAGAACATGATGGCGGTCTTCAAATAATCTGAATAATCTACAAGCCATGCACAGTCTTTTCCACTGTGGCTTACTTAGTCCCTTGAAGGACATAGTGTGACTACAGAAGGTAACAGTTCATTCCCTCTGAGGTGTCACATATTTCTGATGATTACAGGAGAGAGTTTGAGGCAAGCTTACCTGCGGTCTGCTGTGTTTGAACACCATCTACCTGAGGCAGGGGCCCAAGTGTCCCTTCATTATCAAAGGCCAAAATTGGATTCAAAGGAATTTCTGGGCTCTCACTATTGGTGACTTCTAATCTGGATGGTTTAGATCCAATGGGCAAGTCTATAATTTCTTCAAAATTTTCATTCTGAACAGATACTCCATTTTCATTTGGCTGTTTTTCCAAGTTGGGAGTGCTGAGGAATTTGAAAATTCAAAATTAAAATGAGTTAGCATTAAAATTGGAAAACACATTTTTTTGACAATATGCTTTATAATAAGTATATAATCAAAAATTTACAATAAAAAGGCCAGAGTAATGGACCACATCATTAATAAAAATGGTGATTAGTGAGATATCAGTATTTTAAATTCTTACTTAAGAAAAATTCTGTTCTGTTATAGAATTTATGAAATAGAACAAGTTGTCAATCAGCAGATCATCGATCGAAATAAGTCATTAGCAGCAGTTAATGAGAATCTTTGCTTCAAAGATTCAGAGGATGATAATTCAGAGAGGGACAGTAAACAAATCATACAAAAATCAAACAAGTTCCAAGAGATGTTGCAGACTACACATGTGATCTCTTGATCTCTGGTCTGGTCCTGTGTTTTTCTCAATAGGCTATTTTGTAGACTCCCTGGCTATTCAAATTCTAGTACTTCCTCAATGTCTCCTGCCTCCTAAAGCACTGACATAATTTCACATATAAATTGTTGAAGACCAAACCTGGTCCCAGCCAAAAACTGCAAAAAAAATAAAAAATTTAAATATGTAGATAATATTTGTTTGGAAATGCAAATCATAAAAATAATCCCTTGAGGATAAGAGGGAAAACCATTAAATGAGTGACAATGAAGGCAATTTGTAAAAGCGGTGGGTTTAAAAAACTGTAAACTGAACTATCCTTAAAAGACAGAGAACTATCAGCCATAATGAAAGGCATCTTGAAATCGTCACATACTGTGTCTTGTCTTCATCAGGTTAAATATATTCAAAGAAAACTAATAAATTACTCCCAGTAATATTCTTTAATAGCCACACTAAAATCTTACCATCATATTTAAAGACTCAAAAAAAGGGTATTTCCTCTGTCTCAGAGTACAGATTTACCAGTTTTACCAAAAATAAATCATGATATTAAAACAATACAGTTGTGATGGAGTTGGTAGGGTAAAAACAGTAGTGCTTTCTTTAATGTGTGCCTGAGAAAACTCACCTCTCCGTGGTCACTTTTGATTGGGGTGAGATAACCACACGTGGGCTGGCCACTGGTTCTCCATTTCCTGGAGAGTTTGTCATACATGGAAGTGCAGGTACCTCTGGGCATAGCAAAGGCAAGAGAAGAAAGGGTTACTAAAATTCTATGAACAGAGCCAAACCCCAGAGTGCTCAATCTATGTCCTGGCTCTGCTACTTACCAGTTGTGAGACCTTGGGCACATCACTCAAACTCTTTGTGCCTCAGCCTCCTCATCCCTAATAGCACCTATCCCATAGGATACTATGAGGATCAAATGTTTTAACACATGCAAAGTATACAGAACCATGCCCAGAACATTATCAAGGTCAAAATAAACACTATTTTTGCTTGTACTAAATTGGTTCTGGACATATATGATATTGAAACCAAACTAATTAATGAAGATAGCGGTAAGCTGACAACCAAGATGGCCATGAATACATCTTTACTGAAGGATTCAGAGCAAATCACCATGGACCATAATAAGTATTAAAAATATTTTTAAAAATTCAGTTCAGTTCCAGTCATACTTAGAATAACAGGGATTTCATGAATGGAAGGCCAGAGAGCTGTGCCTAACTGTGCCACCTTGTCAGTCAATGCTCAATGCTGGAGTCCAGTTCAAACCCACAATATTGATGACTGACTCTGAAACCTGGGACAGGTAAAGTCCTGTAAATCTTCACAGAGGTCAGAATTTTAGAGCAGTCTGTGGCAGTTTATGATTTCAGCCTGAGGTGAGAGAAAAACTGAAATACTTCTAAGATAGTGTTCTTTCACAACTTGGCACAAATTCAGTAAAACTGCCAGAGGTACAAAAGCAAGGAAGTGACTGAGAATTTTAAAACTGCTTAATTTTGTAACAGGCAGCCTCTGAGAACACACCTGATAGATGTGTAAACTCGCGTGTCTGCCTGCTCTAGTATTCTCTTTGTATCATTGGTAACACCATTGAGCCCTCAGCCAGATGCGGGACTGGGAGAAAAGGAGTATTTGTCAGGCACAGATCATCTACAAGCCTCTTACTTTGGCAGTTTATTTACATAAGTGTTGATAACCCAGGTGTATCGATCAAGTTTTACCTTCCCTCTTGCTTTTGTTCATTCTTGGTTGACAAAGAATAGTGAAAGAATAGATACGGGAATAACGAGGAAAATGAAAATAAGCAAGCAAGCAAGCAAACAAAAAGCCTGGCCATGTACAAGCTACTGCATCAGCCCCTCATATAATCCTGAGCTGGTGCAATCTAAACTGATCATTCTGGTAACTCATGGGTTCTATGCCTATTTACAGCCTGTATCTAATGACAATGTACTTGAAATGCAGTGGGGTAAATATGCAGCCATTAGGACTATTCCCCAGATAAATACATCTAGGGTATCTTTAAAAGAACATGAAAAGGAATCGTGACACACAGAAACTAGATTAGCCTCTATTGAAATAAAACCAAATCCCCAAATACCAATAACACTTTGCATTTGAAAACTCCTAATATTTAAACACATAAGCCATTTGATTTGATCTTTATTTTATTTATTTTTTTGAGACAGAGTCTCACTTTATCACCCTGGATAGAATGCTGTGGCATCACAGCTCATAGCAACCTCTAAATCCTGGGCTTAGGTGAGTCTCTTGCCTCAGCCTCCTGAGTAGTTGGGACTACAGGCGTCCGCCACAATGCCTGGCTGTTTTTTTGTTGTAGTTTGTCTGAGGCCGGGTTTGAACCCACGACCCTCGGTATATGGGCTGGCGCCCTACTCGCTGAGCCACAGGCGCAGCCCTGATTTGATCTTTAATCCAGCTTTGTGAGGTACTCTAGCTTTTGTTTGTAAACAGAAAAAGAAAATGAGGTACTTCTGGTCCTTTCTTTTCATATTGACATGGCAAATCACCGAGTGGTGATATACACTGTCATGTATACATACAATCATGAAGACCACATGGGATCACAGAAGCAACAGAATTAGGAACTGATGACCTTGGCCCCAGCTGCATTAGCCTGAGCCGAATCTGTTCTTGGACCTGAGTGCCCTGGGGCAGGTTCATGCTGAATCCCAGTATCTACAATAAGGTCTGGCAGGAAGAAGGGCCCAAAATGCTCCTTGACTCCATGAGAAAGCAACCTCTACCTCACCAGGCTGTAGTTAGAATTAAATAAGAAAATGTATGAGAGATGCAACTAACACAAAAGGGACTCTAATCAGTACTGATTGAATCCGGGTACAAAGGCCAATTCCACTGTTATTTAAACTGTATTTGGCCTATGATCACTAAGAAATCAATAGTATCTAACCCAAGGCTATATATACCACATTAAACAACTTTCTAGTGAAATTTCAAGGTCACTATACATTATATGCCTGAAAACAGCACTATGGATCCCCAAAATATGTACAATTATTACTTGTCAATTAAAAAAAGAAATTTCAAAATGTTTTTAATTTTAACTTTATTCGGAAGTCACAACTAAAAGAAATAACATTTAAACCTTTATCTGAGAGCTGCTATAAGTACAGATTGTTAAATGTGCAAATTTAAAGTTTGAAAGCAGAAATAGAAATTACATGCTACATAGTAGACAGTTGATGATGAAATTTAATAAATGCAAAGGAAATTCTGATAGTTTATGTATATGTAAATATATATGCGGATGCATACAAATGTACATTTTTTTTTTTTTTTGAGACGGAGCCTTAAGCTATCCCCCTGGGTAGAGTGCCATGGCATCACAGCTCATAGCAACCTCCAACTCCTGGGCTCA
>NW_003852437.1:11394608-11404855 GCF_000181295.1 Otolemur garnettii | reverse complement strand
AAAAAAAAAAAGAAAATGTGAAAAAAAAATTCTAGCAGAGGCCAGGCGTGGTGGCTAACACCTGTAATCCTAGCACTCTAGGAGGCCAAGGCGGGTGGATTGCTTTAGCTCACAAGTTTGAGACCAGCCTGAGCAAAAGCGAGACCCAGTCTCCACTAAAAATAGAAAAACTTAGGCAAGAGGATTGCTTGAGCCCAAGAGTTGGAGGTTGCTGTGAACTATGATGCCAAAATACCCTACTTAGTGTGACAGCTGGCGATTCTGTATCAAAAAAAAAAAAAAAGAAAAACCTAGCAGAAATGTTTGAGAGACTTTACATAATAGGAAAATTTGTGGACTATATGAGAGATACCTAAGTTTCTTTTTTTGGCATCTTTTTCATCCGTTCATGAATATCTTGGTGTCTAGAGAGTTGGTTCAAAAATTTTATATTTACACTGATTTAGAGTTTACTGATAGAAATACCTGTTCCTCCAGTGAGAGCTCCCTTGGCTAAATCACCATTTCTCTGATCAATAGTTTTCTACAAAAAAGAAAAAAAAGACTCGTAAAAACTAAAGTTACAAGGGGTAATAAAAACAGAGCATACAAGAGTTAGAAAATGCCATCTCAATACCTTATCTGTCCCTTCTGTTCTCCTGGTTCTTTTCATAATCTCCTCAAGTCGCTACAAGAGAGGAAGAATGGAGCAAGACTATCAGATACAGCAAAACAAACAAACAAACAAACAAACAAACAAAAATAGCCTGGCACATTTTGCCAATGAAGTAAGTAGCTGGTTATAAAAACATGTCTGTTATTTTGAGAAAATACGTATACATTACTTTGTCTTAATGGTAGTTATTCAAAAAGTTGGAACTGGCCTAAGCTACATGAAGTGGAAGAAACCGTTTTTGGTGAAGGCTAATCTTTGAGAGTGATTTCGTTGGAGCAGATTATTAATACTAGGAGCCGCCTGAGTGTTTCTGGAAAGGGCAGAACACATTTGTTTTCTGACGGCCTGTTTCCTAGTGTCAGTACTTAGGCAGCTGCAGTCTAGGAGACAATCAGAGCATCTGTGCGGAAGGCTTGTGAGATGTGGCTACCTTCTTCCTCTCCAGGCGCTCCTGTTCTTCTCTCTGGAAATGCTTCTCCCGTTCCTGCCGGACCCTCTCGGCTTCTTCTCGAACACGAGCTTCTTCTTCTTTCTGAAAATAGAAAGTCAGTATCTACTTCTGACAGGCAGGTCTGGTATCCAGTCTCTGGGGACACGCAGAGGTAACAGCAGGAGGGGAAGTGAGAACACAGTACCTCCCAAATAGTGATGCCTTCAACACTTTCCTCTGCTCATCTGAGATGAATCTCTACCCATCTTTTTTTTTTTTTTTTTTCCAGTTTTTGGCCGGGGCTGGGTTTGAACCTGCCACCTCTGGTATATGGGGCCAGGGCCCTACTCCTTTGAGCCATAAGTGCTGCCCAAATTTCTACCCATCTGAAGCGGGGGGGCTGCACTCAGCGGCCTGCTCTGCAGGCCCGCGCCCCTCACCTGTCTCTGGACACGCTCCATCTCCTCCCGTTCGCGCTGTTCTCGCTCTTCTGCTTGTCGGCGCAGCAGCTCCTCCTTCTCCCTGGCTTGCTCAGCTTCCAGCCGTCGGGACTCTTCTTCACGACGAGTTCTCTCTTCAGCCACCCTTTGAGCCAATTCCTCCTTCTTTTGTCTGCAAAAAGACAAAAACAAAACAAAGACCCATATAGACCCATATAGAATTCCTTGAAGAGAGGCCTGAGTTTGTGGCTATTCCAAGGTCAGTTTGTTCAAAGGTCTGACAGAAAAATTTCCACCGGACATACTCAACACGAGTAACCTCTTGGCTGCGAACACCACTTTTAGCAGAGACAGATGTTCACTTGTTAAGAGCCAGGCCTGTACGCACGTGGTGCTTCTGAGGCCTCAGCAGGCAAAGGGTTAGGGGACAAAATATGAACCCACCCTCTATTATTCCTCCCCCCTTCCCAGCTTCCTTGTTGCCTGTGTAAACAGAGGCAGAAGGTAATCATTAATGTTTGATGGTGAATTTTGGTTCTTTTTTTGAGACAGGAGCCTCAAGCTGTCCCCCTGGGTAAAGTGCTGTGGCATCTCAGCTCACTGCAACCTCCAACTCCTGGGCTCAAGCGAGTCTCCTGCCTCAGCCTCCCAAGTAGCTGGGACTACAGGCGCCCGCCACAACGCCCAGCTATTTTTTGGTTGCAGCCGTCGCTGTTTGGCGGGCCCGGGCTGGATTCAAACCCGCCACCTTGGGTGTATGTGGCTGGCACCTTAGCCGGTTGAGCCACAGGCGCCGAGCTGCGAATTTTGGTTTTCAAATGATCTGCAATTAACCTATCTTTAAAGGCTGGGGTTTGTTTAATATGAGTAATGTGATTTTTTAGTTGTTAATGTGAAGGAAATCTTTGTAAATAAAGGTCATAATGTTCTATTATGATAAGGGGATTGGGCCACGTAAGCTCCCTGTAAAGACGAAAGACAGGGAATATCCAAGATGGTGCCCAGCACTGGGCATGAGCTCCTTCCCCAAGGTGTAGTTCTGCTCTGCTGAAGGACAACTATATTGACATTAGCCTTATTAGGCCCAGATGGTGACTGATTAAGCAAACTATCTCTGGCATACTGCCTCGCAGACAATCATAGAGCGTTTTAGTAACTCGCCTAGTTACCATCTGAAAGGAGCTTTATCAGGAAGGAAGAAAACATGAACCCTTATTATGCATTTTAAAAATAATAATTATAAAGATAATATGGTAGTCTGGAGATTAGAGATATGTCAAGTAAAAAAGCAGACTGTACAACTATACTTCAACTGTGGTTATCATTATGCAAAGGCCCATGTACATGGTTGTAGGGACATATGTATACACATACATACACAGCCCCCCGGAGATTAGAAAGGACCACCCAAAAGGTAACAATTACTGAAATTGGTATTATAAATATTTTTCTTTTAACCTTTCTCCATCAATGTTCTACTGTCATTAAAATAACACATGATTTAAAAAAAAAAGCACTCAGTGGACAAAGGAACACCAGGTAATAGGAACTCTGAAACAACTAACCCATTTGCCCTGTCACTGCCACCATCTCTTCCCTCTCAGAGGGGCCAGTTGATCAGCCCAAGGTATCATGATGCTGCCTCTGATAGCCATGTGGTTGAGCAGTGTCTCCCCTTTACCTTTCTAGCTCTTCCTGCTCCCTCCTCTCCCTTTCCTCCTTCTCTCTCTGTTCTCGGGCCAGCCGCCTCTTCTCAGCCAGCAGCCTTGTGGCCTCTTCTGGGTCGGTGGTACCTGCAGAAGTCTTGGGAGAAGCACTGGCAGTCACAGTGGGTGAGGGCGCTGCGATTGAGGCTGGGGTGGGGGCCGAATCCTGAGCTGGGGCCACAGCTAGACCAGCTGTACAAATATATACAAGAAGAAAATCAACTGGAAACGAAACCCAAAGAACAGAACAAAAACTAGCATTCCCCACACCCCAGGCCCAGAATTCATCAGTGTAAAGAAAAGGGAATGTTTATTACTGTGTGTTCTCATGGTTTCACTATATCCTATCTGTAACCAAGCAACAGAAAACAAAAAAAATTGCATGTGTGAGACATTCAACAAAGCTGACACTGTCACCAAGGCTTATTTTACACCAGTTAAACCAGCTGACAACGTGTACTGAGTATGGAGCCTCATGTTAGACTCTGTGGGAAGTTATGCCCTAAGCAAAAAGAAGATGACATCTTCCATTTGTCTTTTATTACACCAAAAAAATTCCTAGTCTCTGGTGATCATTCATTAGGAAAACACTATAAAGGCCTTTCTATGACCATCCTCAGATCCATGCCATGAGTCCAGATTCAGGCTGGGAGGGTGATGTCCAGTGAAGGGGATCCTGCCTCTCTGGAGCTATCTCAAGGTCTAAGACGGGAGGAGCCCAGGGCCCCTTTGGGCTCTTGTGCTCATTTCGCTAACATATCCCAGACTGCCAAGACATGAGATGGGAGCCGAAGTTCTCTGGCGTTATTCAGATTTAGGAAAATGACCCAGAGAGCCGGGGTAGCAGGGAAACCCCATATAGACACCATGATTCTGCACCATAGCAAGCAAGGCACCTCAAGGTGTGAGCACTGGCACCTCTCAGTCCAGATTTACATTCTACTATACTTCTGTTTTCATAGGTTTTCGGGTCTTCAAGATGCTCTGCAACCCTTTTCCCTCTTCCCATGCAAGCAAACACTATACTCTTCAATTCTCTGACACTTTCATCTATCTCCAATCATCTCTTTCCCTGGCTATACCCTCTATCTTCAAATTAAGTCTTAACTTTTGTATCACGAAGAAATGTTGAACTCCCAGGTCTAGGTGATTTCAAATTTCTAAACAGCATCTGGTTAGCCTGGCAGAGATGAAAACCACTGGGTCTTCAGGAAAAAAGTTCTGACCTCTGTCAAACACATAGGCTAAGCCAGGGGTCCTCAAACACTAGTATGAGCAGGAATAGAGGTGCTAGAGTCAACGGGCCACCTGGGTTCTACCTGGCAACCTGCATGGGAATCATCTGACAAGCTTAGTATCAGTCAGATCCTCAGCTCCGCCCCACCATTTGAGAAGTTGGTAAGTCAGAGGTAAGCCCAGGACCTGTATTTTGCAATTTTATAGATGTGATGGTATAAAAATTTTTCCAGTTTTTCTCGTCTGCTGGCAAGGCGCTCAGTCCTTCTGTCTGTGATGGGTGAGTGACCAGCACCATGCCTACACCGCTGCCTCTGTCTCGGAGCTTGCTGGGATCTGCACCATGACCTCGTGACAGCAGCTGATGTAAATGCTGAACCTTTATGCCCTGGCTTGTTTGCAGAGACCAAGGCAGATGTCAACACTGGGAGCGTCAACCACAGCACAGGGGCTGCAGTGGCCAAGGCCCTGCCCTTCCACACCATCCCCAGCTATGGAAGAGGAAGTGAAGGCAAGGAAAGATGAATCTGAGTCTGAGGAGGACGAAGAGTTTGGGGCTTTTTTTTTTTTTTTTTTTTAACTAAACCTCTTTTGGATATACTCAATAAAAAAATAAACTCTTAAAACAAATTTTTTCCCCGTAAACTCTGAAAATTCTCCCTTCAAAAGGTAGAGACCAATCTCCTCTTTATGAATCTGAGTTTAACCTAGTGACTTCCTTTTAATGAACAAAATATGACAGCAACATGGATGGGTGACTTCTGAGACTCGGAAATAAAGAACACTGGTTTCTTCTTCCTCTTTCCCAGATCACCTGCTCCAGGGGAAGTATGAAGAGCAATTATGAAGACATCGAGTGACATTCTGGGAAGGTCTATGTGTCATGAAGTTGAGGCCACCTGCCAGCAGCCATGTGCATAAGCCACTTTCCAGCTCTGGCTGAGTCTTGAGATGATGGCAGCCCTGGCCAACAGCTAGACTGCGATCTCTGAGAGTCTGTGAGGCAGAACCACCTAAGATGCTCCCCAACTCCTGACCCATGAATCTATGTGATATAATAAAGGTCTGTTTTTTTAAGCTAAGTTTTAGGGTAATTTGTTACATAGTAATAGATAACTAATGCAAGTGATTCTGAGACAGGTGCTCTGAACATATTTTGCGAAGCTCTGGACTCAGCCACTAAAATCACTTGGCAACTATGCTTGAATTAACATGGCATGACATCCCAAAGAAAGAAAGGAAGAATGCCTCCTGACAATAGGCTTTTCTAGGTATGATTCTACTGTTTTCATATGTAGTATGAAAAAAAAAATTATACTTAAGCATAAATCCCCAAATTAGCCAGAGTAAAATTCCCAAGGTTCTAGTATGAAAAGAAAAAGAAAAAGCTAAATAAAACCAGTGCAGGAGTAAAAGAGAGCAACAGACCACGTTCCATCACTCGTCTGTTCATTCCTACCAGAGTTGGCTTCTGTTTCCACAGGTGTCCTCTCTTCAACTGTGGCTTCTGGTACCTTCACTAAAGGTGCTCTGCCCTTCAGTGAGGGCTCACTGGCAACTTTCTGAGGTTCTTTCTCGGGGTCTTTTTTCTCAGGCTCTACTCTGACTTCTTTCTTGATGGGGCGGATGTTGCCGGGGGATGGGGGCCGGACCTGAGCAGGGGCAGCTTTGAGTGAGCCAGAGGGCAAGGCGGAGGCCGGTCTGGGTGTGCCAGGCAAATGAGGAAAGGACCTCCAGGGGAGCCTGGGCAACAAACAAACAGGGTGGAGAGAAGGGCAACCATCAGAAGAGGCTCACCAGGACCTGGAATGCCACTTGATGGAAAAGAAATGCAGAAACAGAGTTGCTTTACAGAATCATTCCAATTTTCCTTTTTTCTTTCCTTTAGAGAAGATTTTTTTCTTTTTGAGACAGAGTCTCACTTTGACCCCCAACCCCACCCCAGAGTGCCGTGGCATCATAGCTCATAGCAACCTCAAACTCTTGGACTTAAGTGATTCTTTTGCCTCAGCCTCCCAAGTAGCTGGGACGACAGGCACCCACTACAACGCCTAGCTGTTTTCAGAAATGGGGTCTCGCTTTGGCTCAGGCTATCCACCTGCCTTGGGGAAGAATGTTCTTGAGTGAAGGCTACACGGCTTGGGGAAGAACAGTTCAACTTCAGAGGACAGAGCCTACCAATTCTTCACCATGGAACAACAACCCACCAACTTCTTGTACTTCACTTACCAAAGGCGAGAAGAAGCTGGTGACCTTGCTTTGGGATTAGATGGAGATGGAGCCCTTCGGACGCCAGATGTAAGGTGGAAGGGTGCATTTTCTCTTTCTCTCTCCTTTTTATAGCCCTAAGTATTGAGAGAAACTCAATAATTAGATTTTTTTCTATGAGTGAAGCAACCATCTTCACAGTATTCAACAATAGAGTTATAAGCCACTTAATGACTTCTTTTTTTTTTTTTTTTTGAGACAGAGCCTCAAGCTGTCCCCCTGGGTAGGGTAGAGTGCCGTGGCATTACAGCTCACAGCAACCTCCAACTCCTGGGCTCAAGCGAGTCTCCTGCCTCCGCCTCCCAAGTAGCTGGGACCACAGGCGCCCGCCACAACGCCCGGCTATTTTTTGGTTGCAGCCGTCATTGTTGTTTGGCGGGTCCGGGCTGGGGATTCGAACCCGCCACCTTAGGTGTACGTGGCTGGCGCCTTAGCCGGTTGAGCTATAGGCGCCGAGCCCACTTAATGACTTCTTAAAAATTTTCTAAACTATGCCACATATATCCATTCCGCCTCAACAAAAGGCCCTTGTTACCTTAAAACCGAACACTATAACTAAATTAATGTAATGTGACTAATAAGGTGGTTTTAGATGTGTGATTTGGAATTATATTTGTAAAAAAACACACACTCCCACATTTAAACCTTCAGAAAGCATTGATACTTCGTATTTAAAATTACTTGGAGCAAAATGTCAGTTTGGTTTATCCCACACAAATGTGAAAATAAAAGTAATTTCCATTCTTTTTGTAACTTTTAATTCAAACACATCTTTTTCCTTTTCATTTTTTAGCTTTTCCTTTCAAAACAGCATAGCTCAGTTTAGGAGAAATACACACCTGCTATATCAGATATTAATTCATTTTCCTTTTATTGACGTTAGAGGAACAAGCCCTTCTCCCTCCATCTAGTGTCCTCTTGCTCTTGAAGAAAAGTCAGGTTCGAGGAGAGGAATTTTATCTGTTTTCACTCTTTACCAGAGATGGAATTAAAATCTGGGGGTGGGCCAAAACATCAGCCCTTCTCCGACTGCCAACTAGGAATACAGCCTGAGAAGAGATATTTTTCCTAAGTAGAAATGAGCAAAGTGAAACCTGGAAAAGTGTTTTGATATTCTAAAGTCAATCAAGACAAAAAATAATGCACAGAACAAAGCAGATGTAACTGAAGTAACTGAATCTTCCTGACAATGTTCTGGGATGGTAACGGATGTGTCCCGGAGACCCCTGTGTGCAGACTGCAAGGGTGCCAGAGAAAAGGCAGAATATTATCCAGCCTGAGGGCAAAGAAGCTTGTAGCATACCTATTCTCTTCTCTTCTGCCTGGCTCAAGCATCAACTCCTCTCTTCCTTCCCTTCTACTTCCCTCAGTGTCCCTTTTATTTGCTTCTGTCCATTTTCCTAGTAGATGAACTAGGCTATGGGAAGGGGGACAATATCTAAGTGTCAAATAATGCTCACTGTCTCCCTGGGATTTCTAAACAGACAAAATGAAGAGGCAGCATCATTTCCACCTGCTTAACACCCTCTATCCCTGTTACTGGTCTCCAAAGGCAGAGCTTCACAGAACTGCTGGAGTCCTTGGGGAGCGAAAGCTGCAGCCACCATATGGTGCCCTTCTGGCTGGTATGGCAGGAAGACCCAGGATGCTTCCCAAGGGAGGGAGGGATTAGGCACTTTGAGCAACCTGCCTTTTTCTTTTTCTCAAAACATTCTGAATTGGCTGAAATCTGATCAACAAGAGATTGAAATGGACAAGTCAGGAAGGACAATTTTTGATGTGGGAGGGGTTTGGGGATGAATTTTATCATCTATACCTTGATAACAGAGATCAGAGGATAAATCTATATAAAAGTATATAATCCTCCTCAAATAGTCTGCTTTTTTTTTTGTTTTTTGGAGACAGAGCCTCAAGCTGTCACCCTGGGTAGAGTGCGGTGGCATCACAGCTCACAGCAACCTCCAACTCCTGGGCTCAAGCGAGTCTCCTGCCTCCGCCTCCCAAATAGCTGGGACCACAGGCGCCTGCCACAACACCCGGCTATTTTTTGGTTGCAGCCATCATTGTTGTTTGGTGGCCCAGGCTGGATTCAAACCCACCATCTTAGGTGTATGTGGCTGGCGCCTTAGCCACTTGAGCCACAGGCACCGAGCCAATAGTCTGCTTTTTAAAAGTACTATCGAACCAATTGCTTCTTTCTCTCCTAAGAGTGATCTCTTTTAATCACCTAGAGGTGGGAGAGCAGGGGAGGACTGATTTGAAAAAATGCTCAATATTTGAGTTAACAACCTTGGAGCAGGGAGACTTTTTTCTTTTATTTTTTTTTAGAGACAGAGTCTCACTTTATTGCCTTCAGTAGAGTGCTGTGGCTTCACAGCTCACAGCAACCTCCAGCTCTTGGGCTTAGGTGATTCTCGTGCCTCAGCCTCCCAGGTAGCTGGGACTACAGGCACTTGCCACAATGCCCAGCTATTTTTTTGTTGTTGCTGTAGTTTGGTCGGGGCCGGGTTCAAACCCGCCACCCTTGGTATATGGGGCCAGTGCCCTACTCACTGAGCCACGGGCGCTGCCTGACTTTTTTCTTTTAAACCATTTTAGTCTTTTCATTGCTCTTGTACCCAGAATCCATTTGGGTCCCACACATATAGAAGTTCTCCTCATTTGCATCCTGATCTGAGTTAAGAGCCAGCAATCTGTATAGTCATCTTTCCTTTAATACTCCCCACAATGCTGAGCAAGAACTTGAACAACAGGAAATGGACAAGCTACCATTAGGAGAAAGACCTTACTTTTGTAAATAGAGGTAGGTTTAGAGTATGGTATAAATATCCTTTGAGAGAGATAATTCACTGACAAATACTCCAAGAAAGTGCTGTCCAATGGAACCTTCTGTGATAATAGAAATATTCTAAATCTACGCTGTCCATATGGTAGCCACTAGCCACACTTGGGTATTTGAATTTAGATGTAAATTAAATCAAAAACTAAAAATATTTTCAGTGCTCAATAGTAGCTATTTTAATTTATGTCTAAATTAAAATTAAATACAACACAAAAGGAATCTAAAAACAATTCCACTTTTGGTAGAATCAAAAAGAATAAAACACTTAAGAATAACTTAACCAAGGGGTCCAAAGACTTGTGCTCTAAAATCTAGAAGACATTGTTCAAAGAAATCAAAGACAATACAAATATGTGGAAAGGGACCTGTGTTCATGGATTGGAAGATTTAATACTTTTAAGATGTCAATACTACCTAAAGCTATACACAGATTCCATGTAAACCCTATCAAAATCCCAGTGTCTTTTTTCTGCAGAAATAGAAAAATCCATCCTAAAATTCATATGGATTCTTAAGAAACTCCGAAGAGCCAAAATAATCTTTTTTTTTTTTTTTTGAGACAGAGCCTCAAGCTGGTCCCCTGGGCAGAGTGCCGTGGCATTACAGCTCACAGCAACCTCCAACTCCTGGGCTCAAGCGAGTCTCCTGCCTCCGCCTCCCAAGTAGCTGG
>NW_003852437.1:11378900-11394502 GCF_000181295.1 Otolemur garnettii | reverse complement strand
GCCGGTTGAGCTATAGGCGCCGAGCCGAGCCAAAATAATCTTGAAAAAGAACAAAGTTGGGAGGTTTCATTCTTCCTGACTTCAAAACATATTACAGGTTTAGTATATCTTGTCAAAAATGCTTGGGACCTCAAAAGTATGCTAAATTTCAGATTTTTTTCAGATTTTGGAATATTCTCATTAATATTTAGCCTTCAGCAGTATCTCTAATCTGAAAAATCCAAAATCCAAATGCTCCAATGAGCACGTGAGTGTCATACTGGCACTCAAAAAGTTTCAGATTTTGGATTTTTGGATTAGGGACACTCAACAAAGCTATAGTAATCAGTACTATCTAGTACTGGTAAAAAGACAGACATACAGACCACTGGAGTAGAAGAGAAAGCCCAGGAATAAACTCAGATGTATATGGTCAAATGCCAGACCACTCAATGAGAAAAAGACACTTTCTTCAATAAATGGTGCTGGGAAAACCGGATATCCGCATGCAAAAGAATAAAGATGGATCCTTGTATTACATAATACACAAAAATTAACTCAAAATGGATTAAAGACCCAAACATATGATGTAAACTATAAAACTCCTGGAAGGAAACATTGGTGAAGTTTCATGTCATTGGATTTGGTACTAATTTCTTGGCTATAACACCAAAAGCACAGGCAACAAAGTGAAAATTAATATCAAACTTAAAAACTTGTGTGCATTAAAGGAAACACTCAACAGAGTAAACAGGCAACCTATGGAATGGGATGGAATGGGAGAAAATATTTGCAAATTATATAAGGGATAAATCAACAACCAAATAAATAACCTGATTAAGTAGGCAAAGATTATGAACAGACAATTCTTGAAAGATGACATATGAATGGCCAGCAAGCATGTGAAAAGAAGCTCATTAGAGAAATGTAAATCAAAACTACAATGCATCAACACCCCTCCCCCCAAATAACAAGTGTTGGTGAGAATGGGAAGAGACTGGAATTTTTATGTGTGTTTGGTGGGAATGTAAAGTGATACAGCTGCTATGGAAAATGAAAGCTCCTTGAAATGGGATTATCATACATGATTAAATAATTCCCCTTCAGGATATACATAAAGAAGAAAAACTGAAAGAAGGATCTCTAAGGGATATTTGTACACTGTGCTCATAGCAGCATTATTCCCAATAGCCAAGAGGTGAAAGCAACCCAGATGCCCATCATTGGATAAATGAAACAAAGTGTGATCTACACATACAATGAAGGGAATGTGGACACATGCCACAACAAGGATGAACCTTGAGGATGTTATGCTAAGTGAAATAAGCCAGTCACTAATATTCAAATAGTACATGAGTCCATTCTCCTATGGTTTCTACTATAGTCAAATACATAGAATTAGAAAGGAAAATGGTAGTTGCCAGAGGCTGGGGGGAGGGGAAAACGGGGAGTCACTTTAATGGGTATAGAGTTTTGGTTCTGAAATATTTAAAAAGTTTTAGTGATGGGTATGCTACAATATGAATATACTTAATAGTGCTGAACTTCAAAATGGCTCAGATGGTATATTCTATGTGATGTGGTTTGTACTATAGTTAAGCGTTTTTTAAAAATCAAAAATTCAGTTGTCTAGTATCACTAACCACTTCCACAGTGCTCAAGGTGGCCAATCACTGCTGACTTCACAGTGCAGCTCTAGTGTATAACTGACACCGGGAGTCACGTTCTGGCAGCAGGTATTTGCCTAAACACTTGGTTTAGGCAAGAGGTGAAAAGAAGGCTAATTGATCAAATGGAGAAAGAGGAAGGCATTAAAAAATGAAAGGAAACAAGGTCCTGGATTATGTAATCACAAATCCTTCTCATTTAATTTGTTAGCCAAGAGTCAGCCCTCTATCTTCTCTCTCAAGGACTGTTAATTACCGTTTTTATCCAGAAAAAGATCTTTTTTCCTTTGGTAAATGCTCTTCTTACCTGCCTGATGAACACTCAATATTTGGGGGTCAAAGCTTTTCTGTTTAATTATGGCTTTTTGTCCACAGCTAGGATCTCTGAAGCAACAACACTAATGAATTAAAACTTAACAGACATCAAAGGTAGTTCTACCTTGGGCTTAGAGGGTTGGAAGCCTGACTCAGCCATGAATTAAACACTGACTCAGGAAAGCCTGAAGGGGCTTGAAAGACAACTGCCTACAGGTAAAGCCATCAAGCTCTCACAACCATGAATTATCCTTTAAACAAAATCCTTTTAAGTGTCCACCAGGTGTATAAATCTGAATTGCTCTCCGAAATTAAGATTAAAAAAACAATTGTTCCAAGTCTTTCATTAAAAGAGTCATAGTATTATCATGTAGAGAGGCACTGAGATCTTCTGGTTGATTGTGTCCCTTTTTTTCCTTCTTCCCATCGCTCACTGTAGCCCTGAACTCGGGCTCCTGTGATCCTTCTGCTTTAGCCTCTGGAGTTGTTGGAATTACTGGTGAGCCACTGCACCTGGCTTTTTTTTTTTTTTTTAAATTCACGCAGGGTCTTGCTCTATCACCCAGGCTGAAACTCCTGGGCTCAAACAATCTTCTGGCTTGAGCTTCCCAAAGTGCTGGCATTACAGGTGTAAGCCACCACACCCAGCCTATTGGTGAGTCCTTTAAGACTGAAGAACAAATGTCTGAAGACAACAGAAGAATGTTTACATCTTTCAATTGGACTAAATAAAAACAGAGCGTGAAACAAGGAAGAAAGATGCCTGGAGACACACAAATTACCTCACTGCATATACAGCCTGGTGAAAATTAACATTAGCTCAGCCACCTTGTCAGTAAGTAACAAGTATGTTCTTCACTTACACAATTTGAGTTTATAACATAGGCTGATATAGTCTTTCAAGAATTAGTTACATAGCAGGTAACTACTGTTTTCAAAATACTTGACTATATTTTAATATCTAAGTGGTGGTAAGGATTAGCTAAATACTATAAAGATTCTTTATCTTGCTTTTTAGTAAACCAGATTTAGAGTTCAGCTGGCTTTTGGATAAGGTTGGAATAAAATGACAGGGTGGCAGTCCAGGCCCACTTCTACTTCAAAGGCTATTTGGTTTTCTTATTTTCAAAAATGAAAGTATTCTGCCATTGTATTTATTTGTAGGGAGGCTCTGGTGGATTGGCCACTCATGTATGTTTAAACAAAGAACAGTTGTGGCCTTCAAGTTCTAATTTTTTTTTTGAGATAGAGGCTCACTATGTTGCCCTTGGTAGAGTGCCATGACGTCATAGCTCACATCAACCTCAAACTCTTGGGCTTAAGCCATTCTCTTGCCTCAGCCTCCCAAGTAGCTGGGGCTACAGATGCCTGTCACAATGCCCAGCTATTTTTTTTTTTCTGCAGTTGTCATTGTTGTTTAGCTGGCCCAGGCCGGGTTTGAACCCACCAGCCTTGCTGTATGTCGCTGGTGTCAAAACCACTGTGCTAAGGGTGCCAAGCCCAAATTCCAATTTTTTGAGAGAGCAAAACCGACAAGTAGACAGGAAGCAGGAAGACGCTACCACTCGGCCATGCAGATTCAGGATTGGTGGTATGGAGGGGCTGGTGGTTGTCACAGCCTCCCCACTTAAACCCACACTGCGTCACGGAGCAGTGTCCAGTCTGCAACAGAAATAGCACCTGCTCCCAGACTCTCCCGGCTGTGCCCCACAGCTACTCACCGCTGTGCCATGAATGGTCCTCCTGCGCGAAGAGCCCTCGGGTGGTGTTACAAAGAGTTTTGGTCGATCTGTCGGATTTCTAGAGTGTGCAGCTTTGAAGGGCATGATGATGGGGCTGCAAGATGCTGAACGAGGACAAATGGGGATAACTAGGGTGCAGGTGATTGGTTTTACACATAAGAGTGCCAGAGGAGCAGTTGAAGAAAGCCAAAAGCAGGTTCAGGAAAAGGAGCCAAGCAGAGATAGAGAGAAAAGTAGGAAGAAGATGTTATTACCTACAGGTGCCCAGAACCATCATACTCAACTGTCCTCATAGTCCTATGAGTTTATGATGTGTCCAAAAGGGAAGCATGTCCTAGTGGAAAAAAAAATCTGGAATGTACTGTTAGCTATTTGGCTATTTAAATACTGATTAAAGATACAGATATAATCCAATTAATTATGGAGAGTGATGGCCTTGTATATCTATTAACTGATGGTTCTGGAAAAATGCTATGTTAGTGATATAATTTTCGTACAAGGAATAGTTTATAATTAGATTTTTCCTAATTAGCTTTAAGATGGACCAAAGGTGGAAAGAGAGGAAGTGTGCAAGCAGGCAAGCAAGATATATATACTATAACTATTTCAGGTTTCAAGTTCAACAGCCAGCAAGGGGTGGGGTGGAGGGAAGCAACTAAATTTAAAAGATACTACATGACCAAGTCTTACCAAGTGTTAAGACTTGTCATAAGGATAAGCAATAATTTCCAGAAAAAAAATTCTGCAAATGTGTTATTTACAGGCAAACCAAATGCATGCTTCTGGGTTTTTCCAAAAGCCAAAGCATTTGATGGTTTCTAAGAAGCAGCATTAGATCATAAGGGAAGATTGCATACAACCATTTAAATGATGAACAGAACATAAACATGTTCAAATTGGCAAAAAATGAGGTTGAATCATGAACAGCTTTTACGTTTTACTCATGATGGAATATTTTCTGCAAAAACCACAAAGTCTGACCAGTAACCTCCAAAGGAACACTATAGTTAATTAAGTTATTCTGAGTAATTTAAAGAAATTCAGGTAACACTGCATAGATATTATAAGAGTGGGTACTAACGTTCCAAGGTCTACTTCTGAATTTCATTCAGAAATCTTGTTTTTAGCAAAAGTAAGACAAACTTGACTACCGAGAATGCTATGCACACAGTATTTGGATGGGGTCATAAAATAACTTTAGTCAAATCTAGCCATTGTTAGCAATCCTTTGAAGCGGTGGTTCTCAACCTTCCTAATGCTGCGGCCCTTTAATACAGTTCCTGTGAGTTGCGACTCACAGGTTGAGAACCGCTGCTTTAAAGAAACTGTTACGCCAGCTGAAAATAAGAGTATTGACAAATCAACATTCCAAAAGTTTACCAGACAAATTTGGGGTTATCTTAAATTCAGATCACAGATTATAGAAGTTAAAAAATATTTAACCGTTACTTTGGTTTAGTCTATAGACAGAAAGTTGATCAAACTGCATCTTCATTTTTGTGTTCTCTTTCATTAAATGTCTGGCAGTATCCATGGCTATGAGAATGGTTAAAGCAGTGAGTACAGTGGACACTGCACTCTCTTCCCCATCATTTGATGATAGAATTCTTTCTTCAGAACAAACTAAAACACTTTTAATTTCCTCAGCACTCTTTAAAAGAATTGTATGTCTTTCTTGGGAAGAGAAATAAAGCTTACTTCCGGCCTCAATAGTGAAAGAAGGATTTATATTGTGATGAACAAAGAACCTTTACCATTTTGCTTGTGATCATAGGGAGACTACTTGAAAATAACCTTTTCTCAAGTGCCACCACAAGGTATTTACATTTTCCAGATAAGAAAGCATTCTTTAATGCAAAATTCTTCTAAGCCAATCAAATGCATTTAAGGAATAACAGCTCAGCACAAGGCACCTCTGGGGATTAATGACTAGGAGGGGAGGCATACATTGCTGGGGCACAGCAAAAGGTCAGTAACCTTATTCAAGGCTCAAGAAGCCCCAGACAACAATCCTGCTTTGAGGCCGTGGGCCTGACACTGAAAAAGGAAGCAAGCACAGAAACATGATTCCACTCCCCACTCCGTGGAAAATATCAATTTCATGAGGCTCTATGGAGCAATTTCTGAGACCATCTTATATGCAAGCCAACCTCATCATATCTTTTGGTTTATTCTTTCAGTATTGAGGTAACATTTAATTATAGGTTAAAAAATATCCTCAAATCTATCTAGCGTAGTCCATAGGAAAAAAAAAATCATCAAATTTAACTTCCCAAAGGAAGATCTTCTGGTTATAATAAACACGAATCCCTTGTGAGGGTATTAAATTTCATGGAATTCAAAGCTGTATTAAATAGCAAGTACTAAAAAACCTGAAATCTTCAATTATTTGAATAATCTTGCCCCTCTGAAGAAACAGAAAGAGCAAAACATGGTTATCTTTTCCCAGAGTACCCTCCATATCCCACGTAGTTTAATTAAACATGAACACTGCCTTATGGAAATGTCTTTGAGAGAGTCTTCCACACTGTCTGTATTTCATCCTACTCTTGGTTGTAAGTGAGCATTAATTTAACTCATTCAAGATTTTCCATATGAAATACCAAGGGCAGAGAAAAGGCAAGGGAGTTCAAGTGGCTAGAGTGTAGCCCAGAAAACAGAAAAACTGCAATAGAACACTAACATTCACTGAGGGCCTATTAGCAGGTGCTATTCTAAGCATTTTACATGTATTCATTTATTTAATCCTGAGCTCTAATAATCACGTGCATTTGGAATGTTCTGGAAAAGGGTAGGGGCATAAAAAAATCAATCCAAAACAGAGGCTGCAAATGAGAGGTAGGAGACTCAGATTTCCAATTCTCAGCAGCTCTGATGATTGCTCGGTGAGTTTGCAATCACTGAACACCCCCTATGGTTACAGAGTGGCTGTTTTTTTTTGAGACAGAGCCTCAACCTGTCGTCCTGGGTAGAGTGCTGTGGCATCGCAGCTCATAGCAACCTCAAACTCCTGGGCTCAAGCAATTCTCCTGCCTCTACCTCCCAAGCAGCTGGGATTATAGGCGTCCACCACAATGCCTGGCTATTTTTTGCAGCTGTCATTGTTATTTGGTGGGCCGGGGCTGGATTTGAACCTGCCATCTCAGGTGTATGTGGCTGGCACCTTAGCCACTTGAGCCATAGGTGCCAAGCCAACAGTAGTGGCTGTTTTAATCCACTAATGTAACTCTGATCCAATGTAGGTCACCTTCTTGCCAATGGCAATTTGGGAATAACATGAGGTCAAGGGACAACATTAAAATGGGAAGACAAGAAAAAGGAATCAAGAAGTAAATGAAAAAATAAAAGTGATGGAAAACCGTTTTTGACAAGACAACCAGAAAGATGTTTATATAAATAATCCCAAAAGGAAATTAGAACAAAAAACGAGTTTTAGTTCATTAAACATAAACCATATCAATGCAATAGGTGACACTGTTTAGAACAGGCAACTCAAAGGCTATGCACTATTTCACACTAAAATAAGTTATAGAAACATATCAATTGTGAAAATGGAAAAGATGCAAAGTAAAAAGCTGGTTTGCAGATTAAAAAAAGCACCTTGACTGGCTGTAACAAAGGAGGAGGGAAGGTGGGCAAGTAGAATGGGTGGAAAATGAGGAGATGGTTTTGGAAAAGACTAGAGGGAGAGTGAAAGAATTGACAAAAGTTAGTGATGACAGAAATGGCAAAGAAAGACAATCTCTTAGCTATGAGACAGTTCTTAGTACAACACAACATCCAGAGTGGAGATTCAGATGCATGATAGCCATAATCAGTTAGACCCTATGAAACAGGACTGAAAAGCCATCTTAAAGGTCCTTCAACTAGCTAGACATGAAGAAAAACTTTCATGACATATAAAAGTATGACTTTCATAGGCACAGAAAAAGCTATCTGGAAATGGGCTGCATTTTCTCAACCAGAAAGATTACAAATGCAATGTGATAGTTCTGATCGGAGAGTTACTTTACAGAAAACACAGAACACTGTGGTCCAGCTAGCTGACCGCACAACTGCACATAAAGCATTACCCAAGATGAGAGGAGGAAGGGGTAAGCTCCAGACCACCTGGGTGTAAGTCACTTATTGTCACTGTACTTGGTTTCCATAAAGAGGTGATGGGAATGCTCCTGCTTGTCTTCTTGACTGTATCCCAGGGGTACTGAGAGATTTGGGGTTGAGACTCATTCACTCATTGGGCACCACAGAGGAAAGGTGCCATAAAACCACCAATAATTATATTTGTAATGTGGGCTAATGAACATGGAGGGGCTTGCAGAGGCAAGGCATTCTAAAAAGGGATTTTATGGAGATGGTACTAAATTTCCTAAGAGCCAAAAATGAGGCTAGCAGACTGGTTACATAAATATACCAATTGTGTCCAAAGATAATTGGAAAAATCTAAATGAACTCACCAGGAGAGCAATGTTGATCAAAACCTAATATGGGCCTTTCTTACCAATTAGATACGGGCTTTGCACTAACATTTCATTAAATTAATTGGCTCATTCAGACATGGTTTATAACTCAAAAATGTAGAGGAGTCTATTATAAAACCAGTATCATAATAACCAGTTTTTAAAAATATATTTTCAGCTATGTTTTTAAAATATATTTTCAAAGACTGTACCAAATAAGAACACTGCAAATCGCCTTCTCTACAACTCTGCAAATTGCCTTCTCCATAACTTCTCCAAACTCGGAGAGTTGTGGAAGGGAACAATTCCCAGATTGCATATAAAAGGCTGGTGTTGGGGAGCATAAGTAGCTAGTGCACAGCCACACTAAGAAACTTTATGCTTAAATAACAAACTTGTGCTTTGATTTTACTCCCAAGTATACATAGTAGTATTAAATATTAAATTATTTCTACCCATCTACTCAGAGACGGGGCAGAAGGAAAGGTAGGTAGGGCTGCTTTTTTCTGCTAATGTTATGAACAGGCAGAAGCCTCTTAAGCCTGGCGTCTGGCATCCAGGTAAGACTAGGTGGATGCTAGAGGCATGACACCAACACCGACAGAAGCTTCAACCAGATGCTTCCACCAGGAGGAGAGAGGAAGACACAGGAAAAACGGAGGTGAGATTAGGTGAATACAGGTGGCTCAGATATTCTTTGAAGGGAGGGCTTGACCTCACTAGGCAAATCCCACCTGCATGGTTTTACCTGCATCTCCAGACAAGGCGGCTGTGCTTTTACTTCTGGCCAGGAACGAATGTGTGGGCGTCAGGAGTCTGTTAACAACGCTGCTCTCCCATGGGCTGAGCTGCAGGCGGCGAGCTAAATGTCACCACATAAGCAAGATGTTAGAAGCATTCTGTCCAGGGTCAATAGGGCACAGAACATCACACCTATTGCTGCCCCGTGCCAGGGCTTCCAGAGAGACCAGGCTCTTGGAGGAAGATGTCTGGCTGAAAGTCAGGGAAGCAGGAGCCCTGACAAAGGGAGCAACTGTTCTCCAAGGTCTCTCTTCAAGATATTAAGTTTGTGGCATGCTCTAAATTAAGTTTTACAGATGTAGATTTTGCTAACCACCCTTTTCTTTAGTAGTCAAAGGGCAAGAAAACTGAAGCTATCATTTCAACTGCATTTTGGGGATATACTGATAACTCCAGGGCAATATCAGGCACTATCTGATGGGCATTGGAAGGGGCAGTGGACTGATGGCACACACCTTAGGGAAAGGGCTTCCTAAGTACATTGCATAATAAACCCAACAGGGGCATTGGCAAGTTGAAGACAGATTGTTGCAGAAAAGCTAGAACAGGTCCCCATTAAATTATGCTAGATCTTCATGATTTGCTACTTGGGCAGTAGGGTGTGTGTGTGTGCAGGGGATTAGATGTAATAAAATGAAAGAAGAATACTCATAGAGCTCCGTATGGGAGCCCCGTTTGGCAACAAACATAAAAATTTTGGCTAAGGATAAGGCTAAGGCTGAAGTAAGAGAAAATTAAACAGAAAAGCCAAAATCCAATATAAACATAATCTTGGTGATTACTAGTGGATATGTGAAGAATCCAGAAAACATATTAAAAATAATGCACTGATGTCTGGTCTCAAATTATACAGAGGCAAGTCCCCACTTAGGAAATGTAGTTTGCTTCTACTGTTAGCTCCTAGTGACGCTGCATGAAAACACAGAAGCTATTTTCCAAAAATACCAGTAAAGAAGCTGGGCAAATCCCCAAATATCACCAAAGTCAAATGATCACACATCTTTATTTTAGAACACATTTTAAAGTTGCTCAGAGAAGTCTTTAAAACTATTTAAACCTACTGCAGCCACTTCTGTTCTGTTCCAGGAATAGTTGGTGCCAAGTCCCCCATTGCCTCTGGAGCAGGTGTTCTTGTAACAATCTTGTATATACCATATTTTCAAGAAGTGGCATTTAAATGATAGGAAATTAGTTTTAGTTAATAAAAAACCATATACCGCTACGTATTGTTATGAAAACTAGTTGTTTCTATTTGGAATGAAGTATCAACTTCCAAATAGTACCTTAATTATCTGCCCTTATTTTATAAGAGTGGCTCTGATCAAGGGTCTGATAAATTTAGGAATTAGTGAATTGTTTATTAGAAGAGTCTGTGGTTAAGATGTTAAGACATTAGCAAAAAAGGATCTGTTACAAAAACTACTGTAATAGTTTCCATTTGTGCACAGCACCATAGAATAAATACTATCATGAATTATAGCATGGCAATGTCAGTGTGTATAACAACAGAATAGAACACAAATCTAAAAGTAGAATATATTCACAGAATAAAGGCAATGTGGAAAAAGTCATTAGGATTAACTGAAAATTTTCAACAGCTGAGAAAGGGATGAAAGGAATGAAAGATGAAAGCTCCCTTTTCTTAGAAAAACTGCAGGATGACTATGGCTTACAGCTGCAGAGAGGGGTTATCATAGAAAAGATGGGTCTCTTTTCTTTATTGCATTAAGAAGTTTAATTACTTTATTTTTGTGAGTATTCAAGCCATCAACCAAAGAATTTGTTCCAAATGAAGATCATTAAAAACTCACTTTAACTTCATGTAAAGCCAATCCAAAAAGATTTGTTTTATAGCTCCCAGTAACTCTGATGAAAGATTTTGCTAGGAAACACATGTTTCCATTTTGTTCATATTCATAACTATGCCTTGATTGGGTGTAGTGGCTCACACCTGTAATCCCAGCACTTTGGGAGGCTGAGATGGGAGGACTGCTTGAGGTCAGGAGTTTAAGTCCAGCCTGGGCCATATAGTGAAACCCTATCTCTACAAAAAAATTTAAAAAGTTACCCAATGTAAAAACTTCCAGTAGCAATATTCTGTCTGTTGCAATAATTACAGAAACATTTAACAGTAAGAGTTTTCCTTTAACCCAGTTAATTTTACCCATGTAACACTAGATTGCCCTTCATTGGCTCTCGAGGGCCTGGAGAAGCACATCTTGGAGAAGTGGCTACTTAATCAAGTTCTAGATGAATGCCAGCCCTAATAATATCAGGCCCTCAATTTAATATCAGCTTTAAAGTCTATGCCACAGGACTGACAAAGCTCAAACACTCTAATAAGGATGTTTATACCCTCTTGACAAGTTTGTCTATAAAGCCCTTTAATTTAATAATCTGGTAAGAATGCTATCTAATGGGGTGGTGCCTGTGGCTCAGTGAGTAAGGGCACCGGTCTCATATACCGAGTGCTCTCTCCCATCAGTTCAGCTTCATATTCAGTTTTCTAGGTCTGCACCATGATTTAAGGGGCAGATTTCTGGTCCCAGCTATGAAATGGTTACTGAACTTCCCTTGACACTGATATCCTATGTTCTAACTCTTGATGTCTAGTCTTAACCCATAAAAAATGCACGGAGTCAGAATAGAAAGGTCACTTGGGAAGATAAGAACTGAGGTTGTAGTGGGAGAACTGCGTGGGTGAGGAGCTGAGGATCGCTGTTCTAGCTTCCTCCTGCACCAATTAGCCTATAGGACATTAAGTCAGTCTCTATCGCCCCAACTGGAGTGGATAATCCATCCACCAGATCTTTCTTAGTTCTAAGACTCTATTATCTCAAAGACAGAGACTAGCTACTATCATCCATAAAACATCTTATTTCTAATTAATACAGGCAATTCAGCACAGTCATTCCACAGAAGTGTAGATGGGGGCAGTGCCTGTGGTTCAGTGAGTAGGGCGCTGGCCCCATATACTGAGGGTGGCGGGTTCACACCTGGCCCGGGACAAATTGTAACAAAAAACAGCCGGGTGTTATGGCAGGTGTTTGTAGTCACAGCTCCTCGGGAGGCTGAGGCAAGAGAATCTCCTGAGCCCAGGAATTGGAGGTTGCTGTGAGCTGTGACGCCATGGAACTGTACCAAGGGCAACATAGTGAGATTCTGTCTCAAAAAAAAAAAAAAGAAGTGTAGGCAGGACACTGACTAGTTTATTGCCCTTCTTCTTGCTCCCATCCTCACCCAAATTTCAGCTATGGGATTATAGGAGATTGTAAGGAAAGTTAAACTTTAAAATACTGTAAAATCCTAAATACAGTTTGTCTCAGACCCAGGTTTTACAGAAGTAAGAAATTAAAGCATTGAATAAATGACCAGTTCCAAAGAAAAGATGAAGAAACAACAGTTAGAGTTGCAGTCACAAGCTATATTTTATGTTAGAGAATAGGTTTGATAATAAAGGATATTTATGAAAGGAATTTTAATATATAATACTTATGAAAGGCCCGTAATTTGACTATAAGTCTAATATTAATGATTTAGGCAAATGAGGTTAACAAAAACAGGAATGGTTTCAGTTAAAAGGCAAGAATAGGAAGTTGTTCAAACATTGATTGTTTTAAGAGATCAGTTTATAAAATAACATCAACACTCACATAATATTATACATTACAATGACACCATAACAACTTTTATGTAATACAAAATAGACATACTCACATACAGAACATGCACACATTACGTTCTTTTTAAAGATTATAAACACTGAAACCTTCCCAGTCGGTTTCTTAATAAAGTACTCAAAATATCCACAACTTGTTACTTTAAAGAGTATGTGTTTTTATGTTGTATAATAATTCTTTGGTTCTATTTAAAATTATCTTAGTTATCTAAAACAAGTAGCTAATCTTAAAACCTTGATTTTTCCTTCTGTGATATATTTAAAATAAAACTTCCACTTTATAAATAACATTCATGTACTGTAAATCCATGGGATGAATAAAACTCAAAATTCAAATAGGATGTTAATTGGAGGACTATGAATATTAAACATTTCAGGAAGCTGTAATGACAATGATATTCTTAAAGTTAGGCCACATCCCTCAAGAGTAAATGAACGGACACCAAAAAAACCAACAGCACACATAAGGAAATGCAGTTAAGAAAATATTAGGTTAAATGAGAGATAAATCGGCAAAACGAAATCTACCAACATCAATCATTTAAAAAGTTTTAGAAAGTCAGAGCCTGGAATTTCTAAAGTACAGATGAAAAGTCAATATGAAAAGACAATATGATTGCAGTAGAAGAGTGTTCATGACAGAGCTTATTTGCATTTTGGTGGATAAGTGGGTGATTTCTGGAGCTGTAAACTCATTTACTAAAAAGTTGAGAGAAGCACCGCTTTCATCACTGCTAAATGCAATCATTCAGCCAAGTTCTAAAATGAGAAATGTTCTTGTCGCAAGGAAAATGCTGCTCAGCCGTTTATTGCTTTTTTACTCTGAAGTTTTTTTCTTCCTATTTAAGAAACGTAGGGAAAGCAACTTCAGATGCTTATTTTTATCTGTAAACATCCAGAAAAAAAAGCATTAAGTAAATAACAGAACACTTTTTTGTTTTCCTTTTGACTGTACCTCTATCTGGAGAATTTAGTAAAGTTGCAGATGAGGAGGAGAGCCGCTTGCTAATGACGGGATCAACATGTTTCGAAAGATTCATGGTGGAAACTGACCGCCTGTCTGGATCTAAAACAAATGGAGATAATGCTAATTGACAGCCAGCATGCAGGATTGCAACCTCCCAGTTCACTGATGGAAGGAAAAACTAAGATCGGATGCTTTCAGCTCTATTTCTAGATCTGTCATAATAACACAGTTTTCTAAGTGGACATTTTGAACGTAACTTAAAGGCTAGAAATAAAATTTATTTTTCTTAATAGGATAAAGTAAATATTCAGTTCACCAGTTTGTCAGCCACGGAAATTCAAAGATACTATAATACAACACGTGGATGAAGACAGAAGAAAGGCCAGTAAAGGGCTTCTAAAAGAGCAGAAGCAAAAGAGGACCATAAAAGTGAATTCCTCTGTGATTTCCAAAAGCAGGAAAAAATGGGATAAATGCTGGTAAGACAGAACACAAACACTGGAGTACAAAGAACACCAGGTTCTGTGTTACTGCTGCCACCTTTGCTTGTAAGTTCATTACAGAAGAATAACTTCAGGGTAGCGCCTGTGGCTCAGTAAGTAGGGCGCTGGCCCCATATGCCGAAGGTGGTGGGTTCAAACCCAGCCCTGGCCAAACTGCAACAACAACAACAAAATAGCCAGGCGTTGTAGGCGCCTGTAGACCCAGCTACTCGGGAGGCTGAGGCAAGAGAATTGCCTAAGCCCAAGAGCTGGAGGTTGCTGTGAGCTGTGACACCATGGCACTCTACCCTGGGTGACAAAGTGAGACTCTGTCTCAAAAAAAAAAAAAAAAAGAAGAGAAAGGAAAAAAAAAACACTCTAAGTGTCAGAAGGTTAGCCATTACAATTGTTAAAAAAAAGTCTACTAATAACCACAATTCTGTGCCTATGAGTTTAGTGTGACTACAAATGTAGATTCAGCATACAAACTTGGTGAACAAAACTGATAGCACCATAAAGAAAACCAGAATTCTAAGTTTATGAACAATATTATTGTTCATCCTGCAGTCATCTTGTAGTCACGAATTCTAATTTTAGAATTCTTAAAGTTCAACTCAGAAGGAAAACAACTATACAAAAAGCAAACAGTAGCGGTTTGCTCTTGGTACAGTGGAATCAAGATGTAACCATGCTCTCAATAAAACTACATATTAATACAATGAAAGCATAAAAATCTCATTTATCTAGGTGGCAGGTGAGTGTTTTGATCTATAATAGCCAAGTTAAAGGGGTGTGCTGTGTTCTTATTTCATTTTCTGTTGTTAAATGCTTCTAAAACTTTTGTTTCTAAAGCAAAAGCATTCTTTGTCATAGATGCTTTCAGAACCTAGCTTCACTGGTCTAACTTCAGCAGTACAAATTTTGCATGAACTTTCCTCATGGAATAACTATTTCTGACTATGATTTATGATGCAGTGGTGACAAGCAAGTCTTCCACTAACATCAGACAATTCTATCATTATTTGGGATTACTTTTTACAGTTGAAGCAATTTTATTATTATTATTATTATTCTTCTTGTTTTTGAGACAGAGTCTCAAGCTGTTGCTCTGGGTAGAGTGCCATGGCATCACAGCTCACAGCAACCTCAAACTCCTGGGCTTAAGTGATTCTCTTGCCTCAGTCTCCCAAGTAGCTGGGACTATAGGCACCCACCATAATGCCTGGCTTGAGTTCGAACCCACCACCTTCGGTGTATGTGGCTGGCACTGTAACGACTGTGCTACAGGTGCTGAGCCTGAAGCAATTTTATTATTGAAAAAAACAAACATTTTTCTGTGACTCACATTTACACTGAACTGAGGGGCTGGTAGGGTGATTCTAACATAAGGAGAAGATTTAGGGTAAATCATCAGAAGGAGCATCTTAGGGCGGCCGCTGTGGCTCAAAGGAGTAAGGCACCAGCCCCATATGCCGGAGGTGGCGGGTTCGAACCCAGCCCCGGCCAAAAA
>NW_003852437.1:11372865-11378880 GCF_000181295.1 Otolemur garnettii | reverse complement strand
AAACATTTTTCTGTGACTCACATTTACACTGAACTGAGGGGCTGGTAGGGTGATTCTAACATAAGGAGAAGATTTAGGGTAAATCATCAGAAGGATAGCAGTTGGGCGGCGCCTGTGGCTCAAAGGAGTAGGGCGCTGGCCCCATATGCTGGAGGTGGTGGGTTCAAACCCAGCCCCGGCAACAAAAAAAAAAAAAGGAGCATCCTAATGATGAAATGTGAGGTCCAGAGCATGAGGAGGAGAAAGAAGGGTCATTTCCAAGTGAATCTATGGCAATACATTTCCTAATACTGCTTTACATGTTAAGCATTAGTTGGGGAAAATGTCCCCAGAGGCCCACTCTCAGGCAGATTCTCAATAGGTTATTAAAACACACTTAGTTCTGCTTCAGAGAAAGTAGAAAAAGTGAGCTAGACAGGCTTTCTCATCCTAAAAACACTGTGAATAGTAAAACATCTAAATCTGCCATAGATGGTTAAAAGATGTAGGGATATCATGAATTTGCTATATTACTTAATATATGAATCATTTTTATTCATTTCTTTTTCACTGAACAAAACAAATTCCCCCAGAATATGTGAAGAATATGTATAAATGCTACTTAAGTAAAGTATGTTAAGTATAAGTATATAAATGCTATTTATCAAGTATAAAAGTATACTTGATAAAGTATATCAAGACCAGTGGTACTTGATATTAGCTAGCACTTGGACGAGATTTCAATTTTAATATGAACTATGTCTAGGATTTGCTGGTCAGCAAATATTGACTGAGTACTCATGACACAGCAGGTTTTCAAAATGAGTGAGACTTGGTTGCTGCTCTCAAGATCACAGTAGATCATTTTCTGATCTTTGAGACAGTTCTAATAAGTTTGTCACGAAGTAATCCCAGATAGACTTCTCTGTTCTAGTATAGGAACAATTTGCTCTGATTCACAGATCTTCTTAAAATGGATTTTATCCAACAGCTCACAAATGCCATACTGGTTTCTCTGGCTCTGAGTGGCAGTAATAAAGGTCATATACATATTAAAGGTCTGAGTGTGGAAGCAAAGAATTAAGGCTAAGCAGCTTTATCTCCCCTCAGAAATATCTGGTGATCTACACCACCAAACATGAAGCTAAGTAAAAGAAAATGTTTATTTAAAAAAAAATATAAAAATAAAGGAAAATGTTTATAAAAATGTATACCTTGACATCTTTTCTGCATAGAATGTATACACCAAACTAACCCTAAAATGCAACATCCCAGGTAAATGGTCACAAATTGGATATGGGTCCCACCTACTGCCACTGGGTTGTGAAGAGCTAAGATAATAAAGTGCTGTCAAATTTGGTTCACTGTCACAGGCAAGTAAGTTGTGGAGATAATTCTTTTGATTAAAAAAAAAAATAAAGGGGTTATAAAAGATACATAGAATATTAGGAAGAAAGAGAGCAACAAAGAAAAATCCACCGTTACTTAGATTAAAACTGTAAGCGGCTATAGTGGTACTGACTGGGGAGAAAGGGAAAGATAAACTGAATGTACTTTGATCCCAGGTATTTTTTTTTTTTTAGCTAAAACACATTTTTTAAAGGTTTTATCCAAAATGATCATTTAAAGAGAAAGCAAACATGCCACATGTAATTAATTACTTTATTTCAACACCTTTAAGTCACCTGAGTCTACTGCCACGCTTAAGAAACACTGTGCCAATCTCAGATCTAGGTCTATGCAACAGGACATTAAGCATGCATTATGACTAAGGTGGTGATGGTACAGCTATTGATGAACTGGCCCTAGGTCTGAGGTGCTAGCTACAGGTCAGGCAATCAGCAATCATAGGAATGTCTGTACCAGATTTCCTAGTACCACCAAAAGTTGTGCAGTGGTGGTCCAGGCCTGCTAAATCGAGAAAGGTGAATGATGATTCAACAAAACCACCTGGGGACAGAATGTAAGACAATGATTTTTCAAAGCAAATTTTAAAGAATCATTAGACTCACACAAATGAAAAAGAACTGACATACTATGCAGAATTCAAGGTGTATTGAATTTACAGTACAAAAATAAAACCTTTCTGTAAGCCTAAATTTCAGTATGATTTTTATATTCATTCAAAAAGGAAATAGCTTAGACATCTACTATTTCTAGCTTAATCAAGCTACACATTTTCTTACAGAGAATTTGTGTTGCAAATAGCTTAGGGTCAGGATACATAAGCTCATGGTATTGATTTTGATCAGTCCACTAAACTGATTTTTTCAGAGTAAAAAATAAAACTGATTAAAACCTATTCCTTAATCTTGAAACTAGCGTGTTTATTTAGAAACACTGCATAGATTTCTCTCTTTAAGGAATTTGTAACACATGAGAAAAGCGGCCTGTGTTAAAGGAAAGTGAGAATCTTATCTTCTTACCTCCATCACCCTCTTATCCTCAAATGGTAGAAGCATCATTTAATTGTAGTTTAATTATTTTAGAATTTTTGTTTTGCAAACATAGATTTTGGAAAAAAAGAAAATGCATTTTGCTTTCAGGGAAAAAAATACTGGCTGTGAAAGTGGTTGCTATCTGTTTACCTGCACTGTGGATGCTGGGGCTCGCGTGGAGAGAGCCTCCCCACGACCACCGGTTGTGCTTCTGTCGTGGCTTCTGGCTCCGCTCCATCGTGCGCCGCACAACAGCTTCATGGCGTTCCTTAAAGAGAACAGAGGTGGTGAGGCTCAGATGCAGTCTGGCTGTTTGAAGCATCTTCAACTTAAGGCAGAGAAGAGTGAGGAGTACTACTTAAATTTCCACCCACCTACTCCTATCTGTTTGCTAACTTCTACACCTTATCTTAAGGGGGGAATGTCAATCTGCGAAGGTTACTAAAATCATCAGGTGCTAGTTCTTAAAGCCCTGGGTGTACAACAGGCACTCAACAGGCACTCTGCTTAGCTTCGGGTCACAAACAACCCTTACTGCTGGGGTGTGATGCCTTTATTAACACACAGAATCAAAGTAGTGTAGGTCTGGCTCGGCGCCTATGGCTCAAGTAGCTAAGGCGCCAGCCACATACACCTAAGGTGGCGGGTTCGAATCCAGCCTGGGCCCACCAAACAATGATGGCTGCAACCAGAAAAAATAGCCGGGAGTTGTGGCAGGCTCCTGTGGTCCCAGCTACTTGGGAGGCTGAGGCAAGAAACTCGCTTGAGCCTAGGAGTTGGAGTTTGCTGTGAGCTGAGATGCTACGACACTCTACCCAGGGGGACAGCTTGAGGCTTTGTCTCAAAACAACAACAACAAAAACAAAAACAACAAAGTAATGTAGGTCTGAGCTTGACCTGATGCCTCACACATATGGTACCACATTTAAAAAACAGTTCACAATCTGAGGATGTGGGTAATCCTGACCTCCTGACTTATTGAGTTTTATGACTTCGTGTAATTTAACTTACCTGTTCTAAGTTTAAATTTCTATTTTTGCAAAAACTAATGTCTAAAACTTACTCAAGAGTTGAATAAGGGTTAAAGGCAATAATTTATGTGAAATGCTTGCAAATGATAAAGCCCTATGGAAACCCAATTACTTGCAGTGATGAACTAAACATGAATAAGTCACAGGTTTAGACTAAAGAACCAGGCTTCTAAAGTTTCTGTGGCAGTAATAATCATCGGCCCACTGTCTACCTGACTCTCATACTCCAGCCTCCCTAGAAACTGGCACCTGTAAAGCTGATGACCCTGAAACAGCCTTGCTGTGCGCCCTGGCACCTGACCAGGCAGTCTAACAGGAAGTCGACTTCACTTCCCAAAAAGGAGCTCCCTGCACCCTCCTGGGAGGGCGGCTCACCTTGTCCTCCTCGAGCCTCTGCCTCCGCTTCTCCTCCACGGCCGCCCTCCTCCGCTCCTCCTTGAGCCGCTGTTCCTCCAGCCTCTTCTTCCGCTCTTCCAGGTGCTTCTCATAGTGCTGCCTGGCACGCTCTTCTCTTTCTAACCAGACAACTTCCCTGGCAGCTTTTGGGAGGAGAAAATGAGGAAAATCAAACACAGGCAGGTTAAACAGTTAGGGATGTGTTAAGTGGTCCATGTTTAAAAAATACAGTTTCTTTGGTTTTGTGTTAACCAAGTATGGCTTTTGCTTTCCTCAAATTTCCAGTAAGAATGCACTACTGTAACTTTTTAGCATAATTTTATATGCTAACAATGAGGTTGAAAAAGAGACACTGAATTCTACTCTTTGGGAACCCAGACGGTGATCTGGTTTGAAGGCATCAGTCACAATCAGTCTCAATTCTTGTACTGACAGAATCCCCTCAAAATCAATGGTCTAGGCTCAGCGCCTGTGGCTCAAGTGGCTAAGGCACCAGCCACATACACCTAAGGTGGTGGGTTTGAATCCAGCCTGGCCCACCAAACAACAATGATGGCTGCAACCAAAAAACAGCCAGGCGTTGTGGCCGGCGCCTGTGGTCCCAGCTACTTGGGAGGCGGAGGCAGGAGACTCGCTTGAGTCCAAGAGTTGGAGGATGCTGTGAGCTTTGATGCCACCACACTCTACCCAGGGGGACAGCTTGAGGCTCTGTCTCAAAAAAACAAAACCAAACCAAAATCAATGGTCCATCAGAGTACGTGTATCACCGAGTCAGCAAAGGGATATGAGGGACCCAGTAAGCAGACTACCTTGCGTCTGAGGAGCTCACAATCTATAACAGACAGATAAATTTCAACCACATCTAATGCTGAATAAAGATGCACAACCCCAAAAATACTGTTCAACAACAGGATGCTTCTTTTCTTCTTTCTATAATACAGGTTCCTTCCTCATTTTAGGGGAAAATATGCCCCACAAAGCTATTTTCTTTGATATAAAGCTTCCTTCAGCCTGATAACTAAAAACATCTATGACTTATTAACACTGTAGGCAAGTAGCCAACAAAATTTAGAGTGAAAATCTTGAAGACACTGCATAGTATAGAAATGAAAATGTCACTTTTTAAGAGAAAAAAACAATTCAGAACATTTCAGTTTCTTCTACATGTTTAATATTAAAGACTCTACATTTCTGACACCATTGAATCCTAGCAAAGTTAGTCATTTGAGGAGACAAATCTACTGAAAAGGATCTGAATTGACTTGACTTTAGTGGAAAGAAAAGGGCAAGGACAAATTCAAGGTGAGTCTGTCTTCCTGACATCATTCAGGGTGGTGTGTATAGAGAACTGGGATCGGTTCTTCCAGCAGCTCTGCCACTAACAGGTGCTGAGACTTTGGACAAGTCCACCTCCATTTCAGTTTCCTCTTGTCTAAAATGAGGGTGCTGATCTTAAAGGTTCCTCCCAATTTTAAAAGCCCATTTTTTCCAAAGAAATTCTCAGATTCAAGTTAACTATTTACTTTAAGAAGAAGCACATAGTATGTGGTCAATAAATATTTAATGAATGACTAAAAAAAGAAAATACTGTGTACTGTGAGAACACAACTTACAAGTTAACAGATGGAGAACATAATTCTGACACTTTAAGACATGCTTACCTTTATCACACACACTCATGCACATAATTAATACCTTTTGGATTTTCTGTATGGTGTTCCCTTATTGGCAGGCATTTAATGGTACTGTTCATTTTAATTCATTTATAAAGGTGAATTGACAGTGACAGATTTTGTCAAAGTTTAAACTTTACAGAACATTAGAAGGTAAATGACCATTTTCCTTTAACTTTGGACCTTCTTATCTTTTACTTCCATCTTTTTGACAAATGTACACCAAGGATATTACACCACAGGATACCTATTATTTTGCATCTTGCTTTTTTCACTTTAATACATTTTGCAGAGCATTCCACATCAACACATGTCCTGATCCATTCACTGGCAACTGTGCGGTCTTAGGCAAACTACTCAAACCCCTTATGCCTCAGTTCTATCAGGGTAAGTTGTGAATAAAAACTTGCCCACAGAAGTAAAAACCTACTTCACAGTGAGTCTGTGAGGATTAAGACAATAATTACACTTAAAGAACAGTAGTTTGGCTCGGCGCCT
>NW_003852437.1:11356627-11372296 GCF_000181295.1 Otolemur garnettii | reverse complement strand
GCCGGTTGAGCTATAGGCGCCGAGCCAATATTAATTATTATTCTTGCTTTTGTCATAATTTCAATTCCGAAAGTTAAAGGTAATCCTTAAGGTTATATCATAAATAACAATAGGGCTAACCAATGTAATATTAATAATAATTAGACTAAAGAACTGGACTTTTAAATGTTACCCCAAATAACATTCTGGAAGGAAGAATATGTCTTTATCAAAACTTTTATTGAGTTCCACTTCTCTTTTCTAGGCAGGGCAGAAATGCAGTGCCTTCTTTAAACATTTGTTTTTAAACAATCACATAGCAAACAGGCAAAAAGTGTTGAAATAGCAAACAAGACTCTATTATTATAGGGCACGCTGATGTGTGCTAAGGTTACTATTAAGCATAAGTCATGCAATCTTAAATTGAAAGATAACACATAAAAATTTCAATAAATTGAAGGTTAATTTATTCTAGATGTTTTAGTACTTTAAAATATTCCCTGTAGACAACAGATAATGTCAAGGTTGTATATTTTTTCACTAAGAAATCAGCATTTTGAATGCACAGAAAGATTCAACAATTGCTGCAGACCCAATTGTGTCCTCCACGCCCTGGTCCCACCTCCTGTCCAAATTCATATGCGGAAGCCCTCACTCCCAATGTGACTGTATTTGGAGACAGGGCCTTTAGTAGATAATTAAGATTAAATGGGGTCATAAGATTGTGCCCTAATCTGAGAGATTTGGGGGAAAGATAATGCAAGGAAAAAGTAGCTCTCTGCAAGGCAGAAAGAGTACCCATACCAAAAAATGAAAACAAAGTGTTTTTATATCTTGGACTTTGTAGCCTCCAGAACTGAGAAAAAAATAAATTTCTGTTGCTTAAGCCACCCAGTCTAAAATATTCTGTTATAGCACATTTGGCAGACAAATAAAACTTATTCAGTATTTAAATCAGTAACAAGCACTTAATTTCATAAAAAGGCAGCTCTATAAAAGAAAACAGTATGTTCAAAAAAGGAATCATAATGAATATTTTTATTCCTTTAAGGTATAATTTAACCTTGGCCTGTAGGATCCTATTATAAAATGAACTGAAACCCACTATAGCCCCTGGAACACTGGACATTAACAAGTCAGTTCCATGACTGTTATGGATGCTGACATCAAGGTATTTTAATGATACTGTAAGGGTGTATTAGTGTCACCCACAGGGGAAATCTATCAATCTGGACGGACTTCATTTAGAAACACACAGTGACTCTTTGTACTAAAGGGTATTGAAAATGAAATGTAGAGTGTTGTGGTATATAACGCATAGTTTCTGGCTTCGCTGGAACTTCAGCCCACCTCTAAGTCCTGCCACTTACTAGCTAAGTGGTTTTGTTTCTTCAAATTACTAATGCACCATCTTCTTGACAGGGTTGTTTTGTGGACCCACAGCAACACATAAAGCACTAAGCACAGTGCCATGCACATGGTAGGAATTTAATAAATGTAGATAATAATAGTGAATCTTCATGGCAGTCATAAAAATTCCTGTCCTATTGCTACAGAGAGCATGAAGCAAACAGGAAAAACAAATGTAGGACAGTGAACTCAGATAGTGTATTCATAGGGTGAGTCGACTGCCCCCTGCCTTATTCCCCCATGACATTCAATAATTTAGCACCCAGCCTGGTCCTTCTCTGAACAGGTTCTCTGTGGGGTTTTGTGGGGAGGGTGGTATGCATATTTTACTGTCCTATGAGGGAAAGACAAAAGTGACATTCAGAGAATAGAACAATGTGATTACTTAACTCCTAAAACATACAGACCTGTTATCTCAGTTTCATATTAGATAGGAAAGTGTCATTGGTAACACTGGGTAACAGAATAAGCCAATAACATCAGGAAGAGTCAGAAAATGACAACTGATAAGAGCATCTGAATTCTGTGTGATCTTGAGAAAATTAGCCACCTCTCTCACTTTTAAAATTAGAAAGACTGCACAAAACAGTCTCCAAGATCCTTTCCAATTAACTCCCATGAGACATTTCTGTTCTTACCTTTGAGGACATGTGTGGGATTACAAGTAGGTTTCCTTCTGCTTTGTATTTGAATGTCAATATATCAATCTTTAGGCTTTTATCTCAATAATTAGAATTATTATTGAGCACATATATTCAACAATGTGTTCACAGTAACATGAAAATGACATTTATTTGAATTAATTCTACAAAAGGGCAATCTAATGGTTTAACCTAGGTTCATCACATTTAGGAAGGGGGTGTAGGATGGAAAATAAGAGCACCCAAAGATGGAGAAGTAAAAATAATTTATAGGTCTTACCTTACAGCGTATGTGTAGGAAATATTAATTAGTTACATAATTGTGAAGAAACGAGAATGAAAAGGTAACCACTAACAGAATGGAAAAGTAGAGTACAACTTCCTAAATATTAAGGGGAAACCATGGAAGGATTAGTACTTGCATCAAACCAACCCCTACCTCCACACCACCATCCCTGTTTCCCATACAGAGCAAACAACAACAACAAAAAAAAGATGTGGGGGTGGAGGGACAAAGTTTAAAAATGAGCTAGAAGGGCTAAAAACAAGCTTACCAAAACTTTTAGAATGGATTAAGAACAAAAACATCCAGCTATGCTATTTAAAAAACAAACAAACCCAAAACCTAAAACAAAATGTCAAATAAAGCTCAAAAATAATGAGTAAACAGCTTTCAGGAGAACAAAATAGAAAATATAATAATATGTGAATATTACCATACAAAATTGCATTGAAGATCAAATGAGAAAAAAGACCCAAATAAGTTAAATAATGCTAAGATCTCACGGTCTAAAAGATACAGAGCTGGGATTTTAAGTTACTTTTGATTCTAAAGCTTATACTCTAAGTTGCTACACAACTCTGCCTGTATATTTACTTCTGCCTAGCTGAAATGTCCACCTGAATTATTTCCAGTCAGATTCCATCCCAAAACCTTATTCATTATTTCCACACTCTTTTCTACTCCAAACCAGAACTTGCTGTCTTCTGTATCCTGACAGATCCCTAACACCAAATGACCTAAGACGCTAATGACTTCAGAGTCCTTAATTTTTCCCTCATGGATGGTCCATCCAAATGCAACACATGCGAACAACTGACCCCATTGATTGTGTTAAATCAGAATGATTTTCACGTCCAGTGTACCCTCAACAATCTTTCTGCTACTACTTTATGCTCTCATCCCTTTCTCACTTCTTCTATATAGTCTTTTACCTCTTCAAATCTATCCTACACGCTAGTCTCAGAGACATCGTCTCACAAAACAGACCTCCCGCCATAGTCCTGCTTGGAGACTACTGTTAGTTCTCCTACTGCTCCCGGCCCAACTCCTTCAAGTGGCCACACCATCACACATCTTTACACACACCACCTTCTGTCCAGGACACCTCCCCCTCACCTGATAAACTTCTCTCAAGTCCTAGGTCAAAAGCCCCTCTCTGGGGAGCCTTCCCTGTTGACCACAGCACAGGGGCTGCAAGAGCTGGGTCCATTCCCACCCCCACCCCCCATGGCACTTCTGTGCTTTTGTTTGTCTGTGAATTCTTCCCCATGTTTGCAACGTCTAGCGCAGCAGATGGGAAACACAAGTATGAATAAAAGAACTGAAGAGAACTAAAGAGTTAAAGGACAGTGACTTCCCAGCACAGCGAGCGATTCACACTGGGCCTCAGTGATAATTCAAAGCCTTCTCAACTTGTCATTTAAACTGTTCAGTATAGAACTGTCTGGTGAGAAGTGTGAGGAAGCCTACGACACTGTGCCTCTTGCCCCCGAGGGGCCTCCTTACACAATAGACTGAGACGCTAGAACATGAAGCGCCTTCCTGATGTGTGGGCTGAGAGACTTGAGGTAAGAAAGCACTTCTATCTCAGGGCCAGGCTTTAAGGGGATGTTTAGCTTCTGTTAAAGTAATAGAGTTTTGCTAAACAGGGCGATGGTTGTCCCTGAAATCTTTCTGCCCCCAGTCCTACTCACTTTCAGGCCTCATAGAGTGTGGCCACTTTCTTCAGCTGTCTACTGGTGTCCCATCCCACCAGACAGGGAGGCACAAACACCCTCTATTATCTAATACTCCTTAGCTCAGATTGGCTTCTCCAATCCCAGACATCTAAGTCAGTGTTTGTGGAATCGCATGACCTCTCACCCTCACCATGTTGGTGAGATGTCCTCAGCTCTTGCTTTATGCTGACACCAAGTGATTTCCAACATTATCTTCACAGCCACTCTGTGAAGCAGACACTGCTATTAAACTTGTTTTATTGCCAGAAATCTCAGATACAGAGAAGTGAAGTAACTCTGATGTCTCACATCAACTAAGAGGTGGAGCTGCAATCCAGACTCTGGACTGCCTGACTCTGGGAGCAAACAACAAGGCACTGTGCTGAAAGGCATGAGTCGGAACGCCTGCCAAAGGCCAAAGCTCCTCCTTGGTCCTGGGAAAAGAGCTGGGAATCTGAACGTGAAGGTCCTGATCCTTCTCCTATCTGTTTATAAGATCTTTCACTTTTTAGGTTTTAAGAATGTTTTATCTTTACCCTTAAGGGCAAAGTAAATTTGGGAGAAAAGAAATAGCTGCTTAGTCACAATGATTCATTTTACCATAAGGCTTCGGCATCTGCTTACCTAACGCACACACAACAGCATTTATTCTTTCAATCCCGAGCCTGACTCATGATGCTGCTGTTCTGGTATGTGCTGATGATGTCCAAGTTCCTCCCACTATGGTGCGTGCAGATCCCTTAGCTGTTTATAACCTGCCTGATGCCTTATGAACTTTTGTACGTGACACACATATTCAGTAAATGACAACTTCAGAAGATCTGGATGTCAAGAATACCAAAATTTATCCACTAGACAACTGGATTAGAAAGACCTAAAGACCTTTTTGTTTTCCTGGATAGTTTCTACAGAGGAAAAATTCCTTGTTGAAACCAATGACTGTCCTAATCGAATAATGAGAAGTGTGAATTGGGGAGTTTCACAACTCTAACCACTGCTACAGCCTTATTAATTACTAAGTAATACTCACTTGTCTATCAGCATTTTTGAGATGAACATTCTAAACCAGGATGAATGACCACACTCTTTAATACTGCTGACTTTTGAGTTAACAACACATTGAGATTAGGGAGAGAAAAAATGCAAATAAGAAAGCTATGACTGGGGTCAGGTATGGTGGCTCACGCCTACAATCCCGCACTCTGGGAGGCCAAGGTGGGAGAACTGCCTGAGTTCAGGAGTTCAAGACCAGTCCCAGCTTGAGTTCAGGAGTTTGAGACCAGCCGGAACAAAAAGAGACTCTGTCTCCAATAAAAATAGAAAAACTAGTGGGAGGTTGTGGCAGACACCAGTAGTCCCAGCTACTCAGGAGGTTGAGGCAGAAGGATGCTTGAACCCCAGAGTTTCAGATTGCTATGAGCTAGGCTAAGGCTATGCATTCTAGCCCAGGTGACAGAGCAAAACTCTGCCTCAAAAAATAAAAAAAATGATTGGGAAGTTAAAGAAAACCTGATAAAATTCACAGAAAAATAGAATTTAACTGAAACTTATTCAAAGGTTAAAATACTTTTTATATTACCTTGTTCTTTCTAATCATTACATGATAAGAGCTCTTATGCAGCTTCAAATTCAACATAAGTGATCTAATTTATAGATTTATAAGCTCGAATTTTTCTTTAAGAGCTATGTTAGTCAATCATACATTTTTCTGATAATCTTTCATGATTTTATAGAATCTCAATTGGGAATTAAAGTCTGAATCGGGAATTCAAGATTCCCATAAAAATTTTTGTCTCAGAAAAAGAATGAATAATTAATGTTTACTGAGTGCCTAATATGTGCAAGGCACTTTACAAATTAAAGCATAATCAATACTTCCAACTTACTCTCTATCATCTTGAAAAAGGGGAGCCTTATCTCTCCTCAAACATAAAGCACTATTTCCCTGATAAACATTCCTTAAATATTCTTTTGAGCTTTTTTGTCAACATGCTGTAGGAATGTTGTATGAATAGTACATTCATGGCCACACTCTAGTATATTCATGTTGTATGAATAGTAAAATTCAAGGCACAACTACTGTATTTAATATATTATCTCTGTATTCGCATTACCTGAGAAAATGCAAGTAAGAATTTAATACTTGTTTGACTGAACTATTAATACCTGTTATAAGAGCAGGTATTACACGATCATTTGGTAATGTGTTAACTGATCTGCAATACCTGCTACATTCACCTCCACTTCTATTAAAATGCACAGACTCACCATTCATTTAACATTTAACCAAAAATTGTTGGACATTGTGTGCCAAGCTGTTCAAGGTATTGGGCTACAGAAATAAAAAGAACAAAACCCTTCCCTTATGGAGCTTATGGTCTAGTGGGGGTTGACAGGTAATACACAAATAAGTGAAGTAGACATGCTTAGATGCTGATAGTGCTCAGAGGAGAACAAGAAAGGAAGTTCTGCTTTGAGGGAAGGAGTTACGAAGCTGAGTAAGGTGTTCAGGGAAGGCCTCCCTGAGGAGGTGGCATTTCAATGAAACCTGAAGGAGAAGGGGACGTGAGCTGTGGGTTCTTAGGAAAAACGAGCTAGCGAGTGTACAGGCCCAGAGTCAGGAATGTGCCTATTCTGCTGAAGGAGCAGTGAGGAGGCCACTGGCTGGCACAGAGGGGGCAAAGGAAAGGACGTTCACAGGGGACGGGTGGGCCACTGTAAGGATTCTGTGAGAAGGGCACGCACTGGAAGGTGTGGAGCAGACGTGTGACATGTGGCAGGCCATATCCTACCTGGGTGGTTCTGGGCGCTCTGTTCAGAACAGACTGTGGGAATGGTCTGTTCTTAGATAATTTTCTATCTAAGTTAAATATGTGCTTTGTTGTATAGATTCTAAATGCTCTGTCCTAGTAATGGTTTCTGCAGAGAAATTATTGTAATAGTATCCAGGATCTATTCCATATTCATGTAGACAGAATTAATCTTAATTGATTTAATCAATGCCATGAAGTTTTCTCACAAAAGATGTCTGAAGTTGCTCCAACATTCACAATTTACTCTCTTGCTCTGTGTTATATGAGAGCCAACACAGCAACTGTGCATCTTTTTTTTTTTAAACTTTAAATCTTCTAATAGCCACATTTTTCTTCCTTTCAAAAAAATTTTCAGATATTATAGGGGTATACATGTTTTGGTTACCTAAAATGCTTTTGTACACTTTAAGTCAAATTTATTAAGTATGCCCTTCATCCACAATGTAAGCATTGTACCAGTTAGGCATGGATTTACCTCTGTCTACCTCTTTCCAACCTACTCAGTTTCTGCTAACTTTTACTTCCATATGTGCACATAAGTATAGATTGATTAGTTCCAATTTAGTGTTGAGTACATGCAGTATTCGTTTTTCCATTCTTGTGATAACTTCACTTAGAAGAATAGCCTCAAGTTGCATCCAGGTTGTTATAAAAGATATTAGATCACCATATTTTTATGGCTGAGTAGTAGTCCATGGTATAGATATGCTATCTTCTATTAATCCATTCGTGTACTGATGGGCACTTGGGTTGGTTCCACATCTTTGCAATTGTGAATTGTGTTGCTATAAACATTTGAGTCCAAGTGTCTTTTTTTCCCTTTAGGTAAATACCTAATAGTGGGATTGCTGGATCAAATGGTAGGTCTACTTTTAGTTCTTTGAGGTATCTCCATAAACTTTCCATAGAGGTTGTACTAGTTTGCAGTCTCATCAACAGTGTGTGTCTCTGCATCCACACCAACATCTGTTGCTTTAAGACTTTTTGATAAGAGCTATTCTCACTGGAGTTAGGTGGTTTTAATTTGCATTTCTCTGATGATTACAGATGTTGAGCATTTTCTGATGAGTTAGGCCATTAGACTATCTTTATCTGAAAAGTTTCTATTCCTGGATTTTGCCCACTTTTAGTGGGGTTGTTTTTTTCTTGCTGATTTGCTTGAATTCTTTGTAGGTTCTGATAGTTAGCCCTTTACTGGATGTATAGCATGCAAATATTTCTCTCATTCTACCAGCTGTCTATTTATTCTAATGATTGTATCCTGAGCTATGAAGAATCTTTTTAATTTGATCAGGTCCCATTTGTTTATTTTTGTTATTGCTATGATTGCTCTTGGGGTCTTCTCCATAAATTCTTTCCCTAGGCTAATATCTGTAGAGTTTTCTCTACATTTTCTTCTATGATTCTTATAGGTTAAGAATCATGTCTTAGGGTTTAAGTCTTTCATCCATTGTGAATTAATTTTTGTTGAGTGGTGAGAGATGTGAATCTTGTTACAGGTTTTTACATGTGGCTATCCAGTTTCCCAGCACCATTTATTGAATAGGGATTCTTTCCTCCAGGATATGGTTTTGTCTTCTTTGTCTAAGTTCAGATGGGAATATGAGGATGATTTCATGTATGAGTCCTGACCCACAGGTCTACGTCTCTGTTTTTGTGCCTGTGCATCTTTTTTTTTTTGAGACAGAGCCTCAAGCTGTCACCCTGGGTAGAATGCAATGGCGTCACAGTTCATAGCAACCTCCAACTCCTGGGCTTAAGTGAGCCTCTTGCCTCAGCCTCCCAAGTAGCTGGGACTATAGGCACCTGCCACAAGGCCCGGCTATTTTTTGGTTGTAGTTGTCGTTGTTGTTTGGCAGGCCCGGGCTGGATTCGAACCCACCGACTCTGGTGTATATGGCTGGCGCTTTAGCTGCTTGAGCTACTGGCACCAAGCCTGTGCATCTTTTTTGAGGAAGGAGAATAGCCTTCCTCCATGTGACAGCTAGATACAAGTCCAGAAATGTCAAAAAATCCATCACCCTTATCTAAAGCATAGGTCTCTCTCTACTTAATGGCATCGCCACCTGTTGAAGAATTTTAATATGGATTTGAGGTGATCCTGTCCACATGTATACCAAAAACATACTTAAAAAGCTAACACGGCAGAATAAAAAGGGTCTACTCACTATTCCATCTTTCTAGATTCTCTCAATTACTTCCTTAAACTAAATCATCACAAAGTATTTTATTTTTTATTTATTCATCTATTTTTGAGCTAGAGTGTTACTTTGGCGCCCTCGCTAGAGTGCCATGTTATTATAACTCACAGTAGACAGAGTTCTTGGGCTTGATCCTCTTGACTCAGTTTTTCTATTTTTAGTAGAGACAAGGTCTTGCTATTGCTCAGTCTAGTCTCAAACTCCTGAGCTCAAGCAATCCACCCACCTTGGTCTCCCAGAGTGCTAGGATTATAGGTGTGAGCCACTGCACCTGGCCCACAATGTATTTTAAATTGACAGTCTATAAAATAAGTGACATACATTATCAATGATAGTGGGTACACAACAAAAAGTACAACTACTGTACTGATTTACTACTAAACGGGATAGCATATAAAGAAGTATTTAGGACACTGCCTGGCCCAAAGTTAATACTCAGTAAACATTATCTGGCATTTTTGTTATTTAATTGAAGCCTGTAGAGTAAGGAAAATCAGCAAAAGTTTATTACATGTTTGTTTTACACAGCACTATGCCATGTACTGGAATACAAATTAGAGATCACAGTCATACTCTTGAAGACACTTAAATAAACAGGCAAAAATTCAGTAGAGTATACAATATCACTATAACATCAGCTAAAATATGACAGCTGTGTAAGATACCATACAGTGAGAAAATGAAAGAATTTCCAAAAGGGGAAAGCTCACGAATACTGCCTAGGAAGGCTTTATTTATTTATTTAATTGTTTGGGATTCATTGAGGGTACAAAGAATTAGGTTATCCTGATGGCATTTGTTAGGTAAAGTCTGTCATCCTAGGAAGGCTTTAAAGAGAAAGACTGGCACTAATGGCGACAGTTGGAGGTATGAAAAACAGCACAGCAGTTTCAGTGATTAAGATAAAGATTTCTTAAGGCCTGGACTAGTACAATGGTAGAGGCAGCAAATGCAAGACTCCAGATCTAAAATTTATTTTATTTTATTTTTTTTTGAGACAGAGCCTCAAGCTATCTCCCTGGGTAGAGTGCTGTGGCATCACGCTCACAGCAACCTCCAACTCTTGTGCTCAAGCAAGTCTCCTGCCTCAGCCTCCCAAGTAGCTGGGACTACAGGCGCCCGCCACAACGCCCGGCCATTTTTTGATTGCAGCCATCATTGTTGTTTGGCGGGCCTGGGCTGGGGATTTGAACCTGCCACTTTAGGTGTATGTGGCTGGCACCTTAGCTGCTTGAGCCACAGGCACCGAGCCTAAAATTTGTTTTGAACATAAGAGTCAAATGTGACTCTTTGTGATTAAATGGATTTTGAGATAGTATATGTCAATTTTACTTCTATAACTGGGCTTATGACAGTTGAAGCTCTAAATTAAGAGTCCAGAATGACCACTGGTAGCTCCAAGTGGCCCAACAGGCTGGGGTAGAGACGAGTCAGTGGACAGTATTGGGCCAGCTGAGGAAGGCAGAATATTTTATTTTGCAAAAGATCCAATAGTTAAGACTGCCAGCTAGAAAGAACCTATTATCCCCAATAAAGTATCAAAAATAGTTGAAAGAAGTCATTCCTTGAGGTCCAAAAAATATTGGTCCAATTGACTGGGACACAGAAATTACCAAGATGAGTCGGTTTTGATAATAAACAATTTACTTGTACAGAAGCTGAGTTTCAGACAGTATGTGGATCCCATGTTAATAGGAGAATTGTACCATGAGAACAAATGAGGTATTTCCTCCCGAGGAAAAAACAAAATTAAAGCCTAAAAGTCAGAGAGTGAAAGTGATGCAGAAGTCAAGAGAGAGAAGCTTGAAGGAATGGAAGCAGATGAACAGGGTGGTCGAGGTGACTCCTCAAAGCTTTTAAGGCAGAAAAATGAAGCTTCCTAAGTATATGTGCCCAACCAAACCGACAGAACAGTCTCATGCAGGAAGAATAGTGTCTGATTTTGTGAAAAACTGAAGAATAATGTAGAAAGAGCAGGTCACATGATATAATCCTACCATAAAAGCATTAAGGCATGACTCAGAGATGGAATCCACAGCAAGCCATTAGTAGGTCCTCCCAGTGTGCGGGAGTACAAACATGCTGTGCCCCAGAAACAAAACAATCAGACCTTTATTCTCCCTCTCCATCCCTACCTACCTTCCTTTTTAAAATATGAGAATTAAAAAATTTTAATGATTTCAATGCTAATTTTAACCTATCTCTAACAGGAAATAACCAATTTCACTGGTTATTCATTTAAAATTATGCTTTGTTGGAATTTATGAAAACAGTCTCAACTTTTTTTTTTTAACTTAAAAACCTTTAAACTTTGAAAATTCAGTAACAGTTGACATTATTAATCATTTTTTTATTTTCAAATTAAGCACAGTCCAAAGATTTCCTATTAAATAATAGCCTTTAAAAAAAATTCCTTTTTAAAAATATTCTATCACCATCATAGCTTCTGCAAAGCACAGTTTATAGGTGGTTGGCCAGTTATGTCCTTTGATTTTTTTTTTTTTTTTTTTTTGAGACAAGAGTCTCAAGTTATCGCCCTAGGTAGAGTGCCTTGGCATCATAGCTCACAGAAACACAAACTCTTGGGCTTAAGGCATTTCTTGCCTTAGCCTCCCAAGTAGGTGGGACAACAGGTGCCTGCCACAATGCCCGGCTATTTTATTGTTGCAGTTGTCACTGTTGTCTAGCAGGCCTGCACCAGGTTCCAACTCACCACCCTTGGTGTATGTGGCTGGTGCCCTGCTGACTCAGCTACAAGCATCGCATGATGTTTTTTTAGTACCAATGATTTTTTTTTTTTTTGAGACAGAGCCTCAAGCTGTCCCCCTGGGTAGAGTGCTGTGGCATCACAGCTCACAGCAACCTCCAACTCTTGGGCTCAAGTGAGTCTCCTGCCTCCGCCTCCCAAGCAGCTGGGACCACAGGCACCCGCCACAATGCCCCGCTATTTTTTGGTTGCAGCTATGGTTGTTTGGTGGGCCCAGGCTGGATTCGAACCCACCACCTTAGGTGTATGTGGCTGGCACCTTAGGTACTTTAGCCACAGGTGCCATGCCAGTATCAATGATTTTTTAAGAAATCACCCATACAGCTTAAATTAGATGCCAGATTTTAGATAACTTTTTAACAAATATATATACACGTATATATATTTGCATAGATGTTTATTCATATATTTATGAAGAGTGAAAGGAACTTCTCAATACTTAGTTCTGACTATGATGATTTAAGTGGAAAAAAAAACAGGCAAAAGGCATTTCTTTAAAATGTAATGAAAATGATAACAATGCAAAGGAAAAAATTATGAAGATATGCATCTTTTAGGGAGAATCTGCAGGCTCAAAGCCACATCTTATACCTTTATAGTATAAGTGGTAAAATAACTTTTGTTTCTCCAGCATATTTCTGCTTTCCACAAACTACTAAAGCTTGGCTTTGAGAGATAAAAAAACTCAAATGGAAAGGTTATGAGTTAAATATAGAGACACTACTTCACGATGGGACTTAAACCAGAAAAGGATGGTCTCCTGACCCAGGTGGAACTCCTTTTACTCAAGCAGCTGCGAATCTGCTCTGTATTTCCAAGGAAACATCTAAGTGTGAGACCCACACAACTGGGATGGAGACATAAGCGCTAAACTTTGGATGGATCCAAAAAGAGGGCAAATAACAGCTGCCCCAGAGCAAGAGTCTGTTTCTTTGCTCATCTCCTTCTTCTGAGTCAGCAACTCTCTCCCTTGCCCCGTCTTTCTCAGTTCTAGCCCACTTGTCAAAGCAAACTCACTAGGGAGGAGCAGTGGACACCTTCACTGGAGGAAAGGGGCGAGCTGATGGCCTGCTTTCCACCTGCCTGTCAGGGACAGGGAACTTCAGGCCTGGGTGGAAACTCTGGGCACAGAAAATAAGCAGAGAGTGTTCATTTCCAGTCAATCCTTGAAATTTGTGACTAACTAACCTTGGAAGAAAAAGAAATAACCTCATATGCCCATTACGGCCCAGGATAGAAACAGGCCTGTGTTGAAAGAATGAAAACAATGGCAACAGACTTTTGAAAACCAGTCCCCCCTAAACGTCATAAATTTGGGCTCCAGAAATAAGAATAATACAAGGGATGGGATATAGGGGTTGGGTCCCTCAATTGAAACATTAACTCTTACAAAATGCAGTACAACTTTAGAGGTTATGGGTCATCTGCTGGGAAGAATTTAGCAATCTAAGTTAAGTCTTAGTTTTAAAATTCCCAGACACTCTGGCCACACTGAAACGTGCTGACCAAGTTTTGCAGGTAGATTATGGAGCAGAGGAGGAGTATCCTACTTTAGCAACTTTGTATAAACGAACATCTAAGTCAAGGAGGCGCTGGCACCTGCCTCCTTGCCCAATGTTCCAGAAGACAATTACCGTACAACCTGAGTGCTCTACTCTCAGCTTCTGGCTGAGCTAGTCCTGTGATCCAGATTTCCAGGTGATTGTATGGCAAATACTGCAGTTGCTAACCTTTCACAAAGGCTTTTAGGTAACAAGAGAAAAATCAAACACCTCAGCACTAGAGCATATGCCTTCCTGGCAGCATGCTGGTAGCATCTGTCTATAAATTCAACAGTAAGCATTATTTGAACACACAGGGCAGTTACGTGCCCTAGCAATGTATACTCTCATAACTTTTAACATAAAAACGAACCATGTGCTTACTGTCCTTGTGTTTTCTCTGCAGCAAAATTTCAGCTACACCATCGCTACAATCATATATATATTCCTTCCAATGCCCCATTAAACTATGACTATAATATAATAAGGAGTAAAAATGACCCTAATCCTGGCGAGAGTTTTTTGTTACTTACAACTTAGCTCTATGTTTACACTGTACCACATGTTAAATTCTGCTCCATAACCCACCTGCAAAACTCATAAATGTATGCAAGATAGCACAGTTACTATAGTGATGTCCATTTGCTTAATGTTAAGTGTCAATTATCCTTGAGATACAAAAGTAAGATTTCAACTAGAGTGTCCCTGAATGATCAAAGCAGGGCCATGGATGCAGGGCCTGGGATACCTAGCTGTTTTTCCCGTTCCTCACGTCGCTCCCGGGCTAGCCGCTGCCGGTCATCAACCCGTAGCACAGGTGGAGGGTCTGAAAATGAGATAAAAAATGTAAGATGAAGAGTGGGTTAAGGAAAGGAAAGATATACATTGATAAACATCCTTTTGTCCAGTAAATCTGAAGAACGGATATTGTTACATGTCTTATAATAATTAGACACCTGACTATAGTTGCAGTAACAGCTCCAACTGTTAATAGTTAGTAACAGCTTTTCTGGGAATTTCCAAGCATTTTTTCTTCTATTTAAAAACACCGTGTAAAATCATTCTGGCTATTTTCAAGAGAACAGATGTTTGCCAGGTAGAGGTGAAGCTCTGGAGTCAGAGAGTCATGCCCAGTTTCTGCTCTGTCACTCACTTGCCATGGAAATTTGGCCAAGTTACCCACCTCTCTCAAGAGGTGATGTGGGCTTTTATTCCCTATAAAATGAGGATAAAATAGAACTGATCTCCCATTACAGTGATAATGAATGTTAATATTATATAATGCCTGGCACACACAAATTCCAGTAAGTGAATTCATTCACTTAATACATACAGAATGTGTGCCAGGCAGTGTATATACATAGAAGACAGTAGTCAACAAAAAAGACAAAACTTTAGCCTTCAAGGGATTCACGTGCTAATTGGAAAGAATTTAATAAACAGGATAAATAAGTAAAACAAATAGGATAAAAAAAAAGAGGAAATACATAGAATGTTAGACTGAGATAAATGCTAAAGAGAGAACAAATCAACGAAGGGGATTATGACATATCAGGAAAAGGATGCTTGTATTTTTAGATTGGGCTTAAGGAAATCTTCCCTGTAAGAACTTCTATATGTAAATACGTGATGGAAGTAAGGAAGCTAGCTGTTCACATCGTCCATAGTAAGTCAGTGCAAAGGCCCTGAGGTTGCGAATCCTTACCTAATGTGTCCAAAAATGGCAGGGAGATCTAAGAGACTAGAAGAGAATGAGGTCGGCAAGCAATGGGGCTGGAGACATGAGGGTGAGGCCATGGGGCTCACTGGTCATAGTGAGGACCTTGGATTATACTCTGAGTGACATGAGGTGGGAGGTCCAGCAGGTACATTTGGAGACTCAGCCTGCCTGTTGCTATATAAAAACAACATACTAATGACCCCATAATAATTAAACTTAAAATCAGGTTTTTCTTTCTACTAAACCGACATTACATTTTTAGAACCTTATGTTAAAAACGGGAACCTAATATAACTACATTAGAGATGACATGGTAGTGCTTCATCAACAAATTTAAAGGCCTTGCGTCCCAAATGTCTCTTAAACTTCATAGAATTTGTACATTTAAGGGAAATAAAAACTAAATAAAAGCCCATTAGGAACCTATAAACCAGGCAGTGTGGATGATAAGCAAGACCAGATGATGATATGTTAAACTTTTCCTTTGCTTTTAGGTATGGCTTTTTAAGAACATAAGATGGGGCTCGGCGCCTGTGGCTCAAGCGGCTAAGGCGCCAGCCACATACACCTAAGGTGGCGGGTTCGAATCCCCAGCC
>NW_003852437.1:11329136-11356607 GCF_000181295.1 Otolemur garnettii | reverse complement strand
AAAAAAAAAAGAACATATACATAACCTAGTATTGATAATCCTCTACAAAGTACCAATATATCAAACAGTCCATTCTTAAGGTTTTCTTAAATTCCCTCAGCTCAGACCCCCTTTCAATATTCTCTTTCCTTCTTTCAAGAACTAGTAACTAACCATGCCTTTCCTTGTGTCAGTTTTAATAATACATTTTTTAAAATGAATAGGCTTGGTGACTGTAGCTCAGCAGTTAGGGTACTGGCCATATACACCAGGGCTGGTGAGTGGAATCTGGCCCAGGCCTACTAAACAACTACAATAACAACAACAACAAAAATAGCCAGGCATTGTGGTGGGTGCCTGTAGTCCCACCCACTTGAGAGCCTGAGGCAAGAGAATCGATTAAGTCCAAGAGTTTGAGGTTGCTGTGAGCTGTGACGCCGTTGCACTCTACTGAGGGTGACATAATGAGACTCTGTCCCCCCCCAAAAAAAAAGTTGACAAAAGCCATAGTTTACTATTTAGTAGTAATTTATCTACTATTTAGTAGCATTTATCTCATTATCATTAGTCTCCTGCAAAACAGTGACGTCTCACCTCTCTCACCCACTTCTTTGTATTTAGTGTTTAATCTACTGAAAGACCTACTTTCTCTGCTAGTTAGTACCTCAAAGTCCCCAGGGTTACCTTAAAGAAAAAGATAACTCCAGCTCAAGAGTTCCACTTTGAGTTTTTGTTTTCTTAAAATCTCAAATGAAGAAAAGGATGCTTTCTCCTTCCTTTTACTACAGGCACTTCCTTCTATGAAAGAAAAAGTAACCTTCTGAGGTGGACAAGATGCTTGTTTAGTCAAATTATTACTGACACTTATTACCCACTTACTCTCCCTTCAATCAACAAAGATGAATTTGGGGGTTTTTTTTTGGTTTTTTTGTAGAGACAGAGTCTCACTTTTTCACCCTTGCTAGAGTGCAGTGTAGTCACAGCTCACGGCAACCTACAACTCCTGGGCTTAGGTGATTCTTCTGCCTCAGCCTCCCAAGTAGCTGGGACTTACAGGCGCCCACCACAACACCTGGCTATTTTTTGTTGCAGTTTGGCCAGGGATGGGTTTGAACCTGCCACCCTCGGTATATGGGGCCGGTGCCCTACTCACTGAGCCACAGGCGCCTCCCAACAAAGATGAATCTTAAAAACAATGCTGAGCCAAAAAAAAAAAAAAAAAAAAAAAGAACATAAGATGGACCCCTCACCGGCTCATAATCACTATAATTTTTCAGATTCCCTAATCATCTATGAAGTTCCACATATTATTTATGTAGAAAAATATGGAGGCTTGAGGGCCCCCAAAGGTTTAATTGAGAAGCAGAAAAACGGCCATTGGATCCTCTCAGGCATCCCTTAAGGGCCATTCACAGGGGATTTTGCTGTCGTTTGTTTCTAGTGAAAGAAAATGATGCCAAATGGTATTCTGAAGAAAAAAAGAACTCAGCACAAGTCAAGATGAAGTTAAAAGAAAGACCTTTAAACCCAGTACAGTGGCTCACATCTGTAATTCTAACGCTCTGGGAGGCTGAAGCAGGTGGATTGCTTGAGGTCAGGAGTTTGAGATTAGCCTGAGTAAGAGGAGAACCCCATCTCTATAAAAATAGAAAAAATTATCTGGGTGTGGTAGGGGCTTCTGTAGTCACAAATTTTAAAAGATATCAATTTTTTTTTAAAGATCTTTAAAGAATAGTTACCATACCTGGTGTATATCCAGAGGACCAAAATCACTTTATAACAAAGATATTTGCACCAGAATGTTTATTGTAGCCCAATTCATAATTGCTAAGTCATGGAAGAAGCCCAAGTGCCCATCGACCCATGAATGGATTAATTAATTGTGGTATATGTACACCAAGGAATATTATGCAGCCTTAAAAAAGATGGAGACGTTACCTCTTTTGTGTTTACATGGATGGAGCTGGAACATATTCTTCTAAGCAAAGTCTCTCACGAATGGAACAAAAAGTACCCAATGTACTCAGCCCTACTATGATACCAATTTATAGCTTTCATATGAAAGTAATAACCCAACGATAGCCCAAAAAGAAGGGGAAAGAAGAGAGGGACGCCAGGGAGGGGGGAGGATGGGTGGAGGGAGGGTAATTGGTGGGAACACAACTATGGTGCATTTTACAAGGGCACATGTTAAATTTACTAAGTGTAGAGTATAAATGTCTTAATATAATAACACTGTGAAGGCTATGTTAACCAGTTTGATGAAAATATTTCAAATGGTATATAAAACCAGCACACTGTACCCCATAATTGCATTAATGTACACAGCTATGATTTAATTAAAAAAAAGAGAGAGAATAGTTATCATTTAAATAACGCTCCTTAAATAATGAGATTTGCTCACCCCTAAAAACTTTAATTATAAAACACTTGGTTTATAGAAGCTGTATAAACACATAACAAAAAGTTTATAAACCAGATGTTAATTACTTTCTAAAAATTTATTTTTTATTTTTAGAGATAGGGCCTTGCTCTGTTACCCAGGCTGGAGTGCAATGTGATGATTGTAACTCCTGGAAGCCTCAAACTTCTGGGCTCAAGGAATCTTCTTGCCTTAGCCTTCTAAGTAGCTGGGACTACAGGTGTTAGCCGCTGCCCTCAGCTAAGCTTTGTCACTGTGTTGCCCAGGCTGGTCTTGAACTCCTGGTCTCAGGAATTCTTCTGCTTAGGCCACCCAAAGCATTGGGATTATAGGCATAAGCCATTGTGCCTGGCCTAATTACTTTTTAAATTATACTGACAAAATCTGCTAACAGATGATATTTCAATATAAACTATATGACATTTCTAGCTTACTTTCAATTTTGCCAAATTTCGAAATGGAGGCTTTAATGACATTTGGGACACACACATCCACACCTACCATCTTCCACTTAGTGATGTTGAACCTGCAGGCTTGGAACCATATGTAGCCTTCTGGATTCTTGGGTGTAGCCCTCTGACTGAACCCAAATTTCACAAAACAAATCCTTTTTTTTTCTTTTTTTGGGACACAGAGTCTCACTCTGTTGCATGGGCTAGAGTGCCATGGAATCAGCCTAGCTTGTAACTTCCCACCTTGCCAGGCACAGAACAAATCCTTTTAATAACACCAACCTTGAGAGCCTCAAGTCATGACATTAGCTGGTGTTCCTGCAGTAATGAGGCAATGCCCAATTATGCAATGTAATGGATAAAAGGCACTTTTAAGTATCTTTCAGGTATATGTTCCAGAAACAGCAGTGTAAGAGGTGGCATTGATTTCTCCTTATACTTTGGTTTCACCTAATCTCTATGCTATCATTTCATATAAAAATTATGCTCTTCCCCTGAAACAAACTGCCTCCTTTCAGATAATATGTAAGAAACAGGGCTGTATACAGTACTATATAAATGTGTCGATTAATCACTATAAGCAAGGCCAATACTTAGGACTGCCAGAGTTCCCATGGCCCTCATTTGAGATCGGTGCTGAAATAATTACTATCTATCCTGAGTTACATTTGGGAAACTAAAGAATTAATGTGACCTTGAAACTTTTCAAGAACAAAGCATCTGTAAATTTACAAACTGTTTTGTTCTGGGTTCAGATACTCACAGTTGAGAGTAATGGCCCTTCCAGGACTACATGGGACCTGGCCAAGCAGCTATGCTCATGCTTATAAACCACCACACAGGACTTCCATAACATGTTTGAGACGTAGCCACAATTCAAATATACATAGATACTTTTGAAAACAAAGAGCTGTCCTGAACCTAATAAGTATAAATATAGAAGGTAAAGAGGGAAGGAAATTTAGTTAGAATTTACTGGGTTAAAAGGGACTATGATTATAGGCATGAGCTACAAGGCATGGCAGCTCATGCCTATAACCCTAGCATTCTGGGAGGCTGAAGCAGGAGGATCTCCTGACCTTAGCAGTTCAAGACCAGCCTCAGCAAGAGTGAGGTTCCACCTCTACTAAAAATAGAAAATATTGGCTGGGCATGGTGGATGTTTATAATTCCAGCTACTGATGAGGTTGTGGCAGGAAGGTCTCTTGAGCCCAGGAGTTTGAGGTTGCTGTGAGCTAGGGTGATGCCATTGCACTCTAGCCCTGGTGACAGAGCAAGTCTGTCTCATATAAATAAATAAATAAATAAAATAAAAAGGATTGTGAGAAATCATTTAGTCAGGATACCCATATCTGGTTAAGACAATGCTCAAAATATAGTATGTACTTTCTTCCCCTTGTCTCCCTAAGTTCTAGAGAATGAAAATCACCAAACTGCTTTAGCCAAACATTCCCATGACTCATATCCCATAAAATCAAAAAGTTTTACTGTAGCCTGTTTCTCTGACATGCAGCCTTTCATATTATCCTTTGATATAAGAATCAGGAAAATAACATGATGATTTCTAAAATAAGAGCCTTTTATATTTATAGCTTTGCTTATCTGTACACACAAAAAACCAGACATTGGGGATGCTTCAAAAGACACAATCAGAAATGAAATGTTTCCTCATTTAACCTGACTTTGGCAACATAAATCAAATGGCTCCATAAAGAGATGGCTGGTTGAGAAGATTTTTGGGCTGTTGTGCTTTCTACACACTGTGTGTACATTTCTCTTATCACACTGGGTAGCTCCATGTTTGAATGATCTATCCATACATTGGCTTACTTCATCATACTGTCAGCTGGAGGGTAGAGACTATGTCTTTTAATAATATATCCCTAATATCTCCACGGTGCTAACACTAGATGAATAAATGAGTTATTAGGATATAAAAGTATAAACTGTACAATGAAGAATGGTTACATTTAGAAGCAATGGTAGGTGAGGAGAATGAGAGAAATGAACTACAAACAGTTTAGCACTGTTAAATTCTCACTGGAAATAAATGGGTTTTTGTGCTTAAGAACTTCTACCTCTTAGGGATGCTCACTTGGGTACAGGAATTAACGGCTACTAGCCTAAGCTCCCTGAGGGAGGGGGGTGGCTATAATGTTTGCACATATAGTACCTCCCAGGCAAAGAAGACCTCAGTGAACTTTAGACGATCGTTGGGAAGTGAGTGGACACATGGCTGGATAAATGACTCAATGAAAAGGCAAGCTAAAGGAAACCTCAGTGTGCTAATTAAAACTCCACTTCATTTTCCTTAATGGCTGCTCAGCAATATTTGCAATAGTACTTGTTATTATCTTTCATCTAAATGACAAGAAAGGCTTATCTGCTCTGTTTAAGACCTTTTCCACATGAAAAAAAAATCACAAAACTGAATACAGTATAATAGAGAATATTTTCTATAAGGCTAGAGTCAGTTATTTCCGTCTTTATTCTCACGGAGTCACTGTTCTTGAGTGTCTTTGGCTGGGGAAGTAGCTTCCAAGAACTGCGTGGGGTATTCTCTTTGCTTTGTCTTCCCTTGTCTCTTATTGTCATACCAAATATGAGTCTCTCCCAAGAGCCACACAATGGTTGCTAGATACCTGGAAATGACTGCAACATCTATTCAATTATTTGTTTTATGTTTACAGAGTGTTTGCTTCTTTGTATCGCTGAATGGAACAGACCATGAATCATAGGCTATTAAATGAAATTACGGAGTAGGTGTACAATCATTGTGGAGAACAGAGAACAAAAACATGATTCTATATGAGCTTTGCTATGTGTAAAGATTTCTTTAAATAGTTTTTGAAAAAGTCACAAAAGAGATAAACAATAATGTTCAGCATACAGGCACAAAAAATGGCATCACGTCTTTTAAAATGGAATAGTAAAAGTATTATCTCTTATAAGCTGCTTGACAATAAACAAACGCACCCACATATACCATCTATATGGTCTAAATTGATGGTCAAAATGATTGAGCGGTAAGCAGACCATGTTAGAATCTCCATTTTACAGAGAGAAAACTAAGGCTTTGAGAAGTTCTCATACTTAATCTCGTGCAAGCCAGTAGAGTGTGTGTTTTGGTGGTAGGGTAAAAACTAAGTTCCCCTAAATTCTAGCTTTGTTTAATTTGTAATTCATTAGCATGTCTTTAAGGCTCTAAGGATAACCATTTGCCCACAGTAAACGCAATGCACTGTACCTGGTTTAGTTCCTGAGTGGCTGCTATTTTGTCCTGAAGTTGCAGAGGCAAGGCGGTTGGAGGCAGTTTTCTTCTCTTGCACTTTATAGCTGTCAGGCGCTACACGAATAAGAAAAGAGAAAAGATGTACTTGGTTTCTTAAAATTTCTTCAGAAACACCCATCTATTCAACATTTACTGTTAACCTGGGTAGATTCGGAACTGAAAGTATGCAGTCATAACCTGTGTCCTCAAGGAGCACACAGTTCAGTGGAAAGGACACGTCCAAAAATCAGCCTCAGCTGTGTGACCAATCCTGCAGGAGTCTCACAGGTAGGTCCAGAGAGCACGTCCTCGCTGTCCCAGAGTACAGACACCTGGAGGCATCACTGAAACCTAATCTTTCTTAGTTTTTCTTCTTTTTTTTAATACCTTCTAAGATTCCCACCTCCTATGACCTTAGTTTTTATGAAGCCCCATTAGTTTAGAATATATTTCAAATGTATTCATTTCTTTCTTGCCTTGGTGTATTCAGCATCATGTAATTGTTCTCTGGCAACTGACCCCTAGGTCCTGACAACAAACATCATCTCTAACTAAATATTACGTAATAGCAAACCGTGAAAATTAGAAAGACTTAAACACATGTTCGGTACAACTCATGTTTCTGCTGAAAAGCTTTTTTGGGGGAGGGCGGGCTGTAGCTTAATTATGCTGAAATTCAATCGTAAGACCTGGGTTTAAAGATGAGACCCAGTACTTACTAGTTGAGTGATCTGAATGTTACTTAATTTTTCCAAGTAGGTCATACAGGGTGATACTGTCTAACTCAGAGTCGCTGGAAGATGCGTGTTAAGAATCTACCAGACTCTAGCATGGTATATCACACTTATAGAGCCAGCTACTCGGGAGGGTGAGGTGGAAGGATTGCTTGAGGCCAGGAATTCAAGACCAGCCTGGGTGGTAAAACAAGACTATCTCTTTAAAAAAATAAAAAGAATCTACCACAGACCTTTGCACACAGTAGGTATTTAACAAATATTCAGGCCCTTTTCTTCCAACTGCACTGCTTTCCTACGAAGTCCTGGCATGGCACATGCACAGCACCTGTGGAGTCAGCAAACTTGGCTCTGCTACTTATGAGCTGAATCCTCAGCAAGTCACTTAACCTTTCTTAATTTTCTCATCTGTAAAGGGGAAAAGTCTAGTTTCTGAGTTGTGAATAATGCAGAGAGGTAGTTCACTGCCTAGCCTGTGGCAAGGCTCAATAATGACAGAAAGTATTTTTAGCTCTCTCTTTGAGGGAAGTCAAACCCAGCTGATTTGGTGACAGTGGGCCTGGGGAGCAAGTGACCAACATGGCAGGAAGGTGTGGCTTAGCTGCTAGTTTCAGAGGTTTTCAGTTCAGCTACAATTATACCTCCTGGGGGCTGTCAGGTGGCTGAACTTACCAATGTGATTTTTAGGGGATACCCTGGTATGGGAAGAGGTAATCAGTCTTTCTAAGTTGGGGCTTGGAGAAATGACAGTTTTCTAAGATTTAATGCCTTTCACTACATTAAGGAAGTATGAACTTAAAAAAAAAACCCTCTCCATCATAATAATGGGAAAACAAAGCCTTGTAAGAGTTTTTTTTAAACAAAGTACAAAGAATTTCACTACTTAAGAACACAATGAAAATAGAAATTTATTTGCTTTCAAATTTCAATACCTGAAGATCCTAGTTAACTAGCAGATGGGATTACATATACCCCTTTACAATTTACCATTAAAAAATACAACCATTTAAAACAACTCAGGTGCCTTTCCAGTTACTGTTTACGCGAATCTGTCTTGTTTTTTAAAAGAAAAAACTGAGCCATGTACTATGATGCTCAGTAAGTCTTTGCTAGGCTCATAAAATCTTTATTGATCTCCCTGCTAGCTTGAAAGCTATATTCCATTAGTGTTGCATGTGAGTGTTAAGAGTAAAGACAAGCGGAAAGGGTACAGACAAGCACCACTGCGGCCTGGGACTCTCTTTCTGATGTATCGTGAAACAAAACAGAGATGCAGCAGACATTTGGAGCCTTTACCTAGTACAAATTCTCTATGTCCAGTAAGTGCCGTCAAAGTGCTTCTACATCCCACATCCTTTACCATTCATTGTATTCCCTGCAATGTCTTCCCATAAACATTGTGGGGTTTCTTTTTTTGTTTTTCTGAGACAGAGTCTCACTTTGTCATCCTTGGTAGAGTGCCCTGGAGTCATAGCTAACAGCAACTTCAAATTATTGGGCTTAAGCGATTCTCTTGCCTCAGCTTCCCAAGTAGCTGGGACAACAGGCGGCCGCCACGACGCCCTGCTAGCTATATTTTGGGTTGCAAGTTGTCGTTGTCCAGCAGGCCCGGGCTGGGCTCAAACTGGCCAACCTTGGTGCATGTGGCTGGAGCCCTACTCACTGAGCTACGGGCACCGAGCCAGGTTGTGGGTTTTTACTGCTTTGTTTCTCCTTTTGGCTGCATGGTCTGATTCAAGGATCTCCTCTCAGCGACTCAAAATCACTGATCCAACAAATGAGCTGTTAATTCAGTCAAAACATTGGGTTCTGAAGACACTTAGGACTATAACCTTTGGATCATCTGAGTTTAAATCTCACTAAGTAATATGTGGACGTGACATCCAGGAGGATAATGTTTCAGTCACGATTTTTTTTTTTGAGACAGAGTCTCACTATGTTGCCCTGGGTAGTGCCGTGGTGTCACAGCTCACAGTAACCTCAAACTCTTGGGCTTAAGTGATTCTCTTGCCTCAGCTTCCCAAGTAGCTAGGACTACAGGTGCCTGCCATAATACCGAGCTATTTTTTGTTGCAGTTGTCATCGTTGTTCTAGCTGGCCCGGGCTGGGTTCAAACCTGCCACCCTTGGTGTATGTAGCCGGTGCCATAACCACCGTGCTATGGGTGCTGAGCCAATTCAGTCGCCATTTTTATAAAACATGGAATGTGGGCTGGGAAGCAGCAAAAGTTTAGTACTCAATTTCTAGCTCTGTACAATAGTCCCCCCTTTTCTGTGGAGCACAGGTCTAGGACCCCCAGTGGATGTTTGAAATTGTGGACAACATCAAACCTTACATACACTATGTCTTTGTTGATCTGATAACCCAGATGTCTACTATGTAACTAATGGGTGGGCAGCGTCTACAGCATAGATCTGCTGCTGGACAAAGAGATGCTACACATCCTGGGTTGGATGGAGCTGGAAGACATAAGACCTCATCATGCTACTTAGAAGGGCACACAGTTTAAAACTTATGAATTATTTCTGGAATTTTCCATTTAATACTTTTTTGGACAGGGGAAGTATAAGTGCTTCTGCTACTATACAAGTACTTCTCTGTTACATTGTTCAACTGGACTTTCTGGACCTATAGCCCCCAGGACATGTAGCTGTGGGGACACAGCTTTGAGAGAGTGATAGAGAATACAAAACTAGAGGTTGAACCACATAGAATGGCTTTTTTATAGAAAAAATGGTTGAATATTAGCAATTTCATACCTTCAATCAAATAGTTTCAATCTATGCAGAGAGAAGTTAACACAGCAGGCCTCAGGCTACTATTCTTATATTTGTTTCAAATATTCATATAAATTTATTCCTTATATTTATTCAAATATACCTGCCAGGAGTATTATAACATCTCAATCATAGATATTAAATGTATAACCAATGTCATTTATAAAGTTTGCATTAGAACAAGAAGGAAATAAAGCAACTGCATAACTCCTAATGACTTTTCTGATTATTCCACAAAATAGCTTCTCTTTAGTTTAAATTTCTCATAATTATATGAAGTTGTGCAGTAATGACCAAAGTTCAGGAGAGCTAGCATCAGACACACCGGGTTTCACTTCTCATACCACCTCAGTTTTCTTCCCTTTTACATTTATTCAGACAGTACCCTGCTCAGTAGGAACACCTTGTGCCTGGTACTGGACATAATGTTATCTCCTCCTATCATTTCTATTTCCTTTTCTTGTCCTCTATTTCTATGTTACACTGTGTTCTGGGGCTTCCGATTCCCCCAGTAATGTGTGTCTTCTCTTGGAAAAATCATCTCCTGATACAGCCTGAAGCACTAACCCTACATTGCTTAAGTATGTATTTACAATTATCTTCTCTCAACAGAGTTACAGTCTTCCCCTCTAGGGAATATATGCTTATGCATCTCTGCCATCACTTCAAAGTATGTCAAAATCTGAACTAAATATCCTCACAAAATGAGCCGATCCTTAATGTCAGTCTCTTTGTTACTATTCTCGGAACCACCATATTCGCAGGCTCAGAGATGTTAAGTAATTTTTTCAACAAACATTTATAGATGCTGGCATGGGCAGAGACTGTGCCATGAGCAGAGGTTACAAAGATCATGAGACACAGCGTCTGCTTCCAAGATGCTCACATCCTTTGGAGAAGACAATGTGCACATACATGAAATTGCAACAAAAGACCAATTCAATTTCTAAAAAACCAATAAACCACAGAAGGTTTAATAACCAAATAAATGATGTAGTGTTTATAGGGATTCAGAGGTGGAGAAAGTGCCATGGGGGGCAGTAGTTACTGGGCAAGGACAGAAGACTGGATACATCTGGAAACATGAGGAGTAAAGTGGAGAAGGTCCTTTGGTGGGGCGAAGAAACATGAGACAGCTAGGCCGGACAGTGGGTTTGGGATGGCAGGCAGCTGCAAACACAGCAAGAGAAACAAGCTAAAGGCAATGCCTTTCTGAGTTCCAAGAGTTTGGACTTTATCATGACGGCAACAGAAAGTCATCGAAGCATAACCCATGGAACTTGTGGCCATGAGCTACGTTAGCTTCAGTGGATTCTGTGTAAATGAAAAGCCAAGTCTAACAAGCCTGCTGTAAGTGACTTTACAAAGGTTATCATCTTGAAAAAACAACAAAGTGAAATCACACATCCTAACAACTCTGCCTTGTATACAATTTAGTAACTATTCAGACTTGTCCATTTACTTTTATTATGAACCAAGAGCTAACTATTTGACCCTAAATGGGAAAAAAGTGACATAAATGAACACAGTGAAAATTAGTCTGTAGCTGAGAAAACGAGCAGCAGGGGAACAGCAGAGTCAGTGTGGTCTCCCTAACAGGAGCCAAGGGCAGCTTCCGTGTACCACACACGGACCACCCACCAGATACGAGACTCCAGCCACAAATGCCAGCGAGGAGAAGCAGAAGGTAGGAGGAGGAAATAGTGCCTGCTGGGAAACACGGTGTGTTTTTGAAGCTATTTTCAGGCAGGTCAAAAAGTGACGTATGGGCAGAAATTAGTGGTGTTAATCTTTTCCACTATGCAAACTTACAGGTATTTTGCCACGGCAATTTAAGTAACTATAGATGCTAAACACAGCACAGTCTAATTTGCCCTTCTATACCAGCTATACTCTAATTTACCCTTGTAAACCTATTTCATGGTGTGGTGTAACATCTAATCTTCACATTTAACCTGATGGTTTGACACATCAAGAAGAACGATGAGCCATTTCTTTAACACTATTGCTCACTTCTTGTTGTAAAAGCAGATGCAACTGAATAGTGCCATTTGATAATAATGTATATTTTATTCATTCACAGAATCCTCCTGCTGACAGAAATAACTCAAGATTTATTTTCCTGCTCTGTAAATTACTTGTAAAAAAAAAAAAGATTTATTTTTTCTTTGTATTTCATGTACTCCATATAGAACAAAAGTTATGTGGTGGCTATAGTAGATTGCATTAGAGGATGGCAACAATGGTGGAGGCTTTAAAATCTGGGAGAAATTCATTCAGAATTGATAGAGACTGAAAGTTAATTTCTGATTTCTCTATCTCTCCATAGTGGAAAAACATTTTTAAATGCATGACAGTGAAGGAAAATGATATTCAACCAAAAGACCAAGAAATTGGCTCAATATTGAGATTGTACAAACCCAACAGAAGCCAGGCCTGATGGGTCATAGCTATAATCCTAGCATTTTAGGAGACTGAGGCAGGAGGATCACTTTAGGTCAAGAGTTCGAGACTTGCCTGACCAAAATGCCGTATTTATAAAAAATAGAAACATCAGTCATGAGTGGTGGATTATGCCTGTAGTCCCAGTTATTTGGGAGGCTAACGTGGGGGAATGACCTTAGCCCAGGAGTTTGAGGATGCAGTGAGCTATGACAATGTCGCTGAACTCTAGCCAGGACAGAGAGAAAGCCAGTCAACAAGAAAATAACAAAGCCAACACAAGGACACTGATTTTATAAATATTTAATATAATCCAACACTGTACATGACAGAATCTACCATGGACACCACCCTGTGTTTTTATAACTGACACTAAAGCATGAAGGAAGGAACAGAGACATGTAGTTATTTATTTTAATTTATAAGTATCAATTTCCAAAGAGAAGTTAAGGTAGTTGTATTGAAATGTCAAGATCTATATGTAAGATGATAAAAATACTGACATCGCCATAACTTTTCCAAACCAAATCTACCTGTGTGCTAACTTATGCATGATAGGGAAAATATAAATATCATGTAAATAACAGCAAAAGATAAAATTTGATCAAAACAAGTTACCAAAATATTCCTACATGATAAGGAGTGGGCTATCTGTTTGCTCTAAAAAGCTGATGTTTAATCATAGCCATTGTATTCTGAGCTTTAAGGAACAGATTCCAAGTAATGGAACATCGGTATTTAGTCTATGACATCTGGCCAATTGTAGTTCTATGATAATTTTTCTCTCCACCAGAGCAACTTCGGGTGGGGGGCGGTGTTCTGTCTGTCAACTTTATAATATAAATTCATCTTTGTATTTCCAGTGTTTAGCCCACTCCCTGGTACATATGTGTCATTATTTTTTTTTTAATTAAAAACATTTTTTTTTTTGAGACAGAGTCTCTGTCACCCTTGGTAGAGTGCTGTGATGTCATAACTCACAACAACTTCAAACTCTGGGGCCTGAGCAATCCTCTTGCCTCAGCCTCCCCAGCAACTGGGACTATAGGTGTGCGCCACTATGCCCTGCTAGTTTTTTCTATTTTTAGTAAAGATGGATGGGGTCTGGCTCTTGCTTAGTCTGGTCTCAAACTTCTGAGCTCAAGCAATCCACCCACCTTGGCCTCCCAGAGGGAACATATGTGATATTAGATGAATGCCTAAAGAAGGAAGAGAGGAATAGAGAGTGGCAAATTATGGCAACTGTTCAGAAAGAAAAAGTATTAATGACAAGATTAGTAACAAGAAAAAGAATATATTCTTATTTTTGGTTGACCGTTAAAATTGTAGAAGTGACAAAAAGTTGTCAGATCAAGGTTACATCCACCTCGTGTCAGAAAAGAAAAAAATATTTCATGTTATTCTAGGATGGTTTCAACATTATATCAAGCAAGACTCAAAATGAATGTTTATGTAGCCCCTGAATAGAATGGTCTGCCCAGTATCACCTACAGCACAATTCTCAGGAATGAGTAAATTCTCCAAATACAAAAAACAAGTTGAGTATCCCTAATCCGATAATCTGAAATCTGAAACAGTTCTGGTCCTAAGCATTTAGGATAAGGGACACTCAACCCGTATTGCCCAGAATGCACAGGGAAGAGTGTGTGAATGTCACAGCCTCTGCTGACAACAGTGGAAAGGCTGCAGAATGAGCAGCTCATCTTTAAGATGTTTGTAAACTCCACCCTGTTTCCAAAGCAATTTAGTAAACTTCTTTTGATAATCTGCTTGTTAAATAGCCAAAGAAACAGCCACCTTAGCTGAATATGGGAAAACGCTTATTTCAGAAAAGCACACGTTCCATGTATTTTGTGGAAGAGCCAGTGAATCACCCACTAGGCTGTGTTGTTTACTACCAAAAGCAGCTCCTTGATTCATGTTACGAACTCTGCCTGACACATTTAGCTGACAGGAATAAACGTTACACACTTTAAAATGCAAACAAAAAGGCTTTTATCTAATAAATCAATAAATAAAACAAAAACCTTCCTTCAGCCAGCTGGCAATACTAAAAATAAAACAGAAAAAGGGGTATTTTTCACCTGCATTAATATAAAACAGATTAGCAGGCAAGCCTTTTCATCCACTGGTGACTTGGTCTCCTGGTGACTTACACAGTCACGATGCTAGCTACTACACAAATTACTCCTGCCCTACAATATGAATAATATTTATGACTAAGTAAAGGGCAAACTCCACAAATAGGGGGGAAAGTCTAAGCATATTAGAGTTGTCCAGTTACACTGAGAAATGGTGATTCAGAGATTGTAGTTACCTGTCTAAATGTCAACCCCGAGAAATGGAGTTTACCACGTTAGACCCAATTCAATTAAACTCAATGTGTAATGAGAAGAAACTATTTAAATAATTTATGAAAAGAAAAATAATTAGAACTGAACTTTATTATGCTTTGCTTAATTAAAATAACCAACAGAAAGAGGTTGTTTTTACTTTAACAGGATCATAATTTACAGAAAACTAAAATGGCTAATGCTGATTTTTACACAATGATTACTATTTGCCACTAAATAAGAAAGCTTTCTTTTCTTCTTTTTTTTTGAAGCAAGGTCTTGTTGTGTCCCCCTGGTCACTGCTATCTCCAGCTCCTGGGCTCAAGAGATCCTCCTGCCTCAGCCTGCCAAGTAGCTGCGCCTAAATGTGTGTGCCACCAGGCCTAGCTAGTTTTTCCTATTTTTTCTAGAGATTGCCCCTTGCCTTGTTGTCCAGGCTGGCAATCCTCCTGTCTTGGCCTCCCAAACTGCAGAGATTACATCTACGAATCACCATACCTGGCTAGGAAAGTACAAAATAAAATTATCAAAGCAGAAAATATACAGTCTTGGAAATAATCCCCCAGAAGCAGTGGACTCAGTTTTTTCTTTCTTTCTTTTTTTTTTTTGTAGTTTTTGGCCGGGGCTGGGTTTGAACCCGCCACCTCCGGCATATAGGACGGGTGCCTTACTCCTTTGAGCCACAGGCATGGCCCTGGACTCAGTTTTAAGTATCACTTTTGCCAAGAAATTTGAATGTAATTTTAATCCTATGAGTATCACTTGACTGAGTTTAAACAGTGAAGTAAATATGTATATGCACCACTGCAAAATACCAATCACAAATCATTCTTCCTGTGTAGAAAATAATACTAAATACTTCAAAGTTTCTTATATAAACTTTATAGAGTTGACTAGGAATGAGGGGGAAGTACTAAAATGTTAAGTTTATCCCAATTCATTTCCAGTAATCACTAAACACTTAACATTGTTTAAAATTATGCACCAGTACATTCTCACCATACTGTCCTGGGCCACCCATCATTCTACATCTGTGACACTGTTTCTTTCCCCCCTCACTGCAACACCAGCCTCACCATCTCTAACTATTTACACCCAGTCTTACATGACTGGTCACTCCTGGTGCTGTCCTTTGTACTGGTTTTCGTAAATGTGTAATGACATACGTGTATATCCACCAATAGAGTTTAACATACTCTATTTATCCATTTATCACAGTCCAGGTCAAGTCTCTTTCTCATAAATCTTTTTTAGCGATTCCCATCACATTTCTTTCTCTGACATTTACTATATTCCAGTCTGCCCATACTATTTAGCATTTGATTTCATTCTAATCATATTCAGAATGTATGCTTCCAAAGTTCTAAAATACTGATAGTCTCATGAGAGGCAGGACAAAAATCAGGTTTCATAGTTAAAAAAAAAAAAAAAAAGGAGAGATGAGGAAGGGAGAATGCTTGATGCAGTAATTTTCTCTTGAAAATTCATACTTCAAGTTAAGGGGAAGGAGCTGTGTCATTTCATGCTGGTTACCCAAGAAATACCCATTCTCTGATGCTGCTTTTCCAACAGAACTCTCATTGGCCATGAGACACAGATCTGGGCAATAGTTGAAAAGTCAAGTTGTTATGTGGGGTTTGTGAGAATGACTCTGATGGCATGAACCTGTTCCCTCCTTACTCTCCCCTTTTCCCTCTGCCTTGAGCGTGGATGAGGTGCCCCAGGTAGAGCATCCATCTGGTAACGGGGAGGCTGTCATCAGGGAAAGGCCAAGGGAACACAGAGACCCAGCCCCGCATCTTTAAGCTGCTGGACTAGGACTAGCAACTCTTTATCTACGTGTTTCCTCTAAGAAAGAAAGAAGAAAACTCCTAATTTCTTTAAATCACTGTTTTAGGGGATTCTATCCTCACAATTAAAAATAATCCGTAGGGCAGCATCTGTGGCTCAAAGGAGTAGGGTGCTGGCCCCATATACTGGAGGTGGTGGGTTAAAATCCCGCCCCAGCCAAAACCTGCCAAAAAAAAAAAAAAATCCCTAAACTGATACAGAGATCCTATTCACTAAAGAATGAAGTCCACACAGATTTACAAATCTTTCAGATTTGGCCCCAGCCCACACTAACAGATTCCATTCCCTCAATTCTCCAACTCTTGCGCCAAGTCAGATATCACTAATGGCTGGAGGAGAGACTCTAAATGGGATTTGGCGGTAAGACTCACAAAAGGTGGAAGAAATATGTGAGTATATATATAGCAGGGGAGAGGGGAGGAACGAGATAATAAAAGACTATGAAAGAGGCTCAGTGTCCATAGCACAGTGGTTACGGTGCCAGCCACATACACGGAAATTGGCAGGTTCAAACCCAGCCCGGGTTGCAGTTGAACAACTGCAACAAAAAATAGCTGGGTGTTGTGGCGGGTGCCTGTAGTCCCACCTACTTGGGAGGCTGAGGCAAGAGAATCTTTTAAGCCCAAGAGCTTGAGGTTGCTGTGAGCTGTGATGCCACAGCACTCTACCAAGGGCGACATTACAACTATGACTCAAAAACAAAACAAACAAACAAGACAGACTATGAAAGAGAACACACAAACTAGAAGGCAAAAACAATGCATGTGAAGCTAGGTGGTGGTTTCATGACAAAAATATTTCATATGTGGTGTCTTAGACAATGGCTTTTCATTCAAGGCATTCACAAGCAGGTTAGACATACTGAGGGATTCTCTACATACTTCCTATTTCAACTTCTCTTTCATTTGGTACATCATAAATCCTACATATTCCAATTTCCTTCAGAAGTCAGGCAGTAAAGCAGGTGCTGGTTCATCATATTAAAGCATATCAGCTTTAGTTTTGGAAACACAGGAGGAGCCAAGTCAGGAGATAAAAATGAGTGAAAGATGGCATATCTGGGTTTTAATAAAATTTGTAACAGAAATCAGTTTCCTGGGAATTTAAACACCTTAGAAACCAGCAGAATTCTGAAAAGAATGTGAAGGGTTCCCAGATCAAACCTAGTCATCTAGAATGGCTCTTGGTAATTCCCAAGCCATGATTCTCTTTCTCCTCAAATAGTATCGTAAGGCCCTACTTTAACTGCAACTCATAGCTTCCCTATCAACTATTGTATAAATACTTCCTTAATACTAGGAAGGCATTAATTGCACACGCTTATAAAAAGAAATAAAAGTAAAATGTTAAATTGTTATCTTAATTTTATTTAAAAAAAATAATAGATTATATGGCTCAGTGCTATAGCTCAGTGGTTAGGATGCCGGCCACATATACCAGGGCTGGTGGGTTCCAACCCAGCCCAGGCCTGCCAAACAACAATGACTACAACCAAAAAGTAGCTGGGTGTTGTGGCAGGCGCCTGTAGTCCCAGCTACTTGAGAGGCTGAGGATAGACAATTGCTTCTGCCCAAGAGTTTGAGATTGCTATGATGCCACAGCACTCTACAGAGGGTGACATAGTGAGACACTGTCACACACATACACACAAAAATAAATAAAAAATAATAGATTATAAAAAGATCATGAAGATAAGAATTTTAAAGGCCCATAGTCTAATCACCCAGATAACCTATTTTTTCTTTTCATCTTTAAAAAGAAACATCTATCACATGGTTAGGAAATTCAAATAGTACAAAAACCTATAAAACGAAAAGTGAAAGCCTCTCCTTTCTTTCTTTTTTTTTTTTTTTTTGACAGAGCCTCAAGCTGTCCCCCTGGGTAGAGTGCCATGGCATCAGGCTCACAGCAACCTCCAACTCCTGGGCTCAAGCGAGTCTCCTGCCTCCGCCTCCCAAGTTGCTGGGACCATAGGCGCCTGCCACAATGCCTGGCTATTTTTTTTTCAGTTGCAGCCGTCATTGTTGTTTGGCGGGTCCGGGCTGGATTCGAACCCGCCACCTTAGGTGTATGTGGCTGGTACCTTAGCCACTTGAGCCACAGGCGCCGAGCCGTCCTTTCTTTCTTTATAAAAAAATTTTATCTTTTTTATAAAAAAATTCCTATACACATGTATACATTGACTTTGTACTTATTCAGAATATCATGCTATTAGAATTATATTTGCTCTTCTGGCAATCTATCTTGTTAGTCTACTTTTCAAGTTCCTCCTTTAACTACACCTCATTTCATCATTTCTAATATGTGGTGGCTACTGCAATTAGATAGTCCGGATGCATCTTCTTTTTAGGTTCTCTGCTAAATCTTCATTGCTGTGTGAGATCACTGCTGACCTGATCCCTTGCTCACTGAGGTGGTAAATCACTCTCTTGCAGTTTAGACCTCTCTGCTTCTGCCAGTCTGAACTCAACTGGAAAAGGCAACCTCTTTCCAAGGAGGCTTTGCTTTCTAGAACAGCACAACAGTGAACAAAAACAGGACTGGATCCTGAAAGAAGCCACAATATTAGGACTAAATCAGAAGCTTAAAGAAAGATTTGTTCCATGTGGACCATTTCTTCCCCTCTTGGTTTGCAGGCCAAACCTGCATTTGCTCCAGCTGTACCTTCCGCCATCTCTGACAGGAGCGCTTTGTGGGCTGACGAATCAAACTGCTTCTTTGGCACCTTCTCTAACAGGAAATGGAGGAGTGAAGCAAAAGCACAGGACACTTCCCAGCCACATTTATGGCTGCTCCAAAGCCAGAATCATCAGGCTGTTTGAGCCAAGGAGTACTGAGCAGAGCAGAATGCTGAAGCTGCTCCATCCTCTGATCTGAGAGGTGGTGAACATCAGGGAAGGCGGCCAACGCTGCCCACAGTGAGGGGCACCACTGGCCCCCACCTCGCAGGCTCTGTACAGATGTGGTAGTCAGGCTACTGGTGACTTTCACAAGTATACAATTTGTAGTGTGCAAATATATTGAATCTTTTTTTTTTTTTTTTTTTAAGAGTCTCACTTTATCGCCCTTGGTAGAGTACTGTAGCATCACAGCTCACAGCAATCTCTAACTTCTGGGCTTAGGCGATTCTCTTGCCTCAGCCTCCCGAGTAGCTGGGACTACAGGTGCCCACCACAAACCTGGCTATTTTTTGTTGCAGTTTGGCCGGGGCTGGGTTCGAACCTCCCACCCTTGGTATATGGAGAAGCACCCTAACCCACTGAGCCACAGGAGCCACCCCTTTTGGCTAAGATCAAGTGTAGTATCTGTTCTTATCAGTTTATATTTGAATCTTTTAAATAATTAAGACTATTATTCTGGAGTACAAAGAAATATGACCAAACAAGGACTTTGATATGCTCAGTAATAACCAGAGATTCAATATAAGGCCAGGAAAAAGGGGTTTAAATCATAAAGCATTCCTTTAGCCTTATGTAGGAAAGAAAAAGGGACATCTAAAGCATGCTCTGGTCTTTTTTTCTTTTTAAAAAATCTTTTCGCTAGACATGGCATTTTCTTTGTGCTGCTAATCACTTTAATTTGCTACACTCAATATATCCACAAATGGGAAAATCTTAAATTTTGGAACCTACTGAATATGTAAATGTAGTAACCAATGAAAACAAAACAAACTAAAGGACAGGATCCCAATCTGAAAAACACCGAAACAAGAGAGTGGTTTTACAAGTTCTACCAACTCTCAAAAGCACAAAGGCAACTGTGTGGCAGGTGTCACAACCTGCCAAACAGTAGCAGGCCACAGGAAAGGCTCTTTGTAGGCCAGCCTGAATGGCCCATAAATGAGCACTGGTGGCGAATGGGTCCACAGACTGAAAGTTACGAGCTTACTGTCCTATCAGTATATTCACTTAAAGTATGATACATCCATTTCAAACAGAGAATCCAATTACACGTTCTAAATCTGCCTGAGCTATAGGCACTGTGGGGTCACGGAGCACTAAGCCAACACTAAGCTGATAAACGGACTCTTTTCAATGCTTTTGGGAGGCATTTTATGTGACTATTTCTTACTTTAGAGCTTCCCTTTGGAGAAGTGGTTCTCAACCTTACTAATGCCAGGATGTATTTCCATTGTTACAAAGGGGTTGCGACCCACAGGTTGAGAACTGCTGCTTTGGAGGTTGGTAGCTGAGTAGTAGCAGAAGCCAGAGGAAGGTGAGGGGGATTGAGACCCTGTAGACAGCTCCTCCTAGAAGGAGGAAAAAAGCAGCTATCACTCACTCAGTGGAATCAGGAAGGGATGGAGCTGTTGTTCTTTCATCTCTGGAGCAAGGGACCATCACTGGCCTGGCCTGTCTTCTCACCCTGTTCTTTGTCTAGAAAGAACTGCTCCTAGACAACCAGTCCTACTTTCAAAATTGCTATGGAGTCACTGTCAGAAAGGAAGACATCTAACCAAGTGTGAGTAGATCTCCTTTCAGTCTCTGAATGCCCCCGCAAACTCACTGCCTTTCCTAGATACACAAGGAATATTCTGAGCGACCTAGCAATACATTTTGTTGTTTACGAATGAAACACATGCCCAATATTTCATGAAATTTTTTGTTATCCCACATTCTTTGTTTCATAGAAGTGGAAAACCTTTGAAAGATTTTTAAAAGGTGTGGGCTTTCTGTAAGTAGTAAGGTAAGGAGAAGTTCTGATACTCAGTTTGGTCTCCAAGTAGATTAAGGCAGGAAAATTACAATAGCTGGTTGAGGGGCAGGGATAGGGAGAAGAGTTTGGGAGAAAGGGAAAATCTGCTTTAGAAACAGCAGAATATGAGCAATATGAAAGTAGACTATTGTGCTATCAAAACAGAACATTTAACAGAAATTGAATGAATAACTATTTTTCATAGAGATTCTATGATAACATTATTATACAATAGGTTAAGTAGGCTTTTGTGAATATCAGCTATACATGCAATATTTTTATAATCTGAGTATGTGCTCTAGCTTTCAAACAGCTAATATGTAAATGATCTGGAATACAACCTATTTATTGTTGAGAACTGCTATTTAAAAAATAACCAAATACCACAAGAGTCTAGCAAGGGGTGGTGCCTGTGGCTCAATGAGTAGGGCGCCAGCCCCATATACAGAGGGTGGCGGGTTCAAACCTGGCCCTGGCCAAAAAAAGGCCAGGCTTTGAGGGGGGTGGGGTGGTGGTGCCTGTAGTCTCAGCTACTCAGGAGGCTGAGGCAAGAGAATCGCCTAAGTGCCCAGGAGTTGGAGCTTGCTGTGAGCTGTGTGAGGCCACAGCACTCTATCGAGGGTGGTAAAGTGAGACTCTGTCTCTTTAAAAAAAAAAAAAAAAAAAAAGATGAGCTTTTAAATATTACCTGTAAACACTGTGGATGAACATTTACTGCACTCAAAACCTTCCTAAGGGCTCGGCGCCTGTGGCTCAAGCGGCTAAGGCGCCAGCCACATACACCTAAGGTGGCGGGTTCGAATCCCCAGCCCGGGCCCGCCAAACAACAATGACGGCTGCAACCAAAAAATGGCCAGGCGTTGTGGCGGGCGCCTGTAGTCCCAGCTACTTGGGAGGCTGAGGCAGGAGACTCGCTTGGGCCCAGGAGTTGGAGGTTGTTGTGAGCGTGATGCCATGGCACTCTACCCAGGGGGATAGCTTGAGGCTCCGTCTCAAAGAAGAAAAAAAAAAAAAAAAAAAAAACCTTCCTAAGAATAGGAAAGATTTCAAGGAGTAGGGTGCTGGCCCCATATACTGGAGGTGGTGGGTTCAAACCCGACCCCCACCCCCCCCAAAATAGGAAAGATCCAGAGACTGGCTAATGCCAGTATCATCAGTGAGAGTTGTTTTACACAAGAAAAATTTACCTTCTCTTTCTGTAACTCGCCAAATCGATTTGAGAAGTTCTTAATCATAAAAACATCACATTAAAGTCATACATGGATATGGGCCTTCAGAGTGATCAAATTAATGTGAACACATTAAAACGATTATCTAGATCTCTGCGTTGGATAAACAGTTATAGATAATCTTTTATGCATTAATGTCTATCCTCTATAACAATAGATCAGGCTCAGCTAGTGAGAATTAGTGATATGAAAGAATAATTCTATTGTATATGGAATCTGAAATCAACACAAATGGTATTTTATGTGCCATTATCATTAAGGCAGACTTTCTAATCATCCATTTGCAAGCTGTGCTGGGCTAGACTCAGTGGGTTAAACAGATGAACTTCTGGAGTCCTTTTAGATGCCTGAAATTTTGCTCACATATTTAGTAAAATAAAAGCTCTATAATGAAGAAAAGTGTTTTGCAATGACATACATTATTGTGAGACACATTATTGCCTAAGACAGAAACGATACAGAAGGCATATTCTTTTATTTTCAGTTTCTACAAATAATTGCCTCCTTCCCCTTTCCTTCCTTGCTCCTCTACAGACTGCCTCCCAAGCTGTGCGATCTGTGATGATGCTCCTGCTTCTCATGAGTGAGACTCCCCAGGATAAGAGTCCAATTAACCCCCTTTTTTTGACTCCTTGGCAACAGAACTGGATAAAGCCTGGTGCTCACTCAGGAGAGGCCTGCACCAGAGATAGCACCTCCACACTAAGTGGGGACTTCTCCACCTCCATCCCTGAACCCTTGGCCAACTCCAGAGATACCCAGAAGCCAAATAACTTTCTTCCTAAGAATTTGGTTAGCTGACTTATCACTGTGTTGCATAATTCTTCCCCTGAAATAGTGCCAATTCCATCTTGGTTAGCAGTTCCCAAAAGCACGCTGCTGTTTACAACAATCCATACAGGCACTGTCTATCCTGGGGGTCATAGAAATACCAATATTGATCTGACTTATATCAACCCAAGTTCACTTTGCTAATACTGCATATAAGAATGCCAGTTTCATCTAAATTCTTAAGGATACAGACAGAATTCACAGTTATTTCAGAGGCGCTTATAGTGAAACATCAGCTGACAATACATCAGTTTCTGTTGATTTGAAATTATTATAAACCAGCTTTAAAAGTTTGTCAATTAGTAATTCACTAGAAAAAAAAATCCTAGGCCATTTTATGAAACCCAACTTTAATAAAAAAATTAAGCTTATTATAAAAGCTAGAAAAGTTATTCTAATACTACCTAATATTTTTGATTTTAAATCTTTATGTTTTGATTTTAGATTATTAAAAACCTTTTTTTAGAATATCTAAAACCATGCTTTAAATTCTAATTAGAAATGTCCAATTTAGGATGGGTGAAGTGGCTTACACCTACAATCCTAGCACTCTTAAGAGGCTGGAGTGGGAGGATGACTTGAGTTCAGGAGTTCAAGACCAGCCTGAGCAGAACAAGACTCTCATCTCTACCAAATATAGAAAAAGTTAGCCAGGCATGTTGGTACATGCCTGTAGTTCCAGCTACTTGGGAGGCTGAGGCAGAAGGATCACAGAGCCTAGAAGTTTGCGGTTGCAGGGAGCTATGATGACACCAATGTGCTCTACCCAATGAAGCAAGACTCTGTCTCAGGAAAAAAAAAAAAAGGAAATGTCCAATTTATTACGTGCAACTTCTAAATCCTGATTCAACCTTGCTTTAGCAAGGTCTACTGGAGTGTCTACTCTCTCTTATATATTATCAGATTAACTTAGTAAGGAATGAAAAGTTGCCAGAGGTAAAGCTAACAAAAGAAATAACTCTAAGACTAAAAAAAAAAAAAAAAAAAAGAAACCAGTGAAAACACTCAGCTGACAGTTGACATTGTAAAACAGGAGAAGCACAGACTAATCACTATAAAATCCGAACTTTAAAAAAGAAATAGTACAAACTACTGTAAAGGAAAATTATAATAATACTAATGTAGCAGCAACAATTGTGAGAGCCGATTTATCAAGATCCGTCTAACATTTACAGACACTTTGCTAAAAGTTTAACATGTCTTGCATCTAATTTCTATAGACACCTTGTAAAGCAGGCAATTGGCGTCCACATTTGATACTGAAAATATAGACGCAGAGAAGAAGAAGTGGCCAGAGAAAGGTACAAATCTAACTCGGTTTGATTCCAGAATTCGCATGGTTTTCTTTCATCATGCTCCTCATTCTAGAGAAAAGGGTCAAACTCATTTGTGGGACCAGATGGAGAATACCTGGTCCAGAGGCCTGAGAGGAGGTGTGTTGTCCTTTTTCTTCTTCTTTTTTTTTTTTTTCTGATGAGAGAAAGCAACAAGAGGCCTTGTGCCTACGATGAGGTATTCAGCTCCCATGAGACTTTCTCTCACTGCCTTGTGATGGTTCAGGGTTCAGCCAGCATGGCCAAGTCCGCATAAAGGCACAGTTAGTGTTACTATGTTATAATATTTAATAATGTTGATGAACACACAATAAAGTCACAGCTATTGTTATAAAACTAGCAGGTCCTCAAAACTATAAAATATTAGATCTTCATTAAAATAATAGAAAATCTACTTGGAATGGGAATTGTATTTCTCATTTTTGTTATGTCCCTCACACCCCCATTCCTGGTTTAATTAAAAGGTAGAAAATGAAGAGAGAACAATAAACAATTACTATAGTTATTTGATAATAGACACAAGATAAATGTTTCAACTCCTTTCTCTGCTAAAATTTAGGCTATAGAATATAAGACTTCAAAAAGTGCCAAGTGCAACTGTTTTAATTCTTACTAATTTTTATTTTGTTAACATGAGATGTAATTTTATGTTCAGCAGGTGAATACCTGCTATAGTTTAAAGGTATGTGTACCTCCTGCAAATTCTTATACTGTAACATTAGACCCAATGCCATAGTGCCAAGAGATGGGGCCTTTAGGCAAATAAATCAAGCAGGTTCTCCCCACATGAATGGAGTTAGCACCTTCATAAAAGGGCTCAAGAGAACTAGTGAGGACCTTTTTTTGCCCTTCCATTTCTTCTGTGAGGATAGGCGTGGGTCCCCTTTTCCCTTTTGCCCCCTTTGCCATGTAAGGATGTAGCAAGAAGACCCTCACCAGACACTGAATACAAACACCTTGATCCTGGACTTCTCAGTCTCCAGAACTATGAGGATTATTTTATTTTATATTTTATTATTTATTTTAATTTTTTAAAACAGAGTCTCACTCTATTGCCCAGGGTCAGTCTAGCTCATAGCAATCTCAAACTCCTGGTTTCAGGCAATCCTCCTGCCTCAGCCTCCCAGAGTGCTAGGATAGCAGGCCATTGTGCCCAGCTGAGAAAATAAAAGTTATGCTGCTTATATCCGACCTAGTCTTGGGAATTTTGTTATAGTGGCATAAATGTTCTAAGTTAAGACACTATCAAAAAAATCTGCACAAGACACATAGTATCTCCAGGATGCACTCAGGAAAAGAGGCCCACGCTGCTCCTGTTTTTTAGGAGTAACAGTAATCATCTTGTTGACCTTCCTACTGCTTGGATTTGTCTTTTTTTCATTTTTCAAAATGAAAAGCAAACATTTTCAGACCCTCTATATTCTGCTTCCCACTTAATTCACTGGGCTGTCATAAAGAAACTGAGATTTTCAAGTTCAGAATTAAGCTAGTATTATGTTAGTAATTGAGCAGACATAAGCATTTTTGTTTTTCTTTTAAGAGTACAGGTCTGGAATACAGAAAATCTCTGTGAGACAGTAATAAAATTTCAATGCTGAAGTATAGACATAAACAGGGAGTGGCTAGCTTAGTGGTCAGCTTCATGCCTGGTCTTGCTGCTTCTTTGAAGAGTAGTTTTGGGCTGATGGGTAGTTTAATAGTGCCAGATTCAGTCTGAGCTCAATTTATTACAGTGAGCTGCTGGTCAAGCTGGGCAGGTTTAGCTTGGTTGGCTAAAGCAGAAGCTTGAAGTTCAGGGTACAATACCTGTGCAGGGGGTGAGCTTCACCCTCAACAGAATCTTGTTATATGATCACAGACAATTATGATGACAAACAGGTAGGAGGTATGAGCTGGATGATTCTTTATGTAATTACTCAGCAAAATAGTTAATGAGCAGGCACTGTTCCAGGCATAGTAATATAAGAATAATAATACTGAGGTTAAAGTCTCCCAACGTAGACAGACATAGAAATATATAATTAAAATGCGATGTGGTAAGTACTGTGATAAAGATATGTATCAGATTTCCATGGGAGCAGAGAAAGATAAGGGAGGCTTCCTAAAGTAGGGGGCACCTGTGTTGACCCTAAAGCGTGAGCAGACATGCCAGTGGAGGGCACTTTTGGTGAAGGAAAGGCCACCATAAACAAAAGTGGGAGAGAGTTTATCCCAGTTTGGCGCCTGTGGTTCAAGTGGCTAAGGCACCAGCCACATACACCTAGGTAGCGGGTTCGAATCCAGCCTGGGCCGCCAAACAATAATGATGGCTGCAACCAAAAAAATAGCCAGGCGTTGTGGCGGGCACCTGTAGTCCCAGCTACTTGGGAGGATGAGGCAGAAGACTCGCTTGAGCCCAGGAGTTGGAGGTTGCTGTGAGCCGTGATGCCACGGCATTCTACCCAGGGGGATAGCTTGAGGCTCTGTCTCAAAAAAAAAAAGAAAAAAAAAGAGAGTTTATCCCACTACCCACAGGGAAAACAGCAGGATATGTATCAGCCTTCAATCGTTCCAATGAGAAAAGCTATTAATTTGTTTCATAACTGAAGGATTACCTCTTTTCTCTATTCTCTTAAAAATGCTTTTGATCAAAATGCAAAGTTTTTTTCCTCGTTTGTTATAAGAAGGAGACTATACATCTTGTATATCATGGGTTTATTGCTTTGTAATTTTAGAAGGTGAAAGAAAGCTATTAGTAAAAATTAAGATCAGGAATTGTTACAATAATGAGCAGAGGATATAGGTCTAAGGTTACAACACTTTCAAATGTGGGAGGGGAGCTCAGTATTAAGATTATTTTATATTAAAAATAAAAGTTTTAAAGTCTTTTTAAAAATCTCTCAACCCCCATTCTACTCTATATTTATGAATTCAACTTTTCACACTCCACATGTAAGTCAGATCCTGTGGCACTGTCTTTCCATGCCTGGCATAAACCATGTAATGTAATGGTCTGCAAGTTAATCCATGTTGCTCCAAATGACAAGATTTTCTTTTTTTTTTTTTTTTTTTTTTTTGAGACAGAGCCTCAAGCTGTCCCCCTGGGTAGAGTGCCGTGGCATTACAGCTCACAGCAACCTCC
>NW_003852437.1:11277074-11328505 GCF_000181295.1 Otolemur garnettii | reverse complement strand
CCCGCCACCTTAGGTGTATGTGGCTGGTGCCTTAGCTGCTTGAGCCACGGGCGCCGAGCCGGTTTTGAATTTTTAAGTGGCAGCAAAGACTAGATATATTTTAACATATTATAATTTTCTTCCTAATGTACACCATCAAAACCAGTTGTGCCACCTCATCTATCTACTTGTGGGGCTATGTTCATATTGCAAAAAAAAACAAAACCCACACATAGAATTTCAATTTTAGGAATTTATAAGATATAGCAGAATATACTCATGAAGTTAAATAGATATACAGTCAAGACTTCTCTAATAAAATTAACCCGTCCTTTGTAACTGTTTTCTTAGTATAAGTGATTTTTTCTTTATAGTCATTTGACCAGCAAGTTCTTCTGTTTCAGCACATAGGCAGCTATTCTTCTCTACCTCCTTTTTTGATCACGATCACCTGTGCAAATCTCAGAAAAGCCATTAGTCCCTTATGCTGAAGACATGTGCTTAAAATCAGAGTTATGTGTATACCAGGAACTGAGGGCCAAGAATCTGCTGCCACCCAGCCATGGCAGATGTTTTGAGCGGTTAGAAATTACAAGTAATAAAGGAAATACATGTATTTCCAATTTCCTGCCATGCATTTTTTGAATCAAGCACACATCTTTTTAAAAGTAATACTTAAGGGTGGGCGCAGTAGCTCGCACCTGTAATCCTAGCACTTTGGGAACCACAGGGAGGATCACTTGAGGTCAGGAGTTTGAGATTAGTTTAAACAAGAGCAAGAATCCATTTCTACAAAAAATGGAAAAATTAGCTGGGTGTGGCAGAGTGCACCTGTAATCTGGAGGATTGCTTCAGCCCAGGAGACTGAAGTTCTAGTAAGTTATAATAATGTCACTGCACGGTAGCCTAGACAACAGAGAGACTTGTCTCAAAAGAAAAAAAAAAGTGATCCTTAATATAATTCTTATAGAACAAGTTTTAAGCAAGTCTATTTAAAATGAATTTGTCATGAAATCACAAGTGTTATATGGCTGACTGTTAAACCAACAGGGATTTTTTTTCCCATAAAAAAGGAGCCAAATTTACAGTTTTGAGATTTGATAAAATGTATTTAAAGCACACATACGCTATGCAATTTCTGAAATTACGTCCTTGGAAACTAGCTATTTTAAAATAATCGTGTATTTTATTTTCTGAACCTGTGCAAGAGTATACTCGTCTCTCAGTATATGCAAGGACTGGTTCCAGAATCTCCAAGTATATCAAAACCTATACGGAATCAAGACCTGCAATCAGCCCTAAGGAACCCACAGATATAAAAACGTATCCTCACTATACATAGGTTTTGCATCCCAAGAGTAAGTATTTTTGAGATGGGTATTTTGTGTTGAACCTGTGTTGTTCAAGGGTCAACTGCATATAGTTTTCCCCCCAGTTTAAAAAAATTGTGCTAAAATAAACATAACATAAAAAAAAATATCCTAGTCATTTTTAAGTGAACAGTAGAATTAAAGTGTTCAGGGTATTAAATACATTCATAATGTTGAGAAATAAAAATAAAACTCTAAGCTCCCAAAACAAACTGAACGGGCTCCCCTTGGCCAACGGGATCCCAGAAAAAACTGAGTCAGCAGCCAAGACACGGTGGGAGGTCAGAAGTACAATTTTATACCCAGTCCCTTACCAATCACCATTAAGCGTCCTTTCCTAAGGGTTAAATGGAAACCAGCCCTTTAAAAAGACTTACTCGCCTGCTGATTTTGACCAACCACCTAAAGCTGTTCCTCTCTTCCGTGGTTTCAACACAGCAATTGACCAGCTTTCCCTCCTGGTGAGAGATGGGGAACCTTGAAGTGGTTCTGGCTAGTGTCCAGACATGTGTTAAAGTACCAGGCGTCCTCTGCTTCACCTTCTGACATATAGACCCCAGCTATTTAAATATAGCTGCAATACATTTAAATGTTAAGTCTCCACCCCAGGTGAACACGGGATATGTGTAACATACATGTTAGCTTACTATGCATGTGCACGCCTCCTCTTTGCGAATATTTCCAGTTTCTTTCATAACCTGCTGCATATGTATACTTATACAACCTGTTCAGCACAAATCCTGTCTCATCCACCACCACCCCCAGACCCCCTACACACCCAAGTATTTCCTTTTTGGTTTTAGCTAGAGGCTTTGCTTTCCACCTGCATGTTGTTGCGTGCTCCCTTAGAAATAAAGTTCTGCTTTCTAAATTCATAGATTCAGTGACCGTTTCAGTCCACAATGTTGTGGACTGTGCAACCATCACCAGCATCTATTTCCCTAACTCTTTTCATCTTGTAAAACTGAAACTCTATACCCATTAAACAACAGTGACCCATTTCCCCCCCTCCCCTTAGGTCTCTGGCAACCACCATTCTACTTTGTCTCTATGATTTTGACTATTCTTGGTATCTTACATTTGTGACCAGATTGTTTCACTTAGCATAATGTCCTCAAAGTTATCCATGTTGTGGCATGTCAGAATTTCTTGACTTTTTAAGGCTAAATAATATCCATTGTATATAGTTTCTCAAATTTATTTTCCAAGGTATATGAAAGCAAAAATGTCAGAAGCCTGACTAGCTTTTCTCAAAGTATGGCCCATCAGCTTCATCAGAAACACCTGTGGGGTATTAATTAAAAACACGGATTCCCATGCCCCAACTCAGATGTACAGAATTTGAATCTCTAGGAATGGGGCCTGGGAATCTGCATTTTGAAACAAGCATCCTAGTTGAATATGATATACCACAGTTGAGAACCACGGCACTATATGCTATTTTGTGCTCTGCTTTGGTGTGAAATCTTTCAGAAACTAATGTTTGAATCATTTCATGGACCCATATAACCTTTGATTCTATGGACAGGCATTTGTTATAAAGTATTGTATACAAACTCAACACTGGCTATTGATGCTTATTCAGAAAGCTTATGATAGTCGACCTGAGTCAATGTCAATAAGAACCATCTCTTTATGCATCACCTAATAATTTTCAGTGATACAGAATAGTGATGTTTGATGTTTCTTAAAATTTGACATCATTTTTGGATAAACTATAACAAGCCCACTATAAAACACAGAGACAAGTGTTCCTTAAAAAAAAAAAAAGGCCCTGGGGAGCACCCGTGGCTCAGCGAGTAGGGCAACGGCCCCATATACTGAGGGTGGGGGTTTCAAACCTCACCCTGGCCAAACTGCGACAACAAAAAAATAGCCAGGTGTTGTGGTGGGCACCTGCAGTCCCAGCTACCTGCTGTGAACTGTGATGTCACTGCACTCTACTGAGGGCAACAAAGCGAGATTCTGTCTCTAAAAATAAAATAAAAATGGCCTATCACATGAACTAATAATAGATTTAAACAATGGCCCTGCTATCTAATTATTGTTAGAAGGATTAAAGCTGGAAGCATTTGGTACTCCAAATTGTTTTTAAAATTTCTAGGCTAAAATTATATTAATCATGCTTCAATTTTGAGCCTTTCAAGTGTAAAAATTCAGCAAATGATTCAGTTTGAAATTAAACTTAAAAAGTTTGGCTGGCTACTCTCTACCCTCTAGAAGTGCCGTGTGCAGACCAGCTGCTCTAGCCTGTATCTTTATTTGGTCTCTCAGTTTTCTTTTTTTTTTTTTGAGACAGAGCCTCAAGCTGTCCCCCTGGGTAGAGTGCCGTGGCATTACAGCTCACAGCAACCTCCAACTCCTGGGCTCAAGCGAGTCTCCTGCCTCTGCCTCCCAAGTAGCTGGGACCACAGGCACCCACCACAACGCCCGGCTATTTTTTTTTGGTTGCAGCTATCATTGTTGTTTTGGCGGGTCCGGGCTGGGGATTCGAACCCGCCACCTTAGGTGTACGTGGCTGGCGCCTTAGCCGGTTGAGCTATAGGCGCCGAGCCTGGTCTCTCAGTTTTCATGTAATCATGAAACACAAGGTTGACTGGAACTGAATATGCCAATTTGGCAAATTGATTATTTCAAGCTGAAAGCACCTGAAAAACTATAGTTGCAGAAAGGGTTATCTAATCTGGCCCTTCCTCCAGGTAGTAAGTCATAGTAAGTAAGTCCTTTGAGGAGGACGCTTTTCCCCATCAGCGTGAGGAAATAACCCCTATCCTTAGCACAAGGGACTGGAAATTGCTGCTGCAATGGCTCGCGCGGACAAACATACGGAAGAAACCCTTATCATCCCCTGCTTTACACCTCCCCATGACTTCTCTAGAATTTGCCACCCCCAGCCTGGATCCTTTTCTCTATCACTTCTTTACAGAGTTATTGTTCTGAACAGTGTAGAAGCTTTCTGCTTTGGCCATTTCTTTGGGTCTTCACTCTCTTTTGAGCGTCCCTTACGCACATGTAAAAATTAATAAAATGTGTACGCTTTTCTGTTAATCTGTCTTGTGTCAATTTGATTCTTAGACTTCACCAAGATCCCACTTAAGATGGGGGCTGGGTGCAGTGGCTCATGCCTGTAATCCTAGCACTCTGGGAGGCCGAGGTGGGTAGACTGCTTTACCTCAGGAATTCAAGACCAGCCTGAGCAAGGGTAAGACTCTGTCTCTACTAAAAGTAGAAAAAATTAGCTGGGTGTTGTGGTGTGCCCGTAGTCCCAGCTACTCTGGAGGCTGAGGTAAGAGGATTACTTGAGCCCAAGAGTTTGAGGTGGCTATGAGTTGTAATGAGGCCACAGCCACTCCATCCAGGGCAATAGAGTGAGACTCTGTCTCAAAGAAAAAAAGAACTAAGATAGGTAGAGGTGATCTTTAGACTCCCTTACAACAACCTAGAAGAATTCTAGAAAGTTACCAAGGAGTGTAAGATCTTAAGTGACTCACTGTCAAAAGCTCAGTCTTAATAACTCAATATGGGGAGCACCTGTGGCTCAAAGGAGTAGGGCACCAGCCCCATATACCAGAAGTGGCAGGTTTAAACCTGGCCTCAGCCAAAAACTACAAAAAAACAAAAACCTCATATGCATGGAGGTATACAGGTCATAAATTCTTCCATATAATTCAAAATCTCTGTTAAACTAATAGAGCTGTGTAACGAACCACATTGTCTCTGTAAAACCTGTGTAAATATGTAAGAAAAACAAACTCATTTCTCCTACATTTTCACAATGCACAAAACTTCTGTGACCTCTAGTCACCAAAATTTCTCCCCAGCAGCAACCAGGCAATTAATTCTGCAGCAGACACCAGCTGGTGTCCTCCAATTAAATTCAATTCTGATACTATTTGTTCTAAATCGGTTTCTAAGACCCCCCAGTCCTCAGGGAAACATGTTTACTGACTTATTCTAAAGGATATTAGAAAGGATTCTGATGAATACCAGGTGAAGAGAAGGACCAAGCAGGTACCGAGAGAGGGGCATGCCACCTTCCAGAACCCCCACATGTTCAGCTACCTGGAAGCTCCCCCACCCAGTCCTTTGAGTTTTCACAGAGGCTTCATTACGTAGGCATGATTGATTAAATCACTGGCATTTTGGCCATTTAGGACTTGTATGCCAGAATATGGGGACAAAGACCAAATGTGTATCTCACAATATCACAATGATTTTAAGGTTAATCACCAACTTTAGTATTCTAGGCACCCACACTCTAGAAAGTTAGTCAGTGTTGTATGTTGAATGTTTTTGATGTTTTATTACTCATTTCTACATGGAATAATAAGAATAAAAACCAAAACCAAAATATACAAACAAAAAAACCTTCAGCATTTATAACACAGAGTATTTAAAATGAGCACACACACCCCACACATACACACACAACCCTTTCTGGGTATAAAACTTCTCTCCCCTTATATCTTAAGTCAGGTGGTAAGTTGTATATTTGACTTTCATGAGCAGCTATTAGAATGTATTTTGTAGAAAACGGGGTTGTCCTGCTCACGCTGTATCACAGTGTGTCAATGTGAACCTCTGTTGAGGTTTAATCTAAGAAACAGGAAACAGCCCCATGAAACTTGCTGCTCTGTCTTTTGTCTGGATGTTGCAGAGGTCATCATTTGAACACTGCAGAAACTGCTTTTCAGTGTTAGTACTGGGAGTAATTGTATTTCTTCCAAGTAACTGACTCCTTTTCTATTCTCAGTGAAAGAGAGTTGAACATCTGGCAAGGTTTCCCGTTTGTAACTGCAGTTTGAACAGCTGACAGACTGATGCTCTCATAGGACGTGCCTCTGGAAGGGCTTTATTTCCTGCTCCATTTTATCTTCCAACTTGGTTCCATCTTTTTCTTTCTCAGATGCTTCTAATTTCTGTTATCATATTGCCCTTTAAGGGTCCCTACAAACATTTTTAGAACGAGGCAAAAGTATCATATATTCTTTTAAACTTAAAGATTTCTGATTCTTTCTCCAGAGCTTCTCTTTCCTTTACTTAATGAAGTAGAAATGGGGAAACTATATTTTACTATTACTTGAATTAAGATTTATACCTTATGATAGTACATCTTAAAACCACAATATATAAAGTAAAATTTAAAGCCTCAACGATTGACTGAATAAGTGGGTATTTTTTTCAAAATGGTGACAGATACTTGGTGCTTCAAGAAAGTTTAAAAAATACTCTTCTATCAATATCAATTTATCCTGAAAGTCATCATCCCAAATTTGTCTTAAGTTATGACTTTCGCATGGCGCTGCACTGCTAAAATACAATAAAATAAAAATGCTGACTTCTCCCCAAAAGCAAGATAGCTCACTTAGAAATAAAAAAAAAAACTGTTTAAAGACTCTGAAATAAGAAGCATGTCCTAGGAATTAAATAACAATACTTTGGGGAATCCGTGCAGAAAAAACACTAATATATGAACCTAACTTGCAATAAGGTCCTTATGGCAAAAAGACTATTTAATCCCTTTTATGTCGATTCCTGCTTTTTAAAAGGATACAGTTGTTTAAGAACTGTGGATTCTTATAAAGGACTGACATTCTAAAAAATGGTATAATAGCAATACCTGACAAATATGAGATGTGGAAGAAAAAGGAGAGAGAGTAATAAAGCAATCCTGTCTCTATCAGTTCTGAGAAAGGAAAATAAACCATGAATATTTTATTACTTTCGAAAAAGCTAGATGCAATGTTAGAATGACTAAGGAATCCTTTCCCCATGGATCAGTGCGTCTGTTCACTGTTTACAGAGTGCCTCTATACGACGTGCTAGGTACTGGGGACAACAGTGGAGTTAAAAGGAAAGCCTATGATGATTTCAGAGTTTGGGCAAAAAACAATTCCCAAATCGGGTAGCCCCCCAACCAGAACAGCTTCAGACTCGGAGCTGCCGTGGTTGAAGATCTGTGGGCAGAAAAGGGAAAGTGACATACAGAAAACAGAAGGGAGGCACAGAAACAGCTGGGTTGGTTACAGCTTGATGTTTGCCTTATTTGAGAACAGTTTGAGCAGTTGGCTGCCCATGTTGGCCAAAACTAGGTGATTAGTATGTGAAGAGGTAATAGTCCATTTATACATCCAGTTAGTTTACAGTTCACCATGGAGGGAGAAACTTTTAGCTCAAACTTAAAACACATAAGGAAACAGCTTTAGGTTAAAGTTCATTAACAGTGGGTAGAAACACGCAGGTGCACTGACAATCACATTAATGAAGTTACATTATAAACTGGGAAAAGGGCTCTGAAAGAAAAGGACACAATTCTGTGAAGGAATATAACAAAGGAATGTGAATAAATTCCACTACTTAAAAGTCCACATGGCTTCTGTTTAAGCCTTTTGTCCTTTGTACCAACAGAATTCTAAGTAGAAAACGAGCATAACTAAAATGAATTAGAATCTGAAAGTTACTTCTGAGATTTCTTCATTTGTTTCTAACAGAAATTTCCCACTTCTCATATCATAAATACAGATTTTCTAATAGAATTTAACAGAATGCCCACCATAAAATATTTCTACTTCTCTGATTAAAATATTAAGTATTTAAAGGCCAGGCCTGGTAGCTCATTCATATAATACTAGCATTTTGAGAAACCAAGGCAGGAAGACTGCTGGGCAACAGCAGTGACCAGCCTGGGCAGCATATTGAGACCCTCTGTCTACAAAAAATTAAAACCAAAACAAAAGAAAGAAAGAAAGAAACAAAAAACACTTAGCCAGGCATGATGGCGCATGCCTGTAAGTCCTAGCAACTTAGGAGGCTGTGGCAGGAGGACTGCTTGAATCCAGGAGATTGAGGCTACAGTGAGCTAGGATTGCATCACTGCACTCTGGCACAGGTGATAGATAAAGACATTGTCTCTGAAAAATAAAATAATACTTAAAAAAGAATTTAATGCTTCAGAATGAGTATCTTAAATATTAAGTTATTATTTCTAAGAAAGGGGCTCCTTAAGATATACAGTATATTTTGTAGTAAGTGGCTAAGATTTCTAGGAAGAGAAGACATTAAATATGATAAAATATCCTGCTTCTTAAACCTCATTGCTGACAGGGCTTAATGTGTGCCACCCCACATTTGTGAGAGACAAAAAAATATGGCCCCTCAAATATTCCTTTTTGATTATTTTGAGATTATTTTGAGAAGGATTATTTTGAGAAGAAGCAGAAACATGAGAACCCCTGAAAACAGAATATAAATTGTTTTTTTATAATAAGAGAAATTTACAACCATAGGAAATCTCCATTTGTAAGAGCGCCTCCTCAGCCAGAAAGCTTGAAGGATGGCTCTAAATCACTAGGAACTTGTACCTATGGAGAAGGGACCAGAATCTCCATAATAAACCTTACTCATGGTTAGCTGTTTCCTGGTAACAAGCCTTTTCAGCTACATCCTAGACATTCAGGCATGTATGTCTTTTACTGTGTGCTTCACTTTACAGCACTTCCCAGATATTGTCTTTTTTTTTTTTTTTTTTTTTACAAATTGAAGGTAATATGGCAACCCTGTGTCAAAACGGGTCTATCAGTGCTATTTTTCTAATAGTATGTCACCTTGTGTTTTTCTGTCACTTTTTCATAATTCTTACAATATTTCAAACTTTTCTATTATTATAACGTTATGATGACCTGTGATGATTTCTGACGTTACTATTGAAATGGGGGGGACACAAACAATGCTCACATGAGACCTCAGATGTAAGAAATGTACGTGTGCTGCATGTTCTACCAACCAACCTTTCCCCATCTCTCCCTCTTGTGGGGCCTCCCTATTCCCTGAGACACAACAATATTGAAATTAGGTCAATTAATCACTGTTCAATGGCCTCTACATGTTCAAGAAAAAGGAAGTGTCTCATGATTGTCACTTGAAATCAAAAATCTAGAAGGGATGGAGCTTAGAAAGGGAAGCGTGTCAAAATCCAAGACTAGGTAGCACAAGAGGCCTAATTGTAGCCTAACAGCCATGTTGTGAATGCAGAGGAAAGTTCTCGAAGGGAATGAAAAGTGCTACTCCAGTCAACACACAAATAAATGAAAACAGGCTTATTGCTAAAATGGAGAAACTTTGAGTGGTATGGATAGATTGACCAGCCACAACACTTTAAGCCATTGCCCAATTCAGGGCAAGGCCCTAACTCTCCTCAGTTCCATAAAGGCTGAGAGAGGTAAGGAAGCTGCAGATGAAAAGTTTGAAGCTAGCAGAGGTTGGTTCATGAAGCTTAAGGAAAGGAGCAACTCCATCATACAAAAGTCCAAGGTGAAGCAGGTGCTGATGTGGAAGCTGCAGCAAGTTATCCAGAAGGTCTAGTTAACCTCACTGACGGAGGAGCCACACTAAGTGACAGATTTTGAATGTAGGAAAAAAGTATCTTTTATTGGAAGAAGATGCCATTTAGTACTGCCATAGCTAGAGAGAAGTCAATGCCTGGCATCAAAGCTTCAAATGACAAATTGACTCTTTTAATAGGGTTCAATGCAGTTGACAACTTTACATCGAAAACAATGCTCATTAACCATGACTCTGAAAATCCTAGGGCCCTTAACAAGTATGCTAAGTCTACTCTACCTATGGACTATAAAGGGAGCAACAAAGCCTGAATGACAACACATACTTTTACAGCCTGCTTTACTGAATATTTTAAGCCCACTCATGAGATCTACTACTCAGAAAAAAAGATTTTCAATACATTAATGCTCATTGTCAATCACCTGGTCACCCAAGAGTTCTAACAGAAAAATAAGGAGATGACTGTTGTTTTTATGTCTGCTAACACAACATCCATTCTGCAGATCAAGGAATAATTTTAACTTTCAAGTCTTACTATTTGTGAAATATATTTTGTGAGGTCATAACTGTCATAGATACTGATTCCTCTGATGGATCTGAAAAAGTAAATTGAAGACCTTTTGGAAAAGGATTCACCATTCTAGATGCCATTAATAGATTGCAGTATACTGTAAACATAACTTTTGTATGCACTGGGAAACCAAAAACTTCATGTGACCCACTTTATTACAATATTTACTTCATTGAGGTAGTCTGGAAACAAACCTTCAGTATCTCCAAGGTATGTCTGTACTCTGGGGATTTAGCTATTTTTCTCTGGTATCTCCCATGTACACATGAGGTATATATTTAATACGTTAATAAACTTTTTGTTCATTTTCTTCTGTTAGTCTGGCTTTATTACAAAGGTCTATCCCCACTAAGATCTTAGAAAGGGTACGTTGAAAGTTATTTTTCCCCCTTATACTGTAAAACTAGTAAGTAACTGGAAATGCATGGAGGTAAAAACTTTTCTATTTTTCTCATGGGTATAATTTCAAAACATTCTGATGACAGCTATTGGCTGTAAAAGCTGTGTTAATCATTCAGCATATTTCAACAAAGCTTAATAATTAATGAACATCCTATGTCATTAATTTATAATAAACCCAAGATGTTTCAAGTTTTCAAATGCAGTGCTTAAGATTCTACCCCAGTGGCAATTAGATGAAGGTGACAACCTTTAATTTCTTTTATTTGCATCTGTCATAAACTAGTGAATGTTCAAGGAGTGAGTTTAAGGATTGTGCAAGTGGTCAGGCTATCTGATTACTTTCCATAATTTGTGAAGGAGTTTTCTTGTCATTAGAATACATGTTGGAATAAAGAAATATCTTCCCATTAGCTACAGAAAAGAGAAAAATTACATAATTATGATTATCTAAGCCATCAGGACTCCCAGTAAATTTTGGTGAATTATTTGGTGTTCTTTTTCTTTTTTTTTTATTAAATCATAGTTGTGTACATTAATTCAGTCTTGGGGTGGTGGCCTTTATGTTGATATGGAGCTATTGGATAAAATATTTTGACTGAATTTGGTAAAATGATGTAAGGTTTTTTTAAAAGCAACTGGGTACTAGTTTGGACACTAAAGAAATAGCATCAGAGTATCCGGCCAAAGTTGTTTATTAGTACTCACTTACATCAATACAGAGCACTTAATTTTAACTGTCAGTGATCTTTAGAAATTACTCTTTTGGTGACTTTTTTAGTTGTACATGTGCATATGCATATGGTGTAGGTTTTAAGATTTTTGTTATTTTTCAAATGATGTAAAATATTAGCGTAACTTTAGCTCCACATTTATGTTTTAGCCTCTTGATCACCTCCAGGCACATAGAGCTCTGAAGCTCTTCCCAAGCTGCCAGCTCCAAGGTCAGGGTATTCAGTAGGTCTGAACTCTAAAAAGAACTCATCTCTCATTTGACCATTAAGCCCATCAGCAACTAAAATACTAATTTGGACTTAAATGCTCAGTTAGACTTAACCTCAACAAAATGATCTATTTGTGATTTGAAAGACATCTTCAGTTACCATTCATCTAAAGGATTACTTAAAACCATTTCCGATGTTACCTATGGCTGATAAGAAAGATACTTGGAGACAACCATTTACCTAAATTTATGCTACCCCTTAAAGACTAGGTAGTCATGAGTTTAGAACTAGACTGACCTATAGTTAGAATTATTCCTCTCTGGATTGTTGATCACAATCTTCTAATTACAACCAGTCATCTTTCATTTAGTGTGTAACCTGTAGAGTAATATTAGATGTGTGCTTCCTAATGCAGCACTGAAAACTCTGGAAAAATGAGTGGAAAGTTTTCCATAGTAAAATGTCAGTATGAAAATAGAGTTACAAACAAAGAAGAACATACATAATGATAGAACGGTCAATTCACGACAAAGATATGATAATTACAAATATATACACACCCAATATATGAACATGTAAATACATAAACAATAACAGAAATGAAGAGAGTAATAAACAGCAAGACAATAATACAGGGAAATTGGAGGACCACTTTCTTTTTTTTTTTTTTTTTGAGACAGAGCTTCAAGCTGTCCCCCTGGGCAGAGTGCCGTGGCATTACAGCTCACAGCAACCTCCAACTCCTGGGCTCAAGCGAGTCTCCTGCCTCCACCTCCCAAGTAGCTGGGACCACAGGCGCCCGCCACAACGCCCGGCTATTTTTTTTTGGTTGCAGCCATCATTGTTGTTTGGCGGGTCCGGGCTGGGGATTCGAACCCGCCACCTTAGGTGTACGTGGCTGGCGCCTTAGCCGGTTGAGCTATAGGCGCCGAGCCAGGACCACTTTCAATAACAGATTTAACATCCAAATAGAAAAATCAGTAAGGAACAAGGGGTTTGGACAATACTATAGATCAAAATAGACATCACACACACACACATATATATATAGAACATTTCACCCCATAGTAGCAGAATATATATTCTTCTTAAGTATACATGGAATATTCTCCAGGGTATGCCACAAAACAAATCTTAATACATTTAAGATGACTGAAATTCTACCAGGTATTTTTTCTGACCACTGTAAGATTAAACTAGAACTCACCAGCACAGGTAATATAGTACTATTCACAACTATGTGAAAATTAAATGTCCTATGTATCACCCTAAATATGCCCCTTTAGTATATAGATTCAGAGCTAAATGCCATTGAGAATCAGCAGACTCAGAATGAAGCACTAAAAATAGGGTACACATTTTTCTTTCTCTAAAGAAAATTTACATTTAAATAGGAAATTTCCATTCCTAGAGATGTCTCTCTCTAACTCAGAGGAATAGAAGGACTTTTAATTCATATCAAGAAGGTGCCAACTTAAATGTGCATACCAGACCTTACTAAACTACTCTTGTCTACCATACTTTTCTTGTTAACCTTTCCATAACTTGCCTACACAGCCCAGAAGCACCAAACCTCTATTCCTTTGTTTTACACTAAGATGGTTATTTAAGTCCAAGTTTTAACTATCAATTTAGATTACTCATTGCTGGATGCTCCTATGTGTACATGCATTTTACATGTACATTCTGTTTATTAACAGAATAAACTTCTGTTTCTTTTTCTCTTACTTATCTGTATTTGGCCACTCTAATTTGTAAAGTCCCAATTAGAGAATTTGAAATGGGTAGAGAGAATGATTTTCTTCCTTCTCTGAGTCAAAGCAGAAATAAAAAGGGAAATTAGAAAGTATCTTGAGATAAATGAAAATGAAAATACAACATGCCAAAATTATGCAATGCAGCAAAAGTAATAGTAAGAGGGAGTTTATAAACATCTACATTTAAAAGAAGGAAAGCTTTTAAATAACATTATACCTTAAGCATCAAGAAAAAGAAGAACTAACACAAAGTTAGTAGAAGGAAGTAATAAAGGTTAGAGAAGAAAAAAAGGACAAAAATATATTAATACAAAAATTCAATGAAGCTAAATTAATTTTTAAAAAGATAAACAATAACCAATCTTTACCTAGACTAAGTTTAAACTAGAGAAGACTATACAACATCAGCAATGAAAGAGGAGATACTGTAACTGATATCACAGTCTCTCATGGTTGTTTTGTGTCTAAGAAAAATATGATAACAAATTGGATAAGGTAAAAGAAATAAATTCCTAGAAACAAAAAACCTATAAATACTGAAGTGTGAAATAACAGAAAATCTGAATAGACCTTTAAACTAGTAAGGAGAATGAATCAGTAATCAAAAACTTCCCAACAAAAACAGCCCACGACCAGATGATTTTATGGGTGAATTCCACCAAACATTTAAAGAAGAATTAATGCCAATCCTTCTCAAACTCATCCAAAAAATTAAAGAAGAGAGAATACTTCCAAACTCATTTTACATGGCCAGCATTATCCTCATATCAAAGGCAAAGACATTACAAGCAACAAAAAGCATAGGCCAATATTCCTGATGAACCTAGATGCAAAACTGAACAAAATACTAGTAAACCAATTCATCAACATATTAAAAAGATCATATGCTACAACCAAGTAGGATTTATTCGTAGGATGCAAGGATGTTTCAAACTCTGTAGATGTGACACACCACCTTTGCAGAATGGATAAAAATCACATGACCATCTTAACAGATATAGGAAAAGCATCGGACAAAATTCAAACCCTTTCATGATAAAAACTCTCAACAAATTAGGACTAAAAAAATTGCTTCAACATAATAAAGAATATATATGAAAAACTCACAGCTAACATCAAGTCACTGGTGAAAAATGGAAAATTTTTTCTTAAGGATATAAAAGTTTAGACTATTTTATATTTTAGAAGGAGAGAGAGGGAGTGAGAAAAGGGAAGATCATGGCGGGGGTGGAAGTGGGGGTGGGAGGGAGAGTGAGAAAAAGGCATCCCAAAGAAAGGAAGGAAGAACACCGGCTCTGAATGTTTTTTCTTTGAGATTGGGAACAAGGCCGCTATCACTGGTTCTATTTAACCCCAGAAGTCCTTGCCAGGGCAATCAGGTAAGAAAAATAAACAAAAGGCACCCAAATAAGAAAGGAAGAAATAAACTGTTTGCAGATTACATGATTTCATATGTAAAAAATTCTAAAGAATCTGCAGAAAAACCAATTTGTATACTGAAAAAAATCATAACACATTGATGAAAGAAATTTTAAAAGACACAAAGGAGTAGAAAGATATCTCATATTTCTGAATTAAAAGACAATGTTTTTTAAATGTCCATACTACCTAAAACAATCTACAGATTTGATGCAATCCCTATTAAAATCCCAATGGCATTTTTTTTTTACAGAAATAGAAAAAAAACCCAATTCACATGAAACTACAAAGGCCCCTAATAGGCAAAACAAAATTAGCCTGTGTCCCCTGTGCCATCCTCTCTACTACTAAAGTAATTCTAAGAACAAAGCTAATGGTATCATACTTTCTGATTTCAAAAATATAGTATACACTTGGCAAGCCAAGGCAGAAGGACTACTTGAGCCCAGGAGTTGAAAGCCAGCCTAGACAAGGTAAGACCCCCATCTCTTTAAAAAATAAAAAAATAAAAACCCAGAAAAACCCCACATGTGTATATATAACAAAACCATAGTAATCAAAAGAGTATGGTAATGGAATAAAGACATATGGAACGGAAGAGAGCCCCCAAATAAGCCCAAAATATATGGTCAACGATCTTTAGCAAGGGTGTGTAAAAATACACAAAAGGAAAAGAAGTCTTCAAGAAAAGATGCTGGGAAAACTGGATGATCTACATGTAAAAGAATAAAATTAGACCCATACACAAAAATTATCTCAAAATGGATTAAACACTTAAAATCTGCAAGTGTAAAACTCCTAAAAGAAAACATAGAGGGAAAGCTTCATGTCACTGGCCTTGGCAGTGATTTCTTAAACATGATACCAAAGGCAGATGCAATAAAAGCAAAGCACAGACAGGACATTAAATTTAAAATCTTTTGTACGGTAAAGGAATAAACTTAAAGTCTTTTGCACAGTAAAGGAAACAACGGAGTAAAAAGGCAACCTATAAAATGGGAGAAAATATTTGCAAACTATGTATCTGAAAAGGAGTTAACATATAAATACAGTAGAACTTCTGTAAGTTGACCACCCAAGGGACTGTAACAAACTGGTCAACCTGTGGAGCTGGTCAACATAAGGAACTAGGCCTGCTGTACTGATCTGGACATGTGGTGCATGTCTGATCTATGGAAATTAGGTCAACTTAAGAAGGTGGCTGATGGAGGGAGTTGGTGGACTACGGAGGTTCTACTATACATAAAAACTCCTACAACTCAGTATCAATTAAAAAAAACTAACAAACACACAAATAATCCATTTATAAAACAGGCAAAAGAACCAAATAGACATTTCTCCAAAAACGACATACAAACGGTCAACAGGAATATGAAAAAATGCTTAAAGCCATTTATCATCAGAGAAATGCAAATTAAAACCAACATGAGATATCATTTCACATCTATTAGGAAAGCAATTATGAAAAAAAAACACACAACCCCAAAGATAGCAAGTTTGGTAAGGATGTGGAGAAATTGGTTCTCACTATTGGTGAGAATGTAAAATGGTCCAGCCTCTATCGATAACAGTAAGGAGGTTCCATACTCTATAGAAGCACAGTACTCTATAATCCAGCAATCCCACTTCAGGGTATTTATCTGAGTGAACTGAGATTAGGACATCAAAGAGATATTTGTATTCCCATAATCACTGCAGCATTATTCACAATAACCAAGATGTGGAAACAATTTAAATGTCCACCTATGGATGAGTATAGAAAAGGTGGTTTGTATGTGTAAACAACAGAATATTATTCAGCCTTTTCTAAAATATAATCCTGCCATATGGATGCACCTGGAGGATGCTGTGCCATGTGAAATTAGCCAGTCATGGAAGGACAGGATAGTACATGATACTAGTTACACGATGTGTCTAAGATAGTCAAGCACACAAAGACAGAGAATAAAATGATGGATGCCCTTTTAAGAAAGGGAAAAACTGTATTAAAATTGTAATATTCAATATTTACTGATGTTTTTATCTTGTATATTGTATCTCTTGAAATTGCAGAAGTCAAACATGACTTGAGTATTGCAATTTTAATACAAATTTGTCCCTTCCTAAAGTGTATATATAGGCACCCTCTGTATACAAAAAACCCACTGTTTACCAAAACACTGAAAACCAATTTCTAATGACAAAAATATGTTTATCTTCCTAATTTCTCACCTAAACACAGTTTACATATCACAGAAAACAAAAGAAGCAAGTGTACCTGTGGTTTTTTATCTGGACTTTCTGATTTCTTCCAGGAAGAATGGTTCTCTGTCATATCCCATCTCTCAGTACAACCAAATTTACAATTTCCTGGGCTGTGACAGGGAGAAGTTAGCCTCATTCATCATCCTGGGGCTTTACTCTTTCACTGCTTGTGAGGGAACTGGGAATTATTTTTCTTAGTTACCACTGTGACAAATACCAGAAGCAAACAAAATCTAAGGTGTGTCTCAGGATTAAAAAAAAATTAACTGCTTTAAGTCTCCAGCACAATTACTTAATAGTTCCTGAAGACAATAGCCCTCCCATAGAGTGTATGAGAATACATTTTCATTTCACATGTTCTAAGGGGTGTTCAACTCTTAGGTTCCCCAAACAGGATTTTGATCAATTCAATTGCTAATGGTGACAGCATAAAATTCAGGGGTCCTCAAACTTTTTAAACAGGGGGCCAGTTCACTGCCCCTCAGACTGTTGGAGGGCTGGACTGCGGGCCCCAGGACGGGTCAGCTGCTAAGCAGGACAGGCAGTGGCAGCAAAAACACCTGGTGGGCTAGATAAATGTCCTAGGCAAGCCGCATGTGGCCTGCAGGCGGTAGTTTGAGGACGCCTGCAATAAACTGAAAGTCTAAAACCCTATACCAGTTAACACAATGGAGAACTATGCCTAATTTGAACCCAGCTAAACTTCTTGAATGACACATTTGTTTTATTTTGCCTTGACCATGACTGAAACATCATACTTAGGACTTACATATTAAAATTCTGTATTTCACTTATCAGAAAAGTAAAATACAAAATTCAGATACCCGAGGTAAGAAGTCTTAATAAAATGTTACCCAAAATGTTAATCTTTGAATTAGTACTTTATAACTGTTGTGTTAAAGAAAAACATGAAATCTTTGCCATTGTTAATATTAGATCCAGTAAGTGGAAAGCTTAAAGATTAACTTTCACCTTCTTTGGTCCTTTATCACCTTATTTGCTATTTAAGCAATGTGATTTTATTCTGTCTCTGTGATAAGATACTAAAAATATATTTATATAACCTAACAGATTATGATCCAGAAATGGATTATGCTATTATCTTTTAAAATGGAACGGTCCTTGTAGAAAAGTTACCTTCTTATTGAAAAAGTTTATGATTTTAAGAATTGTTTTGACCACTCTGGGCAAGAACAAGACCATATCCCTAAAAGTAGCCAGGTGTCATGGAGGGTGCCTGTAGTTCCAGCTACTCAGAAGGCTTAGGCAGGAGGACCGCTCAAGCTCAAGAATTTGAGGTTGCTATGAGCTGTGACGCCATAACACTCTACCTGGGGTGACAGAGTGAGACTCTGTCTCAAAAAAAAGAGAAAAGAAACAGAAATGTTTTGGATATTTTGAAGAAAGCTATGGATCAACACATGTAATTGTAAATACAGTGAAATTTATTCACACATTTTTAGGGTCCTCTCTAATCATTATTAGAAATTTTAGATTTGGGTGAACAAATTGCCTTGGGAAATAAAAAGTATAAAAATTCCTATTTATGCTAAGTAGTCATATGCTAGTTGTTCATGCCTGTATTCTCACATACTAAAAAACTTAACCTAAGTTTCAAAAGACCAACTGACTTATTGTTCAATTAAAATTTATTAATTCATGTCACCTTGAGGCTCTGATAACAAAAATAAATTACACTGTCAAGATTGTATACCAACCCAGGCACTGTGCCTATAGTCCCAGCTACTCAGGAGGCTATAGTGGGAAGATAACCTGAGCCCAGGAGTTTAAGTCTAACCTGGGCAACTTAGCCAAGATCTTGTCTCTTTTTAAAAAATAAACAAAACAAAAAAGATGGTATATCAATGCTTGCAATTCAGTATTAAAATTCCACTTCAGAGATTAAGTCACTTAGCAGTAACTTAGTGAAAAACTATGGGAAAGCATTGGTGGCTTTTAGTATATTATTTGGGAACTCTCAGAACTTAAGGATCTTTAGGTCGTGACAGTACCTTTGATACCCTTCTTGATGTTTTATGTTTCTCCCTGTTTTTTCATTCTATCTCATCTGTAGAATATGTGTGGCAGATTTTTATGCTTAAACTTTGGCAACTCTTTGGCTGGATAGCCCAGCCCTAAAAGATTGATGAGCAACATTCATTTCCTAGAAAAGAATCAACTTCTGTCCCTGATATGCCCTTGCTAGTGGCAGGTGCTTTTTGCCCGTGAATATATGTGTTTGTTATGGCTATTTAGTTGAACTCCATTTAATGAGACATTCTTTGAGATCTCAGGAGTCATGTGAGTAGATGATGGTATTTAAAAACTTTAATTTTACTGATGTTTGCTTCCAAGACCACCTAATCTAAATATCACCAAGCGCAGAAAAGCAAATGTTATTGAAAATCTGAGAATCATTTTCTCGGAGGAAATTTCTATCAGATTTTTATATGGAGTAATAATAATGGCCAATTAATAGATTTTAGCAGGTTGGTCTCATATCATTTAATTTTTTTCCCCTTTCTTTCTTTCTTTCTTTTTTTGTGCCCAGCGGCACAATCATGGCTCACTGTAACCTCACATTCCTGGGCTCAATCCATCTTCCTGCCTCAGCCTTCTCCAGAGCAGCTAGGACTACAGGCATGCCATCCTGCCTGTTTAACTTTTTTTTTGTAGGGATGGGGTCTCACTATGTTGCCCAAACTGACCTTAAACTCCCGGCCTCAGACCCACCATGGCTTCCCAAAGTGCTGGGATTATAGGCGTGAGCCATCACACCAAGCTAGTCCTGTATCATTTAACAGACATATAAGTAGTGATTATTTATAAAGAATTAAAATACCACAGGTACAATGGTCACCTGATTATCTACTATGTTCCAGAATGTACTAAACGCTTTACAAATCCTGCCTTATTCAATTTATTCCTCCAAACAAGATAGCATGTTAGGTAATACTCTCCCCACTATAACAGAAATGGAAGCTGAAACTTAGAGTTAGCTAATTTGTCCAACATAAGTGGCTAAATTGTGAATAAAATCCCTACCAATTTTTTAAAACCTATTATCTTAACCACTATGCTACAGTGTTTTCTTTTTTCCCTTTCTTTTAAATGAAAAATACACTTTAGCCTTTTTACCTTTTTGGCGTGTGTTTCCTTAACTAATGACATTTTGACAAACACAGAATAAAAAAATCAAGGCTTTTAAATTCTTATTAGTAAGGAAACAACTTGCACTGTTACTTAGTTTATACTCAAGTAACTGTATAATGTGCTATGTGAGTTATAAATTCCTTTGTATATAACCTCACTTGATTATCTTAAGTTGATAAACGCAAGTATTATTATTGCCATTTTATAGAGGAAGGGACTGGGGCTCAGAGGGGTTAAAATGGGATTTGTCTGTGGTCACAAAAATACTAAATGCTGGAGCAGAGTTTTGAAATCTAGTTTTTGACTCTCAAGTACAATATTCTGTCTTCCTGACAAATACATACAGTCAATGAAAGTTTGAGAAGGGCCAGTGTTTGGGTGCCTTGTTTAAAAGATTTTTTTTCTACAGTCAGTCTCTCTTTCACCTGGGCTAGATTCTGTGGCATCAGCCTAGCTCACAGAAACCTCAAACTCCTGCTTCAGTAGGCAATCCTCCTGCTTCAGCTTTCCCAGTAGCTGGGACTGCAGGTGTCCACTGAGTTTTCTATTCTTAGTAGAGGTGGAGACTACTTCTTGTTCAGGCTGGTCTCAAACTCCTGAGATCAAAGGGTCCTCCTTCTTTGGTGTCAGATAGTGCTAGGATTACAGGCACGAGTGACCACACCCAGCCTGTTAACAAGATTTTTAGTTTCTAAAAAATAAGCCAACCATAAAATTCCTAGTACAGGAGCTTGAGGTGGTCAGGCTGGGTGATTTTCATTAAGCTTTTGGAAGGAGCTGCCCCTCCTGAGGTGGCCTAGCAGAGGGTGGCCCCCCCCACTCCCCCAGGACTAAGACATGAGGGCATGTTATTTGGCCTGCGACTTGGTATTTTACCATGAAATTCTCTTTCTGGAGTACTCAAAGGAAGTAAACTTCCCAGTTTTTCTCTTTCTGCTTGGAACATTGTTAATCATCTATAACAGAAGATCTTAATATTTCTTGCTGACTTCTTCTTCTTCCAAAAGTTGGAAGAAACCAGTTGTGGTCTGTCAACTATAGTAGTTCCCTCCTTATCCAAATTTTTGCTCTCTGAGGTTTCAGTTACCTGCCATCAACCTTGGTCTGAAAATAGTTAAGCATGATATAGCAAGACAGTTTAAGAGAGAACAAGAGAGCACATTGATGTATTTTTTATTACGGTATAGTAAAATTGTTCTATTTTACTATTACCATTGCTAATCTCTTAAGTACTAATTTTATAAATTAAACTTTGTCATAGGTACACATGTATAGCCAAAGATACAGGGCTCACTATTATCTGCAGTTTCAGCCATCCATTGGGGTATTAGAATCTGCAGATAGCAGATAAATAGGGACAACTATACAGAAATAATTAGCATGTTCTACTGCAGTGAGACATTTGATTTTATATACAATTGTATACATGTACGGTCATTTTGTTTTGTCTTTTTATGAACAGTAGATGTTGTCTCCCCTACTTCACTGTCCTACTGAAAATTAAGGATGGGTTCATAAATTCACTAAATTGATTAGGTACCTACTGGTTGCCAGGCACTCTTCCAGGTGGTTGGGATATAGCAGCTAACAAAACAGACAAGATTGTCTGCCCTCATCCAGCATATATTCTAGTGCGGGGAAGATAATAAACATTAAACCAGCACGTAGGGATAAATGCTAAGGACAAGCCAAATACAAGAGAGAGCAGCTTCTGTCTAGAGGAGACAAGTTCTAAGTAAGGTAAACCTTACTGCTCATCACTTAGCAGCTGATAGTCAAAATAGGTTCTGCTCCCAAAGCTGTAGGGACTCCCATGAAGGAGCAGGAGGGCTGCCTTCTATGATACACATTAAAAGTATACACACAGCTACTAAGTATATAGGAGACAACACCCCTTTACCTCCACTCCAAGTAAAATTAGTTTTTACACTGAAATTTGAATTTATGGAACCATGAGGCTTCTATGTTTTCTACTTGGCAGGAAATTTCAAAAGTGGGACCAACATCAAGTATCATATAAAAATTTAAAACCTCCTATCTGGGATTTTTTTGACCAATTATCTAGATTTAACACCCGCCCCCCCAATTTTAGTCTATTGAACACTTATCTAATTTCCTTACTGAGTAACCTGCATATTATCTAATGAGAGCAATCCTAGTTTACACATTTAAATAATGCAGAGACTCAGGACTTACCCATCAACTATATTTTATCCAAATACCTGAACTCTATAGGTAAGCATGCTTTCTGCATAGAAAGATGGGTGTCCATAAAACAGACTCATTAAGGACAAAAAGAATTTGAAAGTCAGTTAACTAAACCAATATTAGGTGAGGCATTTTACTCTTCTTTATTGAATATGCAACTCCAAAAATTTGAGATTTCATTGTATGATGATACTGACAGAGCGTAAGTAACTTGTTTGAGGTCACAGTACTAGTAAATGTCAGAGTGAAAGGCAAACTCAGATCTGACCCCAAAGATATTTCTGCTACGATGCCTTTACTCTGCATTTTATGATCATTAAGTACTGAAAGCAAACCACTAATTCACACGACAATCTTAATCTCCTAACGGTTGCTGGATACTGAGCAACTACCTAGAACTCATATTTTTTCCTAGATCACCTATGTTTTTGTAATTTAGAAACTGCAAATATTATCTATGGAAATGAAGTTTATGTTTTTAAAAGGCAAATAATTTAGTGAACAAAGCACCTTTATTATTCTCAAAAATTAAATTCAACAAAACATTTAAAGAAACTTGAATAAAAGAAAACAAGGTAATAAAAACAACTCTCCAAAATGTAGTACATGGGATTTCAATGCCTATAGTTTTTCCTGTAAAGCCCATATGGGACTTACTATTTACACAGCATGAAAAGGAAAGCATTCTGGTAAGGACAGGCACGTGTGGAAAACACACGCCATGTTTCTCATAGACAACAAAAGTAACAAAAACCAAGGAATAGTAGGCAAGTGTACCTTCCTTTTCAATAAGCAAGATGCACTCCCCAAATATGGCCCTTAACACAAAGAGCAATTACTCCTCAAAAATCCTGATTAGATCCAGCTATAAATACTAGGACAGCTAAGAAATCGTCAATAAGTTATAGACCAAAATTTTCTCTCTGTAACAGCATGACTGTGCAGGTACAGTTTGCTACCGTCTGATCTAGCAGTTTCTTTAAGGCAGTGGTTCTCAACCTGTGGGTCGCGACCCCTTTTTAACAATGAAAATACATTGCGGCATTAAGAAGGGCGAGAACCACTGCTTTAAGGAGACTAAGAGTTGTTAGGTTTTTCATTTTGTTTTTGCCCCTAAAAAGTGGGAACATGGAAAAGAGAGAATGCTGACGGTTTGCCTTTAATTTTCATAGACGCTATCACATGGCTTGAGGACATGAAGACAGAAATAGCAATCTACTATTTGTATAAAAAGATCATTTTAGTTAATTAAAATTCCCACTCCTGTTTCTAAGAACATGAAAACAAATAATTTTTTTTAAAAACGAGATCTATTAAAAGACTTCCTACTCCGTACTTCTACTTGTTGTAAGTGTTAATTTGTCAAAACGGATTTAAAGATTGCCTGTCTCCTGCATTGCCTTATCAAGACCCCTCTTGAGCCCCACAACTTACAGTCCAGTTTAGTGGCTTCCATGCTAAAATCCTTTTTTCTTGAATATACTGTAACATATCTGCATGTTTCTTTCTTCTTGCTTGAGTCCCTCAGCCAGGCAAAGACCAAATCATCAGTGAAGGGGCTGTTTAATCAGGCTCAGTATTATCTCTCACACAGCTTGAGGTACACTCAGCAGAAAAGCAAAGGGTGATGAGACATATAACTCTTCAGCCACAGTTTTTAAATAGTAACCTTGTTCACTGAACCAAGTAAAAACTGAGAAAGGCTTCTGTTCAAAAGACCCAGTGAAGCTCAAATGGGTACGGGCTGGGAGAAGGGGAGGACTTTTCTTGGTTGAGAAATGGTTGCTAACCATCAGCTCAATCTCTGGGATTCAAACTCAGACAGGGGCCCCAAACAGGGTGTGCATTAAATACACATTAAAAATTTAATTGTTAACCAAAGTCATCGACATGCTATTTATTATTTCTCTAGGTTCCTCTGCCTTTTGGGCTCCTTAATACATTAAAAATGACATTTAAAACCCTGAAGGTTATGGCTGATTTTGTTCCCATACCAAAAGCATCTGAAGAGGCGATCATTTAGAACCAGTCAGGCAGAGTGACCTCTGCTCTTTTTCTCCCTTTGTTGTTGAGACACGAAGCCACAGAGAACAGCCATTTAGTTGCCCTGTTCAGAGGGCCCAAAAAACTGACTTGCTTTAGCAACTTCTGAATAATTCTAAAAGTCTTCAAATGAAGAATCATTGGATATAAAAGCTAAAGTTTAGAAATTATTTCTATAATTAAACTAAATATAGGTCCTCAGAATTTGCCTTTGTTTTAGTCAGTGATAAACTGTATTGTAAAATTTATGCTCAACTTGTCTATGGCAATTTTGACTTGGATTTATCTTTAAAAGAGCTTTTGTTTAGGGTCACACAGGGGGAACAGAGGAGAAGGATCAGATTAAATCCTTGCCCTGCCTTTACAGAATTTAAAAAATGTGACTTGGGGGCCAGAAAAGTTTGATTAAAATCAATTAACTTAATAAGTTTGGGTGAGTAATGGGCCCAATTTGGAAAATAAATTTTTAGAAAACAAAACCTCTCAAAAGCCCCTCTGAGGCCGCCCCTGGTGTAGTTAAACCTGACTCAGTAAAGTGATTGGAACCCTAGAATCCCAAGGTTTCTAGGACACGTGAGGGTCAAGCTCCCACTGGTCTTGGCAACTAACCTTGTTAATGCCACGCAAGGGTCACGCACCCACTGCACTTGGCAACTAACTTTGTTAATGCTGCTGGAAATACAGACTCCTGAGTGGGAGCCAGTGGAGTGCCAGTCCCAGCCCAGTGCCATCCCAGCTGCTTATCATCACCACCGCCATCGCATTTCCAACAGTAGCCTGCATAGATATGGACAATACCTCTATTGCTGTGCTTCTCAACCTTGGTACTACTGACGTTTCAGACTAGATAATCCTCTGTTGTGTGTGGCAGCTCAAACTTGTTGATCACCTATGTGTCAGACATTAATCTCAGGGTCTGTACAGATAGGAACTGGTCTGATCTCACACAAAACATTATGATGCCAATTCTGCAGATGAGGTAACTCAAGTACAGACTAGAAGGACTTGTTGAAACTAGTTAGTGGCAGACTCTCAATCCCTGTATAGATGCCACTTATATGACTATGTCTCACTAAACCCACTATGAGTTGAAAATATTAAACAAAAAATGCATTTTGGGTGGTGCCTGTGGCTCAAAGGAGTAGTGCACTGGCCCTGTATACTGGAGATGGTGGGTTCAAAGCCAGACCCAGCCCCCCCCCCAAAAAAAAATGCATTTAATACATCTACCTTATCAAACACTGTCACTTAGCCTAGCCTATCTTTTCTTTTTTTTTTTTGAGACAGAGCCTCAAGCTGTCCCCCTGGGCAGAGTGCCGTGGCATTACAGCTCACAGCAACCTCCAGCTCCTGGGCTCAAGCGAGTCTCCTGCCTCCGCCTCCCAAGTAGCTGGGACCACAGGCGCCCGCCACAATGCCCGGCTATTTTTTTTTTTTTTTTTTTTTGTTTGCAGCCGTCATTGTTGTTTGGCGGGTCCGGGCTGGGGATTCGAACCCGCCACCTTAGGTGTACGTGGCTGGCGCCTTAGCCGGTTGAGCTATAGGCGTCGAGCCAGCCTAGCCTATCTTAAACATGCCAAGAACACTTACATTAGCTTACAGTTGAACAAAGTCATCTAACACAAGCCCTATTTTATGATAAAATGCTGGATATCTCCTGTAATTTCTTAAACACTGTACTGAATGTGAAAAACACATGGCTACGGGGGTACTCAAGAGTATGGTTTCTGGAGCTGCCTGCACTAAGCTCTACTGCTGCAACTGTCCTCTCAGGCAGGAGGTGACTTCTCACTTCTAAGCCCCAGGAAGGACTGGGGCAGTGTTGCCTGTGGATAGGAAATGACTGGTACCATGGGGAGAGAAGAAAGGCAGGGAAAGACAGGAGGGGGCATTGTGCAAAGACAGTGCATCACTCTTCCCCGAGGAACAACAGTTTTTTAACTAAATGGTGATGTATTCATCCAGAAACACAGCTGAATGATAGCAAGAGAGGGATGAGAATAAAGGATTTTATATAACACAAGTGGCTTAAGGAGATTTCTATGTCCCTGTGCATGGAGCAGCTATGTATCATCTTAAATTGTGCACTACACAGTAACTATATTAAAAGGAGGCACGATCTAAAATACACACATCATTCTTCTTATTTTCTTTCTTCTTATCCCTCCATTTTTTATTTCATTTTTAGTACACTGCATAGTAAAATTATAACAATGAAGGATCCTGGCAGATGGATGAAGGCCAAACTGATTGACAGTTTGCAATTTAACTTAAAGGAATGGAAATCACTTTTGTTGTGCTTACTACTTACCTGCTTTCCTCTAAGCTGTCCTAAAATTGCTCTATTGTCAAGATTAGGATTCATCAGCCCCTCTGCTCAGATTCTGCGACATTATCCTCAGAGCTGAAGAGAGCCTTGCCTTGACACGGTAACATGAGGAAACAGCTCTCACATCCTTTAGTATTTTCTCTCTCATCAAATCTTCAGTTTGTCACCTTGCTCTTCTTTGCTCTTTTTTTCTTTTCTTTTTCCCCCCTTAACTTCTGGCTACTACCAGATAATTGGTATTTGTAAAACAGGAACTTAAGATGTAGCAAATTTTACGAGATTATGAGATAGCTGGTAGTACTCTCATCCGCCCCCCCACCCCGTTTTACTAAGGTATAACAATGAAAAACGGTATGTATTTAAGGTATACAACATAATAATTTGTTACGTGTATACACAGTGCAATGATGACCACAATCAAGTTAATGAACACCTCCGTCACCTCACATAGTTATCGTTTTATGTGTGTGGCAAGAATACTAACGATCTACTCTCTTAGTAGATTTCGAGTATATAATAGACTTAACTATAGTTGCCACACTACACATTAAGTCTCCAGCATTCATTCATCCTGCCTACCGAAACTTTGTACCCTTTCATCAACATGTCTGCATTTCCCCACACTGCCTGCTTGTTTCTTTTTAACCAACGCTTTCTCCCACAGAGAATTGTGTGATACTGCATTCTTTTGTTTTCCTCAGAAAACATCAGAAGTGGGAGGACTGGGTGGGAGTATGTGTGTTGGTTTGTATGTAATAGAGAACACATAAGGAGGTGAAAATCTAGTTGTTCTACCACTTACTTGAAAGCATATGCATTCAGTTAAGGCAAAGCCCTTAGTCTGAAAAATATTGCACGTACAGTGTTTTCTCATTATTTATAAGAATTTAAAATATTTTTTTCTTGCAGACTTCCAGATAGTTAATGTAAGAAGAATCACATATATAGAACTTCACTATCACAATTATCAAAATGATGCTGTTTGGTAGAATTTAGTGTTTATCTAGCAAAATGCTAGAAGCTTGACTATTGCTATTTTTATTTATTTATTTATTTTTAGAGACAGAGTTTCACTTTGTTGCTCTTGGTAGAGTGCGGTAGCGTCACAGCTCACAGCAGCCTCCAGCTCTTGGGCTCAGGTGATTCTTTTCTTTTTTTTTTTTGAGACAGAGCCTCAAGCTGTCCCCCTGGGTAGAGTGCTGTGGCATTACAGCTCACAGCAACCTCCAACTCCTGGGCTCAAGCGAGTCTCCTGCCTCTGCCTCCCAAGTAGCTGGGACCACAGGCGCCCGCCACAACGCCTGGCTATTTTTTGGTTGCAGCCATCGTTGTTTGGCGGGTCCGGGCTGGGGATTCGAACCTGCCAGGCTCAGGTGATTCTTGCCTCAGCCTCCTGAGTAGCTGGGACTATAAAGCACCTGCCAAAATGCCCAGCTATTTTTTGTTGTAGTTGTCATTGTTGTTTAGCTGGCCCGGGCTGGGTTCAAACCTGCCACCCTCGGTATATGGGGCTGGTGCCCTACTCACTGAGCCACAGGCGCTGCCCGACTATTGCTATTTTAAAAGGCAAATGCTGAGAAAGAGGTTTCACTTATGTTTTACTTATAGAAAAGTGACAGCAGACATTCATTTTATAAGAGTTTATATTTTTGCTGAAAAATTTAAAAGCTGAAAGTACGCAGATATACTACATATAATTAAAAGACCCAGTTCATACAGCTTATTATTTGTTGCAAATTGGTTTTGATCATAGTGGATCTTAAACATCTGAACTGCTTCAAATCCCATATGGAAACCTAGGAATACGGCAGTGCATCACTTTCTCTGGACCCCTCTTCTTAACCCTTGATTTTGCATTTCCTCTGTGTTCAAAAAGTACTAAGTAAAAGTTTTAGAAGGGCATTTGTTTTCCAATATTTATAATGTAATCCAGCACTCAGGTTTAATTTTCCTTCCCAACAGTGATCTTATTATAGACTCTTCTTTTTCCTTTGGAGAGTTCCCAGAGGACACAATCTGTAGATGCTGGCAAAGGAAGTTGCTCCTTTTTTTTAGCCCCAAATTTATAGTACCTTGGACAGTGACAAGAGCTATGGGTGCTGTTAATTTCAGAGAAACCCACTCAATTCATTTAAAGCATGACCCTGCACACAACTGTTTTCTTTGCGGGTGGAAAGGTATAACATACTTGGATGTTTCTTAGAATCCACATTTACATTGCCCTGGAATTTTTCACGCAGACCTCAAATTGTAGAAACAATTTCCTTCACGTCTGCATTTCACAAGAGTGGGCAAAACTATACTTAACCAACAAGAACAAGAGGTACTTTTATTTTCTACATTAACACTTTTATGCCATGCCTGTAATTGAGCTTTCCCAGTCTTCTTCCTACCCTGACCACAGGCATATCCCCAGCTACAAGTGCTTATCCATGAGACTTGGTTAGGGATAATTACAGTGAAGTTATCTAAAATGTTTATGCTGACAGCAGAAGTTTTTACTGAACATTTCAGGAAAATCAAGCTACTTGGTTTGGATTATTGGAGCTCAAACCACTAGAAAAAGTCAAGTGCTTCTTTCAACAGAAAGAAGTCTGCCAAAATACCATTTCTCCAAGCAATTTTAATGACTTCTCAAAGGTTTAAAATGTCCATTTCCACATGGGAAACTTGCAGCCAAATACCATCTGAACTCTCTCCCTACCTTTTGCTGTCAATTCCTGCAAATTAATTACAATGTATTTCAGAGGGGATTTCAGTGATACTGAGGATTAATGGGAGAGCCTTACAGCTGGAGTCCTGTTTAGCTCAGAAATTAAAATAGGGGATTTGACCTAGTTTTAAAAGGGACATTTGTTAATGTCCTCAAACCAAACCAATCCAATCTTTCAGTTATATACCTCCAGAATTTGGGGTTAAAATACCTAGGTCATTGATGGGAACTAAAATATATTGTCTAGATATGTAAGAAACTCTTGAACATCTTTGACTTGAATAAAAACACACAATCTCAGCTTGGTGCCTGTAGCTCAGTGGCTGGGGCACTGGCCACATACACTGGGACTGGCAGGTTCAAACCAGGCCCAGGGCCTGCCAAATAACGACAACCACAACAAAAAAATAGCTGGGTGTTATGGCAGGTGTCTATAGTCACAGCTACTTGGGAGGCTTAGGCAAGAGAATCACTTAAGTTTGAGGTTGCTGTGAGCTGTGATGCCATAGCACTCTGCTAAGGGCGACACAGTGAGACTCTGTCTCAAAAAACAAAACAAAACAAAACACCGGGACTGGAGGGTTCAAACCAGGCCCAGGGCCTACCAAACAACGACAACCACAACAAAAAAATAGCTGGGTGTTATGGTGGGTGTCTGTAGTCACAGCTACTTGGGAGGCTGAGGCAAGAGAATCACTTAAGTTTGAGGTTGCTGTGAGCTGTGATGCCATAGCACTCTGCTAAGGGCGACACAATGAGACTCTGTCTCAAAAAAAAACAAAAACAAAAACAAAATAAACAAAAACCACAATCTTACATTTCCTTTTTGGTATTTCCCAAGCTATGAAGATTCACCTTTTTCTCATGTGTCCTAAACATTATACTCTCCTTAGCAAACAGCAACGAGTAATGCCACAATGAAACTGGAGAATGGAGAGAAGCAAAAAAGGGGCAAGTCTAATATATCCAGAAGTAGAAATTCTTATTTTATAACCCAATTTGCATGCAGCCTACTTGACATCTTGGGCAAACAGCCTGGGCTTAAACCAGCACCACCACTTTGCTTCCAGCTTCAGCCTACAAACTGATCTCACCACTGTGGTCTCACCCCTTCCGTTCTAAAACTGTCAGATTAGTCTACCTAAAAAAACAGCTCAAGTAGCTCATAATCCCCCTGCTCAAATCACATCTCCCAAATGCCTGTCAAATCAAGGCCAGTGCAATGAGTTTCCACCTACTTTTCAAAAATTATCACCCCCCCAACCCACAGTTTTACACGATGGATGCATCTGCTACTCCATTAACGTGCCTCATGATTCCCTGCTCCTCCCTCTCCTTCCTCCTCTCATGTCCACCCTTCTTTCCACCTGAGATATCTTGTCAATCATCTATATGAAATCTTCCAAACTCTTTAAGAGCCAGGGCGAATGCCCTTGCCCTCTGTAAAATCTACCTTGATTCTCTCAAACAGAAGTGCTTATCCTAACGAGGCCACAGACACGTTGATAAACCTCCTCTGATGTCATCACCACAGGAGGAGCACATTGTCAGACTCCCCTGTCCAGCCCCAGAAAGGTTCTGTTAGAGCTGAAGCACCAGCAACACCCTACACTGTAATGGCCTACCTTCCAGTGTGGATCTGTTTCCATTGGTACTGGGGGTATATATAGTTCAAGAGATTATAAATTAGACAGTAAATATCATGTGTGAAAAACAAGATACAAAGGAGCACAAAGCACTTAAAATAAGCCACAATCTCAAAATTCAGACCAAACTCCTGCAAATATTTTAGTCATGGACTTTTTGAACTATGTAACTACATAGATGGACACAATATAAAAATGGGATCTTTGTGCCATATTAGGATCTATTTGATATCTGACATCTTCTATGTAACAAGCATATTTCTAAAGAAACTTTATTAATGGGTACACTATACGAACTACAGGGAACACCTTAACTTACGTAGCAGATTCCCAAAGTTTAGATCCTTTCCAATTTCTCGATACTATAAAACAAGGCTGTCTGTAAAGATGTACAAACCTTAGTAATGTTTGAAGAATAAATTCCTCAAGAGGAATTGCTAAATTGTTAGAACATTTAAAACTTCTTTTGACAATTTTGCTAACAAGAAGCTTTCCACGAGGCATCCTGATTGACAGTGGCTGTGCATTCACTAGTTGCTCTTCTCCAAGTGCCTGCTATATGCCAGGCACTGTTTCAGACTCTTACATCCAGTGGATGTAGACAGACGACCCATGAGTGAACAGGTTAATAAAGGAGATCAAGGCTGTGCACACACGATATGGAGGACAGATGTCTGGTGATAGAAAGGTGGCCAGGGAAGGCCTTTCTGAGAAAGTAGCGTGTAGGTTAAGGGGTAATTCAAAAAGCTAAGTCATTCAGATCAAACTGCTGCAAATATTTTAGTATCTATCAAAAAGACTGTCATTCAAAAACCTAAGGAAAGAATATTTCAGACAGAGGGACCAGTAAGAACAGAGACCCAGAGGCCACCATGAACAATGAGAATTAAAGGATGAAAAGAAAATCAACTGGATTAAAATGTGGTGAGAAAGAACGAATCCAGAGAATAATAGTTTGTATTAAATATTTTATAGTAAAACTAACAGAAAACAAGTGAGAAATTTTATGCAGAGAAGTACCAAAACCTGACCTATAACTCCAAAGGGTCATTTGGCTGCTGGCACAGAGACTGGCTGGAGGTCGGGATGTACACAGATGGGGCAAGTGTAGAGCAATGAGCTCAGTCTAGTCACTCCTGATTTTGTCATTGGGGAGAGAGATTTGGTTTGGACCAGGAATGCACACAAGCAGGCGGGTGCGATATGCATGGAGGTAGTACCAACAAGGGTTGGTCACAGATTGGATAACATCTAAGCATTTGGTTAAATATTTATGGAGACAGAGCAGACTCAACACTAAAAAGGTAAACTCCTTATCAAAATGATAGCCAGGATGCTATTACACTGTTGCTCTGTATTTTACACAGTTTAAATTATTCTGCAAATATTGTTTTCTACATTGCATTCCAATCTAATTTTTTAACAGATAGGATCTTGCTCTCTTGTCCACACTGGAGTGCAAATTGGCATAATCGTAGTTCACTTTAACCTTGAACTCTTGGGCTCAAGTGACCCCCTAGCTCAGCCTCTTGGGTAGCTGGGACTGTTAAGTGCCATTACAGTTGGATAATTTTCAAATGTTTTGTAGAGATGGAAGTCTCATTATGTTGCCCAGATTAGTCTCAAACTCCAGGCCTCAAGTGATCCTCCTGCCTTGGCCTCCCAAAATGCTAGGATTAGAGGCGTGAGCCATTGTGCCCAGCTCCAATCTAATTTCTTTTTAAAATCCTTTCATGTTAATCACAACTCTTCAGAGATGTAGCAAACATGCTTAGCTAATTTCACTTTCTCCACATTCAAGTTATTTTAATTTTCACTATGCCTTTACAGGTAACGCTTTAACCGTAGATTAAATTACCAGGGTAATTTGTAGCTCAACAGAAGGAATATCTTGAAGGCTTTAATTCCTACCACAAGAAATAACTTCCTAAAATGTTTTACCAATTTATTCTCTCATCAATACTGTGTGAGAGCTACTATCTAAATGTCCTTCATAGTGTCATTAAAAACAAACAAAAATCTTAGTACAGCATTTGTTATAAACAATGATATAATTGAACTACAAGCGGATTAGCATTTTTGGAGAATATATTATCATTTTAATATAAATTTTGCCAGTAGCATTTTAGGTTCTCTAATAAAAGCATTTCTATTGGAAATATGTACATAAAGTTATCCAGAATAAGCTCTCAAATTATAGCTCTTACCATTATTATTAACTACTGAGAACAGACTAGCTTTCCTGATTTGACACTGATCTTTAAACTTTGTCTAAAATATAATAAACATACTTCTATACAACATCATGTGTTGATCAAGCTTTTGTGATTTAAATACTGTCGGACCTCCATAGCTAACCACTTCCCTACACTGACCACTCCTTAAGTTGACCTAATTTTCACAGATTGGACATGCACCATGTGCAGGCATCAGTACAGTGGGCCTAGTTCCTTATGCTGACCACCTGTATACGTTGACCAGTTGCAGTCTCTTCAATGGTTAACATAAAAGGTTCTACTGTAATTGGCTAGTCAGTTATTATGTCAGTTTTGAAATCAAAAAGTTATAAATAGTTATTATGAAAGGCGTAAGAGAAATAGCTGGTTTAGTTCATTTCTTTTTCTTTCATTTTTTAGATGGAACAATCCTTCATTTTTACATACTTTGGCAAAACAGTTTCCAGTAAACCTTTTTTCCAGTGGAGAACAGAGAACGTGAAAATCAGTGTCCAGCCATCAAAGCTGCTCTGCTCAGGGCTGAGGACCCTCTTTGCCTATCCCACTGCTTCTTGATGGTATATGTTTCGTTGTTTTCTGACAAAACATATATTCTATGAAGTCACCAAATGCTATCTTGTGCTCTTGCTCTGCCCAGATACTAACAATTCTACGTGCACATTCTTTCTCAAAACCAAGGCCATAATGAGGGAGCTGTGGGGTGGTTTAACACTCAGGATTGTCATGCAGTGACTTGAGGCAAGGCCTAGGCCTCTTTGCACCTCAAAGGAAGATGAGGCATCCTGCAGAGTGGTCTTGTCTCCTTGAGGACTTTAAATTTACTCTGGTCTGCATCAGCCAAAGGGCTCTGCTGTGCTTCTGCCACCAGAACTCACAGGGCATGGACACTTATGCTCAAGAGCTGCTCTGTCCAATGTGGTGGCCAGGAGCCACATGCACTTATTTAAATTTCTTTCTTTCTTTCTTTTTTTTAGAGACAGAATCTCACTTTATCTCCCTCAGTAGAGTGCTGTAGTGTCACAGCTCACAACAACCTCCAGCTCTTACGCTTAGGCGATTCTCTTGCCTCAGCCTATTGAGCAGCTGGGACTACAGGTGCCCGCCACACTAGTTATATGGGGCTGGTGGCCTACAGAGCCACAGGCACTGCCCTCGCCTATTTTTCTGGCCATACTAGCTACAGTTTAGATAATTTCAAAAGTAGCTTTTAGATCTAAATTCTAATAACTTTTCTGGCCCTGAGGTTCTTTTTAAGGTATACTTCTGCATCCCTGAAAAAGTTTATGAAAATATTATTTCTATAAAATTTAAAATTCATGTCATAGAATTTCAGAAATGGAAGTTTCTTTAAAAATTTTAACTTGAAAAAAGCTGAAGGAGGACACAGAGATTTGCTCAAGTTCTTATGACTAGTGAATGGAGGAGCACAGAAACTACAGTTCCTGATCTCTGACGCCTCCTCCAGGATTTCTACCACATGGGAGAGAAAGGAGTCAGCTACATTAAAAACAAAGACCACCGAGTGTATGTGCACATAGGGTGTGTGTATGTATGTATCACCCCTCACACCTATTTCTTAGCTTTATCTGCCTTCAGGCAATGATAAACAGAGCCAGCCCCCAGATCTTAGAGTATTTTCATCTCCACGAAGAAACCAGGTCTCCCAGAGCAACAGCCCATTCTAGGGCTAGGTCAAGGGAAGTACAAAAGGAGCCTGGAACATCTTGTTACTGAATGATGTGCTGAAAAAAGATGGATATATGTCAAAAGGACACAGGCACCAAATCCAAAACAATTTGAGCATCAAAAGATGTAATTAGGACAAAGAATTATAACCCATAGAATAAAGTAAATATTCATGAGTGCACACTGATGTAAACAAGAGAGAGAGAAGGGAAAGCTCTTCTCTTTATAGTAGAAAGTCAACTAGTAAATATGGAAAGGATGATGAATCAGAAATTTGGCAGCCAACATAATACTAATTGATTCAGGCAAAAATGATTTATGTTAAATAGAATGGATGAATATATAAGGACAGAAAATTTACAATATTTAACAAAAATAATGTTTACACAGTCTTAGAATAACTCCACACAAGATGCTTCCTAATTACAGAGCAAAAATACAAACACACAGTGACAGACCCCACCTTCACCAGGTGAGGGAGGGCAACACCAGGCTTACAACAAATCAACATGTGGCTCCTGATACGATACGCGGAGCATAAGTACCACTTTGGAGGCATTCCTGCTGAACGCAGATGACCTCAGTCTAATGATAAAGAACCATCAGGTAAAACCAAACTGAGGGACCTTACAAAATAACTTGCTTGAATGCTTCAAAAGTGGAACAATCATGAACTATAAAGAAACACTCAGAAGAAGTGTTAAGGCTTAAAGAGACCTGATAATACAATGCAAAAATCTTGGGATCTTCCTTTGCTAGAAAAGAAACTATTGGGACAAATCGTAAAATCTTTATAAGGACAATAGATTACATAACTATTGTATCAGGACAATTTCTTAGTTTTGATAATTTAATACAGCTATATGAGACTCTTCTTGTTTTTAAGGAGAAAGAATTAAAAATAAATCTAAAATGTTAACATTTGAAGACTCTGAGAGAAGGATATGTAGGAAAGCTTTATATTATTCTTGCAACATTTTAGCTTTTCTACTAGTATGTATGTGAAAAATTGAAAGAAAGAAAGAACCAAGACTACTGAATCCCTAGTCATTATTAATGCTAATTAAAAAAAAAATCAATGCAACTTTTGTCTCTTTTAAACTCCAGGAACATTAATTAAAATGAAAAAAAAAAAGTAAAGCACACACACAAAATTTTTTTTTAAAAGTATACTAACATTTTGTGCAAAGTAAAAGATGCAAAAAGTAGCAAACTTCTAACCAACTCCCCTCTCTATTCCAAATACAACTGTCTCGCTTCAGAGGAAAATGGAAATCTATTCCCCTCCAGAAGAAAAAAAGTGGGCAGAACCTGTGGCTCAGTGGGTACGGTGCCAGCCCCATATACCAAGGGTGACGGGTTCAAACCCGGCCCCGGCCAAACTGCAACCGAAAACAGCCGGGCGTTGTGGCGGGCGCCTGTAGTCCCAGCTACTTGGGAGGCTGAGGCAAGAGAATCACCTAAGCCCAGGAGTTGGGGGTTGCTGTGAGCTGTGTGATGCCATGGCACCCTACTGAGGGCCCTGAAGTGAGACTTTGTCTCTAAAAAAAAAAAAAAAAGAAAAAAAGTCAATTTTATTTGATTAGATGGGAAAAAAACTGTCAGATGCTTAACTTTGAAGTGGAACGAAAAGAAACAGAGACACGAAGGAAAGAAAAGGGAGAAGAAAAGAAAGAAGAGGAAAAAGAGGAAGAGGAAAAGGTGAAAAGGTAAAAAGGGAGGAAGGAAAAGAAAATGAATTGAGCAAAGAGCAATTTGAGGGTCAAATTAGCTGGCCCTGTGTAGCTGGGACCTGCCACATCTGAAGCAGCAGGAGATGAGCTGGGGGGGATTTCAGGGAGCAATTTCCCACACCTTGCATCAACTGATTTGAGATTCTTACTTACTCTTAGCTGGAGTCGTGCCCTGTAAGACCCATCTCCAGTGGGGTCAGCAGTGTGAGGTCAGTGCTTACCTCCAGGACTGAGACAGACTCACCTTGAGCAGTCTGAGTCCAATTAAAAACTGGCACTTTTGGTAAACACAGAAGCAAAAAAGAAATATTTTTTGTACATTTTCCCCTGTGTAAAACCAAAGCCAACATTCTCTTACTAAAGACTGAGAAATAAGTTTCAATCATGGGGCAAAAGCTACTTTTGTTGGACCCTAGCACAACTTTACCATTATTATGATTCTGACAGTCATCTGTAATAGAAGAACCTCATTTCTCTCTCCCCACTTCCTTCTTTTCCCTAAAACACCCATTTCAGTATGATGTAGATCAGTGGTTCTCAACCTTCCTAATGCCACAACCCTTTAATACAGTTCCTGTGAGTCATGACCCACAGGTTGAGAACCACTGATATAGATAAATATTCATTTAATGCATTGTCACCTAAATTATTAAACTCTCAGACAACAGATGGAATTTTCAGCTTTCTTTGCCAGTATTCTGCACAAAAAATTGGAGTTGAGAAGGCTTTTCTTAATTTATTAGGTTATATTTTAAGTACATGTGTACTTTAATAGAGATATTTATATATCTATAAACACTGCAAAATAAAGAAATTTAACCATGTTCAATGATACTTAAACTGTGACTCATAATACTGATATTCTTAATCATTTAAAAGTTTCTTCTATAGTTTAGGCTTTACCAAGAGTGTATTCTGAGTGATACATTCCAAAATGGATGGCTCTATTAAACACATTTGAAAAATGGCATAAATTGGCTCTCTTCTTTGGGGGAATTAGGACACATATAATTATATGAAAAGTTTTGAAGAATCCCTGTGGAAAGCAAACTATTTAATAAGACGTCTCCTAAACTTATCTGACTGCACACTTTTTCCCCTTCAATATTTATATAAAATAGTTATGGGATACACTTTATAAATGTCATTACAGCATGTTTATATTATTGCAAGATTGTTCTTTAAAGTCACACTTGCATGGTATTGTTTCAACATGACATTTCTCATAAAATGAATACCATGTGGCAGTAAATTCTCTTAAGTCAAATGTATTAGAATAAGCACACGGATAGAAAATTTAGGGGAAATCAAATTTAGAGGATCACCTGATTACCTTGGAAGGTAAGTAAATTCGATGACTTAATGATCAATTCCACTTAAGCTTTTTTATGCTTTAAATATAAACCCATAATGCATTTTTATAGATGACAAAAATAGATACTAAACTCCATTAGTAGGCTCCACAAGTCTGATGTGAATGAACATGTTTTTCTTCTTCCTAGAACCCTGTGAAACATCTAATGGACCAATTAGAGTAATAAACCATCACAGCCCTGCTCACTGCCGTATCTCAACAAACTGTTGTAAGAACAAGTACAACTGATTGCAAATGAAAACTCTCTAAATCCTGGATGAAGGAAAAACTGGAGCAGCTTCTTGCTTAGTTCACTAAAATCAGTAAGAAATCACCAAAAGTATGCAAAAATACAGGAGGTTATCTATTTGAATAAAAATGGCATAGGGAGGGGGAAGAAAGAGGAAGATATCATGTTTAAATCCTTCATAAAGTGCTATATTATGGGACTGGCAAAATCTGAACACCAGAATGAAGGTTCGCTTCTTATTCTATCCAAGACAGAAGGCTGCCACTACAAGATGAAGCCTCCCTGGGAACAGGAGAGGTGCAGGTGTGGTAGCTGGCTATCTCTTTCATAGCCCTTTAAATCTCTTAAATAATGAGTATATCTACTCTGCTTTTTTTCAGATTAAATCCTTTGCACATTATTTCACCAATAGCAACCATATGGAAAGCATCTGTAGCTTTCCCCAATTTTAATTTTCATGGGTAAAAGAAACACCGACAAAAATAGCCCCACAGACTGTGAGAGCCAGTGTAGGTTGACCTAGTTAGATTCAGCAGGCTGAGTGCATCTGGGCTGGCTTAATCCTGCCCCAGCTTTGATGCTGAGGTTATATCCCAGCTCTCAGGCCTTAGGGTTCACCAGGTCTTATGAGTTTATAGTTTATAGGTCCCATGGGTCTTTGAAACCATTTTAGTGTGAATCTGACTGAACACCTAAGGATATACCCAAATCAACTCTTTGTAACGGGGAAAATTCTAAACTCACCATTTTCAAAACAACAAAAATTTAAAAATTCATAAGGTATTAAATGGCAAATGCTAAAATGGGAAAGTATCTGTAACACATTTGACCAGGAAAAAAATATTCTTTCCTTATAAAAAGATAAACATCCTAATAGAAAATGTCAGAAGAAATAAACATGTAATTCACAAAAGAAAGGAAAATGCCAACAAACATATAAAAATGTTTAATATCACCAGTAACCACAGAAATGCAAATAATAAACCTCCATTTCTCTGCCCACGACACTGACAGAAATTTCAAGTAAGACAATACACAACTATTTTGAAATATTCTTCTAAAAATAGATTATAATGTGAAATGGAAAGAAAACAGGTTGTAAAACCATATAGGAAATGATACCTTAATTCTGTAAAAACAAAAACATATATGTAGAATTTTAAAAGGCCAGAATAATAGACACCAAAATGTTAACATAGTTATACAGAAGGGTGGGATTATAGATGATTTAAAAACAATTTTAATTTTTTTTGTATTTTCTAAATAAATAAATTGGTATTACTTTTTTTCATCAGAAACATTAATGTTACATTGCTAATATTTTAGACAGCATCAAGTAAGAGATGCCTGGAGACAATTTCTGCTCACAGTTTTTTGCTCTTTAGTTGCTAGTGAAGGCAGGAAAGATGCTTGAAGTTGGACCACTAATTTGGGTGCTCACTTTATTTGCTAATGCAGAGCTCAAAGTCCTCTGTGAAGAGGCATGCTTTTTCTGGGAAGAAAGCTGCCCTTCCTCCCACCCAACCCCTAAAACCCTCAAAAAACGATAAGGCTTGAGGCAAAAAGACATCTTTCATTTTATTTACTTTGACATTATGTTCATATTTGCCTGTAACTGTGATTTCATTTGCAAAAGCACTTTTAACAGTTTTTAAGTAGTTTCTAGATAGTATTCTTACACAAGTTTTTCTATTTTGGGGAAAAACGGTATGCTAAATATTAACTTCTTTCACATTGTTATTTACTTTTTAAAGTTTGAAGGTGGTAATGACACTATTTTGGCAGTCTCTCCAGAAAGTTTTTTTTTTTTTTATTGAATCTAGCAGAAGCAAACAATATGTTTTTTAACATTTATGTTATTTTATGAAGAGAATATGCTATAAGAAAAAAAACCACTAACACAAAACTCTACTTTTGCTTTGAAAATAATTTAATAGGGTGTCTTCTAGTCAAGCAACAAATATTGACCCTTATTATCTACATGATAGGTTTTTCTTAATGAAGTTCTTACAAGTCATGAGAAATAACCAGAGCACATTACAGGAAACACATGCAAGATGTAGTCAAGAATTTAAAAATGTTAGACACAGTCCTCATCAATCCCCACACAGACCACACTTAACTTTACTAACCCCCCCTCTTGTTGCAATGTTTTTCCATTTTCTGATTTTATTTTTATTTTTTTCTTTCATTTTTAGAGATGAGAGTCTCGCCATGCTGCTCAGGCTAGCCTTGAACTCTTGGGCTCAAGGGATCTTCCTGCCTAAGCTTCCCAAGTAGTTGGGACTATAGGCTCATCCTACTACGCCCAGCTGATTGTAATGCGAACAGAGAAACTCTAGTAGGTCCTCATGTCCCTGATAAACACCAGAAGTGGCTGGTTCCAAATTAAGGAAGGCCATATCTCTACTTTCCAGAGGTAGGCTGATTATATTGTTGTACTGAAATCTCAGAATTCATCCCACCACCTGTGAGGAGGAGGGGACACCAACGCATGTTATACTGACAGGTAGGGAGTTGTTGGATAAAATATATATAAATTCTCTATGTCTTGAAAAGCAACTCATTAATCTTCAAGTAGAAAAAAGTATGTTTCCTTTGCCATCAGCTAGCAAATACCTGGTTAACATCTGTCCTTTTATCCCTAACACTGATGATTCTTTCCTTTTCTCTTCCACTCCTGCCTAAGCCTATGATTTCATTTCACTTCTTTATACTATTTAATTTGGCAACAGTATAGTCGAGAGAATTCTTATGTCATTAATCATTACAATGCTCTGTAACATCAGGTTTCTAATACTGAGGACCTTGATGAACCTTCAGACAGACCCTCACCAGCAGTTTCCTGTCTTCATCCATGGATGGATGTAAATGCTGTAGGTAACAGACTTTTCGAGATGCCAGCACTCGAAAAGCAGCAGCAGAACTTGAGTACCCTGCGGAAGTGACCCCACCAAAGGAGTTTTCACACATCTAGTTAAGGGGGACAGCTGAACGTACAAAAACAAACCATCACTGGGGTCAGTCACTGACCCCTTTATTGGTCCATGACTGTTAAGATTATAAGGAAGAGAAATGAGCAATGGATAGTGGTGGGAATAGAGAAAGAAGAATTCATCTCCAGAGACAAGAAAAACAAAGTACTGAAATTGAAGATGACATAGAATTTAAAGGATTCTTAAGAGGGCTACGGATAGCAAGAGAAAGAGAAGCTGATGTGTGACTACAAGATACGGCAATATTTAGTCAAACCTGAAATCTCAGGAGTTTCATGTTTATTTCAGAAGAACATATGATTGAAAACTAAACAAATGATACCCTCAACTAAAATGGCATGTTTTTAACTAAAAGCCAAATAAAGTGTAGTTCTCTCTGCCAATTTTCTCATCTGAAGATTTTAAATCCATTTCCTGTATTATAGTTGTGAAAACCGTCTCAGAGCTGCCAAGGCAACAACACAGCCCTTTGTAAAGATGAGAACCGCGGGCTCATAGCACCAAACTTGTGGGAACAACAGTTACGTCATGGATTCACAAGCCACTTCTAAACTGTAGACAGCCAACAGAGACATAGGATTTTACTTCCAAGTCTGTTTTCTCCCCCCAGAAGCTGGCAGAAGATTGCCTAGTGAGTTTAGTTAGTAAAGAATAAGAATCTTTCTATACCTACATGGAAAGTCACAACAAAAATTCACTAGCCATTAAGCCTTCAACAATCACATGCTGTAAGTATGAATCCTATAGTTATTATTAAGTTCTGCTTTCAAAATAGAAATGACAAGAGCAACCTAAAGAGCCAAGAATAGAAAATCACTGTAAGATTCAAGAACATCCCACATAAAAGCTACTGGGAAGATTTTCTTAAGCAGCTAGGATAAAATTCTATCATACTAATATAGTTATGTGAAATAGGAGATCCAATGAAAAGTTAATTATCCTTACATCTGGTTTTAGTGACATAAATATGCTAAATGACATAATACGGTGTGGCCTTAGTTAATTAAATTTAACCTTTGTATACTGTAAAGGCAAACACAACCAGTCTCAAGGAAAGTCGGTTCCCTCCTTTTTCAATAATTCCTCTACATCCAAACCACCAAAGGATCCGATGAGTTATTTTTTTTCACCCTATTAAGTTGATTATAATTTATTATTACCATCCATGGCAGGAACTGTTTCTTTCAGAAACTTACTTGTATTTTAGAGTAGTCCCTTAGTATGTGTGGGGGACTGGTTTCAGGACCTCTGATCTGAGTATGACAAATTGATGTATACTCAAGTCCCCCAGTTGGCCCTGCACAACCCACATAAAGGAAAAGCGAAGGTGATCTTCCCACATAGGTATGTTCACATCCTACAGCAAATACTGTATTTTGATGTACATTTGGGATACAGTTCAGACACGTGTTGTTCAAGGTTCAACTCTACTTCTCTAATAGCAAAGTGAAAACTAAATTCCTCAGGGACCCGATTTCAGACATCAGCCAAGAGCATGATCCTTCAGGGGTAAGTGCTTCACTCTCCCCAGACACCCACCAGTGCTGCTTGAGGGTGAGGCAACCTCAGCCTAAGGCTGCTCCCAGCAGCAGTGCTTGTGCAGGCCTGCAGTCTCATCTTACTGCACTACAGGTCTGCCTGACAGGCCTGACTGGAGACCCTCATTCTACACTGCCCCTGGAGCACTTGCCTTATCCCTGAGCATCCTGCTTCCTTCTCCCTGTAACCACTCCTCTTTCAGAGGCTTTCTTTCTTTCTTTCTTTTTTTGAGGCAGAGTCTCACTTTGTCGCTTTCAGTAGCGTGCCTTGTCATCATAGCTCACAGCAACCTCAAACTCTTGGGCTCAAGGGACTGTCTTGCCTCAATCTCTTGAGTAGCTGGGACTACAGGAGCCTGCCACAATGACCGGCTCTTCTTTTGTTGCAGTTGTCATTGTGTAGCTGGGCTTGGCCTGGTTCGAACCTGCCAGCCTTGCTGTATGTAGCTGGCGCCATAACTACTGTGGTACGGGCACCAAGCCATTGAGATAGTCTTATTCTGTCATCCTTGGTAGAGGGCTGTGGTATCATAGCTCACAGTAACCTCAAATTCCTAGGCCCAAGAGACCCTCCTGCCTCAGTCTAATGAGTAGCTGGGACTATAGGTTCCCACCACAATGCCTGGCTATTTTTAGAGATGGGATCTCGCTCTTGCTCAGGCTGGTCTTGTACTCCTGAGCTCAAGCAATCCAGCTTCCTCAGCCTCCGAGGGTGTTAGGGGCTTCTGGTATTAATACTGCAGTTAGGACTGTGACATATTTGTATTTTAATTTTTTCTGAATATAAACCATCTCTACCCTCCTATGTCATTTTTACCTGTAATAATAAAACCTGTGAAAGTAAAAAGTGTTAACTATATAAAATTTCATAGACTACTGGACCTTTTAAAAAAAGATAGTATTTTAACTTTAAAAAGACTTAAAAATTACAAAATAAGAGCCTAAAATGTAACCAGAGTTCCTTCATGGTACTTTATGTTAAAGTGGATAACACAAAATTGTCATGTTAGGCCAAAAATGGTCAAATACGGCAATTTCATATTTAATCTAATACCTGACCCAATTTATGGCGATGATTTCAAGTGCCAGGATGAGCTGTTTGTGCAAAAACAGATGACAACCAGCAAGCAAGCCTCTTGTTCCTAGGACAAAGCTGTTTATGACTAGTGACCCAGATTTCTCACCCTGTGGTGCCTGAACCCAGTCTATTACATGGCATCACCCAGTTTATCACGACAACTACAGCAGAGAGTGGCCAGCCATTACTCACACATGAGCGCAGATGAAGAACAAAACCTGGTGAGCTAACTTCGTGTGCCTGCACAAAGTTGCCATTATTGATAAGCAAGAAAAAAGTGGAAGAATAAAACAGATAGCAAAAGTTGAGCTTTAATATGATCTCTCCTCTCTTATTTTCAAAATAAAAATTTAGTGGGTTATACTGACTGAATGGAAATCCTAGATTTAAATACAGAAATGAACAAAAAGCAAGTATACTAAAATGATGCTCCTATAATCTTGCCTATATGATTGGATGGTCATTTGGCTTCAGATTCTGGTGAGAAAGAATGGCATTAATGGGAAAATAGTAGAATAATTATACTATATATGCAATCATTCTACATATTAAATAATCACCCAGAGCTTCTATGTAATTAATCATCTATATTATCAACATTTAGGCAAGTTGCTAGGGAAATATTTAACCTTTATCCTAACCCTAGTTTATGTCCTAAAAGGAGGTGGTTAGGACATGTAAACAAATAGCCATAATGTATGACATTGTGAAAAACATATATTGTAGACAATAAATATAACACATATGCAATCATTTTCTTTATGGTCTTTGGCTCCAGTAATACGAAACACAAAATCTCCACATGAGGAACTGTACCTAATGTCTTTACATAGGCTACTAAGCATTATTGAACTTGAAGTTTATATTCATTTTACTTGAAACTCCTGGGACTATGTACTATCCCCTCTAATCTTCTGATGAAGAAAAAAAGAATCACTTTCAAGTAAGTATCATTTGTTGCAAAAGTACGTAAGATTTAAAAATACATTTAATTCTAGCTCTGTTATTTTCTTTGGGAAATTGGGCAAAAGCATTTATATTTTTCCACTGTCTGAATTTTTTCATTTGAAAAATGGAAGATTCATTCAATTACTCAGTAGGAGTGAAAAGAAATCATTAAGATGAATAATGGATTTAACTCATTTCACAATTACAGTATAAACAGCAATATTTCATGTAAGAAAGATAAAATATGATCCAGAAAAGCAATGACAATAAAATTATGTATCTTAATCTTGTTAGATACAAGAAATTTTTCAGAAAACCAAGAGAGAGAAAGAAATGGCAAATGATGTTTTTATTCCAAACATTCTCAGATAAGAGCAAAGGAAGTGGCTTACATCAAAGCCTGTTACAGCATTATCAAATAAATTACTTAATGCCTATCTACTCGGAAAGAAAAAACACCACTGAACAGAAAATACTGTACATACATTTATGTAATTTTGTTATGTAAAATTCAAAGATCTTACTGCTGTATTCTAAACCAAAACTTGTTTTTGAAAAAAAAAAAAGGATTAAAAAGGCTTTTGAATAAAATCACACAAAGCTGAAAACTGTTATACTTAATAGTGCCAAGAAACTGAATGCAATCTGAATGCAAGCTCTACCTTCAATTCTAAAATAAACATTTGAATAAGAGGAACTGAGAAACCTTTTGTCAGCAAAACCCTTGCCCTTAAGTCACAATTCTATATTACAGTAATTATCTCAAGAAAGTTTTACAGAGTAATTCCTATGAAACCTATTGAATACTCAGCATCCTATTATTCTCACTGGGACACACTTCTCAAAACTCTGAGACTTGTGTGATGAAGCCTTTGTTGCAGCAGCCTTCTGGCCCCCACCTTCCCATCTGTGGTTTTATCTCCCCATAAGTCTAAGAATGGCATTAGATACTGTCTAACAACCTGGAGTACTCTACAGTGAGGCGACTGAGTTGAAAGCAAGCTCTAGTAACGTAAGGCTGTTATTTAACCTCTGAGCTTTAAATTCAATGTCTTATAAAACCAATTCTCTTTTTTAGAAGTTGAAATCTACGACATTGAAGCTAAGTGGAAAGAGCCTATTTCAGCAGAATGAATAGAACCAAGAATGCTGAGGTGTCTTCAGTCTTGCCTCCTACCTAGAAATAGACTGTTACTTAGGAAACAGAAATGGGAAACAAGAGGACCTGCCACAACAAAGGCTGCATTCAGATGGTGTGATATGCAGTAGCTAAATTAGAATCCTAACAGATTTAATAAACAGATTTGGCAGCAGTTGTAATATTGAGTCTTTTATTTATTATAAAATCTGGAATTTATGTGCTCTAGTTCAGCAAATGCATTTTGTTTACATTGTCCTTGGGGTAAGATATATATGGTTTTCAATGCAATATAGAAATACTTATGCAGAAAAAATCCTGTTACTGAATAACAATGGGAATATATTTTAATGATGACAGAATTTTACATTTAGGATGGTAAATTTTATGTTATGTATATTTTTACACAATTTAAAATCCTTAAATAGTCATTATCCTCTCTCTAATAGTTTTCACAGGCACTAACGCTATAATTAATCCATAGGGCTTCTTCATTATTAAGTCGTGTTTATGTAAGATCAAAGTCATACCGACAGGAGACAGATTAACTAGAAAAAAGCAGTTAGTCAAGAGATAAGATGCCTTGCTCCTTAAGAGTGGGCTTTTTTTTTTTTTTTTTGAGACAGAGCCTCAAGCTATCCCCCTGGGTAGAGTGCTGTGGCATTACAGCTCACAGCAACCTCCAACTCCTGGGCTCAAGCGAGTCTCCTGCCTCAGCCTCCCAAGTAGCTGGGACCACAGGCGCCCACCACAACGCCCGGCTATTTTTTGGTTGCAGCCATCATTGTTGTTTGGTGGGTCCAGGCTGGATTCGAACCCGCCACCTTAGGTGTACGTGGCTGGCGCCTTAGCTGGTTGACCTATAGACGCCGAGCCAAGAGTGGGCTTTTGAAACAAGTCACGAGGACCGACACGGTCACACTGCCTCAAATACTATGCATCAAATCGTGGGTGGACTATTTCCTTGAGAGCCTTTAGATCCAATAATGTGAAGCCAAAGTGTCCACAGACAGCACGGATGAAAGGTCACGTTGTATACACATATGCAGAGGGAGAAATGAGGGAAAGTATGATATTTTATAGTCTGGACAGAGGAAATGGATTGAGAGTGTTTGGAGGTTACTGGGAAGAAAGGCAGAGTCCCCGACACCCGCTAAGAGGGAACAGTTTGATAATGAAGGAGATGCAAGCTTGTGTGAGCAGACAGATGCCACAAACCACTCAGTTACACTTGCCTTGGATGGTTCATCTACAGAGCAATGTAGATATGAAGGAAATAAAAAACATTTTATATATACATATATAAAGATATATTCATTATATATATATAAGATATATTCATTACATATATATTACTATTATATACTTATGCCTCTGAAATCAGTGCTGTTTGTGTACAACTATGCATGTATGTACATTGCATTTGAAAATATGAATGTGCTAAAATTTGACTTCTCTTTTGATCATAAATCCCTACTTGTTACATATATTAATGAAAATGCATCTAAATAAAGTAAGGAATGCTTGAAATCACCTAGCATATCAATGGTAACATTTTAATCAATTTAGGAAAGATTTATCTTACAACTCCTGGCAAATGTACATGTTAATCTTTTCAGTTATTTATTTGTACAGCACAGTCAAGAACCTCACTCGACATAATGTATAAAGAAGCACTCACAAATATGTACATCCTGAGAAAAAAATTGAATATATATTGGCTTACAAGCCTAAATACTTTCTCATCAGTATTTCACACAGATTACTATCGCAGAGATGCATCTGGGGTGAGTGAACTTGAGCCATGGCAGACTGTTATAGTAACAGCCCCTGGTGAGTCATGCCTCTGTGTCTAGGCTCCTTTGCCCTCTGACTGTGCTACTCCTCACACCAGGAGGTGGGTCTCTTTCTCTAGCCCCTGACTTTGAGGGGGCCTTGTTACGTGTACAAGGATGAAGTAATCTTGTGCAGCTTCCAAGGCTAGGCCTGAAGGCTTGTGCTTTCACTCTTCTGGAATGCTTCCCTGACATCACTAAATCTGCATCTAGGCTCGGCGCCCATAGCACAATGGTTATGGTGCCACTGGCTGGTGGGTTCAAACCCAGCCCAGCCCAGCTAAACAACAATGACAACTCCAAGAGCAACAACAAAATAGCCAAGCATTGTGATGGGCACCACTACTATTCCCAGCTATTCGGGAGGCTGAGGCAAGAGAATGACTTAAGCCCAAGAGTGACAACATTATTGGCTTAAGCTCAACAATGACAACAACCAACTGTGAGCTATGATGCCACAGCACTCTACCAAGGGCAACATAGTAAGACTTGTCTCAAAAAAAAAAAAAAATCGGTGTCTAACCTACCAGAGGACCAGAAGCCCCATGGGGAAGAACACAGATGTCCTGCTGAGAACCACCATGAACCTTTAAACAAGCAAGAGGGTGTAACCACTGCAGAGAGTTCTGTACAGCTAACACTCTAGCTCAGTGAACCCCATATATAACCCAAGGCAAAGCCACCTAAAGATATATCAAACCAAACTGCAGAATCAATAAAATGACAAATGGCTGTTGTTTCAGGCCATAAGTTTTAGAACGGTTTATTAATGCAGCAGTAGGTAATGCAGTAGTACTAGCAGAAGTTGGTTGAGATGCCATATTTCCATTAGGCCTGGCCTAACTTTTTCAACCCTTCTGCCCCTTCCCCGGGCATAAAATGTCAGCTTGACTGTATGGTGAGGGTATACTAGACAGGTACTGGACTGTCTGGGCTCGTTTAAATGCCATATCTACTGGAAACTCAGACAGATAACCTTTCAAGAATCTGCCCAGATTTTAAATTGTAAAAGCAAGATTCACTAAAAAATGATACAACAAATTAAGAGAGTTAAAGTCAAAATATAATGGTTCGGCACCTGTGGCCCAGTGGCTAGGGCACCAGCCACATACACTGGAGCTGGAGGGTTGGGATCTAGCCTGGGCCTGCCAAACAATAACGACAAAAACAACCAAAAAATAGCCGGGCTTTGTGGTGGGTGGCTGTAGTCCCAGCTACTTGGGAGGCTGAGGCAGGAGAACTGCTTAAGCCCAAGAGTTTGAGGTTGCTGTGAGCTGTGACGCTACAGCACTCTACCAAGGGCAACATAGTGAGACTATCTCAAAAAAAAAAAAAAAAAAAGATAAAACCCAAAGTTATGTACTAAAAATACCTTCTTTGTTTAAATAATGACAACAGCAGCTAACAAGCTAATAGATAACGAACACTCACTCAGGGTAAGGAACTGTATCACAGGCATGTGGGGACATTATGCTTGTTCTCCCAATAACCCCTAACCCTCCTGCAATACATGGGAGGTTCAGAACTAACCTAAACCAATTTACCCCCAGTCCACTCACCACAGTAACATTTTTAGGAGTAGTCAACACACAGAGAACATTATAAAAATCAGGCCACATTATGGGCTGAATTGTGTCCCCTCAAATTACACCTCAGAATGTGAGTGTATTTGCAGGTAGGGCCTTTAAGGAGATAACTAAGGTAAGGTGAGGTCGCATGGGTGGGCCCTAATCCAGTATGACTGGCGTCCTTATAAAAAGATTAACACACAGCGGCACAGAGCTCATGTCAAGACAGAAAGAAGACAGCCATCTACAAGTCCGAGAGAGGCCCCAGAAGAAACCAATCCTGCCTGCGTGAGGATCTTGGCCTTCCTGCTTCCAGAAGTGTGAGAAGATAAACTGCTGCTGTTTAGGCCACCTCATCTGTGATGTTTTTGTTATGACAGCCCTAGCAACTTGGCAACCTTGATGAGAAGGTTCTGAAGCAGAACCAAAGGGCCGCCAAAAAAAAAAATGGGCAGATAGAAAAGTGGTTATGGATGGCAGGGTGCTGGCAGCTGGGATCCCCACCCTTGAAGGCCTCCTCTTGGGGGCTTCCTTGTAGAAGAAGGGTTCTTCCCTCAGGACTTTATCTACAAAGACTGCTATTCATAGGCAAAAAGAAGACAAACCCTTGACTAGTAATCTACTTTCAGGGATACTGATTTTTTTTTTCTTTTTTTTTTTTGAGACAGAGCCTCAAGCTGTCCCCCTGGGTAGAGTGCTGTGGCCTCACAGCTCACAGCAACCTCCAACTCCTGGGCTCAAGCGAGTCTCCTGCCTCTGCCTCCCAAGTAGCTGGGACCACAGGAGCCTGCCACAATGCCCAGCTATTTTTTTGGTTGCAGCTATCATTGTTGTTTGGCGGGCCCTGGCTGGATACGAACCCGCCACCTTAGGTGTATGTGGCTGGCGCCTTAGCCACCTGAGCCACAGGTGCCGAGCCAGGGATACTGATTTTATTGAAGTTTTCTTTTATATGGAGAGATGGGGGTGGAAGAAAGGACAGTTTCACTTACACTGAACCAGTTTTCAAGGTCTACAGGCCTAGGAAGTATTTAAAAATGGGTTGGAGCTCAAAAGACACTCAAAAACTAAAGCTTGCTCCAAAGACAGACTCCGCTATTTTTTTTTGTAGCCTAAAGCCAAACTGTGTGAACCACAGTCTTTTCCAAAGAACTCTCATCACCATTATTGCTAGCATAGGGCTTAGAAAGCAGTGCAAAAGACACAGCTGAAAGACACAAATAACTAAAGGAAGAAAAGGAACCAGCAAATACAGATACCAACAGGACCAAAGCTGCAAAACACCAAGAGTAATGTTTCAGAGTGGAATGTTGAGTGAGGCAGGCCTGGATTCTAGTTCAGACTCTAGCAGTTCCTCACTGTGAGATGCTAGGCAAGTTGCTTATCCTCTGAGTTTCAATTTAGTCATATGTAAAGGGGATTTTGATTATTGTAAGGATTAAAATTAAACTGCCTCTACAAGACACCTGGCACAAAGCAAGTGCTCGATTAGTATCGGCAGTTGTTCTGATGAAAGTTCCAAATTTCACAGGTTTAACTGGCATCCCAGGCCAGGAAACTGTTGCTCACAACCTCCACATTGTTTCTTCAAATGTAATCGTCCTCCTCAATTCCTTCTTTATGGAATATATTATTAATATTTGAGTTGTTTTCCAATTAATCCCTAACATTTAAGTGCATTTGTACATGTAAGAAGGATCTTATCTAGACAACCTAGAGTTGTCTCCAGCCTAGCAAAATCCTTTCTTTAATTATGAACCACTTTGGAACTAACTCTAAATTCTTTTCAGTTTTTACAGTAATGTTAGAGATACTATCTTCTCTTAAAAGTAGGGATGCTGGCTCGGCGCCTATAGCTCAACTGGCTAAGGCGCCAGCCACGTACACCTAAGGTGGCAGGTTCGAGTCCCCAGCCCGGACCCGCCAAACAACAATGACGGCTGCAACCAAAAAAT
>NW_003852437.1:11241645-11276320 GCF_000181295.1 Otolemur garnettii | reverse complement strand
CAATGCCCGGCTATTTTTTGGTTGCAGCCGTCATTGTTGTTTTGGCGGGCCCCAGCTGGATTCGAACTCGCCACCTTGGGTGTACGTGGCTGGTGCCTTAGCCACTTGAGCCACAGGCGCTGAGCCGCTTACCCTCTTTTCAATATATATTTTGCGTTTCACAAACTTTCTAGAAATAATCATATGCAGCTTTTATATTGTAAAAAGAAAAATAACAACAGATTAATTCCAAAGTGGAACCAAGAGCCTGAAAATTTTCCTTTATTCTGTTGTATGTTGAAATTTTATCTAAATTCACCCAATTCAGTGTCAAAAGATGCAGAATAGTGACCTAAAGTTTGGGGCAACCAATCTGTCAGTCTGTTTCCCCATTGTAAACTGAAGGCTGTGAATGAGAACATCTTACTCCCCTTCCAGTCTTATATTCTATCATAGAGAGTGAACCAGCAGGTGGCTCAGAGCCAAAGGGATCTGAATGCTGGTCCACCACTTATCACGAGTGTTATTTCTGACTAGCTACATCAGCCCAGAGCTCAGGTATTCTACTGTGTCAAAGGGGGGTTAGATAGTTCCCTTAAGTGGACACTGTGAGAATTAAGAGGAAAAGTGCCCTTCAGGGCTCTCACCCAGTAATTTACATGTGCCATTCATGATGGTGGTTCTCAGTTCTCGTAACTGAATATTATAAAGCTGGAAATGAAAAAATCTTCAGATCCTCCTCCTTTCCATTCTTGTTTCTTTAATCTTATTTATCATTTATTTTACCCTAATTATTTATCCAATTTCTATGTCCAAGTGTGTTTTATTATGTACTGCACATGTCAAACACATCAATTAGAGAACGATCAGATTATGGAATGAAACTTCACTGCATTCTTCCTTCCAGAATATGGAAAAGAAACATCTACCATGACTTGTTCACATGCAGTTCTTAGATAAGGCTCTGGTGGAAACGAGTTCTCATCACAAGTTTTCTCTTTTCTTCTACTCACTGGAACACCCCAATAATTTGGGTGTGAGGCCACAGAATAAGGAAAGATTCCTCCCATAAATTCGGAGGACCAGAAGTAGCCACGGCTTCACGGACCAGAGCCTGGCATTCATTTAGGTAGTATCTCTGCTTCCAAATTCCACCCAAGAAATGGTAAGATGTCTTTTTGTGCATTTTCCACCAGAAACTAAGTTACATTTATAGATGTAATGTAGCAGGGGTCCAATTTTGACTTTAAGAGAAATTTAGATATACCAGGACTTGTTGAAAAATACACCAGAAGCCATTTTTTTAAAATATAATTCATCCATTTGCAACAGCTCACAGTTTTGGTCCCACACAACAACAAATGAACAATTTCCCAAGTGGTGTTTACTATCTTGCAGAAAGAGTAATATGTGGAACCTCAGTATGGGAAATGCAACTTCACAGCAGAAGAGGTGGAGCAGCGCATGCAAAGGATGGTGTGTGTGTGTATATGTAAATAATTGGGGAAAAAATGATAAATGATGCCCTATAGGATGGATGCAACATCAATGCGGGGTGGGGGTGGGGTCTGGTTTGTGAGCAATCAGGCACCCCAAGGAAAATAGGGCTGAAGGGTCCTAAGCTCACAGGCTATAGCAATGGCCAAGTCATTTTAAATTTTAAGTATAACAATAACTATACTTAGTTTGCTATGATTATGCTAAGTAGAGCTCTCTTCCCAAGAATTTAGGCTGTATCTTTATAATTAATATGAATAGTGTGTAAAGAATACTTATTTTTCCCCCCAGCACAGTAACTTTCTTTTTCTAGGAAAATAAGGCAATCATATAATGTATCACGATATGTGGCTGAGCTGAAAGCATAATTGAGGTCTCCAGACCAGCAGTCGACAAGTCTAAGCTTCCTCTTGTAACTAAAATAGCCTCTACAATAACAAAAGAAAACCCATAGTCACAGATAGGGAGCTCCCTACCTTTTAATTATTCATGTTAATGCCTTGCATTTGTAGAGTTTATACTTTACAAATGCTAATCAGGCCCAAGGATTACATGAATAATGGAAATCCACAAATAATTACCAAATCTGATCTTAAGCAATGCTTTCAGCACAGGCTCCTACAGAAATCTCCCCCAACACTGCCTCTCCCCTCCAATCCCCTCACCCTAAAAGAAATCTTAGTATAATTAATTTTACCAAGAAGGTCAACTTCACTTCTTGTGTACTTTGGTTTAGTAGTGATGCTGAATGACCAAAAGGGAAAAGCAGTAAGAAGGGTAAACTGAAAGGCTTTTAGGTCCACAAACTCCATGTGACGGTGAGAAGGGGGGATTTGAAAACTCGCTCTAATCCTGACCCACCATGTCGGTGGGGTGGAGCCGATACACGCTCCCCCTTCAGATCTGCACAGTGGTGGTACCATCTGTTTCTCCCCCCAGTGACTCCGCATACCTCACAGAACAATTAGCTTTAAACCAGATAATTGATGCAGTTGTTTCTCCTGCCTTCCTCTAAGTGGGGGGAAAACAAAAACCACCTAAATGGCACTGGGGTCGCCATTATTTAAAAAAAAAACAAAAACAAAAAACTACATGAGTCAATGTCCAATTTTGCTAATTAAAACAAAATGCCATTTTATATCCCTCTAATCTGCAAAAAATCAGTGTCTTACTAAAGCAAGTCGATGTGAGGATATGGGGAAATGGAGACCCTTATACACCGCAGGTGGAAGCAGGCTAATAAAACTACTGCAGGAAGCAATTAGGCATCTGAAAATGCACACACCATTTCTGGGAATATACACCTGCCCATATCCTCAAGGTTACGGAAGCATTGATTTGTAGCAACAATTTCTCCATCAGTTGGGGAGAAGTAAATAATTTGTGGTAAGGTAACACTATGGAACTCTAGGCAGCAGTTAAACCATGTATTTGTCACTTTGGATGGGTATTTTAAAACCTGAGTTGGAGGGAGTGTAAGATGCAAACTGATGTATTAATAGGACACAATTTATGACAATTTTAATGCACTAATGGTATACTATTATGGATATATGCATGCAGTAAAAGTTTAGAAATAGACCCTCTGGGTTCATATTATCTTCCTGGAAAGGGGAATAGAGAAAAGGACACGGCCATGAAAGGATACACAGGAAGGAAACTATGGCATCAGCCATCATATTTTACTTATATTTTTCATAAATATATCTATTACTGTGATAATTTAATACATTCATATAATTTGTAAAGATTTATAAAGATTAAATAAGTGTACATGAGATAGCTATCACCTTAAATATTTGTCTTGTCTTTATGCTAGAAACATTCCAATGATTCTCCTTTAGCTATCCTGAAATGTGCAACATGAGTTTTTAAATACTTAAAATGTTGAAAAAGTCTTGGAACTGCATAAATAGGTATTACATTAGCTCTCTGCTTTTTATGTTTCTTAAATTAATAATTTTCTCTTCTTTTCTTTTTTTTGAGACAGAGCCTCAAGCTGTCGCCCTAGGTAGAGTGCCATGGCATCACAGCTCACAGCAACCTCCAACTCCTGGGCTTAAGGAGTCTCTTGCCTCAGCCTCCCAAGTAGCTGGGACTATAGGCGCCCACCATAACACCTGGCTATTTTTTAGTTGTAGTTGTCACTGTTGTTTGGCAGGCCCAGGCTGGATTCGAACCCACCAGCTCTGGTATACGTGGCTGGCGCCTTAGCTGCTTGAGCTACAGGTGCCGAGCCTAAACTAATAATTTTCTAAATATTATAAATTATAACCCCCCCTTAAAATAAAGGATAAAATAGTGAACTGAGAAAGTTATATAATCTTACAATAATGTGTAAAAGTGAAAATTAGTTGGGTTTTCAAGTCATAAAGTAGTGTCTTCCCAAGCACAGTTTTAAGAACTCATACATTACAATTCAAACACTTCAGTGTCCCCATTTTTCTATCTGATGTAAAAGTGCTGTTTGCCTCACAAAACTATTACAAAAGTACTGTCAATGATAACAAGTTCTGATGAAAATATGTGCTATAGTTATGCCATCACTAGGATCTGAGATTATTTTCAAGTTATAAAAAGTCAAAAGTAGAAGAAAAATCTCCTTTATTTTTAGAAAATAAAATCTAATAACTCATATATAAGACTGGTAACTGGCGAGAAGGAAAATAAGCAATCATATGCACAGTGCATGCAACCGCAGTATCTCTTCCACTATGATAAAAACTGTTGTTAGAATATTGCTTATGAATTATACCTTAATATAATTGCTTTTTCCTTCACTCTACCTTTTATAACATGCTTATATAACAAAACCAAAGTGATTAGTAAAGAGGGTTTAATAGTGTATTTAAGCCTTAAGAAATTTATTTTTCATGGAATCAACACAACAAAACAAAATGTCTTTGTCTTACTATTTATTTACTGTTATGTTAAAGAAAATTCTTGAGAGTAAATCACTAATTTTATGTTTTCCCAGAAAATCCTTCTTTAACAGAACCACCTCAATTCAACAACACATCTTGCCACTAATATACTGCGTGTAAATAAATATAATTGAACAAACAGGGAGAACTGAATATATACAAGATTCCTGTGGTAATCAGAGAAAACTTGTAGGAAGTTAATCTCCACTTACAGACACACGTGATTATTATTGTGGATAGCATTAGGCTTCAATGGGAAAGAAGAGTACATGAAATGACCAGAATCCATCAAACTACCTGCAGAGAGGGGAAGAGAAACGCAGGGAGAAAACAGCACTGATAGTTTTTAGAAAACTGAATCCACAACTGTGGGGAACTCATAATATTTTAATGTTTATAAGATTACAGAAATTTCTCGAAACGGTAAGAGATACTTTGGCAGGAGGTGCCTGCTGCTCCCAGGCCCATGGGAGTGGGACGCAGTAGACACTGGATCCAGTCCAGACTAATTTGGGCGGGTCACCAGATTCCCCTTCAATAGAGGAGTTTCCTTCACTGACAAAGAATACTGGAATAAACCTCTCACTCTGAAAAGCAATGAGGTTTGAGAGAGCTAAGAGAAGCACCTCCCCCCCCCACACACACACCTGCACAAAAATGAGAGGAGCGGGAGAGTGCATTCAGTTTAAACATACAATATTTTTGGCTCAATCTCACTGTGCATCCCATGGGTCTCTGCATCTCACAGCTCTGTGTCAAGCCCTGGAGGCCAAGCAGAAGATCCAGAAGGAAGGGGAGAAGGACCAACAGGAAGGAAGAAGGTCATGTGAAGGAAGAAGGTCATGTACTTAAGCTGGAACTATGACACTTCTTTAAATTTCTCACCGACCAGATAGAAATTTCTTTTAATTTGTTTTAATGCTCCCCAAATTTAGAGGTCTTAGCAGAAATTCTAACAGTCAAGTTAAGAAACATTTCCAAGTAACATTTGCTACCATTTACAGCCTGTCTTATTAGTGCCAGGTACCATTACAAGCACATTGTCCAAACTGTTCCACCTAATCCTTAATAACCCTATGAGATAAGTGATACTATTATATCTGATTTATGTGTGCCACAGTGAGGCACAGAAATATTTAGCACATTGCCTGAAGCATACAGTTAGGAGGTGGCAAAACTGTTCCGAGTCCAAGTTTTAATTCCTTCACCACATGGCCTCCAAGAGAGCATGGCACACCACTCACACTGCAAGCCCCTTCAGTTCAGCATATTCTATGACATACATCCCCAATTTAAAATGTCAAAGATGCTCCTAGGATGTTAAAACCTGACTTGCCCATTTTACTAGCTAGAAAAATTGGCTTTTATCAGAGATCACAGTATCAAAGACTTTTCACATCATTAGAAGTCCTGAAGAATTGCTGTAATTCTTTTTTTTTTTTTTGAACAGCCAAACCAACTCACCCATTTGACCAAGAACATTTTAAGGACAACAGAATCAAATAATCTTTAATAAAATTCCTATAGAAAACTCAGCCTCAGGGCAAATACATACTTGTCTTTCCCGTATAATCAAGGATTGAGAGCTCCCAATTTCTTTGGAGAAAAAGCAGTAGTTCTGCTGGATGTTACCAATACTCAGAAAGGGCGTCCATCTACACATTCCAATCAGTTGTTCCCATTGCACACATTAACATTACTTGCCGTGTAGCACTCTAAATATATGGTATCTCAACAAATAAATTAAAGATTTCCAAGTGACAGGAAATCATTTCACTTTGAACTAATATCCTTAAAAAATCACATTATTACAAGTTTTAATAAATAGACTAAAGATAGTTGGCATTTTATTAAAATACTGAATTTAGGTCAAGAAAAGAACTGCATCAGGATGAGGAAATTATTTTCCTCAACTGTTAACTTACCAGAGACGAAGCATACTGAATTTGGGAACCAAGGCCTAACCCTAACCCTAACTTACCAGAGATGAAGCATACTGAATTTGGGAACCAAGGCTTTCTGTGACCCCAGTTATCCTAAGTTTACCTTACTTACCCTAACTTATCCTAAGTTTTGTGTTGATCTGGCACACCTGCTATGGCTTCATACAGGAATCTCTGTTATTCTTTGAATAAACGTCTGAGTCTCACCAACTCTAAGTCAGGAGTCCCAAGGGAGGAGTAGATAACCAATGCCAAATGTTACACTCATAAAGCTGTAACTCAGGATGGTTTTCTTATTTATCTTTTGTTTTAACATTTACACTAAAAACATCATAATAAAGTTTGAAGATAAAACAACTACACAACTACAATTACCCATTGACACTCAGGATTTTGTGAAATCCAATGTCACTGTCCAAGAGCACCTTTAAATAGTAGCCACTTCCTTCAAAATCATATCAAATGAAAACAAAAGTTCCTCCCTCTTTACTTTCCTGTTGGACTTTAATTAGAATAATAGAGGCTGTATGTCTTTCCACGTATTTTCTCCTTCTACCAAAGAGAGTAAATTATGATTTAGAAGCTAATTTAAGACATCCTCAATGTTGACACCAAAGTGGCAGAAATGTTCAGTGTTAATAGGGACAGTGGACAAGGCGGTATGAGTGCCCCGTGACGTAATTTGACTCAAATGACTGGCTAGGTGATGAGAGAACAAGAAAATGGCACAGATCCAAGCAGCTTGTTTTCTGGACTCTCACAGCAATACTCAGCAGCCCTGAAGAAGAAACAAAAGGCTACCGGGGGTTTCTCAGAGCCTGCAAGGAAGGCCCAAGCCATGACTTCCAGGTTTGAAAAAAGACAAGTGAGCTGGAAAGCACAGAAGGTTCAGGAGCCTGGGAGGCCTGCAGAGGATGAAGGGCTCAGAGGGATGAAGCTTTCGTGCAGTAGAAGGATGAGCTCACACACAGTAGTCTCCCCCATCTGCAGTTCACTTTCCAGTTTCAGTTACTTGTAAGCATCTGCTGTGGTCAGAAAAAGGTGAATATAGTATAAGATATTCTGTGAGAGAAAGAGACTCAAAACTTTTATCACAATGTGTTGCTATAATCATTCTATTTTATAACTGCTATTAATCTCTGTGTCTGATTTATAAATTAAACTTTATCATGGATATGTATGTTCAAGAAAAAACACAGTACATGCACACAGGGTTCAGTACTATCTGGGTATACCTCTCTCTCAGTTAGAGGGGAATTCTGTATATGGAAACATCTAATACATGTTTAGCATGGGTAGGCACAGAAATAGTGTTTGCTGAATCTGAAGCCTGTGGATGCCTCGGGCAATTTCTGAGTTCATGGTATTATAGGTGGGGTGGAAACAAGTCCCAGCGTAGACCTGCACTGCTGGCTGGCTGAATGAAGCTCAAGTGAAGGCCACGTAGCAGCAAAGTAGACGTGTATGCTACAGCAACTGGAGAAAATGTGTAGAGTTAATTGATGATTAGAAGTGTTGATGAAAGAGGCCAGTACAGAGTTCCACTCCTAATTCACACTAATGTTAATGTCATAGTATTCTAAACAACTAGATGAGTGAGGGGAACCTATAGGATAATGTACACCACCGTGTAAGAAGTAGGAAAACGATATACTACTGTAGTGTCACAGAAGAATCAGAGCTAGCAAATTCATAAAAGACAAGGTGACTCCGAGTCCAAGGTGAAAACTCAGAGTGCTGAGGTTTTGAACACTAAGGTCTCAGTTGGCACTTTGCATTTTTATACTGCCGGCTGAAAGGTGTGCACCAGGAACTGCCTACCCACAAAGAACCTGTTTTTCTGGGCATCAAAAAGAAAAAAAAAAAAGGCTGATGCCGAGATGGTGTTATAAAGCAGCAGCACAGAAGGAAATCTGTGAGGGCGGCTTCCCCAGACACACCAGAAACAGTGGGGGACCAGATGGACACAACCAGGTACACACTGGGCTTTGCTAAATCAGCAGCTTTAGTTCTCCTTCTAAGAAGTTTCCTAACCTACAGAGGGGCGGGCAGGAGCAGGGAACACTGCTGGTCAGTAACTCAGGAGGAGTTTAAACCACTGAGGATTTGTTTCTTAAGTAATGTCTTCCTGGCTTACAACTAACACTAGTCACGATAGTGAATGTCAGTTGTTCAAAAAAAAAGTAAATGCTAACATATAAATACTTTAAACATGGCCAGAATGAGGATATGCCACAAACTGAAAATGAACATAATGACCTTCAGTAGTTCAAGGAAAGATGATAATAAAGGTGCTTCTGGGCTCAGCGCCTGTGGCTCAAGTGGCTAGGGCGCTAGCCACATACACCTAGGATGGCGGGTTCGAATCCAGCCTGGACCCGCCAAACAACAATGACGGCTGCAACCAGAAAATAGCCCAGCGTTGTGGCAGGCGCCCGTGGTCCCAGCTACTTGGGAGGCTGAGGCAGGAGACTCACTTGAGCCCAGGAGCTGGAGGTTGCTGTGAGCTGTGAAGCCACAGCACTCTACCCAGGGTGACAGCTTGAGGCTCTGTCTCAAAAAAAAGTGCTTCTGGAATGGTCTAGCATTGGAATTTGATCCAAGTAAGCCACTGTGGAGTCTCTAAGCCATAACGTCCTAGCTGAAAAAAAGTCATCTCTGTGTGAAAGTTAGTGGGCAAAGGCCTTTAAGACAAATGTCACTGTCATTACTACTTGGTAGGATAATGATCAATCTGGTTTCTTCAGGCCTTTGCCAGATTCAGAACAAAGTCCTGGGCCCTGGAGCATTCTGAGGCCTGGACAGCCAGCCTCCTCAGCTGTGCTCTCTCATTCTCTCTGGCCACCAGAGCCAGGGTGCTGTCTCTCATCGGTCACCTTGTAACAAACTAGATTTGGGTTTCTGTTCCTGGCTTAGCACCTATGGACTAAGAGTCTTGAATCAGCACCCAGAAATAATTTTTCTCATGTTTTACAGAACAGCTAAGTGGAAAAATAGGATGTTTCAGCTGAAAAACTAAACACCAAAGTTTCTAAGACTATTAATTATGAATGTAAAAAAGTGTTGGATGTATTCTTGTCAATTTTTCATAAAAGCTCTGATACCTGTTCACATAATAAATACAGTAGGACTTCTGTACATTGACCATCCAAGGACTATAACAAACTGGCCAACATAAGGAACTAGGCCTACCATACTAATACATGTACATGTGGTACACATCAGGTCTATGAAAATTAGGTCAACTTAAGGAGGTGATCAATGTAAGGGGGTGGCCAACTATTGAGGTGCTACTGTACTAGGGAGCCTCTATTATATACTGGCATACCTTTGGAGATACTTCAGGTTCAGTTCCAGACCACTAGGATAGAGTGAACATAGCAGTAAAGTGAGGCACACACATTTTTTGGTTTCTGAGTACATATAAAAATTATGTTTATGCCACAGTGTAGTCTATTAAGTCTGCAATAGCATTATGCACACAACATGATACCTTCATTAGAAAAACATTTGATTGCTAAAAAGTGCTGATGGTCATGTGAGCCTTCAGTGAGAGTCATAATCTTTGTTGCTGGAGGGTTTAGGCTCCATGTCGATGTCCGCAGACTGACCCAGGGTGGTGGTTGCTGAAGGTTGGGGCGGCTGTGGCAATTTCTTAAAATAAGACAGCAATAAAGTTTCCTGCATCAATGGACTCTTCCTTTCATAAAAGAATTCTCTGTATCACAGGATACTGTTTAATGGCATTTCACCCACTGCAGAACTTTCAAAATGGGAGTCAGTCTTCTTGCTGATACTTTATCAACTAAGTTTATAAGACATTTGAAATTATTTGTCGTCATTTCAACAATGTTCACAGCATCTTCACCAGGAGTAGATTCCAACTCAGGAAACCACTTTCTCTCCTTATTCATAAGAAGCAACTCCTCATTTGTTCAAGTTTTATCATGAAATTACAGCAATTCAGTCACATCTTTAGACTCCACTTTTTTTTTCTTAATTTTTATAAAAATGTTATTATACCTTTATGGGGTACAATGTGATGATTTAATATACAATGTGGAATGCTTAAATCAAACTAATTAACATAACCATCACCTCGCTTATTTTTTGGTACAACATGTGTAATATACTCTTAGTGGCCAGACTCCATTTCCAAATCTAGTTCTCTTGTTCTTTCCACCATGTCTGTAATTACTTCCTCTGTGGAAGTCTTAAACCCCTTAAAGTCATGAGGGCCGGACCTTCTTCCAAACTCCTGTTAACACTGATATTTTGGCCTCCTACAATGAGTCATGAAGGTTCTTAATGGCATCTAGAAAACTAAATAATTTCTAAAAGGTTTTCAATTTACTTTGCTTTCTGATTTCTGGGTACATGGATACGGGGACAGTACGAAGCAAGGAGGATGCTGACGGGGCCACTATCATTCATATGAGACCAGCAGGATGTGTGGAGTGTGAAGAACAGAATTATAACTATTCAAACATTTAACATGTATTAAGCATCTACTGAGGGTCAGTTCTGGCTTTTGATTTCAAGTGAGAATCCTGAGATACTTCTTTTTACTTGAGCACTAAGTGGTCATCACTGTAAGATTATTAATTGGCTTAATTTCAAAACTGTGACGTCTCAGGGAATAGGGAGGCCCCAGCAGAGGGAGAGAGATGGGACAATAGCTAGGTCAGTAAAACAGTCAGAACACACTTGATTTTCACTAAATCTGCCATTGAATGTGGGCGTGGTTTGTGGTGCCCCTAAACAATTACAAGAGTAACATCAAAGATTACTGATTACGGATCACCATGACAGATATAATAATAATGGAAAAAGTCTGAAAATACCAGGAATTACCAAAATGTGACACAGAGACATGAAATGGGCTCATGTTGTTGGAAAAACGGCACCGTCAGACTTGATGCAGAGCTGCAACAAACCTTCAAAATGTAAAAAAAAGTGGAAGATCTGTGAGGCATGACAGAGAAAGTATGCTAAACTAGACTCTCTAACAGTGCTGGGCACAGCACGAATCTGACAGACATACTTACTGCCCTCTAGAAGCTTGGTCTAATTGAGGAGAGAGACATTCAATAAACTACTCAGCAATCAACCTACAATTTGGCTACAGCAAGAAGGACAAGCCTGTGATGCACAAAGGCCAACACCTGAGACCTAGCCCAGTCTGGGGACACCTTTAATGAAGCGACATTTAAACTGAAAGGACACATAGGAGCTGACCAGGTATAATGAGGCAGAGAGAAGAGAAGCAGCAGAAGTACACACCAAGTGGAGGGAAGGGCTCCCAGCAGACTATCTACTGCATCTGGACGCAAAGATCCACCATACTAACATGTTTAATAGGAGGAGCAAACACAGCTCGCTTCGTGCTTTCTCCACCATAAATGTTTGTAATAGTCTCCACTTACTGCGGACTAGCGAAAGAGACAGGACAACCACAGAGAAATAAGGAGGACGCTCAGAACAAGAAGTCTCAGTGCTAAAAACAAGCCTATAGGGAAGAAAAAATGGCCTGCATTAAGCTGGCAGCCCCAACGTAGGTTAATCGCTGGGAGAAACCAGCCCAGTAGCCCGGACATTTCCAGGAAGCAATTTATACACACAGCAAAAGCACACCCTACATCAGAGAAAAAAAAACTTACAATTCTTTTTTCCAAAAAAGTTCTTTTGAATCAGTTTTCACGATGGCAGAGGATTATTGCTGTTGTTCCCCGATAAAAACAAACAAGAGTTTTCCATTAATCCCAAGGTATAATAGGTACAGTCCCTTAATCATATTTGAAATAACAAGTGAGGCAATCTGATACAATGGTGATTTGTTTCCTTTATTTAACACAAACAAAACTACTGTGTATTGCATGAGCAATCTCCCAGACAGCTAGTACTTTCAGTCCACATGAATTGATACTGAATAAGGATCCAGTCAATCTTACTGTTGTAGAGAAGGGACTAAAAAGGCCCAAGAAAAAGAGGCAGCCCTCCTAGAAATTTTCAATCACAAATAAGTGAAGGTAGATTAATTAGATTAGGGAAAACAGCTCTACAATGAAGAGGCTGATTAAGGTATACGAACAGATAAGCAGGATAGTCTTTCCACCAGGCCATTCCCTCAACAGAAGAACATATCAGTAGAAGTTATCAGAAAATGTGGGATTCAAAATATGGTAACTGTCACTTAAAGGGGTCCAATTATTTTTCAGAGAGTGTTCCAAGTGCTTAGTCTAATCCTCACCACCACCTATGAGCACAATTTTATTCATTTTATTTCACAGATGGGAAGCTGAGGCTTAGAAAGGTTAAATACAGGATGTCCCCAAAGTTGTCCTTAAAGTCACTATACACTGGGAAAATGGGAGATTGTAAAGGTACCTTTATTTACAAAATATTCATTACAAAACATTTATAGTCCATTCTCTAGTGTTGGTCACCTCTTTGCTTTGTTTCCACACGCAGCATTTTTTCCTAACACATCACGTATTCTTTCACACCAAATATGGCCTGGATTCTAATAGTGGTGGAAACTCGACCTGTGACTCCTCACTGCTAGTAAACCTTTTCCTACTGGTATCTCCAATAGCAGCAGCTCTTGAATGTCTATAGTTATATACAGGATATCAGAGGTGACTGTTTATAAGGAGGAAACTTCTCTTAAAGTTGCATTTTTACTTAGCTATTAAGTTACATTATTTGGGAGTTTTTTTTAAAGGGCCTGACAAGAGATTTCAATCCCCTACCCCAACTCTAAGTCACCTCTGGATAATGCACTGACCTTAAAAGTAACCCCACTGTGAGTGGAGAGGTGGCACCTGCCTCCATACTGTTGTTTCCAGTAACAATTTTATGATGACAGGTTCTATGGAATCCTGCTATTTTAGTATTTTGTTACTACTATATTACTCCTGTATGTTAACACTTAGGATGACTGTAGCTGCTTCCAGCCTTACCCCCACCGACACCCCCCCCCATAGCTATTTAAGATCAAAACTATGAACCTTTTCCATGGTCAATACTCCCAAACTTCATTCCAACTGGACCTGAGATTATAAATTCTTTGAAATCTGGACAAAATCTATGAGAATTTCTCACTAACAACCCATCACTGGGCATATAGCCTAAAAAACTGGACTTATAGTTTAGAGTTAGCATAAATATCAAGTGGTACTTTGGTAAATATCTGAAACACGTTGTCTTAAGTATACCACTCTTTTAGTCTTTGCATCTGGATCTGGGGTATAATGGGGCATGACTTAACCGTTTGAAGTTGGCAAATCTAGAACGTAAATTCAACATAAATAGGGCCCAAGATAAAGTGAGCTCTTCTTTTTTTTTTTTTTTTTTGAGGAGGGGGACAGAGTCTCACTGTGTTGCCCTCAGTAGAGTGCTATGGCATCACAGCTCACAGCAACCTCAAACTCCTGGGCTTCAGTGATCCTCTTGCCTCAGCCTCCTGAGTAGGTGGGACTACAGGCGCCCACCACAACACCCGGCTAAAGCGAGCTCTTCTTAACACATCTAGAAGATCTTAGAATTAAGATAACTCTCTCAATAATATCACCACCTTTGTGCATAAAATCACCTGAACAGCAGTTAAGGTATATATTATTATAGCTTCTGCTAAATGAAAAATATGATCAAGGTCACTATGAGTCACCTAGAAAACTTTTCTAACAATGAATTAAATTTAAAGTTGCTCCTTGAAACATAATGATGTTAATGAAAATGGATACTCAATTCAAACTCAATTTGAACCTTCTTATAAGTAAAGTCTAAGAGTTATCAGCTGAGAGGTTATAACCAAGACTCAACTGTGTTTGGTTCCTATAGACTGGAGTAATCAGCTCTTTAAGCTCCATCAATTATAGCTCTTGAAACAAGCACACAATTTTTAAGCTTTTTAGTTTTATATGGCAAGCAAATTCCATTTTATATGGTACAGAATTTTGCTTATGTGTAGGTTAAAGAATGTTCCTTATACACAGTGATACAGATGGTAATCTTTACTTATGTAAACACAAAATGCCTGGGAGACAGTTGTATTCATTTACTCAACAAATATTTTAAAAGAATCCAATGACTACAAGCCATACATTACATGTTGTGATCTTTGTTCAAGGCATCTCCTATTCTTTTTCTTTTTATATGACATTTCATTCAAAATATTTCTATTTAAGGTCTGTTTAGTAACAAAAGTTATGCTAATTAGTTTGACTTCAAGATTTCCTTCTCCTAATAGGGATCTCTGATATTATTCTTCTAAAATATACTTTTGCCTCCGTAGTTGTTAAATATTACTACAAAAACCTTTGCCTAGCCCTAAAAGGCACAGGTAGAGACAGTGGGAATATAGACAACGGTGCAAGTCCTACAGAACAAAAAACAAAAAGAAACGTGTAAGAATGATTCTAGAGCAGTATTCATGCTTCTTGGCATAAGACTCCTCTTTAAAAACAAAAAGACATGGCTTAGAGGACATCACAGTTGCTGGATCATCACCTATGCAGTAGGAATATAAATGGAAAATGCCAGATTATATTTCATTTGGAAACCTTAAGTGGCAGAAATTCTACCTTTACAGTGGATAAGCCAAAAAAAAAAAAAAAAAAAGTCAACTATAGGCTCCATAAGTACACATTTTAACAAAATGGTGGGGGGTGAGAGGGCGTCTCAGAACTACTGTAACTGATTTCAAACAGAATTTGTATTTCTTTACAAATTATTGATTAGCCAACCAAAGACACTGAAAGCATTGTTAACCTTCATATTAACAAAGTAGTCAATTAATACCACGTTATAAATTTCTACTTTTTCTATCCAAAAATGATAAACAGTATGATAAAAAACAGAGAGTAGAATCCCTGATACACTATTTGATAAACACAGTGTGGTAGAAAGTAATATGATTAATAAATCAGACATATTCAAGTGCCGTATTGTCTCTTTCAAAGTTGTTCCCTGGGAAGGATGCTTCTGATGATGTCAACATTTCTTAGAATTTCTGTTAGAAAACCTTCAGAGCCTGTGTTATTTTTAGATGTTAAGTTTATCTTCATTCAATAACAGTCCATGTACTTATGCCAGGTACAGGGTATAAAAAGTAGGAATCCTGGCTCTTGCAAAGCTTGCAGTCTGGAGAAGGGCAAGAATGTGAGCACGGGTAATTTCACACTGAGACGGCTGTCAAACCTGAAGTACATGCAGAACTTGGGATGCCCAAGGGGCACTGTGAGGGCTGTTCTCCTGTGCTAGGGACAGAGAAGCCAGGATGAGAGAGGTTTCCTATAGGTGGCATCCAAAGTTGAGTCTGGAGATGACCTCTGATCGGATTCTAAAGGAAGAGTCAGAGATATCCACAAGAAAGGCAAAGAAAGTGGACAAATGCTAGAGCAGGACGCAGAAGCAGACAAAGGCATGGATTTCAAAGAGCGGCAGTACAGAAGGTGGAGAGGGAGAAAAGGACCAGATGGAAAGTGATCTGGGCACCACGCTAAGGGCTGGGGCTCATTCCTGCAGTTAGGGGTCACGAGAGCTAAGGACTAGGGTAATGTTCGTAACTGAGGCAGGCCGGGAATGGCAGGACCCACTTACGGTGGCAGCTGCTGCTTAGGTCCAGCTAGATGCCATCATGAGAAACACAGGCCAAGGGTGGTAGGTCTTCTGATTTGTGAAAGGAAGCTGACATGCAGATTATTATGAAAATCTCCCCGTTTCTAAAGGGTTGCTACATTATAAAAGAAAAGGCACACCTATAGCCTTAATATGGCTAGAGGACTTGCAGTTGAGACCTGTTTCAGGTGAAGCAATACCACTGGGAAGTTTTCAAAGGCAATTGATGTACATGGGCAGATCTTCCCCCTGGAAAGAGGTCTCAGCAGCAACACTAGGGCAGATGGGCATCTCTCATCTTTTGAAGGCAGTGATAATTATGATAAAAGACTCAAGAGTAAATGTAGTACTGGGCTAGGTATCAGTTAAGTTTTATACAAAACACAAAACAGGCCAGGTGTGGTGTAGTTCCAGTAACTCAGGAGGCCAAGGCAGGGGGATTGCTGGAGCTCAGGAGTTCAAGGCCAGTCTGAGTAACAGTGAAACCTTGTCTCTACTAAAAACACCAAAATAAGCCAGGCGATAGTTGTGGTGGATGCCTGCAGTCCGTGCTACTTGGGAGGCTGAGTCAGGAGGATCACTTGAGCCCAGGAGTTCGAATGGGGACAGTGAGCCAGGGTGACTCCATGGCACTCTAGCCTGGGCAGCAGAGTTAGATTGTCTCAAAAATAAAAAGCTTCCAATCTCATTCTGACATTTGGGATGGGACAGGATGGCAGACTTAAGCCCTCTGTTCCAGATTGGAATCCTGAGACTAAGAGTGTCATAACTGGCACATATTTAACATTTCTGCTACTTTCTCCTCTTTCTTGTTCCCCTGATTTTAATTTATATACTTGCATTATTTGTACATACTTGTCTTCTTCCTAAGACAATTAACGCTTCTGAGAAAAGAAACCATGTCAATTATTTTTGCATTGCTTCCTCAATACTCCAGCACAGTAACTGCCACATAATGAGCATTTAAGAAATGTTGGTGTAGGGCAGTGGCTCTCAACCTTCCTAATGCCAAGACCCTTTGATATAGTTCCTGTGGGTCCTGCTGGTTTAGGGAGAAAATGCCTTATTTCTTAATAATCACACTATGCTCAGCAAGATTCAACATTAGGCAAGTTAGCCTTGAAACCTGCAGTACTCAAACAATCTCTCTTAAGCCAGTCCTGAGGTCAGCATTACAGGGATGCTTGAGGTTCTAAGGTAAGAGAGCAATAGCATAAACCCCGCTCACTCCCAATGACTATTTCAATTACTATATATTAATAATAGTAAGGCATGCAAAGCATTACATCCCTACTGATTACACAGGAGAGTAATCACCCCTTCAAGGATTAATCTAGTCTACCATCTAAACAAATGATTGTCACCCCACCAGATAACTCTGAAGCCACCATTTCAGAGTCCAGATGGTAATCACCACGTTCATTCTTATTGAGTTCATTATGATGGTTACTCAACAGTGTGAGTACCTGAAGATAGTACTCCTCGTTAACCCAGGAGAATCCTGAACAGAAGCTCCCCTTCAGCACACTAAATTTAGATAGCAAGCTTCTTTATTACTGGTAATGATAGAAAAAAGATATTATGCATGAAAACCTGGTTTGGACACCAGATTTAGACATTGTTGGCTGATCAGGCAATGGAGTAAATAGGGAAAAAAATTCTGACTGCTTATCATAATTGTCACACATAAAAGATAATTTGTATGTCATTTTGCTGTGATCCTTTGAAATATAACTTAGAAATTAAGAGTCCTTTAAAAGTTGCAAAAGATGGTATAGGAAACTAATGACTAGGAAGAATAATATTCAGAGCAGTTCAACAATATGTAACTGGAAAAGGAAAAATGAAATTGTCTATAAATCCTAATTATCATGCTCCCTTGCAGTGAAGAGGCTGTCTGTTCCATGATGCCCTTCTTAATGGCTTCTTAATAGCCACATTCATTTTAAGATCAACCACACCCCGCACCAAGAAGCCATCAGATAAACTGAGAGTTCGCAAGTTTAGAAGGTCACAACACTACACACCAGAACTGTGTTGTCCCATAAGGTAGCCACATGTGGCTAAATTTAAATTAACTAAAATTAAAAAATCAGTTTCTCAGTTGAATTAGCCATATTTCAAGTGGTCTGTTGCCACATGAGGCCAATGGCTACTGTACTGGGCAGTGCAAACATAAAACATTTCCATCATTTTCTACTGAACAAAGGCAAAGTAGAAAGTAAACATTCCTGTTGCTCAGATAGGCCTGGTGAGAGCTTCAGAGTCAAAGCCAATGGTTTTATTCATCAAGCATAAAAAAAGATAACCCAGGGTTGTTTATCTGCCTGTTTTATTGACAGGGATAGAAAGAGAAAAATGGTGGGGATCAGAAACTCCATGTTTAAGTCTCTCTTATCCAACAAGCTACATAAATTGCCAAAAATAGACCTTTAGAAGCATCTTCTCCTCCTCCTTTTCCTTTAAATAAAATACTAAAAGGCAACTGAAAACAAAAGAAATAAACAAATTAAAAAAAACCCCAGATGACAGGAAGAGGAATTCAAGAAAATTATTAAGAACAAAATGGATGGCTCTCCTCTATTACTATTTCAGGACACTCAAGCAAAGTCCCACAAATCAAGAATTTTCATAAAACACACCGTGGAAACAATTCAATGAATCCACATTAATTTTAAAACTTTTCAGAGGCCAAAATGATTTGTTACTGACAATTTAAAATACTGAGTTTTCACCAAGAGCAACACACTCTGGTTCAATTACCTAATTCATGGGCAAATAAAAGAATCACATAAGTCACCTTCCATTTGTAGCATCATTAGATTTCTGAGGTCATTTGATCTACAGATAGAACCCATGTCTAGATAATAAATAAAATTCCTACTATAGTAGTAAGAGTCTACTTATTAGAACTTCCCTTTTCTTTTCTGGATTAGTCTTTCAAAAATAAAATAAAAATATAACTTAGATAGTTTCAATTATATTTAATAAAGGCACAGTAAGATTTATTCAAGAACCAGGAGAAAGAAAACAAGTAGGCCTCAGAAACCAGATTCTATTTAAACATTTTTTTCTATCACTGCTTAAATATGTGCTTGCTACTTTGCCATGATACCTCTCTGTACCACAATGAGCAAAATTTGCTATCTCAGTGACAGTGTAATTTTGAAGGTAAGCTGAAATTTAATTAGCACATAAAAACAACAAAATTCATTACCCATCCGCTTAAGAGAAACATCACCTTACGTATTTTTGGGAAGAGGGTGGCAAGACTTATGATGCTGGAAAACTTAAAATGCAAGCCTTAATAAAGCCCTTCAAGGATGCGAGATGCTGCCATCTCTGGTGATGACAGCCCCGGGAGGGCAGCTGTGAGACAGTGCTGAAGATGCAGTGCACGGGGACTCAAGCCCAGCATGCTACTGCCTCACTTCACCAGGACGGAAGAACACCACGAGGAGCAGGCTTACCTTACCCAGCCCGTCAGCACCAGAAGTTATGGAGTCTCACGGTCCCCTCCACACTCCAGCTTTGCCCTCTGTATTCGCCTGAGTGTTTGCTTTCCTCCCCTTTACTCTCAGCATTTCAATATAGAAAAGGAAGAGACATCCTGACCCTTTGGCTATGGAAAGGCTGCACTCTGAGGTTACTTTAACTTATAACTCTTAAGGAAAAACTCACTTCATTAATGTAAACTGTTATTTATCTGTTGCACCTAAGGAAGGTGGAGGGATATTCATGTAAACGTTGATAACTCTTATTTCCTCCTCCTCAGGAGTGGTCACCATTTAAATAGGCAGGGGAAAAGGGAAAATTAAAGATCCCCAGGCCAAGAAAGTAGCTTGAGTCAAAAAGCGTAAGTGATCTGAAATCTTCAAAACCTGTAGAAACTGTTCCCCATTCAATACACACAGAGTACGTAAACACCGCCGGCAAACAAACTGCACCAAGAGGTCAGGGGCACTCCCCACAGCATGCACTAAGGGTACAAGCTGTAAATGTGCTGCAGGCAATGTGGGAAACAAGGGCTGGATCCAGCTGACCAAAGGGCAGAGCTCATGCATACCTTTCTGTCTTCCAGAATTTCCATTCTTTTGCTGTTCATCTTCCTCATTAATGGTGAATAAACCAAGGGGAATTGGCCTTGCACTGGTCTTCTTCAGTCTGTCTTGTCGGATAGCTGTAGCTGATCCAGGCATACCGCTGCTACTTGTTTTTTTTAATTATTATTATATTAAAAATATATGCTTATGTAATTGCAGCTCCCAGGAAGCTGCTAGCTGCTAAGCTGCCGGTTCATTTGAGCACTTGTAATAGATCCCCTATGGGTAAACAGTTTGCAAACAGCTGACAGATACTACCAGCCACTTGGCAACTGAAGTACTGCAGTCCCCCTCACCTAGCAGCAGCCCCCCCCACCTCCCCTCCCAACCCCCCTCCCACTCACTCCCCGACAGGCACACGCGCTGGCGAGTGCAGGCACGCATGCATGCATGCATATGCACACACACACACTCTCTCTCTCATATACACACACATATGCCTCCCTTCCAGAAAGTCCTATTAAAGGCACTCAGGGGCAGATGCCTCCCTCCACAGCCTAACCTGTTCAATTAGATCCCAGCTTCTCCTTCCTGCAGCAGCACCTTTTCCCAATCTTCTTCTTGCTACCGCACAGTAAAATATCCAGCACACAGCAGAAAGGGAAAAATATGATAATGCTGCCGTTAACAGTTGCCCTGACAACCCTGACATATCCTGATCATGGAGGGCCCAGGAGCTGCTCCATCTCCCGGGCAGAGCAGTGGCAGCCCTGCAGGATGCTGGGTTCTGGGAACTCACCAGCAGAGGGTACATACAGTGAGAGGCCGCTGGGCAGCTCCCTCTTCCTCTCAGCAGCAGAGCAGCAGGATGGGAGGAGAAACAGTGGTGCTTGCACAAACAGCAGCAGCAGCAGAGAGAAGGACCCCAGCAGGAAGGCTTTTTCTTCTTTTCTGGGCCAGGGTGTCTATCATAACAATGTTTGCAAGCCAGTAGATGAATGCAGGCATAGCTGGTACCCCCATGGCTGGCTCACTCTCCTGACATTCTTAACACCCCAGAGCCTGTATAAACACAGCACCTGCCCTGTGGACCACCAGTGCCATATCCTTGTGACCCTCTGGTGAAGACAGGCAAAAGGAGAACTGTGCCTATTCCCACCACAGAGATCACATGTGGAGCTACTCTTCTGTAAGTCAAGTTGAAAGGATAGAAATGAGAGACTCCACCCGTGAGAGAAAAACCTGCCCTGATTAACCCAGCACTGCCACCCCCAATCTCAACTGCTTTGGGCAGTCACTACTGAAAGTGCTGAGCAATTCTCAACACTTGACCCAATTTTAATTCTTTTTTGGACTGTTTTGTACAAGGCACACAATCATGTGATTATTGTTTTCTCCTAAAATAAGCTTTTTCATGTTAAGACTCTCCATTTCTAGGCTGCTTAAAACTCATGCTACATGCAAAAATTATATGAATTTATAATAAATTACAATAAAAATACCAACTGTCAACTTCAGAAAAAAATTTTTGCCTTTTAATCAAAATCAAGTCTCCTAAGAAAGTTAACATCCATCCTCCAATCCCCAAATGACCCTCCTACTTTTTCTTGATACTTAAACCCACCAGGACTCCACTGATTCTAAGGCAAGTAAAATATTCCCTCTAAATCCTCTGCATGGAACTTTGGATAATTCCCTTACTTCCTCTCAGTGCCTCGGTATTCTCTGTAAACTAGGGTAATGACACCTTTTACTTTACGAGACTAGGGGTGAGGATTAAATGTAGTGTTGAGCATGTAAATGAAGTGCTTAATAAAAATCAACTGTTGTTATATTTTATAATACATTTGTTGTAATTATGTCCATTTTTTGCTTTGTAATACTTTCTAGGTGTTTTCAGTTCAATTATCAACTCTATCAAGGAATACTTCTGTTTTTATCACATTTGGCCACCCAGTACTGAGTATGTAATAAACAGTTAGCAAATCCACACTGAAAAAAAATAAATCTCCAGAAATCTGTCTCTCAAAGGCAGGAGAATTTAATTAAGCTTACATGTGTTTAGATCCGTGGCTTAGAGAACTACAGGAAATTTAAAATTGTGTTAATCTGTGTAATAAGTCTTTGAAATAAAATATTTCAGTATTTGTGTATTTGAGCTGCACCGGTCTGAGAAAGCCCCCAAGTCAGCATCATTTGATGTGCAAGGAAGCTGAGGCCCATGAAGTGAAATTCCTTGCCCAGGCCAAATGTTAGTTGTCAGCAAGTCTACATTTAAAATTTAGACCCTCTTGTTCTTAGTCCGGTGCTATCTATTTCAGAATCCTAAATCTCTCTCCAACTACTGTGCAGATGGAAGGAAAGGGAGGATGTGTGCCTTAAATATTCAAGATCTTGTTGAATAAACAATGGGTACAAACTGTAAATTAAACATATTTGCATAATTTTCTATACTTGGTAAACTGTTTCAGAATTAGACATGATCTGTTATTTCTTATTTTTCTTTCAGATGACCAATAAACATAAGTGTAACATATACCATGCCATATATATTTGTGAAATGAAAATATTTTCAAATCCCCTTTACTTTCTTTCCTCTATTTTCAGAGAATCAGGTCAGCACTAACAATAGCAAAAAAGAAAAATCCCCAAAACAAAATAAAAACACACTCTCAAAAAACCCACACACAAAATAAGCATGGTTGAAACTTCCTTTTGGTAAGGAAAATAAAAACCTATGCCTCAAGCAAATGACAAATTTTATTTAGAAATGTTTATCACCCAAATAAAGCGAACAGCTGTTCTGATAGCTAACAGAGATCATCTCCACTAAGTTTAACAAAAATATTACAGAGGAAAAAGTAAAGAAAAAGAGACTTCTCCTACCTTCCAAACAGAAAAATGAAATGGCATTTTATGAAGTTTCCTAGGAGAAAAGTAAAAAAAAAAACCAAAAAAACCTAAGAGTTGCTTTCAAAGTGAAAGCTGAACTTCAAATGACTTCTGCAGAAGATGTACATTCCATTACTTTAAAGAAAGGTCTAGATGGCCTCAAATGTCTTATGTGAAAAATTTCAGCGGCAAAGCAAAAGCTATCTGGATTTGAATTTGTCCAGATAAGATGATGAATTTCACTAGGGAGTCCTCAAGGTGCCCAGCAGAATAAAAGTTCCAAGGGAAATGAGCTCACAGGACCCAGAGGACCCTATAGAAGACCAGAATGAGTCCTCCCCTACCACATCCACCTGACTAATAGCCTTTCTTTTCTGTTTATTTAAACAGAATATGCTTTAATGACAAAGATGAGATCACTACTCTTTAGCTTGAGGGGATGGAAGAATTCTTATTTGTACCCAAATGTGAAAATCACCAAAAAGGCTGACTTTTTTTTAAAGTATAAGCTAGCCTTAAAAGCATTACTGAGAGCCTAAACAAAGGAGGCCAGACGCACCACTTTCATACCACACGTGAGGCAGGGGGCAGTAAAGTAAAACAAGAGAGTAATAACCTCCAAGCTGGGAGCATGTTCAACTTCACATGAGATGCCACGCTAGGTGAATTAGGCATGTTGCATTTGTAAGTCAAAAAAGCCCTCAGAGCAGTTATTACCAGTTGACAGATCTGAAAACCAAGGCTCAGAAGTCAAACAGCTACTAAGGTCGCTGAGTTAGGCTTAATAAACCCAGGCTAGGGTGACCAGATTTTAACATCCGTAAGTCGGGACAACATAGGGGCGGGGGCGGGGTAGGGCCTGACAACAATGCAAATTTTGATAAGCAGTTCTCGATAATCGCTTCTCAGCAATTATTTGTTATTACAGTTTAACATTATAAAATTAACAAAAATAATATAAAACTCATATCCTGGCGAAATAGCCATATGGTGGCCGAAAACCGTATATTCCCTTCTTGTTCTCCAGCCCGTTCCTCGTGCATTCTTTCCAAAAATCAGGACTTTTTAAAACGCTGCGGGACGCGGGACAAACTGTTGAAAAGCGGGACTGTCCTGCCAAAATCGGGACGTGTGGTCACCCTAACCCAGGCCCGTTTGCTTGACAGTCGAGACAGTCTTTGCTGCTTCCCTGTAAATCCTGACTCAGACATCAACCAGCTGCATCACAGCCGGCTGTGACCAGTCACAGGACAGCAAACAGCCCAACATCAATATTAAACAAGGATTTTTGTTCCTCCGCATGAACTAGCCATTTTTTCACTTATTAAGACACAATACACTTGAGATTAGCTTCCTAAATGCTAACACCCAATCTTTATGGATCTAAGGTTTATCTCTTTAGGCATTTCCAGGAATACTGTGGCTTGGTAATCAGGTAGGGGAGTGGAACTACCTTCTTCTCCCAATTCCCTTTTTATACTTTGAAAACAAAGGCAAATATGGAAAAGGGGATGCAAGACCTTAAATTTAAATATCACCAGAAGCAAAATACTACTCTGAATTCCTGAACTCTTCCCCAGCACTGATAAGAAGTGCTCTAGAAGTGGCATGACTGTCCCTGCAAGTCACCTACAGTACATAATCTTTTTTTTTTTTTTTTTAGACAGAGCCTCAAGCTGTCCCCCTGGGTAGAGTGCCGTGACATCACAGCTCACAGCAACCTCCAACTCCTGGGCTCAAGCGATTCTCCTGCCTCTGCCTCCCAAGTAGCTAGGACTACAGGCGCCCGCCACAACACCCAGCTATTTTTTGGTTGCAGCCGTCATTGTTGTTTGGCAGGCCCGGGCTGGATTCAAACCCACCACCTTGGGTGTATGTGGCTAGTGCCTTAGCCACTTGAGCCACAGACACTGAGCCAGCAATACAGAATCTTAATTGAGTACCCTTAGGAAATAGGGTATGTGCCCTCCAAGGCAAGCAGGTTTTGAAATTGTTTTGTTTAAATCGTTAAAATAATAAATTAGGGATTAATGAAGACTTTGTACAAACTTGAGAGGAAGAACATTGCCTAATGCAAAAGGGCATAATTTAAACTAGACTGGCTTTATATTGAGGAAAAAAATGTTTGTAGCATAATCCTTAAATGTGTTCACATAAGCTTAAAAGGATGTGATCAGAAGGGACTGCTTAAAAAAAAAAAAAAGAAATTGGTAAAAATGATATCACTCAGCTCCTGTGAATAAAACAGCCCAACAGGCCCTTGAGTGATGGCTGTACCCACACTCTCAGCCCACAGTGAATTTATGTCTCTTTGTCCTCCTAACCTGGCTGCCTGGCTGGCTCCTCTGGCCTAGATCCAATCCGAGAGGGGGGTGAATAGGAAACAGAGGTGAACTTGCTCGTCTCTGGGGCATAGGCTCAGGACTTGGGCCTAGTTGTCACAACTTCATACATATAAAAGACTAAACGCGTGTAGGCACACATGCACACAGCATCAGTTCTGTTCACACATGTACTCCCTAGGCTCTTCTTTTATAACAATAGAAAATAGCATAGCCCATGAACAAAACCAAGAAATCTGCTTAACTAGTGAGAAACATACCGAAATTTACCTTTCTAAAAGCCTAGTGAGCTTTATAAAGACATTATTCACAGCGGAAAAGGCCTATTCAAGACCATAGTTGAAAACAGAAATCATTACTGCCAGAGTGAATGGCCATTTGGGTAAGTTATTTACTTTTCAGTAGGGTCCAGAAGTGCCAAAATTCTTTTCTACATTTCTGTATTAGAGGAGATGATTAATTCTTCAAAACTACTGGACTTCGGTAATCCTTTAAATATTTAATGCTCCTCCCTAAGGTAGGCTGCAATTTACTTCTAGCCAGAGTTTTAGCAAGTATTTTAATGCAACTTAAAAACCTATGGCTTGAAAATGACAAAGGCAGCACAGGCTGACATGAAGCCAAACCACCCCTAAGGAACAAAGAGCTCCCAGCTGGTTCTTTGCAATTCCCATTCTTGCAGTAAAAGGCCTTCCTCACAATTTCCTAGAATGATGCCACTCAGTGATGGCTTCTGTGGCAACAAAGGTACCATCTTCCCGCGTTACGCTAGCTTCCAAGAGGCTGCTAGACAAAGAATACTGATCCTTTGAAAGGAAAATAAAAAGGCGGGTTGCTTTGATCTTCTTTATTTGATCACCTTTTGTTAACAGGCATATAAGAAAAATAGTGAATACTACCCTTGTAGTGATGCTTCAGCCAAGGAGTACTATAGGTCCCTACCATGCTTTTTATAACATTTCCATAAATCTTTGCCGCACATTGAACATTTCACAGTGCCAAGAGAATCCATTTTTTCCCCATGTCTGCTTTACCATAAACAAATCTAAAACCCTAGGTATTGGCTCAGCACCCGTAGCACAGTGGTTACAGCACCAGCCACATACACCAAGGGTGGCGGGTTTGAACCTGGCCTGGGACAGCTAAATAACAATGACAACTGCAACAAAAAATAACCAGGTGTTGTGGCAGGTGCCTGCAGTCCCAGCTACTTGAGAGGCTGAGGCAAGAGAACTGCTTAAGCCCAAGAGCTCGAGGTTGCTGTGAGCTGTGATGCCATAGCACTCTACCGAGGGCGACAGAGTAAAACTCTGTCTCAAAAAAACAAACAAAAAACCCTGGGTATTTATTAATATGATTGTAACTCTTTCCTAAATGTTAGGTATCACCAGGTAAGTTGGGAATATTATGAAATGCCATATTAAACCTTAACCCAGAAGCACGTTAGAATGCTGCTTGACCTTCTTATTCACTATTCTCATTGGTAATAATGCTTTATTAATGCATATTACGTGAACTTCAGAATTCCTTGATAAAAGTTAAAATGTGCAAAGAAAGTCCTCTCCTCAATTAGGCTAGAAATCCAATTTTTCAGATTCTGAATGAAGCAAAGAAATCAATCATGGGTTCAATAGAAGATTCGCATAGGTGCCTAGACTGTGTTTCTAAAACTTACCTATTTACAGACCATCAATGACTTGGGTATTTAATTTTTGAGCCATATCTTTACAAAGACAAGAAATTAAGAAACTATAGTCCCTTGCCTTACTTTAGGAGTGGTGAAACCACGTCAAGGATGCCAGATGGGCTTCTTTTGGGATGCCATCAGAAGATGCAGCAGCCAAACTGTATAATGTCCTCCCACCAAACAGAAGCAGTGGGGAGCCACAGAGGGTGTTGACAACTAAACATGTGATCCAGACAGGCCAGGAAAGAGTAGGAAGCAAAAAGAGACAGACTTGAGACAGACCAGTTATATAATTACTTTGTCCAAGTGGAGAAAAGGAATCCTCAAGTGGTGGCCATGGGACAGACGGCAAACACAGGAACGTGAGAATCAGCCACGTTTGCCTTTTTATCAGGCACCCCTCTAGCAGCATGGAAGACTTATTTCACAGGGGTGGGCACAGATACCAAGTTCCTGCAAGAGTCCAGAGGAAAGCTGGAGAAGTGGGCTGGGGAAAAGAAAGGTGGTTCATGTTTTTATTACAGATTTATATGAGAACAAGGGCTTTATATTTATTTGTGGATAAAACAAAGCTGAGAGATAGACTCAGGTTCAAAATGATCTCAATAAAATGAAATAATAGCCTGTATCTAAACATATTATTTTAGTTGGGATAAATAGGAACACCTTTTTTTTTAAACATATATTAAAAGAGTTCAGCTGTGCAAGTATAAAATGAAGACCTACTTAAGCTGCAGCAGAAACAAGGAGGAAGGGCACCTGGCCCAAAGCTCACTATATGTGCTCCAAGCCACATGGCGGTCAAAGTCCTACCAGTATCATGGCAGTATCAGCAGACACCAGCAGGCTGAACAGAAGAACAAGTCTTCTCTGTTTCTGGCCTCACACAACATGGCTCTCTCAGGGAGATATTTCCAGTGGGGTGATAAATGAGAATGCATTCAGAAGAGAGTGAACTAGGACTTACCATAATTATTCTAGGCCATAACACAGGGGGAATCACTGAAAGAAGGTACATTTCCTCTGAGAAAAGCTAAGACTCCAGAGGAATAAAAGCACTGAACTGAAAGTTGACATGTGAAGAATGTATACTTTTAGTAAAGTTCTGGAAGGCAGAAGTAGGACCAGTGATGGGAAGTTACCAGAATCTAACAGGCTATGCTTTTCATCCCTTGAAGATAGCCACACACAAAGATATGGGATGATGACGTCAGATTAATGCGCTGTGTGCGGGCTGGATCCCTTTTTTTTTTTTGAGACAGAGTCTCACTATGCCGCCCTGGGTAGAGTGCCATAACGTCACAGCTCACAGCAACCTCAGACTCTTGGGCTTAAGCGATTCTCCTGCCTCAGCCTCCCGAGCAGCTGGGACTACAGGCGCCCACCACAATGCCCAGCTATTTTTTGGTTGCGGTTGTCATTGTTGTTTAGCAGGCCCAGCTAGGCTTGAACTCTCCAGCCTCAGTGTATGTGGCTGGCACCTTTACTCACTGCGCTACAGGTGCTGAGCCCAGGTCAGATATTTTGATCTCTAGAGTCTCTTCTGATTTTGTGATTCCATGACTTGATGCAAATGGACAGTCAACTTATATAACCAGTGTAAAACACACAGGCAGAGAGAAAAAGCGGGGCTCCTTGCTGTCACTGTGTCTCTGCACTTACCACTATGTGCTCACACGGCTCCATTTTGTGTTGTACTGTTTTACTCACTTAACTGACGGCCCCCCAGAAGTTTTATCCTTAGTGCTAAATAACAAACATTGGAGGCTTCACCAGGTATTCTCATTAGGGAGGACTACACTATCTGTCTCTCCACCTACAGCTTGGAGACCTCCCTCACTGTCTCATCACCCAACACTTAATGAAAGCCTACTAATAAAAATAACACCTATAGCTATTCCCGCAAGGAGACAGTTTATTAGGGGTGAATCACTATAGCTATGTGAGTTTTGAGAGATGAAATCTAAATGTCTATGAGTGAAAAGCAATACTAAAGAACAGCAATACTTCATGGGCATCTTCAGGATGGCGATAGCCCTACACTGTCCTGTGAATAGGACAGGTCAAGAGCAATGAATTCGACATTCATTTCAGAACATATTGAGACTTTTCCTCTATCTCATCCTTTGATACACTGCCATGCTTCTAAACTCTTTCTCCTAAAACTCCTTGGAATTAAAACAGACATCAATTCATTATTTATTTATTTATTTATTTATTGAGACAGAGCCTCAATCTATCCCCCTGGGTAGAGTGCCGTGGCTTCACAGCTCATAGCAACCTCCAACTCCTGAGCTCAAGTGAGTCTCCTGCCTCAGCCTCCCAACTAGTGGGACCACAGGCGCCCGTCACAATGCTCCGCTATTTTTTTTTTTTTTTTTGGTTGCAGCCATCATTGTTGTTTGGCGGATCTGGGCTGGATTCGAACCCGCCACCTTAGGTGTATGTGCCTGGCGCCTTAGCCACTTGAGCCACAGGCGCCAAGCCAATTCATTATTTTTTTTACTGAAAGTTTAATATCCTGTTTTTACTTTCATAAAATCAGATAAAATTAATTTTTAAATTTTGTCTCTTAAAAAATAATTAAAATTATTCACACAATTCGGAGAGAAAATTGTTAATTTTCTTTCTGAGGGCTGGTGTATCAGTCAGGGTTCTCCAGAGAAATATATACTATTTATACGAAGAGATTTATTTTAAGAAATAATGGCTGCTGCCATTTGTGGAGGCCAGCAACTCTGAAATTTGTGGGGCAGCCTGGAATCTCAGGCAGGATTTCTATGTTACAGCCTTAGGGCAGAATTCCTTGTTTGGGAAACCTGTTTTTGCTCTGTAAGGCCTTCAACTGATTGGATCTGGCCCACCCACATCATTGAGGATAATCTCCTTTATGTAAAGTCAGCTGATTACAAATGTTAATCTAACTACAAAATACCCTCATAGCACTGTCTAGTAGTTTGATCAAATAACTGGGCATGTGAGCTAAGCAAAGCTGACACTTAAAATTTACTATCATAGTCAGTGACCCCAGAGAGATTAAGACACTCCACGCCACACTCGAGTCAATTCGCTGAGAACAAAAGCATGCCATTCAAAACTCAAAGGTTCATATATCAATAATTGTTCACTTTCACTGACTACACCAGATATTATTTACTCCAATAATTTTCCAATACAGTAATACTCTATTAAACTAATGTTCATACAAATGGGGTCAGGACACCTCAGACCAGGCCTTCCAAATCCTCCTTCATTTTCATTAATAATCTCCCTCTGAATATCTAATACTGGTCAGTTTAAAAGCACTACCAAAAAAATCCTTTGTATCATTATGAGAACTAAGCAGTCTGGTCATCTCAACATTAAATGGTTTAGAAAGCACAGATATGTGGATTTATTTTAAAGAAAATCTTCTCTGTTACAATGAAGTAGCCCAATTAGTAACCCAAAGTCTCAATCAGAAGAAACTAAAGTATGCAGATATGTTGATAGAGGTGAAGAGAAAGTTGGATGAAACAAGTTTTTAAACAGAAAATAGAGTATACGAAGGTTTCAGGTACTAAACTATATGCATTTGTTTGTTTATTTAACTAGAAATAATCCTGACAAAAATTATAATTCTCTAGCATAGTTCTGAAATCAACTGGAGGAAGCCCATGCCTAACAGAAATGCCAAATTATATAATCCTGGCTAGTAGGTCTGAGGATTGGTCCATTTTTAGTCAGTGAAAGCCACACTGAGAACTGTCAGCAACTATAATTGTCAGCAACTGACCAGAACACCAAAAGGTTTAATTATACAGATGAGACATAAAAATATTTAGGATTGAATAACAAGCCCAAAGCTTTTAAAATTTGCAACTGCTAAGCAAAAAAGATTCCTAATGCATCAATAATTGTTTTTAAAAATCTGAAGCATTAATTTCCAAGGAGATATTACTAGTGATAAAGTAAAGCGTTTATGATAAATACATTTTCTCTTAGGCTTGAATGACCTAGAGCCATTGAGCTGAGGCAGCTCTACATAGAAAGAAATAACAACTCAGAAGGGTGAACAGGTTAATAAGCATTTAGGGGGCACCTGCTTCATCTCTAAAGCCCTTTCACGTCCATGATTTAAATCCATGCCTTAGGCAACTAAGTGAGGATTATGATAACAAAGCTGCCTTTTGGCAAACTTCCTACGACACTCCAAATGACCATTTTGCCTTTTATCATCGCAAAATGGCTATCCCCCCATCGTTAAATGTACTAAGATCTTTGATGTGTTAAAAGAAAAAAAAGTTTTTCCAGACAAATGCAATGTTGCAGTGAAGTAATCATAACAAAAATCTTTCCTTTGCCTTAATTTTTAGCTGGTGATAGTACTGGTTGGTTCATTTCCACTGGCATGTAGGAAGACACTTGCCCCCAAACTCCTGAAATAAGGAGCAGCCCTGTGCCTTATGCACCCAGAGCCAGACTTAACCCAGCTCATTGGAAAAAGGCCTGTTCACAAACAAAAAGAGGGAGGTTTATATAACCAACAGCTGTTTGCTTTAAAATTAATTGCAACATGGGGCGGCACCTATGGCTCAGTGAGTAGGGCATCAGCCCCATGTACAGAGGGTGGTGGGTTTGAACCCAGCCCCAGACAAACTATAACAAAGAAATAGCTGGGTGTTGTGGCGGGTGCCTGTAGTCCCAGCTGCTCAAGAGGCTAAGCAAGAAAATCACCTAAGCACAAGAGCTAGAGATTGCTGTGAGCTGTGATGCCACAGTACTCTACCAAGGGCAACAAAGTGAGACTCTGTCTCTAAAATAAAAAAAAAAAAAATTAAGAAAGAAAGAAAAAAATTAATTGCAACACTGCAAATTGTTCCTTGAACATGTTTCCAAATAGGTTCATCTGTAATAGAAAAGAACAATGTGCTTTGGAAAGCGAAGTCATCTTTGCACACTATACAACTGGTTCAGAATGCCCCATTTAAGGTGTCTGAACTCCACACCCTAAGTCCTAATTCTGAAACGTTTGCGCCTCTGACATTTGGTATGTACCCCTTCTCTTTTCCAAAACCTTCTTGAAGCCTCAATTTCTGCGGATTCATTAACGAATCCTGCAATGCCTTCACAATGATCTCATCATCGACAGTGTCGAGTTGTGTTGCAGAAGCTGGTTGATGGGACCTTTGTTTTTTATCTCTATGTTCTTCTCAGGAAATCACAGACAAATGTTGGACCTGATCAGTCTATAAATAAATTGAAATAACATTCTCAAATCTGACAGTTCTAGGCACTGATGGACCACCAAGGACTGATTATGAAATGCCAGACTAGTGTTCTTCTCTGTAAGGCTTCATTGGATTATAAGATGACAGGGTTGTTCTGTTTTGTTTTTACAGTTTTTGGCGGGGCTGGGTTTGAACCTGCCACCTCTCGTATATGGGGCTGGCGCCCTACTCCTTTGAGGCACAGACACCGCCCAGATGACAGGGGTTTTCTATTCAAAGTACGGTGAATCTTGCAGGCCTCCTAGGCTAAAAATTGTTCCATCTCCCACTTCTCAACTTATTTTCATACTTTCCTTCACAAAGTAGGAGAGCCATCTCTTCTACTTCTATTTTAGTTCCTAATACTCTGTGTCTAGGGCTTATACAAAATCACGTCACAAAGCACCTGGCTATATGTCTTTTTATATACATGAGGAAGGCATCTTCACAAGGATGTTGAGAGGCAGGAAGCCACTGTTACAAAAGAAATTTCTAGGTTTATTCTTAGTGTTAAGTATATCAGTACGAACTTCTATTGTTTTATTTTCAATAATTTAGTTATATTTTTACTGAAGAAAGATAGAAATTTTAATATATCAAGGGTGGCATTAAGCATACTTGTTTAATCAATCACCACAGTGGCTACAGTCCATGAAAACATAATCTGAGGACATTACGCAGAGACTCTAACCCAGTACCCATCTGAGGAAGTGCTCTGTTTTCAGATGTACTTGATTACTAAATTTTAAAAAAGATATAAATATCTAAACTAAAAGTTGAACAAAATATTATTTTCTTAGGGAAAAATGTGCCTCTCACACACATGCCCACACACTACACCCAGAATAGGCTTTGTAAATGTTCCTCGCCAATTTACGGAAGCTTCTTCTAAAATTTTTGACTTTAATAAATAAGTCAACTTACTGATGTTTTCTATTCCATGTACGAACTTGGAAGAAACCCAGACTGCTTCCTGCTTCTCCTAACAGCCTTGTGAAGGCAAGACGTATACGCTTCCTCAGTTTTCCCTGGCAGGGGTGTCCAACCTGCACTCCCGTGTGCTGCATATTCATTTTGTGAGGACTCTTTTCCTGATATGTGGTGTCAGATATCGCAGTATGCTAATCAGCTGTCATTAATGCTTCTGTATTTAATGTGTGGCCCAAGACAACTCCTATTCTTCTGATTCTCCTCAGAGAAAACAAAAATGTGGACTCCCCCCCCCCTCCCCCATAGAGGAGCATACTTGACACAGTCATAGTGAATTGTTTAAAGTCAAAACGGGCCTGGGAAGTTCATCTCTATGGTTTGAAGCAAAATAACTTCTGTAGTAGTATTTTAGGAAAGAACTTAAAATTTATTATTTATTTTGGAGACAGAGACTTGCTGGGACGCCTAACACAGCCACACATGAAGCCTTTTCCTCCCACCTTTTCCTCCTCAGACAAAGGCACAAAAGGATCTGGCTCGCTCCTCTCCCCTCCGAAGTTCCCACCAAAGACCTTCCAGGCAAGCTGTGGAATTTGCCCACCCTCTACAGCCCCATATAAAAGGAGTATGGAAGTGCCCCATGGCGCAGACACCACCTTTGCACTGCCCAGGCAGGTCACCTCCTCTTTCAACAAACCTGGCTTTAACATCGCCACCGCACCTTCCTTTCTGGCTGCCACTGCTTCCATCTTTCAGGACTTGATTTGTTGCCCAGGCTAGAGTGCAGAGGCGTCATCATAGCTCACTATAACCCCAAACTGCTGGGTGATCCTCCCGCCTCAGCAGCCACCTCCCAGGCTGGACCCACAAGTACATACCACGCCTAGCTAATTTTTCTATTTTTAGTAGAGATAGCATCTTGCTATCTTGCTCAGGTTAGTCTCAAACTCCTGGGCTCAAGCAATCCACCCACCTTGGCCTCCCAGAGTGGTAGGATTATAAGCATGAGCCACCCTGCCCAGTCAGAACTTAAAATATAAAACTATGACAAAGCAATACAAAAAACTTTTGCATGCTATAAAAATGAAACAAAAATAAGTCAAGAAGGGCTTGCATGGGTTTAATTCCGTCACATATCACAATCTAAGCATCTCACAGGCCAATGTGTGGCGACCTTCTACTAGAACATCTTGTGCAACATTTTGATAGGGAAAAAGCGCCATCCAGTGAGTTTTGAGGATGCCTTTTACACTAGAGCCAAGACTACGACAGTGTGATCACAAAGCTATAACTAGGTCTACGTTAGCATTACATTCTGATGCCCTCATTAGGGAGAACATACCACTATAAACAAATATTTGTTTAAGGGAGAGACTCTGCATACCAGGGCATGTCCATCTTTTCACAGTGACGCAGTACTAATCCTTCATAATCATGACCACAATAATTACAACAAATACCTGGTGCTTAGGCTGTGTCAAGCACTATTCCAAGCACTTTTATGAATTAACTCCTTATTTCACTGCTGTGAGGTTATTACCACTATGTCCATTTTTTTTTTTTTTTTT
>NW_003852437.1:11241329-11241613 GCF_000181295.1 Otolemur garnettii | reverse complement strand
TTCCAAGCACTTTTATGAATTAACTCCTTATTTCACTGCTGTGAGGTTATTACCACTATGTCCATTTTTTTTTTTTTTTTTTGAGACATGAGTTTCACTGTGTTGCCCTTAGTAGATCCTTAGTAGAGCTATGGCAATCCTTCATAATCATGACCACAATAATTACAACAAATACCTGGTGCTTAGGCTGTGTCAAGCACTGTTCCAAGCACTTTTATGAATTAACTCCTTATTTCACTGCTGTGAGGTTATTACCACTATGTCCATTTTTTTTTTTTTTTTTT
>NW_003852437.1:11232050-11241309 GCF_000181295.1 Otolemur garnettii | reverse complement strand
GTGTCAAGCACTGTTCCAAGCACTTTTATGAATTAACTCCTTATTTCACTGCTGTGAGGTTATTACCACTATGTCCATTTTTTTTTTTTTTTTTTTGAGACATGAGTTTCACTGTGTTGCCCTTAGTAGATCCTTAGTAGAGCTGTGGCATCAAAGGTCACAGAAACCTCAAACTCTTGGGTTTAAGTGATTCTCTTGTCTCAGCCTCTCAAGTAGCTGGGACTACAAGCGTCCGCCACAATGCCCAGCTATTTGTTGTTGTTGTAATTGTTGTTTAGCAGGCCCAGGCTGGGTTCAAACCCACCAGCCCCAGTGTATATGGCTGATGCCCTAACCACTGATCTAAGGATGCCAAGCCCACTATGCCCCCTTTAAAAAGATATACAGTGAGGAAGAGAATGGTTAAGTGACAAGCCCAAGATCCTTCAAGCAGCAGTGGTGAAGCTGAACTTGGAACCCAGATAGCCAGATGCCAGAGTCCTTATGCAAAATAGGTTAGAATTATCCCATAAATAATTGCTCTTAGTTTTGATCATTGAGACCTTACAGCTCCACACACGCTCAGTTTTGGAATAATCTCAGAGACAAATCAAAGATGTTCTCTTTTTCAAGGATCAGTTTCATTCAACATCACCTACTGCCCTTTTCATTTTGGTCTTGGGTCTCACAGTGATGAACACACAAGCTGCAAAGAGAAGAAGAGAACAGAAAATTGGTGCTGCCAAAAGTTAAGTCCTCCTGGAAAAAGCTTCAAATCATAATGATAGCATCACAATAGCTCACAAGCAGGCACAAGAGCAAGCAAGTCGGAAGTGCCTATGGGCATTTCTTAGAGATGATAATTTGAAGTGATAGTCAAAGCCTATGTGTGAATAATCCTGTTGAGAAGAAATCTGCACAGTGATAAGTGCAGAGGTTATCAGCTGCACCTTGGGCACAGCAGCATCTATCTAGTGAGAAGAAAAGAGGGGAAGGAAAGATTAGCCTAAGGGTATTAGTATCTGGTCACCACCAGGCAGCAGGGAGGAAGGGAGAAGATGGTTCTTAGGGCAGCTATTAATAAGCAGAAGAAACAAGGGCTGGTCTATGGAGCCAGGGACTGCTGATTGGAAGTCAGAGATCACCAGAAAGATCTCTGAGAGAAGTATGCAATTTCCTACAGTATACTTTAAAATCTGCTCCAAATTAACCTTTCCTGGTTTCAAGAGGAAGAGGGAGAGGTTATCTGACTATCACATATATATATATATATATTTGCAGTTTTTGGCCGGGGCTGGGTTTGAACCCACCACCTCTGACATATGGGGCCGGCGCCTTACTCCTTTGAGCCACAGGTGCTGCCTTGACTATCTAATATTTTGTCTAACTGTATGTGTATATTCATACATAAAATGCATGAGCATATGTGTGTACATATTTGGTTATTCAAGTGTACGCATACTTGTATTGATATCTGTTTTTCCTTCAATAAAGTCCTGGGGCAATGTAAGAGATAACTTAAGCAAACTCACTGTATGTAGGGAAACAGCTGTTATGACTTTCCATGTGATTTCCATAAACAGGGAACACACGCTTGATACCTCCTGCCATGATGGTCAAGTGGAAATGGTTCTAAAGCAGCAGTTCTCAGCACTGGTTACATACTGGACCATCTGGAGAGTTTTAAAAAACTACCACTTGGCTCCCATCCCTCAAGATTCTCAGATAATTACTGAGAGTGCTGCCTGCCATTTAAATGGTCCCCAGGTGATTTTAACTTGCTGCCAAGATTGAGAGCCACTGATCTGAACCAATGATGTTCAAGCACATTAGCTCAATAATCATTTCAACAACATAACCCAATGGTCAAGGAGTGAGCTGTATTTAAATGAACCTACCAGGGCTGTTATTAAGGGTGTCACTGTACTAATTCAGGCATCTCCAATGAACTGAAACCAATCCAGCTGGAATTCACAAAGTTGGCACCCAGGTCCTGTTGGTGTGTCTGCCACACTGAAGACTTGGTCAGAAGCTCCCCAGAACTAGAAGTCTAAATTAAAATCTTGAGACGTACTCAGGCTTTTTGCTATAGGAACACATCTTATAGCCAATCATTATTACGCATGTTGTCATCCAAGCAGGCTTTGTATTAGTGGGTAGGGACACTATAGGAAGGGGTCTTCTCTAGAATGTCACCTGGAGTACAGCTTCTTTTCTACACTCAATACTGGGGATGCAAGTTTTATACTCCCAGGTTATGCCATAGAAAAGGATGGTTCTCTTTACCAGAAAGCCAGCTAAAGGAAGGTTTTCATAGCATTAAAAAAGTCCCAGCGATGTTAAGATCCCCCAAATTAACATTCTAAACTTAAATATACACCACTGTTGGTGGAGTGCAGCCCACATATACCAAAGCCACTTCTCCCAGCATGGTCTTGCTCTGTTTTGCATCCCTGTGCCCATCTGTGTTATCTAGTCACGTGTGTCAGTCCTCCTCGGCATTTTTTCATGATTCTTTTTTTCACAACTATTTTTGTAGGAGCTTCAAGGATATATAACTATTGAATGTGGTCAATTCTTACTCTCAAAAGTACTGTATATTACTCTTCAAATCAAAATTCAATGTGGTACCTAATTTTAAAAACCCAGGTTTTTTTTTCAACCGGTTATTTCTCAAATTTAAAAGATACTAAGGAGAATATTTACTGAAGAGAAAAACCAAATGCCACTTACAGTGTAAACAAGCATAATTCAGAGCACTGCAAGAGTTGACAGTAAAGAGGTAGAAAGTACCAATGATGGAGAACTAGGTGAAGTCTAAATTCAGACTTTGCAGAAAAGAATATGCCTAAATACCAATATATGTTTAGCACACAGAGCTTTAGATCATGATTGGCGATTAAATGTCCAATGACAGAATATCAAGATTTCTACAAAGCACTGTAAATACTTCAGTTCACTGAGAATTGATAATAAGAATTCAGCTTGACAATACAAATTGTGCCAATAAGGAATTAATAAACACGATCATAAAACAAATTATATGGCCGATATTTCTAGTTTTCTAACAAAAAACTTATAGTAGCATCTCCATAGCTGACCACCTCCCTACATTAACCACCTCCTTAAGTTGATCCAATTTTCACAGACCAGACATGCACCACATATCAATACAGTAGACCTAGATCCTTGTGTTGACCACCTCTCTATGTTGACCACTTTGTTACAGTCCATTGGATGGTCAACTTACAGAGGTTCTACCCTATTTTAAGTTCTAGAAAGCCTTCTTTCAAGGGATTAGAAGAGAGATCAGTAAGGAAGAAAAGAGAACTTGGATGGGCATGAGAGGTGCTGTGTAAAGGCACTTCTGTTCATAACCAACTGCAGAATGCAGACTCTACAGGAAATAAGTACTAGGGAGAAAAAGGAGAACATCTGAAAAATAAAGAAGCTGGTACTAGAGCCAAATAAAAACACATTATAGCTGGACTGTGGAGTCAAAACAAACCCACCTCCAGGTTTTCCAAACTCACCTCCAGGTCCTGATTCACATGAGTACTGTTTAGTATCAAAAAGGCACTATGTTACTTTGAGGTGATTATGCTGCTTTACTCAAAAAACTTGGTGGAATGGCTAAAATTGAAAAATTAATACCAAATGTTGGCAAGGACATCAAGCAACTATGCCTCACATACATCTGGAAAAGTCTGACAGTTTCTTATAAAAGTAAACACATACAGTCGATAATCCTACTGCTAGGTATTTACCCCCAGATAAATGAAAACTACACAAAAACCTGTATGCAAATGTTTACAGTATTACTCATAATTGCCCAAACCTAGAATAACACAACTGTTCTTGCATAGAATGGCAAATTACTCATCAATAAAAAGGAAAGAGGCTCGGCGCCTGTGGCTCAAGTGGCTAAGACACCAGCCATGTACAACCAAGGTGGCAGGTTCGAATCCAGCCCAGGCCTGCCAAACAACAATGACAGCTGCAACCAAAAAATGGCTGGGCATTGTGGCGGGTGCCTGTAGTCCCAGCTACTTGGGAGGCAGAGGCAGGAGACTCGCTTGAGCCCAGGAGTTGGAGGTTGCTGTGAGCTCTGATGCCACGGCACTCTACCCAGGGTGACAGCTTGAGGCTCTGTCTCAAAAAAAAAAAAAGGAAAGAATTACTGACATGTACAATAGCATGCTTGAATCTCAAATGCATTACGCTAAGTAAAAAAACTCAGACTCAAAAGGTTATACAGTGTATGACTCCACTCATATGACATCATGGAAGAAGCGAAACTAGAAAGATGGCAAACAGCACGGGGTTAGGTGTAGAAAGAGAGTCTCACTGCAAGGGTGCAACATTTGGGAATGTGGGTGCAGAGAATCTTCTGGATGATTATAGTGGTGGTTACATTACTCTACATGTTTAACAAACTCAAAGGACTGTACACATACACACAAAAAAGCACCAAAACAAAAAAACCCTCAAGTCAGTAAATTTTTTATATGCAAGTTAATTTTAAGTTCCCCTACCGATCCAAAGATTTGTAAGTTTTTCCTTTCACCAGCAAGCTTTATGGAAGGGTCTATTAAATTGGCCAACTTTACTTTTTTTTTTTGCAGTTTTTGGCTGGGGCTGGGTTTGAACCCACCACCTCCGGTATATGGGACAGGCGCTCTACTCCTTTGAGCCACAGGTACCACCCCTGACTTTACTTCTTAACTGCTTATGTAACAATCATTTATCACCTGGTTTACCTCCAACTTTTGCACCAGCCACTGAAATTCCTCTTCTGGGGTTGGTCAGTGGTAACTATAACCTTAGCAAAGGCTTTGAATCCCTGACCTCTCTGTCCCTCTTGCTTGGCAGGTGTGGCATTACTCAGTAATGGTGGGTCCCGACCCACAGGAACTATATTAAAGGGCCGCAGCATTAGGAAGGTTGAGAACCACTGCAGTAGTGCCTTTCCATTTGTCTTCTCTGCTGGTGCTTCCTTCAATGCTTAAACATCTGATCTTCTTGACGTTTTTCAGTTCCAAAGCTTCAAGCATTATTCCCCTATGAAATGAATCTCAAGGTCCTGGCCCCTCTTTTTCTCTGTCAGTCCCATATTTCCAGTTGCTTATCAGACATTTCCACTCACAGATCTCTTTTGTACCACAAATTTTCATGTTTACATTCTCCCACCAAAATCAGGCCCTGTTGGCCACAACCATGAAGGGTGAGGCAGGAGAATCACTTGAGCCCAAGAGTTCTAGTCCAACATAGGCAACATAGTAAGACTCTCGTCTCTAAAAAACAAACCAAAACAAACATTAAAAAGAAAAATCCAGGTCCTCTCCATGAGTATTTCCCAATAAGCCAATGAGCCAAACTCAAATATTTTTCTTAAGCCAATAAGCTCAACTCAAACTTGGAGTATAATCGCATGCTGCCTTTTGCCTGCAATTCCTTGACTCATGCCTCTGCAGAATGTTAATCGTTCTCTTCTCATTTCTATTGCCACCCCAATGCTCCAACTTGGGGCAAAAGTTTGCCTCAATCCTCAGTTTGTCTATATGCCACTGAACTCTTCTTCAATCCTAATCCTCTAGTCTACACTGCTACACTAAAATGAGAACCAGCTGCATAGACCTATTATTCCACTGACCTTCAGAAAAGATTTGGTTAATCTGACTGGCTAGGCTGGGCATCCTCAAACTAAGGCCCGCGGGCCACACACGGCCCGCCTAGGACATTTATCCGGCCCGCCAAGTGTTTCTGCCGCCCCCGCCACCGCCACCTATCCTGCTTAGCAGCCGACTGGTCCCAGGGCCCACAGTCTGGCTCTCCAACAGTCTGAGGAACAGTGAACTGGCCCCCTGTTTAAAACGTTTGAGGACCCCTGGGTTAGGCAGAAGTTACCCATGCATTCTCACTACCCTAGGTATGCCCTTCCCAAAGCAGCAAATTCAAAGAGAACAACTTTCTCAGATAGCAGGAACATTGTTTTCATTGGTTAAAAGCACAGCTCAGCTCTTTTGCTATGCCCTTGCAATTAAGATTTACAGATTTGTGGGTGCATAACTACTTGATTAATCATGCTTTAATCAATGTTATTCTCAAAGATAGTCAATAGTTTCCCTCAGTTCACAGAGTAATGCATTAACGTCTTTTTTTTTTCTTGCAGTTTTTGGTCGGAGGCCCAGTTTAAACCCGCCACCTCTGGCATGTGGGGCCAGTGCCCTACTACTTTGAGCCACAGGCATTGCCCTGCATTAACTGCTTATCTTGGCCTCAACCCTTCCATAATTCAGCCTCAATGCACTATAATTCCTAATTGATCTTCTAGCACTTTTTTGAGCTTTACATACTTGTCAATGTGACCCAAAATTTGCTCTTTTCCGCGTTTCTCTCTTTTCTCCAACTGACTTAATACACAGCATATCATTTACACATTTTTTACAGTTTAGCTTAAGGGCCACATCCAGTAAGTCTTCCCTGATTACCAGTGCCAGAAGTGATTCTGCCTTCCCTGAACTCATAACCGGCAATTAATATTTGTTGGTGGACTTTGTCTTCCTCACTAAATTTAAGGATCAGGTGTTCAAAAATCTTCTAGCCACCGTAATACTTAATATACAGAGGGTACATATTTTTTGGTCAAATCATACTAAGCCTCAACATGTTCAATTCTTACATCAACATGATGAAGCTTGAGTTTTTAAAACTAATTCTTTTAAGTGATTATTTCTCATGCATTAGGAGGCAAAGATTTTAGAATTTTTTTAGAGAACATGCCAATGTAAATCAGCGTTTCATATACATGCCTAACTAATGATATCACATAAATACACACAGATTACAGTTATTAACTTATTCCTTTGTGTATCAAAGTATGGTCTCATGAATCAATCAAAAACAGTTTTAAATTTCCTTTCAGTTCAGCAGGTTTTTAAAAAATAGGTTACCAAATTGGGAAATTAACTCTGCAAACAGCTTTTGAACATGAATACAGAGAGTGGGCAGAGGCAGTTTTGTGAACATCATGCATCTATGTGATTACTCAAAAAAGCCTGATAAAGGATTTGACATCCTCTAGTGGCAAAATTGAAAATTTGCTTCCAAGGCAAGTGTTTTGTTGTTGTTTTTTCCTTTGGTTCTTATCTTTGGCTACTGACAAGAAAAATATTATATTGAAAGAACTTTTCGTCCTCAAAAAGAAAAAAAGTTTTCAACACAACACATGTGATTTGGCTAACTTTGAGCAGAGGATAAATATCTACCCCCAGACACATGGTTTTTAAATGCTGGATTTACATAATACCTTTCTATAGGCTTAAGGAATGTCTCACCATTTTCAATCCATCTTTGATACACATATATATGCATATAATTCTGAACACATCACGGGTGTTATTTTTATAATCACCTGAGATTCTAATCTGAAGTGGCCTTTAGTTAGACCACAGTCTTTTTACAGGAATATAAGGAAACGAAAACGAAATCGCTCAAGAAATGTTGCCACTTGAAATGGAAATTTTTACTTCTTGGTAATATAATAAAAGGTAGAGGTTTCCCTATCCACCCCCTCCCAAAATCTCCACACAAACCCGTGATAGCTAAGGGGGAGAGAGAGAGAGAGACAGCACTTGGATGTGTATAATGTAAAATATGTTTATAAGAATCAAGTACTACAATGAAGTCTCATATTCAGATACAGGTCATGGTTTTTTAAACTTCAAACAATCCTCACTTGTTCTTTCAAAATACTGTTATCCAGATTAAAAAATATACATTTATACCTTCTTTCTTTCTTTGGCACCCACTGATGTCATTACTCTGAGCACTAAAAATAGTAATAGCAATCCAGGGCTAGAATGAGAAAGATGTGGAACCAGAAATCAGTTTTAAGTTAAATTATAAAGTACAATTATTTAAAAGACCATATATAAGATATATTCTTTGGAAATTAAAAAACTGTAGGCAAAAGTATGAACTGTTTTCTGTGAAAGAGATGGCAGCCAATTTAATCACTCTTTTGATAGAAGAAAATAATTCACTGACAAACACATGGTTGATTTGTGTATTAATTGTTAGAAGCAGGGCCAGTTCTTTGTTTACAAGCTAGCTTGTAGCTCTAATGTCTGAACAAGTTGTTCATACACAGATTCTATAATGTTTATTTTAAAGAAGAAACTGACGCATATTAATTCATCAGAACAATTTTATTTCAGAAGCAGTTACTCTGTCAGAATTAGGCACTAAACCATGAACGGTGTATTCACAAACTGAGGATTTTGTTTTCCTGGGGCCCCGACTTGGGGGAGCCCAGTCACTACACCTAGCTCAATTTCCCTAAAGCAATTACAAGGGTATCTCCTCCACCCCAAACTGAAATAATAATCTACCAATCTTTAAAGCACGCAAAGACAAAATAAAACACCATACAGGAAACGGCACGATGAAAGTCAACCAATTCAAGACACCCTGTCGATCTTAACCTCGCTGTTTCAGCTGAAGGGATGAAGTCATTAGATTTTAGGTGCCCAACCTCTTCCTAGCAATAGCAGATAGACAATTTACACCGTTTTATAGCTCTCTGGACTTGTCACTTTAAAATAAGCATACCACCTAAAGCAGTATCTTCTATGGGGAAACAGGGGGGGTGATTTTTACATTTAGGAAACAAATGCTTCCTCCAATCGTGTGTTCAAGTAGAAAACTGCTTCCAATCGCCAAGTGTGCGATTTGAATCTTTTTAAAATAAGAAACTGCCTCATCGCCCCCGTTCCAAGTGTAGGAAGATACAGAAACAGCTCACCAAGAATAGAAAAGAGGGATCAAGGAGGGACAGATTTGCAAGATAGTCTCTCAAAAAAAAAAAAAAAATCACGAGAGGGAAAGATTAGCTTCACGCCATAAGAGTGAGCGGTGGGAAGACTTGCTGCTTGTCGCTTGCCTTGGGGCTGTGAGCCCCTGTCCATGAGTGCGTCGCTGGCGGTTGTGAGGCACAAGAGATTCTCAACACAAATCCGAGGCTGCAGAGCCAGTGCTCCTAATTTAGGTTCAAGCACAGCTACCAACAAAGAGTTCTGAGGACCCTTCCAAGTCAACGAATCTGATTCCGTCCGCCCGCTCCACCATCCCGCCCCGGAGCCCGGGCCCGGGTCTTCTCCGGAGAGGATCGCAGCGGCGTACACCAGGGCGGGGACCAGAGCCGCTCACCTCGCAGTGCCGCCCCAGAGCGACCCCGCCGAGGAACCCCAGTCGCCCAGCGCGACCCGGGAAGGCGGGG
>NW_003852437.1:11191702-11231680 GCF_000181295.1 Otolemur garnettii | reverse complement strand
CGCCGCGCAGTCACCTGTTTCGCTCTGCACAGCGCCGTCGACTCCCCTGTGGCTGTCGCCGCCAGCTCCCAGCTCCGCCATGGTGCTCCAATGACGCGTCCGGAGAGCCGCTCCGCCCTCTTCCTCGGCTCAGCTCCCGCCGGTCCCCCGCCTCCCGGGCCCGCGGCCCAGACAGGTGAGCGCCGTCAGGCGAGGGCGGAGGGCGGAGGGCGGGGCGCGAGAGAGAGCGCGCGCCGGCCGCGGACGCCTGGGCCCGACGCTCCGGGTCGCCCCCTCGCGGGCAGGTGCGGCGTGGCAGTCGCTCCGACCCACTCCGCGGAGCCGGGGCTGGAAGAGCAGCCGACGGAGCAGCCAGGACAGGCACCTCCGCCGGGAGCTTCCGGCTGCCGCTGCAGACCCGCTGCAGACCCGCTGCAGGCCCGCTGCAGGCCCGCTGCAGGCCCGCTGTCTGCTCCTGAAAGTCTGGGAGGGACCTCCGCGGTGCTTGGTGGCGCTACGGAGGGCATGGGACAAAGGACGGTCCGAGGATCAACCCAGAGGAGGCGAAGGCTTGGAGACTATTCCCCTCTGAACTCTGAAGCAGCAAGGTCAGTTTCTGCTTCGCGGTGGCTGGAGTTCGTGGTGACAACCCCAGTACAATCGATGCCACGTGGCGAGACCAAGTGCACGGGTTGGATCTGCGTTTTTAGGAAGCCATTGCTAGAGACCCTGTCCTTTCACCAGGTTCTTGTTATCTCCTGAGCCCCGGGGCACACAAGTTACTGAAACTTGCGCTGACTGATGTGGCTTTTGTTATTCTTGGTTTCTAATTAGTAGACTACCTTGTGACTTAAGGCTAACTCAGGAAGACCAGGAGAAAAGCAATAGGCAACTTTTTTTTTTTTTTTTTAAGAAACATTATTAGCCTAGGAGAAACCAATTTCTTCCCTAACAGGGAAATAACAGTGAGTAACAAAAGGCTGAGGGGGCCGCAAAAAAGCAGCCTGCATAAATGGAAACAAGGAGCAAAATTGAGCAGTGACCAGTTCTGCCTGGTTACACAGAAATGCACTCCCACACTTCTTGGATGACTGAAGATAAACAGCAAGCTCTGAACAGTTTAAACCCTCTCAAGGACTGCAGCAGCATCTGTGGGACACCAAACAGTGCCTGAGAACAGTGTTGGATTTCTCACACTCTTTGAGTGCAAAACTTGCCACTGTGTATTTATTTGATTTACTTACTGATTTTCTGGCTGACTAGGTAGAGATTTAGACACTTCTGCTATGGTCTGTGTTTATCGATTTTCCCATAGTTCCATTTCTACAATGGAATAAGCAAACAGATCATTTAGCAATGTGATATTCCTGAATCATATTCCAATCAGTTTTATCCGACTTTCTAATCAATAAAAATAAAGCACCAGGTGGCCAGAGGCAGTTTTATACCTCAGCCTGGGCCACAGCAAACTGCATTAAAACATCAGCGTTCAAGACACTTTTATCATCAGAAAGACTCTATTAGCAGAATTTAAGGTTGACTTATTTGGAAGAAACCTGGAAAAAGTGATTTGTTTTCAACCTTCTGATCTACTTAAACCAGACAGTCCTTTCTTTGACCAGAAAAAAAGAAAGTCAAGACCTATTGATGTTTCTATTTATTTCGTCACATTTGGTTTGGTGTGTGCCTACCTGTTCTCCCTATTCTTTTGATAATCTTATATTTCAGTCTGCCCCAAGTTAAAAAAAGAATAGATGCACTAAGGAACACACCAGAGTCCTGCACTTAGGCCCTGTACAGACTCTGTCTTCCAAACCTAGTGAAATGTCTGCCACAGGGTGCCACAGTCATTTCCTGTTGAATGACTGTGCAAGAGTGGATTGCATCTGTTAAATGTCAGACACCATCACGTAGTGTTTCAAGTTGTACTTTACTTGGAACAGGGAAACCATCTGTCTTGAACTCTCCCATCCATCTCAAAATCTCCAAGTTTCATGGTTCACCTTTCCAGGGTAGAAGCTGGACCTCCTACCTCCTTCAAAACCTTATCTCTCTTTTCTCCTTAATCTTTAAATGCCTCTCCACCCAGGAACACTACCCCAAAACACACATCTAGGACTCTGATTGTGAATATTTTCCTTTGACTTGCCAGAATCCCAAATGTATTGTCATATATTTTGTTCATCAAAGATAATAAAAGTGTGGACTCTGGTGCCATTATTATCTTTTTTTTAAAATGAGCTATGTAATTTTTCTCAGTAACCTAGAAAAATTGTATTACTTATTTTTTAATCCATCATCCCCCTCTTTTTTCTGTAGCACTTGGTCCTCTAATCATCTTCCTCTAGGTCCACCACAGGCCTGGTTTTTCTCTTTCCTCTTTGGCCACTCCTTTGGTCTTCTTTGACTCAGATTCCTCTTCCCTTCTAATCCCTCCTGAGATCGCACCCTCCCCAAATTTTAAGCCACAGCCTTTCTATCTCTACTCTGTCTCTCCCAGCCTTCTTTCATTCACTCCTTCCAGGTGACTCGCAAATCCAGAATCTATACCCTGGACCTCAGTCCTGACTTCCACTAATACATTCTAAATGGTCTGTACATAATGCTGTCACAGAAACCTGCCATTAATTCAGCATGTCTCAGCTCCCCCTCCAAACTTTCCCAGTTTTGAATTCTTCTCTGACATAGGTTGAACAACTATATTCTCCTTAATCATCACTGCCTGTAATCCCCACATCTTTGTCAAATCATCATTTTAATGCCACCCTCTCTGTTCCCACTACTCTCACTTATATATCCCTCATTCACATCAGAGAGAACCTCTGAACTGCTCTATTCAGTTTTGATTCCCCTAATTTACCTTACACAACTTGGCCAGATTAGTCTAATGTACAACCACTTTGCAACTCTCCCTTGTTCAAAAACCTTTAACAGAGTCCCCATCCCCTCCCCCCATTCTCTCATCAGGACATGATCTCTTTGCTACCCCATTTTCCTCTTTTTCACCACTTTAACTCATATTTCCAGCCATTGGGGCTCACTTTCTCCAGAACACTTTTCTAATCCCTGCTTTCTGGCCTTTGTTCTTGGAGCCTTCTGCCCCAAGTGACTTCCTTTATCCTTATTTAGTAATACCTTCCTTCCAAGGCCCAGTTAGGGTCTACTCTTCCATGAAGCCTGTTTTTCATGCCTCCCAGAAAGCTTGTCCTTTTAACCTTTCCAGGGGCTGCCAAGCTTGTCACTTTAACCTAGCCTTTAATGAAGACTAGGTGTGATTTATTGCAAATTTGTTTCTTCAATCGGATGTACATTTTTACCGGCAGGGACTTTGTTTTCCATTACTTTACATAGTGTTCAAAAGGTCTGGGACCATTCGTTATTTTTGTGCTCATGGGGCACAGATGTCTCTGATGACATCACGTGCATTGCTTGCACTCTGAATCTATCCTTCATGTTGCCGCAGTGCCTCACACATAGTAGGCATTCACGTGGGTTAACGGTAATTCCTCATTGCCAAACTTTTTTATGTGTTGGCCTAGGAATGAATGAAACAAAGTATGCAATGACAGAATTTGAAGAAAGACAGCAGAGTGCAATAAAAAGGAAGCATTAGCTCTATATCTCCCAGCTAATTCCTGTTTTGTTTCTCTAACAATATTCCTGCCACCAACCCTGCTCTGTTCCCAACCATTTTTCCACTCTGAGCTCTAGACCTTCACTTCCCTGGAAAGTTTTTCTTGACCGACTTTGGCAGTTAGATGTAACATTAGCACTTATTACAGCACTGTTGTTTCTGCTTTGTCTTGATCCCAGCTCTGTTACTGAACTTTAGGAGAAAGAACTGCGTCTTGTTCATATACCACAACACATCTTACCCAGTAAGTATTTAACAGATACCTTTGAATGAATGAGAACCAGTAGCAATAGCCGGCAACATCTGAACTGCATGCTGTATCTAATCACGGTGCATGGTACTTAGCACCTTTCCTGCACTAGCTTATTTCAATCTTACATCAACCCTATTAAATAGGTACATCATTACTCCCAGTTCACAGATGAGGAAACCAAGACTCCAAGAGGCTGTTTGCCCAAGGTCACAACTTAAGTGATGGCTTTGCTCCAGGCCTATGTTTGTAGTCCCCTGAGTAAATGAACAGTAGCCATCTAGCTACCACCTCTATGGAAAGGGGTTCTCCAGGTCCTTCTAGAGGTGTCACCTGAAATGACTTCATTGTGTTAAATCACCCGTGGGGCTTTTTAAAATGGGTGTCCAGGCACCACCCCAGACCAATAAAAACAGTTTTTCACAGGTGACTGGCATCAATTTTTTTAATAAAGCATCCAGGTCATTTTCACGTGAAGCTGAATTGAGAGTCACCAGCCTACACTGAAGTGAAAGGCCTTTCAAGTGCAAACCTTTCTATAATGGAACTTTCTGTAATGGAACTACTTTTTTCTGTGCCTGAAACAACAAAATTCTGGGAAAGGCTAATGGAGCAGTCCTGGGGATTTATTAATATTATGAACCATATATGGATAGAGGAACATCTGTTGACACAGATAGGGTAGGAGGAGAGCTCAAGGAAAGCCTGTATCATTGAAGAGTTGGCCGAAGATGCATAGTTTGAACCTTTATCCAGTCAAAATGAAGCATTTTTTTTCTTAATGTGGTGGCCTAGGAATGAATGAAACAAAGTATACAATGACAGAATTTGGAGAAAGAGATCGAAATGCAGTTAAAAGGAAACATCAGAATATTGGAATTGGGTTTCAGTATGAGTCAAATGACATATCATTGAATTCACACCTCACTTCCTTCAAATTTCCAACTAGGATGTAAGAGCCAACCATCTGTCCTCCAAACTAGGATGTATAAAAAGATACATCTATGCTGTTGCTGCAAATATCAAATGTGAAAATATTAGTGAGAATGTTTTACATATTCCAATGCAACATAAAATCTATGGTACCTTGATTTTCACACTGAAATAAAGATGACTTCTGTTTTAGCCAAGACTGTTATATATGGGTCTCATCATGATATACAAACAGCTCTGTGTTATTTCTGTCCTGCCTAATAAACAAGTTCCTCGGTATTTAAGTAATTTATTTCATTCCTCCATCTAGGAGCTTTAGGCTTCATCCTCTTAATGTGGGCAGGCTTATAAAAATTCAGTATTCATCGTAAAATAAAAATATTCCCTCCAAATATGAGAGAAACAAAAATTAAGGAGATACAAAATTCAGTGTTCAGTGTCCACTCTTTGCAGACCCCTTAAGAGACATAAGAGTTGTTTGAGATAACTTGGGGCCTTGGCAAAATTACCCTGACTTTTCTTTATCTCTTTTTTTCTTCACACTCTTTCTTAAACCTCTGTTACCCCAAGGAACAACCTGGATTTCAGCTGTTCTGTGATCCCTTGAATAGAAGACAAATCCTATTTAATGTGACAGCTGAAGAAATCTGGAAATCTAACCCAGCAGTGTGTCCAGTTTGTCAACACAAAATAAGAATTCTTTAGAATTAAAACAGTATGTTGAGAGCCTTTTTAATTTTCAGAGTAAATATGACACAATAGATAGCTTTAGAACAAGCTAACATTACTATGATTCAGGCAGGTGCAACTGGTACAGTTCAGTAGTACATAAACGACTCAAACAAAATGTACTGGAGGCCAGAAACTTAAGTTACAAAATAGAGTCAATATTACAATTAACACAGATAAGTAAAAACCATTGCTCTCAGATTCTGCACACTTTAAAAAAAAAACAACAATCTTTATACAATAGTTGAAATTATGCATTTGTACTCCGATGATTAGAGCACATTACAGATACACATAAGCCTGTAGGGTCACATTTTGGTTTTGTTCCAGTGGTACACAATCACGTGAAATGTTCTATCTGTTGTGTGTGAAATAAACAATTTGGCTGGAGTGCAATAGCTGCTGAGTTAAAAATATTTCCATAAAAATGTTTAGGTTAAAATAATCCTCAGCATTCTAAGGCTGAGGATTATTTTGAGAGTCCTTATGAAGAGTCCTCAAGAATTATAGAAATAGAAGAAGTTAGGAAATTTCAGTGTGTTCTGATGTTGTTTTTTTTTTTAACATGAGTAAACAAATACTGGATTTAAAGTGCAGCTCCTTTCTCCTCTCCCTGCGATTCTCCCTCCCCCAAGATGATCATTTCTGTATTAATTTTTAGAATCTCCACCGAAGATTAAATTAGGCGACAGTCAAGTCTTTTTGTCTCGAAAGTCAACGATGGCCTTCCACAGCGTGCACAGCATCCCTCCCCTGTTTAAAGACACAAGAACATTGTGAAGAGAACATTTCATTTGAAAACTTGCCCTTGAAATATAGAAGTGACTTCTTAGCTTTCAGCTGCTCTGGTCAGAACATGAAGATGCCGAAGTCTTATCAGTCATTATGTATTCTTTTTGCAGATAGTTTCTCATCATCCCTGCATTCCTACCCTTCGCACTCCCACAAACTGCCAGGTCCCAAAACATCAGTTTCCATTATTTTCAGCATGTTTGAAATGTGTTCCTTTATAGAGGTAGGGGTGATAGTTGTATATATGCTAGCCCTTCGTTATTATAAGAAATTGTATCAGATGATATCGAGTTTTGGAGTGGCAAACCAACACCTCATCCTAATATTTCTAAGTATGGCACAATCGTGAACGAAAGTAAAGCCTTTGTTTAAGGCAGCTCTGGAGTATCTGCATGTCTTAACCTGCATATTCTTTAATAGAATTCTTCCAGTTGATTTTCATTTACTAATGTATAAATATTATTACAGTGCGCCCAAATTGCCTGGTCCAGCTAACTCAGTTTACTCAGAGAGCTCTGCCCAGAATTGCAGGGCTAGTTAGAGACCCAGCCCGGGCAGGGACCCAGATGTGTTGATCTTAGCCCCGTGCTCTTTCCATCATGATAGCTTAACAGAAAGTGGTACCTTAGTCTCAGGCATTTTAAATCATCACGTGTAACACAGTAGAGAACATCATCTAATGTGTAATCCTCAGCCAGAAACTGTAGAGAAAGTAAAATAGGCACAAAAGTGAAATGTTTTATGTACCTGTAATTATAAATAACAAACTCTATCCATAATGTAGACATTGGCAATCATTAAAAATGAGTCTAACAGGAAATCTACTAAAAATATAATTTCCCAGAATTACTAGGGGGAAGGCTTCCCTATTACAAAATAATTATAAAGAAACATTCCAGGCTCAGTGGCTCACGTCTATAATCCTAGCACTCTGAGTCTCTTGAGCTTAGGAATTCAAGACCAGCCTGAGCAAAAGCAAGACCTCCGTCTCTCCTAAAAATAGATAAATTTACCAGGTATTGTGGTGGGTGCCTATAGTCTCAGCTACTCAGGAGGCTGAAGCAGGAAAACTGCATGAACCTAGGAGTCTGAGATTGCTATGAGCTAGGCTGACTCCATGGCACTCTAGCCTGGGCAATAGAGTAAGAACTCTGTCTCAAAAGAAAAAAAAAAGAAAAGAAAAGAAAAAGAAAACAAAGATACATATCTATATGGCTTCCAAATACATAAAGATTACAAATGACACAGAACTTCTGAATGGTCTTTGAAGGAACAAATAAGACTCACTTAGAATTACATCTGCTGCTCATAAGCAAATGTTTGTATTTAAGAGGTTTGGTCCCATGTAGCTCTGTTTTTTCTCAAGTGGATAAAAAGTGTTCCTAGAAAGGTTGTTGCTTATACTTAATCTCTGAATTTATTTTCCTTAGCTAATAAAAGGTACTTTTCTGTAATTCAAGGCAAAATCAGAGTCCTGAATTTAAAGCTTTTAATTTTATATCATCAGTCACTACTTAACTGTGATTTGAGTCCAACTTAGAAGAGTGACTCTTTTGGATGACTTCATCATCTTCTCTGAGAACCTTCACATCCTCTAGTTTCCTCTTATAACCACCCCTGATCCTTTTCCTTCACAGAATTTACCAGTATAGAATTCTATTTTTATTTGCAGGATTAGCTGGTTATAGCCTTATCAGCTTCAGGAAGACAAGGCTGGTTCTGATTGCTCACCAGTATATCTCCCTATGCATATAATGTGCCTGGCACATAGCAGGCACTGGGCATTATAAAATAAAGTGAAAGAATAGTTGTCCCACAGATAGTTCTCTTTACCCGGCTTATAGTGTCTTCATCAGCTCCATTTTCTCGCAGCCAGTCAGTAAGTTCGGAATCTTCAGTATTTGTGCCAGGAGAATTTAGGGGACACACAGGCAATCCACTGATTTCTAGAAAAGAATTAAGGGGGGGGGGATATTGCTTCAGCTAACAGAGGTCATCTGAGACCCTCATAGTCAACAGACATTATTAATATATCCAGAGATTTTGCTCTATTAGAGAACAAACACATCCTGCTTATGTGTTTCTGCCCATGGAAACAATTGAGATTGGCAGTGTAAGTGATAATATAAATACAACTCAAGACAATTGACTGGGTGGTGCCTGTGGCTCAATGAGTAGGGCGCTGGCCCCATATACCGAGGGTGGCGGGCTCAAACCCAGCCCTGGCCAAACTACAACAAAAAAATAGCCGGGTGTTGTGGTGGGCGCCTATGGTCCCAGCTACTTGGGAGGCTGAGGCAAGAGAATCGCCTAAACCCAGGAGCTGGAGGTTGCTGTGAGCTGTGTGATGCCACGGCACTCTACCAAGGGCGACAAAGTGAGACTCTGTCTCTAAAAAATAAAAAGACAATTTACTTGTAAATGGAGAGGCAGAGCAATAAGGTAATGATACTCCCATTTTATACTTTCATCTCAAGTTCATAGTTTCTTAGAATAAGATCTGTGCATCAAATTATACTTTGTGTTTGCCATTCAACAAAGATGAACACAATTAGCAGAGAATCATTTAATTATAATAATTTCTTTTTCAAACTATGGGAGAGTCATATGCCTGAACCAATAATTATGAATTCTATTTTCTTCTAGATTAGCTGAATAAGATTCTCTCCCATTCCCAATTTCTCATAGAATAGATTTCTTAGAAGTTCTAGCCTTTTATTATGCCATCTTTATTTTATTTAATCCTCATCAAGTTACATATATCTAAGGGGAAAAAAGCTAGACTACATGGAATACAAATATGAAATGAAAAAAAATGGCATATTTTATTTTTGTCATCTCATTGTGAAATCCTTAAAAAGAAATAAAAACTAAAAATATGGACAGCCCTATATATTTTTACTGCATTCATAAGAAATGATAGTTTGCTACAGTTAAGAATTTGATTTTTTTCCCCCATTATGATCTGCCTTCAAAACCCAAACAAACACACAAAAAAACTCAGAATTTTATTTTCTAAGCAACTCTTGCTTCTAGCCATGGCACAAATGACAAGTTCTGACTAAGCCATGAATAAAACTGCCCATTGGCTTTCTTAGCTTTTTGTGCCAGCCTGATTTAACAGTATTACTTTAACATTTTCTGCTATTCACCTATGGGTTGGGACTTAAGCTTCAGGTGTTTAATTTCTTGGTCTTTTTCTTCAATAGCTTGATGAAGGAGTGCTTGTAATTCTTTCTCTTTCCGAACCAATTCTTCCAGCAATCTGCAGAAGAAAAGTGAATGAGTTGGCGGGATAATAAAGCTGGAGCTGACACAGGGGATCTTCTGGACATGGGGTTTACAAGGTATAGTAAGCACAGACACCCCTGGGATTTTACTGAAATAAAGATTCTGGTCCAGTAGGTCTGGGTGATGTCTGAGACTGCATTTTTTTCTTTTTTGGTTTCCTTTTTTCTTTTAAACAGTTTAAAGATGGAAATAGTTTATTCCATTCATAATTTGGTATTCCCCCTTTCATCCCTCACTCACAGATGTCAATAGTTTCCTCTCGTGCTTTCAGTATGATTTCAAGCTGCTCTGGTCTCCTGGTTAGGTGGCATCAGAGAGAACAGCACTACACCCAAACCCAGTTTCTCACCGGCCCTGTGTGGCTCCTAAAGCTGGAGCTAGAGCCCACCAGCTGACATTTACCCTCCATTTACTGCTTTTCTAATGAGCTCCCCCGGGACACTGACCATGCAGGTCTGCGGACTCCCACAACTAGTAGCAAAGCTCTGGAAGACTCTGTGCTTCCAGATAAGAATTTAAAACATCCGTTCCAGATTGTCGGCTAACAGCATCAGACACATTGTTTCTTTTATGACCATAAGTGTCTAAAATATAAATATGGGATATCAATAGACCTATATTTTATAGGAATGGCCACTCATCCAAAAAAAGAAAAAGTTGATAAGTATGGATAATCAATGCAAAGCAGAAAGGTAATCACTTTTCTTAAACTTAGGAAATTTGAATATTTGAAAAATAGCTGTAGGTGAGGTGGCCTAGAATACGTGGTACATAAAAAGTGCTCAGTAAATGTTAATGGTTGTTGCTGCCACTGTGGTTATCATTATTATTCCTCTCGCTTCTAAAGGGGCAATACCAACTGTATAAAACCATAGCGGTGTTGCTGATACACTCAGTTCCTAGCTGGGATCTGATGCAATCTCCAAAGAAACCAGAAGAAACTATGATGTTCATAGGATAGTTTTTACCCATGGAAGGGTCACCGTGAAACTGAGAACCAACTGGTAACCTACTCACTATTTCCCACACTGTTTCTCAGAAAAACATTCCAAGTCATGAAAAGAGACGCTCTAATTTTTTAGAAAAGTATCTGAATCATTTAAAATATAGAATTATTAATAAGATCAAAATAATTGTCGCATGCCCTGCAGTTCTTAACAAGCTGTATTTGTTTCATTTTCTGAGTATTGATAGACTTAACTGGGGACCAGGTTCTACCCTAAAGCTTGTTTCTGCCATAACTGACATGCCCTGAAGGCAGCATGGTGCAACTAACAGATGGACTGGAGTTGTGTCCTGGTTCAGCCACATACTTCCTGTGTTGACCTTAGACAAATTACCTAATGCCTGTGGGTTTGGGTTTTCTTATTTGTAAAAAAGAAAAGTAAAGGCCTGGCATGGTGGCTCAGACCTGCAATCCTAGCACTCTGGGAGCCTGAGGCAGGAGGGTCCCTTGAGCTCAGAATTTCTAGACCAGCCTAAGTAAAAGTGAGATTCCAACTCTACAAAAATAGAAAAAAAAATTAGCCAGGGGATTGGGGGCCACTGTGGCAGGTGTCTGTACTCATGAGGCTGAGGCAGGAAAGACTGCTTGAACTCAGGAGTTTGAGGTTGCTCTGGGTGAGGCAGACTCCACGGCACTCAAGCCTGGGCAGCAGGGTGAGACTCTATCTCAAAAATGAAATAAAGTGAGGTAAAGCTTCTGGAAAGGATAATTAAAAGAGACGGCATAGGTAAGGTGCCAGGCGCAGTGCCTGGCCTTTAAGAAGGGGTATTCTGTTCCCTGCTGCAGCTTCTGGCTCTGAAAAAGAGCCCTCTGAGGGCCAGTAGGAGTTCCCTTCTGGATCCCTAGGCCTACTCCATTCCCACAGGACTGAAGATGAGGCCTGAGGTAGGAGAAGGGATTCCCAGCAGAGAAGGAAGCACAGGTGGGATAAAAGCAACATGATGACAGGCTGAGAAAGTGGGTCTGAGCGAGGCAGGTACACAGAGACAGCGGCGCGGCACACAATCAGGGTGACGAGGTGCAAGTGCTGAGAGCAAGAAGGGGAAGCAGAGGGTTGCAGGCAAATTTTTATCTACTCCAACATGAACAATATTCAAAGAAGTGGATAGCAAGCTCTGTATGAACCTTTAAGTTGGTAATTTTCTGTCTGGTCTCTCTACATGTATGCAACAGTAATGGCTTATCTTATTGTTTTCTCCAAGAACATGGTGACATTTCCCAGAATTTATCCCATCTTAGTCTAGACTATGTAGTTCTTTCTTTTCTTTACAAGCCAGAGCTTTGGCAGTGCCTGTGGCTCAGTGAGTAGGGTGCCAGCCCCATATACCGAGGGTGGCGGGTTCAAACCCAGCCTTGGCCAAACTGCAACAACAACAACAAAAATAGCTGGGCTTTGTAGCAGAAGCCTGTAGTTCTAGCTACTCGGGAGGCTGAGGCAAGAAAATCACCTAAGCCCTAGAGCTGGAGGTTGCTGTGAGCTGTGATGCCACGGCACTCTACCCAGGGCGACAAAGTGAGACTCTGTCTCTAAAAAATGCCAGAGCTGTAACGTTAAAAGCACAGTATCAACGGGTCATCTCATTTGTCCCAAATCCAGCTCTCAGAATTTATCTTAAGGATAAATTGATCCAGTCCATCAACTTTACTTTTCTGTTGTGTTCATCTAATAGAGAAATACAAGATGCCCTAAAAGTCACCCAGAAAGTCACCATAGATAGGGAAGTGGAAAATCATAACTAAATGTACCTTTACTTACAAAATAGTCATTACAAAATGTCTACAAAATATTCTCTACATGTTGGCTATCTTTTTGTAAAATTTTATAATGAATATTTTGTCAATAAAGGTATATTTAGCTAAAATTTCCCATTTCCACTGTATATGCAGTATGGTGACTTCATGGTGACTTAGGACACACTGTACTTTGAAATCAGGGCAATGTTCTGCCTCTTGTTCGCAGAGAAGTATGGCAAGTATCTGCCATGGGGTCAATGGTTAACTCAGCTGAGTGGGCGTGCTGAGGTGGGTTGGTAATTCCAGAATTGCAAGATAAGGAAATCAGATATCCAGTCAGCCCCTGCTCCATTAGATTTAATAATGTCCCCACATCTCCTTGTGTGAAGTGAATTTTCAGAACACTTTAGGTAAGCATAGACTTAAATAGAAGTAAAACATTCTAAAGCCATTTTGTTACTTTCTGCCATTCAGTTCTATTGAAGTTCAAGAAGAACTGGATAAACCCGATTTACCTTCATCTGTGATTATCCCAAATAGTATAAGCTTAAGATTTTTTTTTTTTTTTGAGACAGAGCCTCAAGCTATCCCCCTGGGTAGAGTGCCGTGGCATCACAACTCACAGCAACCTCAAACTCCTGGGCTGAAGTGATTCTCTTGCCTCAGCCTCCCAAATAGCTGGGACTACAGGTGCCCACCACAATGCCTGGCTATTTTTTGGTTGTAGTTACCGTTGTTTGGCAGGCCTGGGCTACATTCGAACCTGCCAGCTCTGGTGTATGTGGCTGCTTGAGCTACAGGCACCACCCTAAGCTTAAGATTTTTAATACCAGAGTTACAGACCTTCCTAAAAACAATACATTAACATTTCCTCTGGATTTATTTTGCAATACATATACTTTTATATTTTAAGTAATGTTCAACTGAAAATCACAAGGACTGATGTAGACAGGAGCAGCCCCTTATTTTAGCCACTGGGTGCTTGCCCTAAAGTAGCTGCCCTTTCTTCAGCTCATACGTGAAGCAAATTGTCCCTCATCTCACTTTTATTAGGGTGATGGAGCATCTGTGGGAGATAGGACTGAAAAAGAAAAAGGAGGCCAGTTACCCCACAGATTTCACAGATTTAAATGCAAATATGTACAGGAAAAAACATAAACATGTGGGGTGTTGTGAAAAATGTAGCCATGCATCAAAATAAGAAATGTGCAAATGTTAGTCTTTTTCACAGAAATGGGCAGATTTAAGGAGTAGCCTTCCGCTAACTACTGGGAGACCCTCAAGAGAGACAGGTGAAGCTTCGAAGAAAGCGCCAGTGGGAGCACAGCAGCCCTTGGGGTCTGGAGATGGCGGTGCCAAGGTGGAAGAGAGCACAGGGCCAACCCAACGGGCCAAGGAGAGAGGGAAGGGGCCCATATCCAGGCTGCACTGCAGAGGCAGATCCTATTGACACAGCCAGGGTGTGTAGGCAGGAGGTTTCAGGGCCAGAAAAGCAGATATACCAGCTCTTTGGTAAACAAAGTAGCTTTATTGTGGGTGTAATTCTGACCAGCAGCCATGGGTGGGGAGGGCTGGAGCAAAATAGTAATGAGTAAATTTCCTTTTCCAGAGATCAGAGCAAGGGTCCAAAAAACTCCACGAAGGACTACAAGATAGAATTACTCAAAGAGAAATGATTGCCATTAACACCCGCAATGGACAGGGTGTCAACCACTGAACTTGTGCTTAAGAAAAGGAGTCATGAGGAACAGCCAGTTGTTTTTTTTTCTTTTTGGGACAGTGTCTTACTCTGTGCCCTGGGTTGAGTGCCATGGCATCGTCATAGCTCACAGCAACCTCAAACTCCAGGGCTCAAGCAACCCTTCTGCCTCAGCCTCCCAAGTAACTAGGACTACAGGCACTGGCCATAATACCCCACTTGTTATTTTCCTTTTTTTAGTAGAGATGGGAGAGTCTCACTCTTGTTCAGGCTGGGATTATCGAACTTGTGAGCTCAAGCAATCCACCCGCCTTGGCCTCCCAGAGTGCTAGGATTATAGGCGTAAGCCACTGCACCCTGCTTGGGACACCAGATTTAGATGAAGTCTCAGGAAAAAAAGAAAGACCCAAGTTCTTTTCTGCTAAACAGTAGAGATAGCAAGTAAAGAGCTGCATTTCAGAGGATGAGACTGGGATATGGAAGTCAGCCAATTTTCCTCTATAAAAATGGATTTCTCTACGCACATCATAGAGGACATGTGTATACGGATTTAGTTAATTGTGCAAAAAAATGTGTTTCTGAAGATAGGATGAGCTCTGTACTACTTGTACTAAGTTTGCTATTTCAGCTTACCTTTCAAAACCTCTACTTTATGACTAGAAATAAAATACGTTTAGAATTTTCAACAAAGGTTTCTAAATGTTTGAACAACTTTTATTGATTCACTTTAAAAAAAAAAAACATGTTTTCACTACAGAACCAAAGTAATAAAGTCAGTTTGCCGCACATGTCAACTGCAGCCAGTACAGGAAGCCATAAATCATAAAGATTGAGACGCTAAACTGTGCCGACAGCTGTGAGGAACAGGAAATATGTATGTTCACTTGAGAATCTGATCCTGTGGGGGCGAGGCAACCTAATTCTCAAATGAAGCCCCAGATGCGTCACAGCATATTGAAAATAAAATAAGATGTTGACTGTGGTCAATTATCCTCCTTTAAAGGTTTTAAAAGTCAAAGCTTTAGCACCATTTATTAGTTTCATCCCCTCAAGCACAGAGATTTCCTCCTATCAGAACTTGATATTCCAAATCTTGGGCTGTCAAGAACATGGGCTTTCTGTTCTGTCTTTCAGTTATCTTTCGGAAGGTACGGGCTGCGCTAAGTCTGTTTCCAAGATAGTCTTTGAGGTTAAGGCTAAGTTGCTCTAAAAATCTCAGTGTAGTTGGAGATAAAACAGCAGTCAAAGAAATGATGCGGCAGAAGGCTTGAAATGGGAGAAGCAAAAAGTGGTATTTCACAGAAGAGATTAAAATAAACCTCTCTTGGCCAGACGCAGTGGCTTATGCCTATAATCCTCGCACTCTGGGAGGCCGAGGCAGGTGGATCCTCTGAGCTCAAGAGCATCTGACCAGCCTGAGCAAGAGTGAGACCCTCATCTCTACTAAAAAAATTTTTTTTCTCTACTAAAAATAGAAAAAACTAGCTGGGCATTGTGGTCAGTGCCTGTAGTCCCGGCTACTTTGGAGGCTGAGGCAAGATAATTGCTTGAGCCCATGAGATTGAGGTTGCTGTGAGCTACAATGCCATAGCACTCTGCCCCTCTGCCCAGGGTAACAGTGAAACCCTACTTCAAAAAACCCAACGAAACAGAAAATCTCTCTTGTTTTTATAAAGAAAGGCATTCAATCAAGTTTACATGAACGGGACAAAGGAATCATATTTTGTGTTTCCTTCAGACCAGCTAACTTATAAAGTAGACCAAAAACACATGCACTTTTATAAAAATAAGAAAGAAACCAGTGCTGTCAGTGTAGGACTTACCTGTTAGTTTCTATTTTCATCCTTCCAAGCTGTACACTCAGTGATCGGTGAGCACTCTGGGAATCGTGGGACACAGTAGAACTGAGCGTGCTCACCCCTGAGGTAGCTACAGCATCTTCAATGACGGCCTGAGGTCTTCGGACAGTTTGATTAGAAGGCTGTTCCTCATGGTCGTCGTCCAGGTCTTCTTGATCGGCGGTATCACTTTCAGATGCAAGGCTGAAATGTGGCCTCAGTTCTGTTTGGCATAGCAATGGTAGTGTTAATTAGATAGGACTGATTGCCTTGACTTCTAGAGCTAGGAAGTCTCTCCATCTAGGCTCTTGTCGAGCCCCCTACCATGAATAAGATAGTGCTCTCACTTCTGCTTTTCCAGAAGTGAAAATGGATTTCTGCATGTTAATTCAGACTTGTTCTTCCATTGAATTTGCAAAATTCACAAGATATATGAACTCGGAATGATCTAATTTAAACAGAAGGAAAATGTTCACATTGCACATTAAAGTATGTGGGAGAAAAAGCCAAACATCTGAAAAAAAGGTAATGATGTAAAAACCTGTTAAGAATATGAAGAATTGTTTATACAAGTACATTTTTAGATTGTATGATATCTGGCAGCTACTAACTTTCTTAGAGATAAGGAAACCGAGATAAACAGATCATAGAAACACAGGTGAGTGTGCAGAATGGTTTCTGCCTCTCACATTCCAAATGTTAAGAGGACACAGGACGGGTGCTGACAATGCCACACACAGACTTATGTGCACTTTGGAAAGACTCTCTTTAATGACTGGGTTGGCTTCTAGTGTGTGTCCTCTTCTGACCGGTTGACTAACCATTGAAATTTAAAGTTCTAAAGTTACAGGCCTCTACTTAAGCACACTGTATACCATGAGTTCACCTGCATGTCACTTCAGAACTTACACATCATCTTCCCATAGGAAAAAATGTAAATTGTGATGTGTTCCGCAGAACTGGCCCACAAAAGGAACTGCACTCACAGTTTAGGTGAAATCAGGGCATAAGAAATATTGGATCTTGACTCCAGATGCCTTGGCATATGGAACTTTTTTTAACTGGATCACAGAACCCACGAGAATCTGAAGAAAGTCACGGAAATGCTCCCCAGAAGAAAAACATATTCATACAACATCTTGGCCAGCTTTCCTGATTTTGCCTAGATTTCTTACATTTACAAAGACTCCCTGAAGCCTCTTCCGAGTGTCCATAAACCACAGGTTAAGAGCCTCTGTATGGAGAGTGGGAAGGGGGTCCACGGGGAACAAAAGACCCCATCCCACCACTCTGATAGAGCCACTATGGCAAAGTCACCAAAGGCCTGCCGGCCAATCCTCTGGGTAACTGTTCTGTTTTTACCTTATTTGACCCGCATATAGTATTTCCCTCTCAATCTTTGGCTGCTATTTCTCTTCTTTAAAAAGCCTTTTTCTCTACTACCAGCCCCTTAAGAGCCTGGGACTCTATCCTTCACTGTTTTACGTTTCTACTCATTCCCCACAGATGTGCTCCTTCACCTCTATGAAGGTTAGAAGGTTAGGTCCTTCTACTGTGGGGATGGTAAACTCCAGCCCCAAGCCTGGTACCTCCAGAACCTCCTGGGTATTCCTGTTGGGGAGGTGCCTCAAATTCAACAATGTAAGGAGAACTTCCACCTTTTGCTCATTAAAAAAACAAGAATGTCCTTCTTCAGGGCCAGGTTTACATAGTCTTGGCTTCCTTTACGTCTTCTTTTAAAATTTTTCATTGTGATTTATAAAACATGATATAAAATTTACCCTCTTAACCATTTCTAAGTGCACAGTTCAGTAGCACTAAGTATATTCACATTCCTATGCAACCAATTTCCAGAACTTTTTCATCTTGCAAAACTGGAACTATGTCCATCAAACAACTCCCTGTTTCCTGCTCCTGCAGCTTCCAGAAGCACCATTCTGTCTCTGCCTCATAGGGAATCACACAGTATTGGTCTTTTTATGACTGGCTTACTTCGCTAAGCAGGGTGTCCTCAAGGGTCATCTAGCTGTAGCATGTGTCAGAATTTCTCTTCTTTTAAAGGCTGAATAGTATTTCATTGTCTGTGTAGGACAGATTTTCTATATCCCTTCATCTACTGATGGACAGCTGGGTTGCTTCCGCCTCTTGGCAATTGTGAATAGTGCTGCTATGAACATGGATATATAAAGATCTCTTTGGGATCCTCCTTTTAGTCATTTTAATATATACCCAAAGAGAAACTGCTGGAAAATATGGTACTTCTATTTTTAATTTTTGAGAAACCACCAAATTGTTCTCCATAGCAGCTAAACCATTTTCTATACCATACCCACTGACAGTGCCCAAGGGTTCCAACTTCTCCACATCCTCACCCTTTACCTCTTAAGACTAACTTAAACGTCATCTCTGCTCTGCTTTCTGATCTATCTCTTCTCTTTTTCCAAAACCCATCTCCTTCATTTCCTAATTTATCTATAAAGGAGTGACTCAAAATCAGGTGTTTTAGTTTTTTTCTTTTTTGTGACAGTCTCACTTAGTTGCCCTGGGTAGAGTGTCATGGAGTCATAGTTCACACAATCTCAAACTTCTAGGCTCAAGCAATCCTCTTGCCTCAGCCTCCCGAATAGCTGGGACTACAGGTGCTCGCCACTCTGCCCAGCTAGTTGTTCTATTTTAGTAGAGATGGGGTCTTGCTCTTGCTCAGGCTGGTCTCGAACTCCTGAGCTCAGGTGATCGACCAGCCTCAGCCTCCCAGAGTACTAGGATTACAGGCGTGAGCCACTGTGCCTGATGAGGTATTTTAGTTTTGTAAACCTAACACCTAGTATAGGGGCTAAACATTAGGCTCTCAAAAAATGTTGGCAGAATGAAAGACTTATGTTACTAGGATTATTCATATTTAGAAGGGAATAAAACAATGAAAAATACCTTACTTTAAAAATAATTTAAGAAAGTATAATTCTAGATTAAATTAGAAAATAAACAGATCTTTAAACATTTCTAAAATTAGTCTTAAATTTCTATTAAAAATTGCTAAATTTCTGATTTAGACTTTTGATCTCTAAGCTGAAAAATTTTTAAAACAATTTGAAGTTTTGTAGTCTTCTTGAGTATAAATCTCACTTTTCAAGAGAGAAAATTTTCAGTTATTTACTATTATCGTTACGTATCCTCTGAACTCTATACACTCTGAATTATCATTTTATGTATACATAAATGACAAAAAAAATTCTCTGAAATAATGTGAAGAAAGTAGAAAGTTCCTTCAGTCAGGTAACCTGCTGTGCAGGTCTGTATCCTAGGAGCAATAGGGCACACGATATAGCCCACTATAACTGTGTGGTAGGCTGTACTACCTAGGTTTGTGTGAGCACTCCATGATGCTTACACAGTGACAGAACCACGTAATGACGCATTTCTCAGAACTTATCCCTGTCGCCAAACGACACACAAGTGGACTCATGATGGTATTTTTAAATCTGTGGTCTTTTTGTTATGTCTTTTGAAATTTGGAAAGGTTAGTGCAGTATAGGGTGACCAGACGTCCTGCTTTTTAACAAGTTGTCCTGCGTCCTGCTGCGTTTTTAAAAAGTCCCGATTTTTGGAAGGAATCCATGAACGGGTGTGAGAACAGGAAGGGAATATACGGTTTTCAGCTGCCATGTGGCTATTTTGCCAGAATATGAGTTTTATATTATTTTTGTTAATTTTATAATGTTAAACTGTAATAACAAATAATTGTTGAGAAGTGAGTATCAAAGTTTGCATTGTTGTCAGGTCCTGCCCTGCCCCGCCCCCCGCCCTGCCCCGGGACCATGTTGTCCCGCTTTACACATGTTAAAATCTGGTCACCCTAGTGCAGTAGTTTCTCATCTAAAGCTCCCTCTCTCTGTGTAGCACTTGTAGCTCAGTGGGTAGGGTGCCAGCCAGATACACCAAAGCTGGTGGGTTCAGACCCAGCCCTAGCCAGCTAAACAATAATGACAAGTACAACAAAAAAATAGCCAGGTGTTGTGCTAGTGCCTATAGTCCTCAGCTACTTGGGAGGCTAAGGCAAGAGAATGGCTTGAGCCCTAGAGTTTGAGGTTGCTGTGGGCTATGATGCCATGGCACTCTGGTGACAAAGTGAGACTCTGTTTCCAAAACAATAAAATAAATAAAAAGCCTACCATAATCTTATAAGCACTAAGGAGACATTAGAAATAACAGGTGAACAGTAATATTAAGTATTTAAGCACCAGATATTTGTAGAGTAATTAAATATTTCTGACCTGGAACCAGAATGGTAATAGCTGTCTGTACCGCCTTTCGGATGATACTATCTAGGGCAAACATCCAGTGTGGCTTGATGTTATGATTCCGAAGAACTTTATTAACCTGGAGAAAGAGAGTGACATTTAGCCTACTTTAATTTTTTTCTTTGTTTTTTTTTTATTAGATCATAATTGTGTACATTAATTCTCTCATAGGATACAGTGTGTTACTTCTATATGCAGTTTGGATAACTCTCATCCAGGTGGCTAACATAGCCATCATGTCTTTCTCATAATTGTTATGCTAAGACATTTCTATTCAACCTTTAGACAAATTCACCTGTACCCAAATAGAATAAACTATAGGCATGATCCCCACAATATCATTCTCTTCACTCATCCTCCCCTCCCTTCCCCCTCCCCTCTACTTTAATTTTTAATTGCAAATTACCTAGCTGATCCAAGCACTTGGATGAAAATAGCTAAAAGGTTTCTTCCCATTGAATTATAAGAAATTTCTTTATGTCACTGGAAAACAAATTAAAATCTGCCACTTCAAATGAAAGTTTAGTGATCTCTATGTAAACAAATACGTTATTTAAGTGAAAGGTGATCAGTTCAATGAGAATGTCACTTCTTTGGGACTCAGGGTATGTGGCTTCCAGCTTTTATGACATTTGCAGAATGGGTGGGGGATGGGGAAAGGAGGAAGAGGGAGTCCAAAGGGCTTTTGAATAAAAATTCCCCATAGTCTGGTGATGTGGAAGAGCAGGTAAAGCAAAACATTAGCCTTTGCGGCTACCTATAGTTTGCTACGGCACAGGCCTAGTTTTGTTCCCATGGCTGTTCATATGTTTGCAAAGAAGGGAGTAATCTGCTACAATATTCAGGAAGCCTGTTCACCTTATTTGTTTATTTTATGCACAATAAAGACATGAAACCTGTTCACATGAGATCTTTGTTCTAAAGATGTCTTTTTGTAGTGACTAGTAATGTTTCACATGTTTAAATAGACACCGAAATATATATACCTATACAGATTTTTTTGTCTTTGTTTCTTCTTTTTTTTTTTTTTTTTTGAGACAGAGCTTCAAGCTGTCCCCCTGGGTAGAGTGCCGTGGCATTACACCTCACAGCAACCTCCAACTCCTGGGCTCCAGCGAGTCTTCTGCCTCAGCCTCCCAAGTAGCTGGGACCACAGGCGCCCGCCACAATGCCCGGCTATTTTTTGGTTGCAGCCGTCATTGTTGTTTAGCGGGTCCGGGCTGGGGATTCGAACCCGCCACCTTAGGTGTACGTGGCTGGCGCCTTAGCCGGTTGAGCTATAGGCGCCGAGCCATCTTTGTTTCTTCTTAAAAAATTGTAGTAAAATACACACAATTTACATCTTAAGTGTACAGTTCAGGGGCACTAAGTCCATTCACCACTATCCATCTCCAGAACTCTTTCCATCTTGCAAAACTGAACTTCTACACCTTTCCTAGCCCCAGTCCCTGCAAACCCCTTTCTACTTTCTGTCTCTATAAATCTGACTACTGTAGGTACCTCTTGTAAGAGGAATCACAGTATTTGGCCTTTTGTGATTGGCTTGTTTCACTCAGCACATCCTCATGGTTCATCCATGGTGCAGCATGTGTCAGAATTTCCTTCCTTTTCAAGGCTGAATGATATTCCAATGTGCATGTATATGTGGGTGTGTACACATGTACATACATCATGTGCATTACCTTTCTAAGACAACCTTTTATCATAAGGCTAAGATAGGCTCATTTAGAGTTTGGATAAACTCTGCTACTTGCTGGTTGACATAGCTCTCTAAGAGATGAGACTATTTTCCCAACAGGGCTCTGTTTAGAGACTTCAGAGGAAGCTGGAGAGATGATAAGCCGCTGAGAACCCATGCCAAGAGCTGGAGCTCCAGTTGCTCATTCCTGTCCCTGGTCCCTCTTCATCAAAGTCCCCAGTTTAGAAGGGAGTCAGTTTGATGACTTCCTCCTACTAGCTGCTCAGGAAATGAATGACTGCTAGGTTCCTGCTTATTCTAGGAAATCCATTCAGACTGAGTTTGTCCTGGTACCTTAATTTCTTGAAAGGATTTACTTGCTTATTTTACTAATGAGCATAATAAACTAGACTATTTCTCTCAAAAGTCACACATACAAGGTAGAAAAGGAATCTTTATAACCATGACCTGCTTAGCTCTTCACTATAGTAAACTATAAAAGGTGTTCCTTATGTGGACTTTGAGTGAGCAAGAGCAGGTGTATGTGTGTGTGTGTGAGTGTGTGTGTGTACATAGGTGGGTATCTGACCTGGCCTGAGGCCCAGGATTACAACCAAATAGCTCTCAATCTGAATTCTACAGCAAACTTGCTTTCCAACTCTAGGCTAGAAGCCAGATATGCGGGCAAGTACAAATCAGCTAACTTACTTCACTCTATTTACAGATGGCTGGGTCTCCCTAGCTGTAATGTAACCACCCTTCAGTATCTAATATTAGTGACACGCTTCGCAGCTGCTTTCATTTCCTATGACCTCAGTCAAGTTAGATGGGTTCCACAGTATCTCAGAGAAAACTAGTGGCCACTGAAGGATTATATTGGATTTATTTGGTTTTGAAGGATTATATTTGGTTTTATTTTTACTTTCTTTTTTTTTTTTTTTTTTGAGATGGGGTCTTGCTATGTTGCCCAGGCTCCTGGGCTCAAAGGATGATCCTCCCACCTAAGCCTTCCAAGTAGTTGAGACTACATGACACCATGTCTAGCTCATCTGGTTTTAAATTGGGGATCTTTGATGCTCCAAATTTGCAATGCTAAGACACCTTCTGCACAGGAGCAGTAAATGCATTAGGGTTGAATTAACCTTTGGAATGTAAGTAAATTTATACTTCCATATTCACACCGCAGTAGGCACCCTCAGGCGCCCTCTTATTCCAGCCTTCTATACCTTGTAAGGGTCTTTTGGGAGTGGCTTGAGGCTTTTTTGGCACAAAGTTCCACAGATAATTCTCACCCAAGAATAAAACAGACACTTCTGAATCAGGATTTCAGAAGACTGGCTTTTAGGTGTGTTGCATAGCAACTCAGTTTTAGAATTCTCAGCACTCTCTCATTAGATCATGTTGCTTAATTTTCTGTCAGTGATGCTCTGTACTCTAAAGTATATTTCTGGCTAGAACATAGTGTATGCTTATGAAACAAATACGTTTAAAATGTTCTATATGAAAACCAGAGAAAAACTAGGGGAAAAAAATACTGGTTTTATTCAGCAGTGACCATGCCCATCTGTACTGTTAAATTTCCCTCAGTGGCCACTAGATGGCATTTCTCATACAGCATTTAGAAAGTGCATGACTTAGTGTGTTCTGTTGCTAAAGTCATCAAAATAGTGACCCAACATAATTTCATAAGAACAAAGTTCAGGCCATGGGAGATGTTTATAAATTTTGTTATTTTCCATGGTGATTCAGTTTCTGTGTATCTAAACTTTGGAGAAGGCAATGCATCCAAGTCTGATACTTAGAAGCACCTACACAGGCAAATATCCCAATTTATCATTCAAAGAGAAGAGAGTTCCTTCCAATTATTGAAGAAAGAAAAGATAAGAAGAATTATGTTTTATCCTATTCTTCTAGCTAAATGTAGCTTGAGTTTGTGAGGGAACCTTGAGAAAATATCATACTTACAGCATCTTGAAAACCAAAGAGTACCACCTGCACTTGGCTAATGCCGTGGCTGTCGAAGTCTAGCTCCAGTTTCAGCTTTGACAACGTGGTGGCTATGATTTTTCGGTCCGTGGATCTCACGAACTCTCTGAGGCTTGCAATGAGGGTTGTGATGTGTTCCCACTTTAGTTTAGGTTCTTCAGCACCCTGTGAATGAAAGCCCACAAGGCCTCGGTGAACGTGAGCTGGATACACCAGCCATGGGCATACTCTCTCCACAGCCCTTTCTGAGAAGAGCTGGGCTTCCAACTTTGAATCATAAGGCTACTCTTCACACACATATACCCAACAAGAGATAATCAGACTTTGAGAGAAAGGGCACCTACCCCACACCCCAGTCAGTAGTCATGATATAGTCAAGATAGGCCAGGCTTTGCCCAAACAGACTGAGGCAATAAGATTCTTACTCTCAGGCACTTTAATGGAAAACTTTTAAAGAGAGATTTGGGCGGTAGTGACAGGATTCTCAATATCAAAGTCTGTACAGAGAGAGAAGTCATAAAATACAGTCATAAGTATGTCCAATTATAAGGAAGGAAGCAGAAGCAATGGAGCTGAGAAGGATCACAGTGGGGAGAGGAGAAGCGGACAGAAGCAGGCATGCACACCAAGACAGCCAATAGCGTCCGACCCAGAAAAAAGAGGTGCAGCTCCTGGAACTTGATGTCCCTGGGAGTCACACTCTAGTTTTGGTCGCTGTGAGGCTCAGCTAGGCACTGGGGCGGGCGGGCAATTCTTTGAGGCCACTTCCTTCACTGCTACGTGTAAACCTATAACGTCCTTGGTGCTTCAGATGCTCTTAAAGCGCATCAGTTCCTGGCAACCAAAAGGGCCAAACTCCATTCCTTACCCATCGATGAGACAGTTAGTTATAAGAATGGACCAGTGCATTATTCTACATGTTAAACAGAAGATGCAATATTTAAACAAATGGCTACTCTCAAATTGGATTTTTTTTTTTTTGCTTATTTAAAGGAAACACAGTAGGAGGTTACTTATCCTCATTTAACTTTAAGAAACAACAGGATTTTTATTATTCTCATTGCTACCGCATACTGAACTCACTGCATCATTAAAATTAAAATTCCTCAACTGGGCTGTGAAGATGATCATTTCTAGGATTCAATTAAAAGAGAAAAGCACCAGCCAGTTACTTCTGTCAATATATTTGCATTTGGAACTCAGTCTCCCTCATATTTATGTTTTCATGAGAAAAGATGATATTGAAAAGTTTGAAAGCTGTTATTAAGGGAATATTTTAAAATCAGACTTGGAACCATTATAGACTTCGTTGTTGTTTGTTTTTTTCTTACCACAAACCAAATTACACCCAAAGTAAAGATTCACAGGCAAATCATAACACCATACAAATATGTTCAGGAAGAAAAATGTGAGTTATTCAGACACTGGAAGCTTCTCTTAGTGAAAAATCAGTTATGTGCTTGCCAACAGTTCAAATAGCAAACTTTTTTTTTTTTATACATTAGCTTGTTTTCACAACAGAAAAACATGCTGCCTCTGGTTTTCTGATGTGTATCACTGTCCTACAAAGGAACGATCTCTACTCTGGGGAATGGTTCCCGTCCAGGCTATTTTATCCGCTTACGTCATCATTTATTTCTGTTCTAATCCCTGTCTCTCCGTGTTAACTCATTCACGCGCCTTCATGAGCAGCACTGTAGATAGAACTGGGTGAGCCTGACTCAGTACCAGAGGTGGCATCTGACAGTGTGCCCATTATCCTCAGCACTCCTGGTACCACTCAGAGTCTTCTGGAAAGGTGCTCTCTGCTCATTATCCTTTAAACTTCCTTAAAAAACCAGGAATAGATTTTGGAAGGATGTGACAGATTAAAAGTCATAATGTTATAAAGCAAAGGCATAAATGTAAAGATGTATCTAGAAATATTAAATCAAATGTAAAACATCATTTCTCTCTGGTTGTAGAAAAATTAAAGATATTTCAGAACTATCATTAGCCTTCTTGTCAGTGACAACAGTGACAGTTAACAGTGATGAAACTTTCTGATGGGCTAAATCACTCCGGACCCCAGTGACTCCTCCCAGCAACCTGATGAGGTACATTCCTCTCTTTTCTAGATGAGGAAGCTCAGGCTCTGAGAAGTTAAATAACTTGCCCAAATCACACAGCCTTTGAGTGATGGAAAGGCCCCAAACAATGATCCAAGCTGAGCCCAAGCTCCTAACCGCTATATTCTGTTGCCCCAATCGCTGAAGAGCCAACTGCGAGACTTGTTCAGGACCTGCTCTGCCACTGAATCACCGTGAGATATCACAGTGTCCTTAATAGAGGGACTCTGACTGTCACCTGACCATCTGGCTGAGCATGTGATTCTGCTCAGCAGTTTCTGGTACTCACTGATGGCTTCATGCCAAACACCAAGGCATGCCTTCTGATAGTTGCTTTTAAAGTTTTCTTTCATTTCACCTTTTATAGAGAACATTCCAGCATGCTTTAAAAACTAGGAGGTGCCAAACAATTGAATATGATTAACCAGCTCCAAAATTTAAGAATTTCAGCACAGTCACAGAAGTGATCCCTTTACCAGGCTCTGGGCTGAGGGTTGGGACTACAGCGATGGCCAGCACACCCCTGCCCTGATGGAGGGCAGCAGGGAGGCAAAAAGCAAGCCCAAACTAGCTGACACTTTCTGTACTGAAAAGAGCATCCTTTGGGGATAATTATGAGATTTAGGCAATTCTTGGGTTCTAAGCATTTCGGAAAATCAAATCTACAGTGTTTCGGTAAAATCAAAACATCTTGAACTGGTGGCCATAGGAGAGGCTTTCACTCCACAGTGGTGAATGGCCATTTCCTTTTTTTCTCTTCTTCCCTGATATCTCTCTCTCAATACTTGTCACCACCTGGCACACCAGAGAGGCAGAACAGTGGCAGTTAAGAGCACAGACCCTGGAGCCAGACTTCCTGGGTCCAAATCCCGACTCATCACTTAGGACAGCATGATCTTGGCAAGCCACTCAAGTCCTCTGGGCCTCAGTTTCTTCATCTATTAAATGAGGACACAGATAATATAATTACTGTAGGATGACTGAGTATTAAATGAGCAAATACACACAAAATACTACAGTATCTGGCCCAAAGAAAACATTTGCTATTATTACTATATATTTAATACACATTTACTAACTTTTTAAAATTCTTCTTCTTCCTCCACTAGAATATCAACTTCAGTGGGATGTGGACATTTGTGTATTGCTCATTGCATATCTCCAGCACACAGAACAGCGTCTGGCATTAGGAGATGCTCAGTAAGTATTTGCTGAATGAACTTCAGATGGCACCCAGCAGCTCCCTCCATCTAACTCTGTTCCTCCTTCTAGGTCAATCCCTTCTCGTCTCAGTCCTTGAATGACCACAGAGAGTGGAAGAAAAGGCCAGAGACAGCGGACAGTTTGAGACTGCTCCAGTCTCCTCCATGTGTCCCACCACCCCCCACACTGAATCCTTACCACTCACCCTCCCCCACATCAGAAGGTCCCCTGGCCCTCAGAGTAACTGCCTGAGACAACTTTCCTCTAGGACCTGAGGCAGAGTTTCCTCAGAGAGTGTAGACCAGGCATCCTCAAACTACAGCCCACGGGCCACATGCAGTCCACCTAGGATGTTTATCTGGCCCACCAGGTGCTTTTGCTGCCGCTGCCTGTCCTGCTTAGAACCGACCTGTCCTGGGGCCCGCAGTCCAGCCCTCCAACGATCTGAGGGAGTGTGAACTGGCCTCCTGTTTAAAAAGTTTGAGGACCCCTGGTAGACAGAGCTCACTTCCCCTCTCCTCAGACCCAGAGAGGCCCTATTGTGCTCAAAACCCTTTCAGCTCCTCTGGTAATAGGGCCTCAAGGAGAGTGGATGTCAGGGAATTCCAAAGAGGTGGACATCACGGAATTCTTAAGGCAACAAGATGTTCAGGCTGGGAGGCCACAGTGAGGGTCTCAAGACAAAAATAGGCTGAGGCTGTTTAGTAAGAACTAAGAAGGAGAGAGCCGCAGCTACATTTGCACCTTACAAAAGATGAGGTCAGGTAAACTGCTGGGCACAGAGATTAAGAACTTGGCCTGGACAACACCTCCAGCTCCATCCTTTGTGCAGCTCTTGCCAGGGGACACAGGGAAGGTAGAAGCATTGTACAGTCTACAGCAATCCTGAAGGACAGGAGGTGGCCATGGGCCCGGGGTGGGGGAGCAGGGAGATGAGTCCTTGATGCCCACAGAACTAAAAAAAATGTCACATCTGGGAGGGAGCATGTCTGCGGGAGGGTTGTATCCACAGGAGTCCTGAGCTGTTTCTGCCCCCAGGTGCTTGGGGCTAAGGGAAATCCTGTTTCCTCGATGCAGATTTGGGGAGGGAAGTCTCCCTCCTATCTGTAAACAGAATCTCTGGGAACACATTTTCCCAGCTCTTACCTACTGAATTGCATCTCTCAAACTCATATGTTGAAGCCCTAACTCCCAATGTGACTATATTTGGAGACAGGGCTTTTAAAGGGATACCTAAGGTTTAGTGAGGTCCCTAATCCAGCTGTACTGGCATCCTCTGGTGTCACATGAGAGGAGGAGATCTCAGGGGCAAGTGCACAGAGACAAGGCCACTATCTGCAAGCCAACGAGAGAGTCCTCGGAGAAACCAAATGTGCCAACCCCTTGATCATGCACTTCCAGCCTCCACAACTGTGGGGAATAAATTTCTGTGGTTTGAGCCACCAGCCTGTGGTATTGTGTTCTGGCAGTCTGCTATGATTTGGATGTGCTTTGTCCTGCCAAAACTCATGCTGAAATTTAACTGCCAGTGCAACAATGCTGAGAGGTGACGGGGCCTGTGAGAGGTGTCTGGGTCCGGCAAGCCCTGCCCTCATGAGTGGATGAAGGCAGTTCTCCGGGACTGGGTTAGTTCCCAGGAGAACAGGTTGTCACAAAGCTGGTTGGCTCCCTCTGTCCCTCTCTTTTTCCTTATGAGTCCCCTTGCTCTTCTAGTTTCCGTGAGTTAAAGCAGCATGAGGCGTTTGCTGCATGGGCTGCCCGATCTTAGACTTCCCAGGCTCCAGAACTGTGTGCCAAAGTAAACCTCTTTTCTTCAATTTTTTTTCATGGTGATTGCCAAGAAACCTCTTTTCTTTGGGTGGCAGGTATTCCACTAGAGCAACAGAAAAGGACTAAGATGCAGACCTAGCAAACTAATAACACCAGGGAATAAGAGGCACTACAAAGCTTTGTTTTTTCAAAGTATACATTGCCTTCTAATATATATATATACACACGCACACACACATATATATAGCAGATCCTCAAATAACATTCCATTCAATGCCTTTTCATTGTAATGTTGATGAGAAAAGAAAAATCACTGATTTCTAGCCAGCGCCACCGTCTGTGTGAAGTTTGCACATTTTCCCCATATCTGTGTGTGTCTCTAGTTTCCTCCTACACCCCCAGAGACATGCATGTTTGGGTCACCAGTGTATCTACATTCTTCCAGACTGAGTGTGAGTGTACATGTGCATGTGCCCTGTGATGGGTTTGGGTCCTTGCCAGGGTTGGTGCCTCTTTGGTGCCCTGAACTGCCAGGATGAGCTCCAGTCATCCATAACCCTGAACTAGGATAAGGAGGTAAATAATTATCTTACTTATTTTCGTTAACCTTTCATAAACATATGTAGAATTCATATTTATTTCAGTGTTTAAAACTGTTAAGTGTTTTGGCCTTTATGTAGTAGTTTGGTGATGATTTTATGACCAGAAACATGCCATAGGAACTTAACTCATATATCCATTAACCTACAGTGAAATTCATTCCATTTCATTCCTTTTGCTATAAGCCACAGTTTCTAAGAACCTATTGTCCACGTTAAGTGAGGACTTACTGCAATGTTCATACCATTGCCTGTCACCATCCGTCTAAATGCAGCCTTGCAGCTCAGGGTCTCTGTTGCATTTGCTGATGTCTCTTACATCAGCAGGGGGGCAATTGTCTCAGAGGGGCAATTGGCAGGTGGCTGCAAAATTTAGTGGTTCACGTGGCTCAACTCCAGTTTATTGATCAATTGGATAAACGAGTGAATGACAGGTGAAAGAAGCTTGTACAGACCAGCTGGAACCTTATCAACATGAAAAATTGGCTTCTTTTATTTGTTGTTGTTGAGACAGAGTCTCACTTTGTCCCCCACAGTAGAGTGCTGTGCGGTCATAGCTTACAGCAACTTCAAACTCTTGGGCTCAAGCAATCCTCTTGCCTCAGCCTCCTAAGTAGCTGGGACTACAGGCACCTGCCACAACACCTGGTTATTTTTATTTTTAGCGGTGGGGTCTCACTCTTGCTCAGGCTGGTCTTGAACTCCTAAGCTCAAGCAATCCACCTGCCTCAGCCTCCCAGAGTTGCTAGGATTATAGGCATGAGACAGCATGTCTGGCCCTAAAAATTGACTTCTGAATTTAAAAAGTAGCTCATTTTAAAAATCACAGTTCCTACATGAGGGATTTGCTTCCTTTTCCCCCGGGATAGGCCTGTTTTGCCATCGTGAGCACAACAGCTTCCTCGTGCCTCACGTCACACTCCTGTTCCAGATGGTTATGACACAGGTAAACACATCGACTCTGGGAAATAAAGTACCTGTAACAAGTTTTACCTGTGCTAAGGATTCCATTAAGTTTCTCACGATTTTGTCTTGGTCTTCTGTCAGGATCCTGTGAAGCGTGGCCCGCCTCTCACTGTCCTTCCTCAGCATAAAGAATCCAGAATCTTTTTCTTCAGGGGAAGGGGGTGCACTGTGATCTTCAAAATTTTCATCTGGAATGCTGAAATAATTCATGTAGCATAAATCACAATCTCCCTTACAAAGTGACACATGTAACAACATACTTCTTTCATGAAAAGTCTGTCTTTTTACCCCAAAAAGAGCGTCCGGATTCCTTTCACATCTCTTTCTCCGCAGGACTTGGCTCTTGTTTTGAAAGAGAAGGGGTCCACCTTTAACTCCGTGTCGGGCGACACAGAGCCGTACTCACTGCTGCTGCTGGTGTCCTCCACCAGCACGGGCACCGGCAGGGAGATACTCCTGAGATACTCTGCGGTGACAAAGCAAGGAAACGGTAATTCAGGCTTTTAAACACTTTCGCATACTAAAATGCTTGCGGAAAGAGGCCTGTGTTCTTTATCCAGGGTGTCACTGCAATGAGCAGAATAGTGACACCAAAATAATGGGCTTGTCATGTGACTGTGACTGGCTCCCTTCCTTAATATAGCTGTTGCAGGAGGTGACCCAGGAAGGGGCCCCTGGGACCCCAACAAGAATATCTCAGGGGGTGTAAAACAGCTGAGAAAGCATGAGGCTCACTGGGTTCTGGGTTCCAACCCCCTCATTTCTATTGACTAATTATTTTTATTTATAGACCTTAGTTTTCACATCTGTAAAATACAGGACCAGATTCATAGTTTTTAAGTCATGTGCCTCAGATGCTTAAGGGTCCACTTTAGCATTTTGGAGATGCCTCAGATAGGATGAATGGACCACAGGTTCCAACTCTATTTTACCTGGAACAAATCTGCTCTGACCATTACAGATAATAATTCTGCTTAAGGACACATATTAAAAAGATTCTTTGCTCCAAAAAAATTTTGGAAACCAATAGGCTTGATGATGGATCTCTTAGGGCTTTCCTGGTTCTCAGATATTAATGATTCAATAGCAAACATGGGCTTCTACTTTATTTGAATGGCAACTAAGGTGATATAATAGGAGTTGCCTACATGTCATAGTTTTAATAAAAGTAAAATTTTGCCAGGAATATTTTTACCAAACACGTGTCCCAATGCTATACAAGTCTTTTATTAAAGGCCAGTGTAAAATTATAAAAAAGGAAATCCGTTGTTGCCTAGAATCCCCTTTTTACTTAATTCCTCTTGAGCTGGGCTGAATCAGCAACTGCCTCAAAGATGGGGATGACAGTCAGCAGGGGACTTCTGACTCTGTTCACTGTGACTCCAGATCAATGATCACTAATGGGGAGGGGGCTGTGGCAGTGGGGTGTTCATACTCTGGTAAGACAAGTGGACAGGTTTGAAAGACTCATCCCCTAACTCTGGTTTATAAAAAACTACAGCCAGATAGGCCTTCCTTTTTTCCTTTCCTTCCTCCAACTATTTTCAGACTCTGTTACCTTAAGATTTCAAGTATGTGTGTGTGTGTTTTGTACACAACTGGAAGAAAATACTGTGACTAAAATATGCCATACAGCCTGAGCATCCGTAACCCAAACATCTGAAACCTAAAACGCTCCAAAATCTCAAACTATTTTTTTTTGAGACAGCGTCTCACTCTGTTGCCTCAAGCTAGAGTACCATGGCGTCAGCCTAGCTCACAGCATCATCACACTCCTGGGTTTAAGCAATCCTCCTGTCTCAGCCTCTTGAGTAGCTGGGACTACAGGCACCTGCCATGATGCCTGGCTAATTTTTTTTATTTTTAGTGGAGATGATGTATGGCTGTTCGCTTAGGCTGATCTTGGACTCTTAAGCACAGGCTACCCTCCTGCCTCAGCCTCCTACAATACGAAAACTACAGGTGTGAGCCACTATGCCTGGTTGAAAAATCTGAAACTTTCTGAGAACCACCATAATATTCAAAAGAAATGCTCATTGGAGCAAGAGCCAACTTTAGAAAACAAAAGCACGATTACTTCTGACCAACTAAAAATGGAATGTATGCCCAAAGAGGGCAGAGAAAGGTATCTGGCATTGAAATCTTCCTTAAGTAATCCATCAGGTAGTCTCTGGCTCCCAGATAAGACAGTATAGACTGCACTCAAATTGAAGATTTCAAAAATCCAGTCACCATCTTGCAGTGAGAGAGGAACAATTTAATCCTCCCTCATGAAAAAGAAAGGTAAGGGCTTCCTAAAGAATGAGCCCAACCAGGCAGCTGAGCACATCCTTAGTACAGCTAGTTCCCAGGTTATGAAGAGATAGGTTCATTGGGACAGGTACATTTATTTACTTATTACCTGCAATAGCCTCTATTTGTAAATGCAAGTTGTATGCCAGTTGGATGTTTCTAACTTGGGGACTTCCTTTAATTGCCTCTATTCATAAGTGTGAGTTGTACATAAGTCAGATATATGTAATTTGGAGACTCCTCTACCCAGAAGCTCCCCATGTAAGCAGGGAGGAGAGGATGAGGACACATCAGGGGAATGCAAGAGTTCATCACATGATACACCAGGCCTCAGCTCAGTGGGCAAAGGTAGAAACAAACTCACCATTTGATCCAGCTGAAAGAGCTGTGGGAAGAAAAGCAAATAGCAGTAAATAAGCACACGCTGGGTTTGTTGTTAAACTGAGAAATCAACAGAAAGTGAATGCTTGAAATGGGATCAGAGTCCTTTCCAAACTTTCAATCTGCCCATCCTCATCCAATATAAACACCAAAAATGCCAGGAACCACTGAATCATTTACTTATTTTTCTTTCTAAAATGAGATACGGAAATTATTGCAAAAAGATTATTTATTTAGATTTTCACACTGCTGTTTTATTTATAGCTGGCAATCTTTTCCTTCTTTTTTAGGGGGGAGTGGTGATTATTCAGAAAAACATTCTCTAAAAGGAAGCAAGTACTTTCTACTGCCTAAAATTAAAAGAACATACACATATTACCTAGACGGCTTGGAAGTTCACAGCTGTGTAACAACCCCGTAGCCCTGTAGCAGTGATTGGTGGTTTCAGCTCTAAAAGGCAACATTTTCTCCCCCTTTTCACTTTATTTTTATTTATTTATTTTTTTGAGACAGAGTCTCATTATGTCCCCTCAGTAGAGTGCTGTGGCATCACAGCTCACAGCAATCTCAAACTCTTGGGCTTAAGCGATTCTCTTGCCTTAGGCTCCCAAGTAGCTGGGACTACAGGTGCCTGCCACAATGCTGGGCTACTTTTTTGTCGTTGCTGTTGTCATTGTTGTTTAGCAGGCCCGAGCTGGGTTCAAACCTGCCAGCCCCAGTGTATGTGGCTGGCGCTCTAGCCACTGCGCTACAAGCACTGAGTCCTCCCTTTTCACTTTAACTTTAGTATTGACAATGCGAGAATGAGATATATTAACTACTTACAAACTATATGATATTAAACTATTATTGCCATATTACTCAAAATAGTTAAGATATGGAGTCAACCTAAGTGTCTATCAAGATGACTGGATAAAGAAAATGTGCTACATCCATACAATGGAATATTACTCAGCCATAAAAAGAACGAAATCTTGTTAATGGCAAAAACAGGGATGAAACAGGAACATGCATAATATGTATTAAGTAAAATAAGCCAGGCACAGAAAGACAAGTATCATGTTTTCACTCATGTGGAAGCTAAAAGTAGAACACTGAACTTATGAAGACAGATAGAGGAAAGATGGTTATCAGAGGCTGGGAAGGGTAGAGGGGGGTGGTTAATAGGTGCAAAATTAAAGTGAGAATGAATGAGATCTAGTGTTTGGTAGCACAATAGGATAACTATAGTTAACGATAATTTACTATTTATTTTAAAATAACTAAAAGATTAGAATTGGAAGGTTCCTTCAACAGAGAAATGATAAATGTTTGTGATGGAAACTCCAAACTCCCTGCTATGATCATTACACATTGTATGCCTATATCAAAATATCACATGTACCCCATAAACATGCATCCCAACTATTATTAGGTACAATAAAAAATAAAAATAATTTTTTAAAAAGAAAGCTACTATGTATAAGGTCCCAGCATTTGTGTAATTGGTGGTAACAGAGCTACCTGGTATCTAGAACTGAATGCCTGAGGGCACTGTGCTAATGTCTATACCAATTTCCAGCGATATGTGTATGCAGATGAGTTTACTTCTGGAAAATTATACCATCTTAAAAGCTTCAGATTTAGAGACTGGCCTGTATCCTCTTCACTGCAACCACATACCTGAAAGCTTAGGTTGTGTCTTTTTCTTTTTGCTTGAAACTTTCAAGAACTCATCAACAAGCAAGTCATTAGCACCGGCTCTCTTGTCAGGGTCTGGTTCAAAACATTTCAGTATGAAAGCTTTGGCCTCTGCAGACATGGACTCTGGGATCTCAGGGTGTACTTTAAACATTCCCACCTACGATATAAATATAAAAAGGACAGTGTGTCGTCTGAGTGGCCATCTCATTACCTGAGCTCCAGGTTCCAAAACTCGGTCCCCTAGTGCAACAAGCTCCTTTCTCATATACCACAAAAATCATGGCTTTTCTCAAAGTGAGATAAGATGCAATTTTCTGTGGGTTAGGGAAGGTCTGCAGAGTGCTTTTGCAACTTTACTGGTGGCACACGGGGTGCCATTAGTTCAAGACAGCAGACGGCACTACGAAGTAATAATTCTGTCCTTCAAAGGTTTAGGATGCTGGCACTTAAAACGGGTGGTTTTAACTGAGACCACCAATTTGTTCACAGTAGCTATGTGCCAGGCCCTGGACTGGGGTTTTTCCATCTATGAATCTCCTTGAATTCTTCCAACCACTCAGTGGATTAAATATTATCCTCATTACATCAATGACGGAAATAAGGCTCAGAAGAGGTGAGGTTACATGGTTATGAAAAGACAGATCAAGGATTTGAAGCTTTGTTTGGATGAAAGCCTATCTTCTTTCCCCTAATACACGAATATTTTCCCTGTCTTAAGTCACCTACATTAAAAGAGATATTTAAAGTTGCCTTAGAATTAAGCAGTATTTTTGTAACAACCAGAATTTACTTCTTATTGCTGCTATCCCAAACAATTTCTAATGATATTTTTATGTATTTAGCACTGAGAAAATTTCTAAGGAAGTCTTTTTGTTATTATATACCTTATATAAATTTGCTGTGTAAGCAATAACACATATTTTTAAAAATTATATAGCCTTTACTGTGAGACACAGTTTTAAGTGCTTTGCATATATTAGCTCATACTCTCCTAAAAAACCTCCCATTACATAGTTAGGTACCATTTTTATAGATGAGGAAAACAACATTCAAGGTGCTTAAAAAAATTGCCCAAAGTCTCAAATATCTTGACCATGTTGGGACCTGGATACAAACTTTATAAATTAGTGGCCAAGTTTATGTCATTTCATGTCTCTAACATAGTATCACTTCCTGGGCTGGCCTAACAGTGACAAGGGCACGTGGTGTAACAGTTACTGTACTTGTGAGCGATATGGCAGCATTTTAGAATAAGTCCTAGATACCAGGGAAAACCTGAAAGACTGGCCAAGAAGAGAAGAACATCCATCACAGCAGAAGAGGGAGCTCCCTTGGCACCTGTCATCACTCCTTCGGGCTTGGTCACACTACTTGTTTTTATACCAGCAGGGTCCTATCAGATCAAGTTCAAGCTTAAAACAAGCCCAGCTTTACACAAAAGCAGAAGGTATGTATCATGTGGCCCCCCAGAAAAGGCTGTGCACAAATGGAAGAGGTCAGCAGCAGGAATAACACTCATCAACAGTGTTCTTCCTTAGAGGACAGCTTTACTGTGGGCATGGGGGTCTGGCAGGGAGGGCTGCAGGGAACTAGAGGCAGGTCATTGCCATGACCCATCCCTAGATCTCGAAACTGGCAACAGATCTCACACAGGCCTACTTGTATACCAGCTGCCTCCTACTTTGGGTGATGGGGCTGCTTCCCACTCCCCAAAAGAGTTTTGAATAGCCAAATTCATGGGGTAGAACAGATATATGAGAATAAGACTGATTTACTTAAAATGGAAATTATGCCCCCTTTAAATGGAGACTTCAAAGTATATGGTAAAGGAAAATATTGATTTGATTTAATTCCTAAATGTTCTTCTACCTCTCTCCATGGAAAATGTTCAGACTGTTTCCCCAAGAGCTTAACCGATCTTCTATATAGCGATGTGTCATTTATACAGCATTATTTAAAGGAGGACCAAGGAAGTCACATAGATTTCACTTTATCAATGAGTACAACTAAAACTAAAGGAGAGAGAGACCCAGATGGGAGGCACAGACACTGATGAAAGGGAACCTTGTTGAATTTCAATGTGCCCTTGGTTCCTGCTCACTTTAGGCTCCTTTCCTTTTACCTAAGAAGATAGGACATACACACATAGAATATCCAGGAGCTATGAAAAGCCTTATCCATTTGTTTATAAGATAAATGAAGTGTGACCTTGAACATAGCTGCTTGTGGTTCTCCCAGTTCGTAGAATGGTGGTTTTCCTGTGGCCATCTCAATGATGGTACAGCCCAAAGACCAGATGTCGGCTGCTTTCCCGTAGCCTCTCGGTCCTTTATCTATTATTTCTGGTGCCATATACTGAAGGGTACCTGGAAATAATTCAAGCACATTTCCACTTTAAGAAAAGAAAACAGGTACCTAAATGACAGCTTCAACTTTTCCACATAAATAATAGACAACTTCACAAACACGATTCCAGTCTTTCTATCTCATCTTTTTTGAGTTCCAGTTTTCTCTGCTGTAAATAAAAATGAAAACGACAGCCTTTATAATGGATTTTACTGGTGACATAGAAATAATTTACTACTATTATCTGGCTGTGAATAGGTACGTTCTCATTCCCTAGACAGCAGGGTATGATGGAGGCATCATTCCAATGGCATCTCTTAGAAACTTCTAACGATTAGTCTTTTGAGAACAACGGAGAACACAAACACACATTTTCCCTGTTCAGTTCTCCAAATGCACAAAATACACTTCTAACCTTTTGCAGGAAAAATCTAGCTCATTCATCCATTTCTTTGGTTCTATCTATATTTCTCAATTCCTGGATTGAAAGCTTAGTTTTTCTCTTTTCCTTTCTTTTTTTTTTTTTTTTTTGCAGTTTTGGCTGGGGCCAGGCTTAAACCCACCGCCCCCAGTATATGGGGCCAGGGTCCTACTCCTTGAGCCACAGGCGCTGTCCCCTTTCTATTTCTTAATCATGACAGCATGAAGATTCTGAAACCATTGTGAAAAATAATGCAAATAAATTTCTGGTGTATCCTATTCTGTAAATTAAACATACTTCTGGAGGCCATGGAGTAATAGGTTTAATAGAGCAAAAACAAGTCATGGTCCATCCATACAGAAAAATCATCAGTACAGAAAAATCACACAATGAACAAGAAAAAAATAGAAAAGAGGTGATTTAAGGTTTCATGAAGTTAGAAAGCTGAAGAGGGTGCTATGACTAGCCTCTGGTTTTGCTTCTGGGCTGGCATACCCCTGGCCATTGAAAATACCCCAGTGGCCCAAACGAGAGGCTGGATTTGGATTCCTAATACCCCTTCGAGTGATTTCCCAAAGTGTAGCAATAGGTGAGGAGTGTGATCAGGAACGTATTATCACCATGGCTTCCGTTTCTGATAGACGAGTGATATAATCAGCAAACGGGAACCCATCCAAGATGCCATGTTGAATAACTTCAAATCCCGAGGTGTTTGCCAAAAAAGCTGCGGTAGTATTTTCTGATTCATAACCAAAGTGACAATTTGATAAATACAGATTACACCTTTTATGAATGTCTCATGCATGATTTATAAGTGAAAACTGTAAAATTCCTCCAAAACTATTCCTATGAAAACCACTACCATAGGCTGGAAACTGTTGTTCATAAAAATAAACAAAAATGCATCACTTTTGTTGAGTATTGTCATTTTGCAGGTTCATCCTCCAGACATCATCACTGCATGGCAGTAATTCAAGTTCATATTCACATACAACTGCATGTGTCTGTTCTCAGATAGCCTCTCACCCAGCCAAGGACAGGGCAACCACGCTCCCCAAAGACTCACCTACCCTTAGTACAAAATTGTTACAATTTATCTGCATTTGTAGCTCTCCTCCAAGTGATTATTTTTATGATTTAAATAAAATCAGGCACTCTTTTAGAGAGTATGTGTTGAAGCCTACCACCCCTCTCCTTTGTCACCTCTGGGTCAAGAACAGAATTAATAAGAGAATTTAAGTTGTACTAATATCTAAGTGGGAATGATAACTGATTAAAAATATAATAAATTTTAAAAACCAGGTGATTCAAGTAATGTCAACAATAAAATTATGCAATATTTAACTCATCAGATAATAATTCAAAGAGCTCTATCTGCCAATTGTGTTTAATTATCCCCCACTGAGCAAGTGCCAAAACCAAGTTGAGTCATGTATTCATGTTTGCTCTTCTTTTTATTCCACAAACACATGACACACGATATTTTATAAAAAGAAATTTATAGAGCTGGATAACGAAGATGCAAGGCCAATCTGAATATCAGCTGAAGGAAAACAAGTGAGAGTATTAACTATAAAATCTATACTTTATGTATCTACATTCCAGAAAACTTTTAAATTATTTTGAAATATTTTAGGATATCTTTGCCACTGCAACTACCCAGGGAAGTGGCATGAGTGGAAATCTCTATTCCTTAGTGGTTAAGGTTCACTTATCCATTCATTCAACAGATCTATATGGCTAGGGCCAGACATCATTCCAGGAATAAAGAGACAGAAATCTCTGGGCTTGCGGAGCTTAGATTTTTGCAATGGAAGCCAGATAATGAGCTATCAGCATGGTAAGTTAATCATACCGTATGTTAGAAAGTGATGTTACAACAGAAAAAAAAAAAAAAATGACCGGGGTAAAGGGAATCGGAGTGCCCAGGGAGGCTGCTATGGTAAATGGGGTGTCAGGAGGTGACATATGACTTAAGACCTGAAGGTGTTAGCCATGCAAGTGGCTCAGAGAAGGGAGTGACTGGCAGAAGGAAAAGCATGTGCAATGGCCCTGCAGCAGGACCCTACCTGTGTCCCAGGGGAAATGCAGGAAGGTCCGTGTTTCTGGTGCTGAGTGAGTAGGCAGGGGAGGAGAGCAGGACATGAGTTCTGAAAGGTAATGGACTCTACATCCACTCTGAGCCTTGTCCACAATTTGTCTACTCTGAAAGAAATAGCCCTGGGGCTCTGAGAGACAGGACTTGGTTTAGGTTTTAAAAAGATCACTCTCGGCTCGGCGCCTATAGCTCAACGGGCTAAGGCGCCAGCCACGTACACCTAAGGTGGCGGGTTCGAATCCCCAGCCCGGACCCGCCAAACAA
>NW_003852437.1:11169433-11191331 GCF_000181295.1 Otolemur garnettii | reverse complement strand
ACTCACTTGAGCCCAGGAGTTGGAGGTTGCTGTGAGCATGATGCCATGGCACTCTACCCAGGGGGATAGCTTGAGGCTCCGTCTCAAAAAATAAATAAATAAATAAATAAATAAAAAGATCACTCTGGCTGCTGTGTTGCAGACAGACACGAGGTGGCAAAAGCGACTCAGGAGAACAGTTTGGAAGCAATAAAAGCAACGCAGGTGAATGAGGGGGGTGGCAGCAGTGGAGGTGGTGAGAACAGGTCCAATTTCAGGCATATTTTGAAGGCAGAGCCAATAGGCTTCCTTGGTGAATTGGGTTGTAGTGTGGGAAAAGAGAGGTGCCCCAGGAAGTCTGGAGTGGCCACCAACTGCAACAGAAGAGTGTGGGTGGGACTGGGTTTGGGGGCAAAGACAATTAATGTCATTTGGCCTATGAAGTCTACTTTGAAATCTCTATTCCTAACAAGCAGTTGCGACTGTGGGCAAGCTATTTAACCTCTTTGAATCTTGATTTTCTCATCATAAACTGGGATAATGATACCTCATAATCAGTGTTGATATGTGAACTTCAGTGAAACCAGGCATGTAGAGAAAGATTCAGCCAGGTATACTGGGAGCACCCACAAACAGGAGTCGCTACTGCCTTCCCCCTCACCAAAATCACCAACACAGAACGGGTCAATATCCTTTCACTCAATTCATCAAAGGCTGGGTAAACACCTGGGACTTGGTGTTTAGTGCTGTGAGGGCAGAGGGACCCAGACCTGCACACCCAGGCCTCAGGACTGGCACTGGGGACAGATCCAAGTACGTTAGTCACACACGTCGCTTTCACGCGAGGCCAGTGGGAGAAATACAAGCAAAGGGCCGTGGAAGGACTGCTTTTCTACAACTCCTTTGGGGATTTTCCAAAAAATGCTTTCAAGATTTAGCAAAAGCTATTGTATTAACATCCTATCCCAAAACATGAGCGAAAAAGTAGGGATTTTCCTTTTGGAAGTTACTGAGTCTTGGAAACATCTAAAACATCTCTTGCCCAGCTGAAAGTATCAGGAAAGAAATGTGAAGACATTCAAAGTTACTAACAGGTTGAAAATTATTTCATTCAAAAAGATGCACTTGAAGTAAGTGTCCTCCTTCTCGGCCTTCTGGCTAAGATCCAGTGTCGGATATGAAACGTGTTTAATTCTGTGCCCTGAAGTACCCATTGCCTTGAAGGTGGGCCCCAGGCCTGATGTGTCACTGAATGTTCTGAGGAGAAATCTTATGAAATTTCTCTCCTTCCTTCCCACCTCTCAGGCCACCAGCATAGGTCCTACAGGATGGCGGGGCCCAAGGTGAAAGCAAAGAGCAAAGGAGAGATTAAAAGCAAGCTCTGTCCTGCACTCACTGCCCTGACTCCTGACAGTCAGTTTCCGCCTCTGCAAACAGAAGTGCTACCACCTACCTGGCAGGACTCAGAAATGCGATGTCTCAGCCTTTTGCTTTATATGAGACCAAAGATTATTTGTCATCTTTTTTGCTAAATGAATCTTTCTCTAATACTCCTAACAGAACAAACGTAATGCTTCCTGAGAGTCAGTATCACTGAGTGATGAGAACTGGGAGCAGAGACCAGGCTGAAGTCCCAGATAACCCCCCTCTAACTGCTGACACGTCATTAACCTCCTGAGTCTCAGTTTCCTCCTGGCTGCTGTCACCTTTCTGTTACCTTTTTTTTTTTTCTCCTCCCTCCCAGGACTGTACCAGAGGCAGCTCAGTCACCCCATTGCCTAATTCCTCAGGAAAGCTCTTTCCCCACCCCTCTTCGGAGTCGCTGAGTCACTTCCTCTTTCGGGATTGAAATCCTAAGGTTATTTATATTGTGGAATAGGGGAATGGACCACAGGGAGTAAACACAGTAGCAGAGGGAACTCATCGTCCATGTGGGAAGTGATTAGGGTCTGAGTAAGAATCACAGAGAGGTTCCACTAAAGAAATGTTTCAAAAAAATAATCTTGCCAAATTGTAGGTCAACCAGGAGAGAAATTATGACCTAAAAAGAAAAACAAATATCTACTTGAGAATTAAAAAAAAATCTTCAGTGGCATTAAACAAGCATCTAAGCAAATCATATAAATACAAGAAGAGAAAAGGGCCACATGTTAAATTCTGTACAAAATTTTTCAAGGGGCGTCAAAAAATACCAACATTAACATATGTGAGAACACCAACTAAATTTCTCTCTCACGCTATGCTTAAACTCAGCAATTATTTTTTTAATTATACAAGATCTGTATCATCACTCTAAAAACATACCAGTAAATGTTTCAGTACATGGGTTTATGCCAGCAAGCCTCTTTGATGTCCCAAAGTCAGAGATCTTGAGAACGCCACTGTAGGTATTAATCAACACATTGTCACCCTAGAGAATAGAGGACTTTAGTCACAAATGTTATCTTGCTTCAGATTCTCTGCTGTTGACCTAGTAAGTCCAACAAAATAAGGGGTCCTTAGAGCAAACAGAGAGACATTCTATATTCTTCATTAACAGTTTATCTCAATAGTGAATTCTTGATACCATTTTTTTGTTCATATATTATCAGTTATTCAAAATCTGCTCCTCAGGTCACCAGGTCAAATATGATTCCTAATCAACTAAAGCTAGCTGCTGTTTACAGGTATGTAATGATACATGTATAAGAGTTAAATTGTGATATTCTTAACTTTCCAATCACTTTCCTTTTTTTTTTCTATGTTGCTTGACTTCTTTTTGTGGGATATTTAAGGATATCACAAACCAATAGGCTCTTGGGTTGATTTTCGGGTAGTAACATTAATTCACTTTCAATAGCTTACTGAAATTGATTATCTGAATCTTCTCTTTCTACAGAGGATCTAAAGTTGTTACTCTAGTTATCTTAGAGAATCTGGGTAATAATTTTCATTCAATCCATGAGTATGTGATACTTAAGAAAAAAGGAGACTTTTTTCCCTAACCATTCACCCATTGATTCAGTAAGCTCTTATAGGAAAGGACACAAAAGTTAACCAACTTGTAAAATCCTCAGGAGGAGGGACTATCTCCTATTTAACTCTTTTTTTTTGAGACAGGCTCTACATTGGAAACTGGGTGTGTTACCCAGGCTGGTCTGGAACTCCTGGCCTCAGCCATCCTCCCACCTCAGCCTCCTGAGCAGCTGGGACTCACAGATACACATCACCACGCCTGGCTGCCTGTTTAAACTTTATACTGCTGAACCCCCCACTGAAACTCGGGGTAAACATCACAACCCTATTGGCTGAACAAAGTTAAGGAGTTCATTCCTTGAATAGAAGAGGTTGACACGAACATAAATAACAGAGTCAGCATAGCAAGATATATTTCTGCTCTTTCTGAGATTTACTTTTTATTTTTTAAGAACTATTTATTTATTTAGAGACTGAGTCTAGCTCTGTTGCCCAGGCCAGAGTGCCATGGTGTTAGCCTAGCTCACAGCAACCTCAGCCTCCTGAGTTCAAGTGATCCTATTGCCTCAGCCTCCCAAGTAGTACTGGCACCTACCACAACACCCTCCTAGTTTTTCTATGTAGAGACAAGGTCTCACTCTTGCTAAGGGTGGTCTTTGACTCCTGAACTCAAGGGATCCTCCTGCCTCCATCTCCCAGAGTGCTGTGATTACAGGTATGAGCCACCACGTACCCACCCTGCCCTTGCTTCTAAGATTTACTTACTCCCCATTCTAAATTAATACTTACAACATGACTTTCTTTTTTTTTTTTTTTGAGATGAAGCCTCAAGCTATCCCCCTGGGTAGAGTGCCATGGCATCACGCTCACAGCAACCTCCAACTCCTGGGCTCAAGCGAGTCTCTTGCCTCAGCCATCCAAGTAGCTGGGACTACAGGCGCCCGCCACACCCGGCCATTTTTTGGTTGCAGCCATCATTGCTGTTTGGCGGGCCCAGGCTGGGGATTTGAACCCGCCACCTTAGATGTATGTGGCTGGTGCCTTAGCCGCTTGAGCCACAGGAGCTGAGCCAACATGACTTTCAAAAACAAAATAATAATCTATCAAGGAACTTAATCAGTCCTGGTGCAACCTACCTTTATGTCCCGGTGAACAATCTGATTGTCATGGAGGTATTTTAGTCCTTCCAGTATTTGCTTTGTATAAAAGCCAATTGTTTGCTCATTGTCTTTTAATGGACCCCATTTGGAACGAAGGAGAGCAGATAGACTTCCTGCAAAGCAAGGAGAAAGAAAGAATACAATCTTATCCAAATGAACTCCTTAAAGCATATTAATAATGTAGCACTAATTTAAGCCAACATTCATTCGTTGTTCACAGCAGCCCAGGAACTGTATTTGATACCAGGCTAACACATGAATATAAAAATATCACTATCTGAAGACATTTGTTATCAAATACTGTCTAAGCCAATGTCAAGTCATCATGACTAATACTAAAACAGTTCTAGTATTTACTGTCTCTATGAAATTAAATAATTCAAACTTACAGCTGTTGGAACTTTAAATTATTTAAGCTTTTTGCAGCTACAGCTTCTGCTTCTTTGATTATAGATTAAATCTTCTTATTTTTGTGCTGGTAGATGATTAGATAAGACCAAATAGTCTCAGAGATAAGACCCCTGGAGACCATTACCCTTTTTTTTTGAGACAGAGTCTCACTATGTTGCCCTTGGTAGAGTGATGTGGTGTCACAGCTCACAGCAGCCTCAAACTCCTGGGCTTAAGTGATTCTCTTGCCTCAGCCTCTTAGGTAGCTGGGATCATTATCCTTTCTTATAAGATGTTAAAGGAGTCTTCCTTAGAATGTAACAAGCAATAACCAATCTAATTGCTGCAGGTACCAAACTCACACTTTGCTTTTGAATAAACTCCACATATAATCATTCTTTCTGAATCACATTAAGGATGGCATCCCCTAACAAACTGAAGGTAATGTCATATGTCTAATTTTTCTTTCAGCTTACACAGATGAAGGTCTGTACTCTAATAAAGCTCATTCAATTTTACTCTTAAGGCCCTAGAAATTATACTTTTTAACAAAAGAAAAACATCTCTTACCTCCAGGGACCTGTTCCATGAAGATTTTAATGAAACCATTCTCACTGAAGGAGCCTAGATACTGGACAATGTTTTTGTGCTTCAAGTGCTTATGTAATGCTATTTCTTCATGTAGGGGCTGAGAGTATCTAAAAGACATGCAAATGTTAATGAGCTAATTATGTAGCCAGACTTCAGTGAATAACTTTCAGCAATACAAATTGAAAATGTCAGCTAAATAAATGCTATCTGTAAAATGAAAATGACCACCTAAGGCCTTTGTTTTCATAAGATAAATTCTGTCCGGTTGAAGGTGTGGTAAGAGCTGAGGGAAAATATGTCAGGCACTGTACAAAGCCCTTTGTGCATATTAACTCATATCTCGTAACAATTCCTAGAAGTACTATGAAAATGCCCATTTTGGAGATGAGCAAATTGATTCACAGGGAGTGAAACTGCCATGGGTAAAATTAATAAAGGGCCACAAGGTGAGGGTTGCGGCAGAGGCCTGAACTCTCCAAAGGTATAGGCATATATCTTTCATATACACATTTTCATATAACCAGCCATTGTTCCCAAGTTTTCTTTCTTATAATTGCTACTCAAGAATCAGACAGCTGATGGTCATAAAGATTCTTAATTTTCTTAATTACTCCCACAGATGACAGCATCCTTCTGAAACCTAAGGTTAGCTATTGTGATATCTTTAGCCCCTGCATTCAGTAGATCGACTGACCCACCGAGAGCAATGGGCCACAGTACCACAGAACTGACTCTACTGATCTCACACAACCCATACCCAGAAGCTGACTCAGCAGAAAAAGACAATTTCTATACTCCGATAGTTCTACCCCCAACCTAGCCATTCGGTAGACTCAATTGGTTAGCCCTTTGCCCACCAAACTATCTTTAAAAATTCTTTCTTGGCTTGGTGTTCGTAGCACAGTGGTTATGGCATATACACCAAGGCTGGTGGGTTCAAACACGGCCTGGGCCAGCTAAACAATGACAACTGCAACAAAAAATAGCCAGGCGTTGTGGTGGGCGCCTATAGTCCCAGCTACATGGAAGACTGAGGCAAGAGAATCACTTAAGCCCATGAGGTTGCTGTGAGCTGTGACACAGCACTCTACAGAGGGTGACATAGTGAAACTCTGTCTCAAAAAAAAAAAAAAAAAAAGGTGGTACCTGTGGCTCAGTGGGTAGGGTGCCAGCCCCATATATTGAGGGTGGTGGGTTCAAATCCAGCCCTGGCAAAACTGCAACAAAAAACAGCCAGGCATTGTGGCAGGTGCCTATAGTCCCAACTATAGGGACTCAGGAGGCTGAGGCAAGAGAAACGCCTAAGCCCAAGAGCTGGAGATTGCTGTGAGCTGTGTGACACCATGGCACTCTACCAAGGGTAACTCTGTCTCTAAAAACAAACAACAAAAAAGATAAAATAAAAATCCTTTGCCCCAAATCCTCGGGGAAACGGAATTAAGAACTTCCCATCTCTTCGCATGGTGCCTGCAATAATAAACTCTTTCTCTCGTAAAAACTAGTAAGGGACAGAGTTAAGATATAAAACTAGGAGGATTATTCAGAACAGCCACACAGTTTACTGGCTATATTAACATGACCTCCTGTTTTGGCCTCATCAACATAATTTTATTACCCAGGAGGTACTTGCCCAGGAAGACAAAAATTGTACATAATTTTAATGTTTATTCCAGAATTTCCTGAAAGTACTATTAACTCTTAATAACAAACATAAAATCATATATGTCCCAAGTCTCTTTAAGCCCCTTCCCTCAAAATCCTCACCTTACCATGTGTACTGATTCTGTTATGATTTCTACTAAATCCTAATCAAGCCTCCCCATGGAAAGCATGAGTTCAAAATCATATACTTGGTATACGCTGTCATATTAAATTATTAAAGTTACTTTATGTTTCTGGAATAGAACAACACATTGATGGTTATTGGAAGTACTGTAAAGCTTACAGACTCTTAACAATCCTGATAATACTAATTATTATTATACACTAAAATCAGGATTGTTATGTTATTGTATAATAATAATAATTATTATTATAGCAAAAGTTCAACAAATTGAGTTTTAAAGATCTAATTGGCTTTCTTAAAACTTTCAGAACATTACAGGGATACAGAAGTTTTGCTTATATGGATTGCTTTTGTACTGCTTGAGACAAAGTTCTAAGTGTGCCCAGCACCCAGAGAGTATATATTGAATGATTTACCCATCCTCTCTTCCTCCCGCCCATCTGCTTGATTTCCATTGAGTTTCCCTTCCATCTGTGCACATGAGTGCTGTTCACTTAGTTCCAATAGAATAGTGAGTACATGCGGTGTTTGTTTTTCTATTAAATGCTAAGGAGAATGGTCTCTGCTTCCATCTACATTGCTACAGAAGGAATTAATTCATCTTTTTATGGCTAAATAGAACTCCATGACATACATACATCACATTTTATTATCCACTCATAAACTGATGGGCACTTGTGCTGACTCCACATCTTTGCAATCATGAATTGTGCTGCAAAAAACATTTGAGTGCAAGTGGGATTGCTGGATCAAATGGCAGGTCTGTGTACTATTAGTTCTCTGAGGTATCTCCATACTATTTTCCACAGAGGGTGTATTAGTTTGCACCACCACAACAGTGTGTGTAAGCATCCTTTTCTCCCCACATTCATGCCAGCATCTGTTGTTTTGGGACTTTGTTTTGCTTTGTTTTATTGTTTAGGGTTAACAAGCTGTAGTATATGTTTTGGGACTTTTGGATAAAAGCCATTCTCACCGGGGTTAGGTGGTATCTCAAGGTGGTTTTGCTCTGCATTTCCTTGATGATTAGGGAGGTTGAGCATTGTTTCCTGTGTTTGTTGGCCATTAGTTTATCCTCCTTTGAAAAGCTTCTGTTCATGTCTTTTGCCCACTTTTTAATGGGGTTGTTTAATTTTTTCTTGCTGATTTGCTTGAATTCTTGGTAGATTCTGGTTTAAGCCTTTTATCAGATGTATAGCATGTGAATATTTTCTCCCATTTTGTAGGTTGTCTATTCTCTTGATCGATTTTTGACAGTGATTTGTGAACCAGGGAGCATCCTATTTAAACTGCTAGGAGCTCCTCTGGGCTTGGCAGAATGGTTGGTTTTTGTAAGGAAGCTTGAGCAGCAACAAGGAAACAACATAGTGCACCAGTGCTTGGTTAACATCGGGTTACTTCCCTTATACAGGTTAAAGCAGAAGGGACTTGCTTATTTTGCTAGCTTTAGGTTGACTGGGGGCCTTTTGACTGGTTTTTGTGAATCTCCTGGGCTTTTCTTCTTTGTTTCTTTCCTTTTTGGAAAATTGTTCTGCTTGAGAATTTAGCCATCATCTCACACCTAATTTCTCAGAAGGTCAGATCTTACAAGTAAATGGCTTAGGTTTTGGTTTGGTGATGTGAAACTTTAGCATGAGTGACTCCATGTTGGGCTGTCTGTTGGGGCCTAGTGCAGGAGCTCACCAGCCATACATTTCACTTAGGAAGCTAAATCTAGTCGGGTGTTCACAATGACACACACAGACTCAAAGCCATTCCCTAACATTTTTTCTTTCCTTTTGCTTTTGTGTAATGGAGGCCACAGGTGTAAAAGGCATTAACTACTAAGCCATCGTAAATGAAAACCTGATGTCTCACACTTGTTTCAGTTCTATGTGCAGGAAATGTACAACTCTTACAATGATAAATCCATATAAGCAGAATGGATTTTTCTTGAATGCCAACAGCAAATACTAGGACTGTTTAGAATTGAATAACACCATTTTCAATAAGCTTTTAAGGTTAAGTACTAAAGCTAAAGCACAACTGGCAGTTTATAAAAGTAAATTCCTTTAATTTAAATACATTTTTATAATCTGTGTAATCAGACATCAGCTGACAACAACAACAAAAAAGACTTATATTTAGATCTACTATTCTATTTTTCCTTAGAATTGCTTTAGGAACTATGAGGAGCAGGCATTAAAATGAACCCTTCAACAAGGCCTCAATTAGAGACACCAACATTTTGATAACTGCTTGAAAGAGTTAATACAAGAATCCAAACACACAGTGTTATCAATAAGATGCCTAGGTAATGACTCCCAACTATGAATACATTTACAAGTTATTTCTTCCTTGGGAGCTAGAGACACTTCCAACACTAGCTCATAATTGCTCTAGCTTTGCATTAGTGGCAAATATTGTGCCTATTTAGGAGATCAAGATAATTAAATAACCTCAAACAAGAAACTAACTCAGTTTACCATGGATTAAAGGGCTCCCACCTCCTGATCCTTTAATGAGAATCAACCCCTGAACGCTTAGATTTAAGATTCTGGAGAAGTAAATATTCCCACTTCATTATTTAAACCAAGGATAGGTCAATATTTGCAATACCAGTCACAATCTAACCTAGCTAAGAATAAGTGTTTTTCTCCAATATGGAAAACATGACAAACCACCAGCAATTTTCACTAAGTCTAAGTGCCAAGCATTAAATAAGGAAGGAATCATAAATTGCTCACATCAATCAATTATGGTTATTTATGAGAATTACAAGAACATCATTATTTTCTCTCATTTAGCTTTAACAATGGAAAGAAGACATGACATCCAATAATCAGATACATATATATATATATATTTAGCTTTGAAAAAAGTGATTAATCCACAGGTATCTCCAGAACACTCCCTCTGAGCCAAATCCCTGCTGATAACCATCTACCGTAGTGGTTCCCAACCTTGACCCACATTTACATCTTCTGAAGGGCTTTTTAGCCTCTGTGTTCAGGGCCATCCCAGAATTTCTGTAGGGGGAATCTGAACATCAGTATTTAAAAAAGCTCCTCTGTTGACTCTGATGTACAACTGGGGGGAAAAAATGATAGAAGTAGTTTCAGGGTGTGCAGACTATCAGAAAAGAAAGCCACCCTGACATGAACAACCAGCTGGGGGTAGATTAGAAGAGCGTATTAAATCCACCACCCCTCTTTCACAGCCACGCTGATTCTCTAACAGAGTTGCTTTGGAACATGGAGGAAGCAAAGGAGGAAGACTTGCTGCTATGCTCCTCCTTTGCAGATGGTAGTTCAGCGTGCCCTGGATCCTGCATTACGCACACCCGTCATCCTACTTTAGCAATTATCCTTTGTAACTGCAATCATTTTTAATGGAACAGCCTTGTCTCTCCAGGGCACACAGACATATCTTCTCAATAACAATGATAGGCTTCTCTGTAGTCTCTTTATCTAGTTAACAAGAAGACGCTCCATACCAGCTGTTCCTTGTCAGCTACGATCCACATACATCCAACGCTCTGTTACAAAACAGGAGCTGAAAACATTTCGTTGGTGTGGGCGTGCTTTGTGTGTGTTTAGAGGCATTTGAATAAACTTAAGCTACAAGGTGATTTAAAAGTGATTTTCTTCCAAGAGCCTACTTACCATCCCTTGGGGGAGGAAGGAGATGGGTGGCAAAAGGTTAGTGAATTTACCTACAGCAATTGGATAGCGATGACCTCTTTAAATTTTATATTGTTTCAAAGTCTACTCATGAAACATCTCTCCCATTATCAACACCTCCCACCAGCATGGTCCGTTTGTTCCAAATGATGAACCTGCATCAGTCATTATCACCGTGTGACGTGATTTTAACTTCAGGGTAGTGGTGTGCACCACTAATCTCAGCTACTTGGGAGGATGAGGTGGGAGGACTGCTTGAGCCCGGGAGGTCAAGACCAGTCTGGGTGACACAGCAAGACCCTCACCTCAACATTTTAAAAACTTGGGGGGAAAAGTCTATAAATGCGCTACTTAAGAACCTGTAAGGATATTTAACAAAGTTTTTAATAAGACAACTTTATATACATCACTCTAGGTATTTAACAATTTCTATCATATTTTATAAGAATTCATAAGCATCTCTCGTGAATTAACCAAGAGGAAACTCTGGAACAATACCACAGAAAAACGGAGAATTGAAACCATACATGTGGCAGATAGTAGATGTTGCTTATATAACATCTGTTCTTCCTCTTTCTATGACTTTATTCAGAGAAACAAATGGCCAACTAAAAGCCATAGAGTTCCTGCCTCCCTTAGGTAGGTGCGGGCACTTTGGGCCAATAAAACAGAGATGACAGTATGCTGGACGTTTCTGGAAAGTTCTGTTCTCCCTTTTCTTCTGGAATGTAGATATGGAGGCTGGAAACAGAGTGAAAGTCATGCAGTGAAGACAGAGAACTAAGACCTTGCACAGGGGTTGCATGGGTGGGCAGTGGGCGGGCCTTTTTCAGCTTGGAAGAGTCAGAGGGCTTGACTTTGGAGTTGAGGCTTACATGATCCTGCCAAGATCAGGGTTGGTCTTGGTGTGTGTGATGGACAAAGCAACACCAGGGTGGGTGCAGTGAAGATGAGGCCACAGAGGAGCCAGATCGCCTATGGTCTATGGTCTATGGCCCCAGGCAAAGGTTCTGGATTTCACACTGGTTGCAATAAGAATCCACTGAAGAGGTTTAGGCTGTAGTGATATGATATAATTTTTTAAAATATACATATATATTTTAGAGCAGTTTTAGGTTTATGGCAAAACTGATGCCTCCACACATGCACAGCCTCCCCTATTATCAACACCTTCCACCGACATGGTCCGTTTATTCCAAATAATGAACCTGTATCAGTCATTATCACCATGTGATATGATTTTAACTTCAGAAAGAACTCTCTGGCTTCTCTGAGGAAAAACAGACGAGGAGTGAAGGGAAGAGTGAAAGCAGAGACTAGAAGGTGGTTGCAGAGACTAATAAGGAGCCGGGTAAGAGGCCTAAAGCCTTAGACTAGAGTGGAAGGGAGCCATGGTGATGGGCAAGAGCAGATTCAGAACATAGAGGCTGAGAAGACACAAACTGGTGGGGTGGACGTGGTGTGCAAGGGAAAGAGAAGAATCCCAGGGAGTCCTGGGGGTCAGCCTGACAGCTGGATGGACGGGACAACAGGAAATGACACAGAGAATACTCCAGGGAGAATATATCTGGGAGTAAAAATCCAGGTTCAGTTTGGCCATGTTAACCCTGAGATGCCTTTAAGAGTCAGAAGTGGAGATATTTGGTAGACAAAGAGCTCAGGGCAGCGTCTTTGCCGAGGAAACTTGATTGTTTGACCCTACCACCATGATCACAGGGAAGGGGACTCAAGGGTGGTCACAACAAGTTCATGATGTAGTCCGCCATTCCAGTCTGACCAAATAAGGATAATAGTAATAAATTAAGTAATCCAATCCTCTTTCAGACTTTGAATACATGACACATAGAAAATGTACATGGATAATTTAAAACAACTTAACACCATCTTACAGAGACAAGATGTAAGGGAAGCCCAAGTCATCAGAAACCATGAGGTAGAGAGAAGAAAGAATTATTAGTTGGAAAAACATACTGTAAGACAGAGCACCTGGGCAGGGAGACACAGACAATCCTATCCCCAGAGCTTTTCAGATCCCTGAAGAACATTTTTGTTCCTAAAAATTGATTCCATTTTCCACAAGACCCCCACAATTTGTGGTTCAAACAAATTCTTCAAATATTTCTTCTTTTTTCTTTCTTTACTATCTTTTTCTTCTAGTATTCCCACAAAGCATATGTCATACCTTTTGTAGTTGTGCTACAGTTCTTGGATATTTTGCTCCATTTTTTTTTTCTCTTTGCTTTTTCAATTTTGGAAGTTTCTGTTGATCTGTCCCCAATCTCAGAGATTCTTTCTTTAACTGTGTCCAGACTGCTAATGAATCCATCAAAGGTATTTTTCATTTCTATCAGTGTTTTTGATCCCCAGCTTTTTGTTTTGATTCTTTCTTAGAATTTCCACCTCTGAGTTCTTATTACCATCTGTTCTTTCATGGTGTCTACTTTTTCCATTAACGCCTTCAGCATATTAATCATAGTTGTTTTAAATTCTTGGTCTCCTAACTCCAACATCCCTGCCATATGACTCAGTTTCTGGTACTTGCTACGTTTCTGTAGACTGTGTTTTTTAACTTTTAGTATACCTTATAAGTTTCTATTGAAAGGCAGACATGATGCACTGGGTAAAAGGAACTGTAGTAATAGGTCTTTACAGACATGGTGGTAAGGCTGGTGGGGGTGGAAGGAGAGTTCCGCAGTCCTGTGAGGAGTTCTCAGTCTTCAGTGAGCCTCTACTCCTGTGCTTCACAAGTTCTTCTTAGTTTTATCTTCTTAGGTGGAGCAGGATGGGTACAGTGGGATGGAATTTGGTTTATTTTCCTTCCCCCAGTTTGGTTAGGCTCTGGTAGAAGAGATTCCGAGGGCCTTAAGAAAATAATGCTCTGGCATGTTTCAAAATGGTTCTTTTTCTTCCTCTCTCTGCCAGAAGCACAAGGGGATTTTTCATTGATATTCAGGATCTAGTAGAGCTCCATGAAGTATAAAATTCACAAAAGTGTGGGGGTCTCCAGTGGCTGAAGCCCCCTAAAGTTTTTGACTCAGTTTAGTCCACACTGAGCCCCCAGCACTTTGTCAGCGACAGTTCAGAGTCTCCTAACCCAGTCTGGTTCCTGGAGATTTCTGTTTCTGGATCTCAGCTTTGGCAAATTTCAACTCTCTGTATTTACCTATCTCTCCAATTCTGGAAGCATCTGTCTCCCTTGTGACTTCATTTCATCAGAGGCTCCAAGAAGCACCACTGATATCTCAGTTTGTTCACCTCCTTGCTTGTTAAGATGTAATGATGTCCTCCTGACATGCCAAAGGAAACCGGAACTTCTGGTTCAAACCATTTCTTTCTTTCTTTCTTTTTTTGGAGACAGTCTCACCTAGTTAGCCTGGGGTTGGGTGCCATGCATAGCTTACAGCAACCTCAAACTGTTGGGCTCCAGCAATCCTCTTGTCTCAGACTCCTGAGTAGCAGGGACTACAGGTGCCTACCACAATGCCTGGCTAGCTTTTTCTATTTTTAGGAGAGATGAACTCTTACTTTGTTCAGGCTAGTCTCAAACTCTTGAGCTCAAGTGAACCAGCCGCCACGGTCGGCCTTCCAGAGTACTAGGATCACAAGAGTGAATCACCACACCTGGCCCAACCCATTTCTGATAATGTTTATTTCCTATCTATCCAAATAAACCCACCTTTATCCAACATAATCTTGGCCCAACACACACAGGCCCATTCTCTTTAGTATTTGAAAATCCTGTGTCCTTCTCTACTGGAATATTGCACTTGAACCAGTGAATGGTGCAGCAGCTATATGTCAGAGAGAGCTAATTAACATAATGGAGTTTTCAGAGTTTCATTAATTAGAGTATCACCAAGTATTCTCTAAAATGCTATGAACAATCCAAAGTACTTTGAAGAAAGCTTTTATTAGCCACATTACTGTACCTGCTATCTCTCTCTGGTATCTCCTTAATAGCAATTCTGACTTGGTTGCTCAAGTCTCGACCTGCGTAGACTATCCCGTAAGTACCTTTTCCTAAAACCACTCTGTCACCATTTTCATCATATTCGTAGTCATACTACAAAAGGAGAGAAGGGGGAGAGAAGATTGAAACATTAATTGCATTCTACATTTCAAACATCAGTTTTTTTTCAAGAGCATTTTTCCTTATTTTACCAGATGGCTTTAACAAGTGAAATAATAGCTAAATTTCTAAAAAAAAATCAGCTTAAAGAACCAAAAAATAGACACTCTCAACATAAAGCAGATACTGTGTTCGTGTTTTCACAACTGTTATGATACAGTGAAGACTATGCAGTTAAATCCATAAAAATATTCTTCCAAAAGCCCACTTGGATTCTTTTGCCCACTCAGTCCCATTTTTCATCGATTCTGAAGATCAGTGAAACAATGTATAATCTATCATTGTCTATCAATAATTGGTCACAGACAACTAATCTTTTTTTTTTTTTGACACAGAGTCTCATTCCTTGGCCCTGGGTAGAGTGCCGTGGCATCATCATAGCTCACAGCAACCTCAAACTCTTGGGCTCAAGCGATCCTCTTGCCTCAACCTCTTGTATCAGGCAATTAATCTTTTGTTATTCAGCTTGTGATACCATTAAAGGATTTCACACTGCCAGGAGAATAAAACTACTGAAAGACTTTGGGTAAGAAAGAAATTTTGAGGCCTTATTAGTTGACAATGATCAAGAAAAAGTCATTTTACCGTAAGGACATTGCACTACAATGTATATAGCAGCACCATTCACAATTGAAAAGATGTGGAAACAACCCAGGTGCCCTTCAACACATGAATGGCTAATAAACTGTGGTATATCTATACCATGGAATACTATTCGGCCATTAAAATGATGGAGATTTCATGTCTTCGTGTCTTTGTAACAACCTGGATGGATTTGGAAAATATTCTCCTAAGCAAAGTATCATAAGAATAGAAAAACAAGCACCACATGTAGTCAGTAGTTAGAACCAGTAGATTATCAACTACATGCTCACATGAGAGAAAACTCAGTTAAATTCAAGTAAGGGGGGGTGGAGGGAGGGTTTGGGCTAATTCTCACCCAATAGGTACATGCATACTTCTTGGGGGAAGGACACAACTACAACCTGGACTTTCACCTTATAAAAGCATACTATGTGACCTAATCACACACACCCCCATATTAATCTAAAAATAAGAAAGGATTGTTTTTATTTCATCCCCAGTTTCCCCAAATCCAATAACATTTAAGAAATTAAAAGTAGAGGAAAAATGTGACCTTAGCTGTAAAATGGAAATATCTATAACCCTAAACTCCAAATTGCCAGCCATGTCAGTCAAATAGAGAAAACTGGATCTACAGAAAGAATTTGGTAGAGACCTCCTCAGTTCTGGTTCCATCATCAAGAAAGGCTCGCCCTTTGTTTTGGACTAGAACTACAAGATGCAGGACCATCAAATAATCCAACCATGTACCTACAGAAACCCAGTGTGAAACTACAGACCAGCAGCAGAGAACATAAGATCAAGTTTTCCTGTGTTCCACATTTTTGTGGAATATGCTCCATATTTCCACAGGAGTATAAACCCTGCAGCACATAGTAGGATCTGACCTCCAGAAGGGTTTGAGTTGTCCATTTAAAAAATTGATTTCTAGGCAGTGCCTGTGGCTCAAAAGAGTAGGGCGCTGGCCCATATACTGGAGGTAGTGGGTTCAAACACAGCCCCAGCCAAAAACTGCAAAAAAAAAGATTTCTAACCTTTATTAGATAATAAATTTAACATTAATACTGATGAGTATCCACAAAGAGGACAATTATCATGGGTTTTAATGCCCGTTAACAACATAGCCTTGAAATATATAAAGCAGAGCTATAAAAAAATTTTATAAAGAAAAATATAAACCACAGGTTTTAACAGAAATTGTTTAGAAACAAATGTATCTAGCAGATAAATTTAAAATAGAAACTCTGATAGCACAATGAACAACCTTGATATAACAAAGAAGAAAGCCCTGTACCCAGATATAAATTTCTTTTCTTTTTTTTTAAGAGACAAAGTCTCACTTTGTCACCCTTGGTAGAGTGCTGTGGTGTCACAGCTCACAGCAACCCCCAACTCCTGGGCTTAGGCAATTCTCTTCCCTTAGCCTCTTGAGTAGCTGGAACTACAGGCACCTGCCACAACGCCTGGCTATTTTTTTGTTGCAGTTAGGCCGGGGTTGGGTTTGAACCTGCCACCTTCAGCATATGGGGCCGGTGCCCTACCCACTGAGCACAGGCACCGCACCAGATATAAATTTCCTTTATGCATATATGACAATTGATTGCATTATTAGGCCACAAAGAAAATTTCAACAAATTCCAAAGAACTGATATCATAAATACCATGATCTGTGAACATAGGATATTAATAACAAGACAGCTAAAAAGTATATTTACTTCAAAATTATCAGTGGATTACAAAAAAAAATGACAAAATAATTTAAAAGAATGCAAAAAATTGGCTCGGCACCTGTGGCTCAAGAGGCTAAGGCGCCAGCCACATACACCTAAGGTGGCGGGTTCGAATCCAGCCCAGGCCCGCCAAACAACAATAATGGCTGCAACCAAAAATATAGCCGGGCGTTGTGGCGGGTGCCTGTGGTCCCAGCTACTTGGGAGGCTGAGACAGGAGACTTGCTTGAGCCCAGGAGTTGAAGGTTGCCGTGAGCAGTGAAGCCATGGCACTCTATCCAGGGGGACAGCTTGAGGCTCTGTCTCAAAAAAAAAAAAAGAGAATGCAAAAAATTGTATATATGAAATAACACAGACATAGGTATAGAGATGAAAAACTTCATAGTCTTAAAAAAAAACCATTGGAAATTTAAAAAAAATGTAAATGAGTAAGTGTAGTGTTCAAATCAGGGAACTCTAAAAAATATATTATAACTCTCTGAAGATGGCAGAAGGCAGGCTCTGAGTTGGGCAATATGATGGGACTAGTACCTGAAAACTTTGCTGCTAACATACCTATATTCAATAAAATAGACATATTTTTTAATGTTTAGCTGAGCTTATAAAAAGAAGACTGCCAGGAACTAGAAAGGAAAAAGAAAGGAACACCAAACAGCAATCACAAGGACGGATGCTCCTGCAGCTCAAAGGGAGATGAAGGCAGGGTTTTCAAGTCCATGAATCTAGGGCAGAAGTCTGCACGTGTTCTTTAGAAAGGGTCAGAGAGTGAATATTTTCAGTTTTGCAGGCCACCTGGTCTTTGTAGCAAGTACTCAACTTTGCTACTATGATGTGAAAACAGCCAGTCAATATAGAAACAAATAGATGTGTTTGTGTTCCAGTAAAACTTCATTTACCACACTAAGTGTTTTGAACTGGATTTGGCCCTTGGGCCATTGTTTACTGACCTCTTGTCTTGGGGTTTGGGTCTTACAGCCAGTAAAAGGTTAGGGAATGTGACCGACCTAGTGCCTACCTGGGGGGGAAGAGCTGGAACACACAAAACCAGGCCCTTGTCAAAGCACTGTAACTTGGTGAAAGGGTAGATTAGAAAAGTCAGCCCCTACACTGGGAAACAAAAAGAAAGCTGGTCTGTTTTAGATTGAGCTCTGAAGGTGCAAAAACAAGTCTTCCCTGAATAAGTTTAACCATAGCTGATCCTCATGTTGTTTGGAGTTCAAATTTATACTTATTTTAATAACTGCTCCTGAGCCTTGGACATCACTGGAGCACCTGGCAGAAACAAAGCAAAAACATTTTAAAGAGATACCTCCTCCCTACTGGCTATGTAGGATTCTCACTGACAATGTATTATTGAAATTGAGTTCATAATCCAAAATACTTAAAATATATATGGAAACAATTCAACAGCAGTAGAAGATATGATAAACATCAATCCTGAAAACTTCCTAAACCAGAAACTGTAAAATAAGTACATTTAATAGAAAGATAGAAAATAACAAATTTGTTAAATGAGAAAAGGATAAGACATTCTAAGAAAGACCTGCTGGGTAGAGTGGTTCATGCCCATAATCCCAACACCATGAGAGGCTGAGGCAGGAGGATTGCTTGAGGCCAGGAGTTTCAGACCAGTCTGGCAAATGTAGTGAGACCTTGTCTCTACACAAAAAATTTTAAAAATTAGCCAAGTATGGTAGCCGTGCCCATAGTCCTAGCCATTCAAGAAGCTGAAGTCAGAGGATTACTTGGGTGTAGGAGTTTAAGGTTATAGTGAGCTGACTGTGTCACTGTACTCAAGCCTGCACAACAGAATGAGACCTTGTCTCTGAAAAAAAAAATTAGAAAAATATTAAAAAGTAAAAAGAGATAGGCCAGGCAGCAAAAAAATCAGCCAGGCATGGTGGCATGTACCTATAGTCCCAGCTACCCTGGAGGCTGAGGCAGGAAGATTGCTTGAGCTAGGAACGTGAGGTTGCAGTGAGCTATGATCTCACTAGGGCACTGTAGCCCAGGGGAAGAGTGAGACCCTGTCTCAAAAAAAAAATTTAATTTAATTTAAAATTTTTAAAAATTAATTATAGACTTGGCACCCACAGCTCAGTGCTTACGGCCGCAGCCACATACATTGGAGCTGGCGGTTTGAGCCCAGACTGGGCCTACTAAACAACAATGATAACTGCAACAACAACAACAAAAATAGCCAGGTGTTGTGGCGGGTGCCTGTAGTACCAGCTACTTGGGAGGCTGAGATAAGAGAATCACTTAAGCCCTAGAGTTTGAGGTTGCTGTGAGCTGTGACTCCACAGCACTCTACCCAGGGTGACATAGTGAGACTCCGTCTCAAAAAATAAAATAAAATAAATAAACAAGTAATAAAAAATAAAAAATAAAAAAAACCCAGACAGATTTGAGAATAAATACAACTTCCAGAAAGTGGGTCCTAAATAGGAAAAATAAAAAGAAATTCACACTCAGATATGATCTAGGGAAACTACAAATACAAAAGGCAAAGAGAAGAGGATAGAAGGAAGCAGTTAGCTACATAGGTCACTCATCAGATCACTCTGCAAACTCTCCAGGATACGAGTGCTGGACTGGACTGGATGGGGTAGTGTGGGGCATGTCCTTACAGCTCCAGGTTATTGGTTTCTAACAAGTTTCCAAGACCAAATAGAAGGCAGTCAGATGGTACTGCCCAGGGGAAACTATGCCCAATACCACGCCAGGTTTGAGATGAGCATGTGCTCCCTGTCATGCAGCCCTCTCTGGGTCAGGACAGAGGCCACACTCTTGAAAGAAGGTATCTGGTTCCCTGGTAGCAACAGTGGGTACCCATTGCCGGGGACCCAGTGATACATCAGAGAATACTCCTATGCTGGCTGCCTAACAGAAGGCTGAACACTGACCTAGACCACAGCAAATGACCAGGCAGATGTTTACTGTGAAGGAATAGGCAGCGGGGATCATTTAGCAATTTGCTCTGACTCAGAAATAAAACCAGCCTACTGCAAGGAGGCAGGAAGCATAGTCCAAATGACGGCCCGGATATCTGTAGTGCTGTGCCGTGTACCTGAACTCGTCAGCAAGGACCAGGCCAGCTGGAGGCAGAGCAGGGACCATCACTAAAGCCCAATGTGCTTCTCAAAGGAACCTAGTACCACCACCACCTTACGTTATTCGAATGCTTTTTCATTTAAAAGAAAAAACCCAACTTCCAATGATCTACCCCATTTGACTGTCACAATAAGCCTGTGTCATAGTAGAGAAGGTCTCTGATTCCCTCCAATTCACAAACGATCAGAAATATTTTTTCCACTAAGAACATGTCAGAATTGTAGTTTAAAAGTAGGTCATAAAATTCCAGATTCTGTCTTTTCCACTACCAGTGTTCAATATCCACTAAACATCCATTCGCTATTTCAAGTGGACATCTGGTAGCCATTGCCCTTTTAGAATCCACTTTTTACTTTCCCTTACTTCCTATATCAAATTGATTGCCAACTGCTACAGGTTTTTCTTCTTAAAATCTCACAAATCCTTTATCCCTCCTCACCATCCTGCTAATGCCCCAGCTCAAGCTTTTCTTCTGTACTAAATCTAAAGTCTTAACCGGTCCCCTGTCCCCTCCTCTCTTTTTGCCCCATTCCCTCATTTACTCTCCATTAAATTGGCGGGAACTTTCTAAAGCCCAAAGTTACAAGTGAGCTTTCCACGTCTGTGCCACTGCCTCTGTTTCATTGGCTGCTCATGACTTTCAGGAGAAATCCAAATTCCTCAGTACAGCATAAATGCCTGCTAGTGTCTCAGTGACCCCTTCTCCCCTAAACTTATGTTGGAACCTAATACCCAATACAATAGTTTCAAGAGGTGGGGACTTTGAGAGGTGATCAGGCTACAGAGACAGACTCAATGGGATTAGTGCCCTTATAAAAGAGGCCTGAGGAGCCTGATCACTCCTTCCACCATGTGAGCACACGAGAAAGGTACCATCTAGGAGAATGGGCCTTCACCAGACAATGGATCTGCTGGTGCCTTGATCTTGGACTTCCCAGCCACTAGGACTGTGAGCCTGGAATGCATTGCTACCATTTACACATGACCTGGTCTAAGATGTTTTAGAGCAGCCTGAATAGACTGAGACAAAATGCCCTTCAGGATCTTATCACTGCATCTGTATCCAGCAATCTCTCATCAAACTCCACCTTCTGGGGACTCTCAGAGACATTCCCCAGACTTTTGTGCTTTTACGCTTCTGCTTTTTCTGCCTCAGTGATTCTGCCTCATGTTTCGAAACCAAGCTGCAGGAAATTTTCCCGAACTGTTCACCTGACCCTCAAAAACAGAGCGAGGCTCTGGTCTGATGGGCTTCCGAGGCCTCTCCTCACCATTATACGTCTTCAGTGCCATGAAGATACCTGGCGTGCCCACTTTTCTGCATCCCCGTCTGGACACTGAACTCTTTGAGAATTGAAATGTCTTCCTTAATTGCTCTACCTCCAGTCTTAGCAATGTCTGGGTTATAGTAGATGCTCAGGAATTATTTGCTTAACTATTTAATCGGGTTATGGAGAAAATGTGATGAGGAATTTTTAAAAAGCAGGTGCCAAAACAAAACATTTAAAGTCATTATCGGTTTATTTTTGGTTGAAAGCATTTTTACAATTGGTTTGTTTATATAGCATAGTGAAGAATACAGAACCCCCCATGAGGCTGCTCAAGTTTCAGGATCTAAAGCATCAAAAACAGTTTTTGGTTTTTTTGTTTGTTTTTTTGAGACAGAGTCTCAAGCTATTGTCCTGGGTAGAGTGCCATGGTGTCACAGCTCTCAGTAACCTCCAACTCTTGAGCTTAAGTGATTCTCTGGCCTCAGCCTCCCAAGTAGCTGGGACCACAGGCACCCCCCCCCCCCCCCCCCCCCCCCCCCCGGGCCC
>NW_003852437.1:11159508-11169413 GCF_000181295.1 Otolemur garnettii | reverse complement strand
AGCTGGGACCACAGGCACCCGCCACAATGCCCGGCTTTTTGTTGTTGTTGTTGCCATTATTGTTTTAACTGGCCCTGGCCGGGTTCGAACCCACCAGCATGGGTGTATGTGGCCGGGGCCCTACTCACTGAGTTATAGGTGCTGCCCAAAAACAATTTTTTAAATAAAGATTGTTTATTAATGGCTCAGTGCCCGTAACACAGTGGTTATGGCACCAGCCACGTACACCGAGGCTGGAGGGTTCAAACCTGGCCTGGGCCCGCTAAACAACAGTGACAACTGCAACAAAAAATAGCCAGGCATTGTGGCAGGCACCTATAGTCCCAGCTACTCCAGAGGCTGAGGCAAGGGAATTGCTTAAGCCCAGGAGTTTGAGGTTGCTCTGAGCTGTGACTCCATGGCACTCTACTGAGGGTGAGATAGTGAGACTCTTGTCTCAAAAAAACCCCCAAATAAAAAGATTGTTTATTAAGTATAGAAGTTGACTTGGGATGAACAAAATGGTTATGGAAAAAACTGAAGGAACTTGTAATAAGACCGATGGGATTTGAGTAAAACCATCTCAATGAGTAATTACTGTTTTCATCTCCTCTTTTATCTCCTCTTTCTATTCTTAAAAGGTAAAGATGTAAATTGAAAAGGCAGCTTTAAAGGGAAGTTGGAAGAGACAGGTAGACTGATCCAGCCTATAAGGACAGAGAATTATCTAGGTGATGGCCAGAAATACCAAAGCAGAGCTGGGACCACAGACCCAGGAAGGCAGGGTCTGTTATATGACAAATATGGGGGGGAAAAGGGGGGGGAAGAAATAGGAAGGCTTTAAAAAAGAAAAGGTAAAATTACATCCCTTATATATTTTGCATTCTATTTCTATGGCAATAGGTTAGCAACTCAGGTGGTTGCTAAGGGAGACAACAATTTCATTTCAAAGCAATGATGGGAATATTTCTAGAACCATTCCTTTATAGTTGCCTGCCCAGAACAATCTAAACTGGTGCTGGGAAGAGAATTAGCATAGGAAGACAATATTGACAAGGCCAAAAGACAAAGTCATCACTCAGTCCTTATACTGTCAGGGAACCTAAAGCAAAAAACTCAGCTTATAAACGTGCACTTCCTCCTGCTGGGACTCACAGTAGGTGAGTAGTCACCTAAATGGCAGGGCAGCTGTTAATTCTCAGTTTGCACTGCCTTCTTAATATGTAAATGCCAAAATATTAGTAACATTAATAAATGCCAAAAACATGGCAGGCACAAATACCTAGTGTCATAGACACCTCCTCCCTGAGATCTTGACTCAAATATCACCTTCTTACTGACCTCCCCCACTTTACAGTCTAAAATTGCACCTCCCGCTAAACTATAACTTCCTAAACCCGTCCCTGCTTTATTTTTTCTTTATTGTCTGTATTGATCACTGTACAACATGCCATATATTTTACTTATTCATGTTGTTTCTTGTCTGTCTCTCATTAAAATGTGACCTCCATAAGGGCAGGGATTTTTTTCTATTTCGTCCTCTGTTGTATCCCCAGTGCCTAGAATAATGCCTACCACACAGGAAGTGTCCAGTAAATATTTGCTGAATGAATGAATGAGATCCACTTGTACCCACCAATGTGAATGAAGATTATTTCTGGCTAAAAACATCTGAACAAACAGCAGCAGCAGAAAAAACCTTATCTAAACTTCTCTTGCTGACTTCCATAAAGTCTGAAGAGCCATAAATGCCCTCTCCAGTAGGTTTACAGCCTAAAATGAGAAGTACCACTTTGCACCTAGGTAAGAAAGTCCATAAACAAAACCTTATCCAAACTTTCTAAATCTTATTCTTCACTACCATCTGCTTCCCCTTGAAACTAATCCTCTTTCTTATTAAGAATATAACCAAACACTTAACTCTGCTATTTAAGGAGCCACATCATTGTGTGTTAAGTCTCTTTCATTGACTTACCATTGATTATGAATAAACTATTCTCCTGTTAATTTGTCTTTTACCAGTTAATTTGCAGGTCCCCAGCACAGAACATAAGTTGGTAGAGGAAAAAGGCTTTCTCCCTCTCAACAGAACAAATGAATGGATAACAAATTGATAGACATATCATATAACACTGTAAGTAATACATTTTCTCAGACAGTTGGGTAACTATGGGTGTTTGATTTCTATACAAAAATAGAAATAGGATGTCAAAAAAAAAGCAAACCAGTTTGCTACACGATGATTCCAAATCCATTTAAATGAATTCTAAACCATAAATTGCTGCTTGCTAATGTGTGTGAGGCAGATAATCAGAAAAGGTAAAGTCTTTCATCCTCCCACAGATGTTTGAGTCAAATGAAAATGTTCCTTTAATCTTGCCTGTCCCACTCCACTCATGGAGGGTGGACTTTTTCCTTATGTACATTAGAAACTGTGAATAAACAGGCTCACAGAGCCAGCTGCTCTGACTGCTTCAGGCTTCTGTCAGTCCATGCCCATTTTAATAAAAACTGAGGTTACATGTGCATATAAACAGGTGCATATAAAAAGAGGAGGGAGGAAAGGGAAAAAAGGAAGGAGGAAGTACAGATAGAGAGGAGGGAGAACGCATACCTGTTTGGGAGAGGGGTAAAAGAGACAGGACATATTTCATACTAAAAGAACCTCTGTAGTTTCTATCTATTTTTTTTTTTTTCTACTGAAATAAAGAATGAGATGCAAGGAGGAAGGGTCACTGGCTTTGTTGTGACATTAAGTTTGATCATGGTTATTGACTTAACATTGATGAAACAACTCTCAAGCTAGTTTCCCAGCTCATACTCTGCCCCCTCCAATCCATACTCCTCTCCCCCACTTTTGAGATATCGTTCAAACAACTCCAGTCTCTGTCATTCCCCAGCTGCAAACCCTTCAAAGCTTCTCAACTGAATTTCCACTGCTTGGACACCTGCATCGTGTGAGCTTTTGTGATTACATAGGGACCAAACCCACCGTTCTGCTTAGGGAGTTAATAGTCCAGTGCAGGCCACTGAGTTACAATGCCATAAGAAGAGCTCGGGGGAGGGAGTGGAAGAAGATGGTATGAAAGCAGAGAAAAGTGAGATGGGGAGTTGAGAAATCATCCAAAGGGAAAATGACTTTTGATCTGGATCTTGAAAAATAAGGCTTCCGTCACCAAGCGGGACTAAGCAGAAGAGCTGGCAGGGTTGGGTATCTACATTTCAAGCCCAGAGGCAGGAAAAACCTTGGCCATCTGGAAAGGAAAGGAGTTTGGCATCGCCAGACCATAAGAGTTAAAAGGCCAGGACAAGTTACAGGCAGAGGGTTAAGAACACTGTATAGTACAGAAATATTCTACGAAGAGAGAACATCAAAGGGTTTTAATTTTGGGGGGGGTGGGTGTTACAGGATGAATGCTGTCTGAGAAATTTCTCTGATGATGACAGAGACAGAACAGGGGAAGCATCAAACCATAGGAGAGATGGCAAAGATTTGAGATTGGGTGAGCAGTCGAGGGGATGAGATGAAGGGATTGGAGGAAAGACTGGGCCTGAGGGATTATTAATAACAGGGGCTTGGGCAGAAGGTTTTCTGAAGTGCCTGATTATGTTACCGGGTAAATGCCCTTCCTTACGAAGATATGGAAGGCAGAAAGAACAACAGGGTGTTAAAACCTAAATACTTAACTGTAATCAACTGTTCTATGATTTCAGTATAAATTTATCAACACACTACAGTACTTATGAGTTCCTAACCCTTCCCTGTCAGAATAAATCCTTGAGGCAAAAAACATGGCCTTGAATCAAAAGTAATTGTTTTTTCTGTTTCAAAACAGAAATGCCCTTCCTTGAGAAGCAGGATTGTGATATATTTGAAATAACCTTGTACAGTTTGTACTAATCTTGAAAATAATAAAAAAAAAATAGAGGTAGTAAAGGACATTAAAAATCTTCTTGTTCAAGTCTAATTTTAGGCATGAAATCATCTTAGTCCAGCGGGAGCATGAACTTTGTCCAGAGTTATATAAAACTGACTATTGGCAAAGTTACAAGAAGAACTCAGAGCTCCTGATTCCAGCATGGAGATCTCGTACATGCAGATTTGATCAATTGAAGGAAGGGGCTGATCGTGATCAGAAGGAGGCTGAATCCTTTCTATGATCATGCTGCTTCAAAGAAGCCTTATTGTTCAAATCAGAAAGGAAAGCAGATCTTTACTTGGGCTTCTAAGAAGCTTTAAAAATTCCAGGAAAGCTAGGGATTAATTTCAAATTTGTGGTTTATAAAACTACATTAATAGATAATGTTTGTTGACTTTTGACACCACCCTAAGTGCAGTTAAAAACATTTAAGAGCCTTTCCTGATCATCTGACCTCTCCAACATTTTTATTTTGTTTGGGGCCAAGGGACCTAAAGGGATCAGGAAAAATCCACACATGTAAGGAAACAATTTTAATTCTGTATCTAATGGAGGTAAAGATCAGAAAATAATTATTCTACATACAAATCACAAATCACTGAGTAAAGATGATTTTTAATGCGAGTCTTGTTTACAGTGTAATGAATGGGAAGCGGAGAAATTATTTTTGGCACGTCATGCACAGGCCCAAGTTTGAGTTCAGTATGGCAGGGTGCAATTGAAGAATTCATTTTAATCAAATATTTAGAATACTGATAAAATAATCTTACTGGGGAATGTTGAAAATGTGAAATGTAATCACATATATAATATAATGGAACATTATAAATTATCCAAGAATGGAATTTAAGGCTTAATAATTTATATTGTAAAGATCGTCTTGCTATGAAAAGGTCACTCAGTGAATGGGAAGAGCCAAGAAGGGATCTCACCATCCTCCGGCCCAGAACATGTATTAACGTTATGCGAACATGACACTCACAAGGAAACATCAGCAACATCACTAGCTATGCTGTGAATGGCAAATGAAGTCAAAACTCTTAAAACAAGTATGCTTGAATTCTTCATACAGGCTATAAAGTCCATTTGGAATACTGCAGGAGCCATTCCGTGTTATAGATTTTAAATTATTTGAATGAAATGCAAAGGCTAAAAGTGTAAGAATGTTTTCTAATATTAAAACAATAGTTTCCCTGCACTTACTGGAGAAGGGCAAGTTAGGAGCACTTTGATGAATCAAAGCAATGTTGTATGCGCTGGTTTTTGTGAGGTTAGCTGATCTATTAAAACCCTCTGGATGTTACTAGAAGGAAATTTTATCATTTCCCTCTTTATTTAGTCAGTGACTGTTCACAGAGCTTGCCACAGAATTTCCTAATCAGAAAAGGGTCTCTCACAAAGCCCACCCCACACACTACTGCATACAGATTAGGGAATCTGGATGTGCACCTCTTGGTAACTCTTTGAAAAGCCAGCTACCTGCCTTCTCTTTACACCATAGGAACCTGAGACTTAGAAAAATCAGCTGATCAAATTCATTACAAATTCTAATGCAATTAAAGCTACGGTAGGCTATGCTTATGGTTAAAGCAGGGACCAGAGTAGGGCCCCAAATGGTTGATTCAATCAATTATGAAGACCAGTCTTGTCAAATATGGCGCCCATATCCTGGCTCACCTGTGGGTATTTTTGGTGCTCTGCATTTAGTTTCTTAAAAGAGAGTATGAAACAAAAGATAGATATCTCTAAAAAAAAAAAAGCCAGAAATTTACCACATTGCAGAAGACTTTATGGATTTTCCAGTCTATCACATACGATTTTAGATTACTGATAGAACTGTTTTGTTCTCTTTAACTTTCACTCTGAAAATTGTTATGTATCAAGTGATACTAAATCTAACACCAATAACGAGGTACAATCAAAAGAGCATAAAGTAGGATTCAGAGATCTAATTCCTAACACAATCATTTGAGTAAGAAAATAGAAACCAATTTTCTCTTTTATCCTGCTTACTTGATGTTCTACCCTCATGGATGTGAACTTTCTAATCTAATAACTATTTTTTTATTTGCCTTGTAGGATCCAGTTATTAATTACATTTCTAAAATAAATGTAAAGCTTAAAGGAGAATACTTCCACTAATCCAAATCATAAATCCACGAGAACTATGCTTGTGTATATAAGATTTTCCTGAACAGAATACATTTCATATCTTTTTATCCTTTTCTTAAAATTAAAGTTAAATAGCACTCTAGGAGGCCAAGGCAGGTAGACTGCAGGAACTCACAGGTTCAAGACCAGCCTAAGCCAGAGCAAGATGACCTCCCCAGCCCCACCTCTAAAAATAGCTAGGCATTGTGGCAGACGCCTGTATTCCAAGCTACTTGGGAGGGTGAGGCAAGAGAATCATTTGAGCCCAAGAGTTTGAGGTTGCTGTGAGCTGTGATGATACAGCACTCTATTGGGTGCCACAAAGTGAGACTCTGTCTCAAAAAATAAACAAATAAAGTTAAATAAATGTATAATTGAATATTTAAAAAAGAAAATACAAAACATATACAAATAAGTATGTGTATCATCTAATAAATTGATAGACAGCAAGTTAGGGCATGGGGAAAAATTTTTTTTTCCAAATTAAGTCTATCATCTTTTTATAATTTTAAACAATTATAGAAATTACTCACAGAGAGAGTTAATAATGGGTTATTAAATTTATTTTCCCCCTCAACTGTTAGCTAATTCAATGATTTAACAAAAATTTGAGTGTATGAGATAACATTACCAAAGTGTTTAATAAATAAGTATACTAGTTAGACTAACGAGATACAATTTCTTCAATTGCACTTTAACACTGAAAATGTAATTTCCAGTATTTGCCATGAATTCCTGAATATTTGTATCAATTCCTATGTTGAAATCGTAACCCCTGAGAGGATGATATTAGGAGGTGAGGCCTTTGGGAAGTGAGGAGGTCATGAGTATATGTAAAAGAGACCACAAAGGACTAGCTGGCTGCTTCTCCTGTGTCAGGACGCAGCCAGAAGGCACCATCTACAAGGAACAGACCCTCACCAGACTGAGTCTTCGGGTGCCTTGATCTTGGACTTCCCAGCCTCCAGAACTGTGAGAAATTTCTGTTGTTTATAAGACACTCAGTTTATGGTATTTTGTTATAGCAGCCCTATGGATGATGAAAATCAGATTCAAAGTTCTGTCCCAAGTCAAACACTGGGAAGAACTTGGAGAAAACAGTGGCCCTCTCCTTTCTCTGCCTGGAGAAGTGTCATCCTTCAGACACTGAGGATGCTGGTGTGCCAGAGTTAGGGCTCTGGAAACACTCTAGCATCTGTCTTCGCAGTGGTAGAAGGAGCTTCTTCACACAGTAGACGTGGTAGAGAAAATGCACATTAAGAGTAAGTACCCATAGTACACTGTGTCTGGGAGGCCTCAGTAAAAGGATATACTGGTGGAGAGGAACAACGGTCAGGGTGACTGCTATTCCTTCCTCTAATTCATTAATGTTCCATGGTTTCCAGTTCTCTGTGTAGCATATTAATGTAGACCACAAAGAGCTCTCTCATCCAGAATCTTCACTGAAATCTGGTTCATATGAATTGCACTTATCTCAGAGGAGAACAGAAAAGGTGTAAGGGTACTGATGCCCATCCATTGAGAATAATCAACAGAGTCACAGATAAAGCGTGGTCACTTGCTATCAGCTAAGTAAAATACCAAACCTTAATACTACTGAATAAGAGTCCTCGGAGGTTTGCTTTTTAGCCCTTTTTTTACCAAAGAAATTCCAGAAGTTGCTTTTAATGTTAAAGGAAAGCATACAGACCGTGGTCCCCTACCACTCACACACCCATGAACCTACCCACTACCTTCTTTTGGGTAAAGTTTTAAATTGTTTTAAAATGAACCCCAAACTTAAGTCATTACCTCCAGGGAGTCACCTTCACAATCTCCTTCCTCTGTGCCTCTCCCCTTCTCTTCGGTAATGGTGTTCACCATTTCAAAAAACCTAAAGGCAAGTTGACAAGAGGGCATGCATAACACACACAATATTAAATACAAGCAAGTACACACCAAAGGGATTTTGCAACAAAAACTGAGAAGTACGAGAATCTCTAGAGTCAGGCAATAAACTATCAGGAACAGTGTGAAAAATATGATTCCTCAAAAATAAAAACATAGGTTGGTAGGATTTTCTAGAAATTTCAGACCTAATGCCCCACTTCAAATAATAGTAACAAAATACAGTATGCTATAAAATTAGAACAAAGAATCTGGACCAGGTCATAGAAATAGTAAGAATGTGGACTTGGATACTAGACCAAGATTCTCGGTATCTGTATGATGGTGTGCAAGCCCCTCCACTCCTCTGAGCTTCATCCCTTCACTATACAAGTATCTATCTCATAGATAACTGGGAAGATAACTTCAGATAATAACTTGTGCAGTGCTTAGCACTGAACACTCATTATTAGCTAGTACTATTTTGCTGCTGTTAACATTATTATTTAAAGTGGGATATAAAAATATCTATATTCTGGAATAGTGTCTCTAAATTCTGAAGTGACTGTTTGATACAGTGTTGGCCACTACAACATTTGATCTCAGTTACTAGATATCATATGTGTAGCGTCCCATAAATATAGTCTGTGAAAGGTTTCAACAGCTGTACATCAGAATCCATGGGAGACGGATTCCAGGATCCACCCAGATACCAAAGTCTGAGGATGCTCAAGTTCCATACATTAAATGACATGAAATTGACATGAAATTTGCATATAACTTACACATGTCTTCTAGATTGCTTACAATACCCAATATGATGTATATGCTATGTATTTTTTCAGTTGTTGTACTATACGGTTTTTTATTTGTATTATTTTTATTGTTATATTATCTTTTTTGTTTTTATTTTCTGAATATCTGCAATCCATGTTGGTTGAATCTCTGGATTTGGAACTCATGGATACAGAGTGCTGACTGTATATACATTAGTGATAGAAGTTACTTCCCTTTATGTGACAAAACAGACATTTTTGTTCAAAAACTCTTCTAGTAATATTTTCTTCTGGAGACCACTTCAGAACTAAGCAAAATAATTACAGTGAGAAGCAGATTTTCCCTTTTCCCCCTGGGGCTAGTCCATTCAGAGGGGACGTTGTGAGGCACAGATATAAAGTAGAAGTACTATGAACAAAGGTTCACGATCTCACAGGCAGGTTGTGGCACACAATGGCACCCAAAGAAAGAGCAAGTTATGGTGTCACAAGAAAAGTAACACAACTCAGGTTCTATCTTCTTATTTTTGTACTTCATTTGTACCTTGTTTATCCAACCACTGATCCGGCCATCATCCCTCTATTCACCCATCCATTTGTCCATCTAGTCCTGTTTCTATCCATCTATCCATCTATCTGTCCATCCAGTTATCTGTCATCCATCATCCATCCATTCATCCATCTATCTATCCAGTTATCCATCCATCCATCCATTCAACAAATACTCACTGAGTGGCCACTAAGATCAAGAACCGTCTGGCCACTGGGAACAGGACAATGACCAAAGTCTCTTTTGGAGTTTGGAGCCTATTTATGCAGTTCACTCACTGCACCTGCTTCCTTACTCTTCCTGTCTCTCTACACATTTCTTGGAGGTCCATTATGAGAAAAAAAATTCCCAAGCCTGACTGCAATAGCAACATGCTTTAATGAAGATTAAATAGCATCACTAGTTAGAGACAAAAGCAAGCTTAATCAAGAGAAAGGAAAAGAGCTAAAAAAAAAAAAAAAACAGCTTTAAAGACAAACTAAGATTTGCGTGAAAGACTTACATTACCCATTCAGGCAAACCTTTTCCATATGAACTTTTCTTTTTTTTTTTTTTGAGATAGAGTCTTACTATGTTGCCCTCAGTAGAGTGCGGTGGCATTATAGCTCACAGCAACCTCAAACTCTTGGGCTTAAGTGATTCTCTTGCCTCAGCCTCCCAAGT
>NW_003852437.1:11135604-11158698 GCF_000181295.1 Otolemur garnettii | reverse complement strand
CTATTTGCTATATGTATTATTTCTTTCTTTTTTTCCTTAGAGACAGAGCCTCATTTTATCACCCTCAATATAGTGCTGTAGCGTCACACAGCTCACAGCAACCTCCAACTCCTGGGCTGAGGCGATTCTCTTGCCTCAGCCTCCCGAGTAGCTGGGACCACAGGCACCTGCCACAACACCTGGCTATTCTTTGTTGCCGTTTGGCTGAGGCCGGGTTTGAACCTGCCACCCTCGCTAATTGGGGAAGGTACCCTACTACTCACTGAGCCACAGGTGCCGCCCTCATTTACACTTTGATTTCTAGATTGTCACTCACTTCTCTAGTTCCCCATAGTCAGTCATAGTGATTTTAAAAACACTATGGCAATATTTTTTAAAAATACTAAATTATTAACCCAAGAGAAACATAACTAGGGTGGTTAACACAAACATACAATGCAGTCCACAGATTTCTGGATTATGCTTTATAGATCAGATCACTGGCTCTTAACTCAGGCTTGCCCCAACCAGAATATCCAATGTAATTACTCCGGCATGGAGCCCAGGTACTTTTTAAAAGCTAATCAAGGGTGCAGTGGCTCACACCTATAATCCTAGCACTCTGGGAGGCTGGGGGTAGAGGAAGGTTGCTTGAGTTCAGGAGTTTGAGACCAGTGTGAGCAGGACTCCATCTCTAAAAAGTAGCCAGGCATTGTGGCACCTGCCTGCTACCTAGGAGGCAGCTACCTGGGAGGCTGGGGCAAGAGGACTGCTTAAGCCCAAGAGTTTGAGGTTGCTATGAGCTATGAAGCCAGGGCACTTTACCCAGGAAAACTGAGATTTTGTCTCAAAAAAAAAAACAAAAACAAACAAACAAAAAAAACCAGCTCATCAAGTAATTCCAGGGTTAACATGATCCAGGGCTAAGTGCCACTGTTGTAGACAATTGTGAGGTTATTCAAAAGCATTTGAGAATAAAAATTTTGGTAATCATATATATAACAAGTGAGCACTTTGAAAATGAGGCATAATATTTAACAATTAACCACTAAGTCTTGGTTAACATTTTCTCTGTGAGAAATTATGACTAAGCTTTTATTTATTAAAGAAAATCCCCCAAATTCTGTTAAACATACCACATAATTATAAAATATTAGCTCAAATAAAATATTTATATAACCACATAGCCCTGAAGTTTTCAGAAGAGCTACCTGATCCCTCATTAGATGAAAATAATGATCATGTAAGAACAATCTTTTTCACACATAATGACTAATACGTACTTTTTACAATGAAGTTCTGTACAGAAATAGATTTGGAAATCATCAGAGTTGTGAAGCACGTAAAGAAAACAGCATCGTTCTTCAAATTTAGAAATACTGGAATAAACAAAAAAGGCATTAGTCAGGGAAATATTAATTCTTCTATGGTTCTATCATGAAAATTAAATACTTTTTAAATTCAGTCTTCATTATGGTGTCGTAGTTGTTTATAAATAACACTTTAAAAAGTAACATTCCCCACATCGCAAAACTGAAATTATTTACTTTTTTGAGAATTGTTCTCTCTTGCTCACATCTGCAGAGTGGGGCTGCTCGGAGTGTTAGAGCCACAGATGAACCACATGTCACTTCAGCTCAGCATGGAAAGGTGTCCTGCCCATGGCAGCTGGGAGGAAAGGTAAAAATACCAACTAGCTGGCTTACCTTGGTGATTCTCGTTTTATGGGATGTGGAGAAAAATGAAATGTTTCCAAAGCTAGGAAGGCAATTTGTAGAGGCAGTAAAAGCATCTCATTAGTTATAGAGATTTTAGAGGAGCGAAGAAATGGGGAATAGCCCTTGGTTTGGACTCAGCAAATGGTTTACTTCAGAGCAATATGAAACAATTTTGAGTTGATCATCTACACTGTGCTGTTTTATGCCAAGAGCCAATAAACATTTTCAGCAATGGGCCAGACAGCAAAATATCTTAAGTTTTTTGGGCCAAATTACACAACTCTGCCGTGGAACATGAAAGCAGCCTTCAAAAACAAAAATGAGTGAACATGGCTGTGTTCCAATAAAACTTTATTTATAAGAACAGGCAGTTCTTATAAAGTGGGTGGCTGGGCATCTGTAGTTCAGTGGTTAGGGTGCCGGCCACATGCTCCAGGGCTGGTAGGTTCAAAGCCAGCCTGAGCCTGCTAAACAAACACACATAAAAATAGCCAGGCATTATGGCAAGTGCCTGTAGTCCCAGCTACTAAAGAGGCTGAGGCAAGGAAATGGCTTAAGCCCAAGAGTTTGAGATTCCTGTGAGCTGTGATGCCATGGCATTCTACCGAGGGTGACAAACTGAGACTCTGTCTCAATAAAAAAAGAAAGAAAGAGAAAGAACAGGCAGTGAGCCAGATTTGGTCCATGGGTCATAGTTTGCTGACCCCAATTTTATGCCTTTGTGCCTTTTCCTTTAATTTGGAACCAATGCCATTCTTTACTTAAAAAAAAATTCTATTCATCATTAAAGTCCAGCTTAGATTTTACCCTTTCCCTCCCTGCCCTACTCCTACCCTTCCTCTTGCACTTCTGTTCTCTGAATATACTTCTGCCATCGCTCATCTTACTCTGTAGCGTCATTTGTTGTTAAATGTCTGCTCTCCCTAAGAGGTATTAGTACTTCAAGAGAGGAGTTCACATCTGAGTCATTTTTATATGTTTAGCAGAACAGGACTCAACATTTGACACATAGCTGTGCTCAATAAATGCCCACTGACTTGAGCTGAGCAAGTTCGGAGGTGATGCAAGACAAACTGCTAACCTAGTTGGATTGTATCCCATAGTCTGTCATCTCTCCTTTATGGAGGGGGAAGCCGGGAAAAATTAGCTCTTTTTGAAGTCACAGACTAGAACTCAAGTTTCCTAACATACAAACCAGCCATGGCCAGATGGAGGCATTCTATGCATATGCTATAAATCCCAACACCTGTTATGTAGGCCTACCACATCTAATCAAAGAAAATTAATTCATTGGAAAACAGATGTGATAAAGGAAAATTTACATTTACCACACTTTCCTAAATTGATTGCTTAACAATGCAGCAGTAATTAATGAGTGCCTTGCTAATGACTGGTTTTAAAATTTAAATATTTAGAGAGCAAAGCCTTTTGAGAAAGCATCGATTGGAAAGGCATATAATGAGTCAGTCACTAATCCTGCTGTTTCTGTTCAGATCACTCCTGAGGTAACAGGTAGTTTTACCAGGCAAACTCTAATTATTAGTGACTCAGACGGCGCTACCAGCTCATGCTCTAACACAACCAATTACTACTGTTCCAAAACCAACAGGATATTGCATAACTGGCCTGCAGAAGTTTATTGTTTCTCCTTTCTATTATGTGGGGACAAATAGTAGTAAACAGAACTAATTTGGTTTGAAATTTGCAAGAATTGGTTTACCATGAGCTTTTCTCCCACATTCACTCTTACTTACCAGAGCAGGAGTTTCCATCGAACAAGTACGTAAACACTTAATCACTGACTCAATTCTGAAAAATAATCTTATTTCTGAATCCTAAGTAATGGCATTTTCTGACCCACTGGCATCATGACTCCAATGTCAGAATTGAACTGAATGGAAGTTCAATACTGTAATCTCAAGAACATTATAGGAACAGTGACCTTAGGAAACGTTTTTAAAACTGGGCTCTTTATAATCTCCCATCATTAATATTAGCTGCAGGACATAAGCTGGTAGATGCAGCATGTGTGCCTTGGATCTTTTCAAGGGGAGATTAGTTCCTGGTATATTAAAAGGACAGAAAACCATTTAAATAAAATAACAGCTCAGACAGCGAGGGTGGACCTCCGCACAGCTAGGTTTCATCCACATCCTGATTCTGGTCCACAGTACACATTCACCCCACAGTCACCACACTCTTTTAAGTAGGTGACAAGTACAGATCAGTTGGACCAACAGTGAACATCTGCTGCAAATCTTTTCATAATGGAAAAAGATCGAACCAACTGAAGGCGGCTGCGTATTTACACCAATAGAAGGATTCTTCAGTTTCTTTGCATTTTAAAAAATAATCATTAAAGGTCTGATCCAATATGCTGGATCCTGAATATTCCAATATCCTGGATCCGAAATATTGCTGAAAAATGCCTTTCAAGCAAACAAAACATATCAAAGAAACTTACCTCACTCCCCTGATAGCAGAAGCGCTAAAATTCCACTCATGTATGCCTTTCTAGAACACAGAAGAACAGCGACAACAAAAACATATTGAGTCATCCAAATGAAAAATAATGTAACAACAATTTTGTTCGATTATTTTTTAAAATAATATACAGAGTCATTTTTCCTAGTGCATTGTTCTTCATGAAAAAATTATCTGGATGGAAACTGCAATTCATTCTCAAGTCACAAGGGTGAAGTTTACTTTACTTAATAATTCTTGGACTTCAAGAGAACAGCTTCCAGAAGAGCCTAAGAAAATTAGTATCATTAAATTCTAAAACTTGATACTTCATAATAATGGTTGTACACTAAGTTTTAAGTAATACACTCAATGATCAAGGTAATTCTATTATTACAGTCAAGCAATTTTTTTTTTTCTGAGAAAGACAGACGTGAATTTGAATAAAATCTCTGCAAAGTTTAAAAATAATATTTCTGAATTATCTTTGGTTAAAATTTCCAACTAAAGGGGGGAGTCTGTTTTCTTCAAAAAACAGTAGATGTGTGCACACACGTGTCCATCATAGCTAGGAGGTGTCATTTGTTCCCTAACTTAAGCAAAGTTCAATGTGCTAATAAAGCTCGAACATCAACCATTCGAACATCACTTACAAACATGGGTAATGTGCAGGCCAAGATGAAAAAAAGTAGAAATTTATTTCTTGAGTTTATTTCTAAAACTAACTTAAAATTATTATCAATTAAAACTGATGTCTTTAATTTAAATAAATTACAAGAGAAGGCAGTGCCTTTGGCTCAAAGGAGTAGGGCGCCAGCCCCATATGCCAGAGGTTGCTGGTTCAAACCCAGCCCTGGCCAAAAACTGCAACAAAAAAAAAAAAAAAAGAATACAAGATAAATCACATTCCCTATGTTTGACAACAATATAAACATGATAGCATAAATAGTTTCACAGAAATAAAGTAGTTGATACATGTGTCCAAGTTTAGCAAGTACTGTAAATAATAAATTCACACTGAAATTCAATTCTGTAAATGTTAAACCACCAGGAAAATTAGCTCTAACACTCACTGCCAGGAGGCTGAGGTACTAGCCTATGTTGGTAAAATGGGTAAAGAAGCCTGTGGGCTCTGAGGAAGCCCAGAACTCTTTTCCTAACCATTCCAAAAGCAACTCAAAGACACAACGTATATCCAACAGCCCTTACTTCTTCACTGGGGTCATGCAACTCAAAATAAAAATAGGTCCTCTCAAGTCTGATTCGGATTTTATTTAAAAACTAGTTTCAATGCACATCTTTCAGGTCATGGGGATGTGACCTGAATTAAATTTTGTTGTGCATGAAGTCCAGGGAGAGAAGACATCATAAAAAAGTGCTCATGGCGTGTGGCTCTCTTAACCAGACTACAGAAGGAGTACATTGAAATAGCAGCCTGCAGCCTCAGCTGGTAATTTGGAAAGTTGCTTCTAAATCCCGTTGGCCTCAGGTGAACTTCTAAATATATATGTGACCCAGGAGCTGCAGCTGTTACCTGCACACTACTCGCGTACAATGCAGTCTTATCCTCACGGCCTGTCACTGAGCTGCTTGCCGAGATCATGCCCAGGATCAGGAGGTGAGGAGTTGAGGGTGGAGCTAGTGGAGTGGTGTGTAAACCAGCTACTGAACACAGCAAGTGGTAAACACCATAAACACCAACAAGACAGCACTGGTAAAATCCATCTTCTATCAGCCCTGTTCTGGGAGCAGCCAAGGAATGATTTTCCCAATAGAGCTGGTTTTGTAGGAAAGGGGTGGAGCATTTCCGGAAAGCTAGCTTCCTGAAAGGTTGCCAGTGCTGCTAGAGAACGTTCCATTTCAATGATGTAAAGCCCGGGACAGGAGATGGAGTGATTGGAAGACCTCCTTCCCCAACCACCTTGCTAACTGGACTCACCACACGGAGGCGCTGGTGAGCTACACAGCCAACAGGTACTTTAAAAGCTCCTTGGGATCAGTTTGGAAACCAGGAAAAAAGGAAGGGCCACTGACATAGCTGGAATGATGGGCCCAGCAGGCCCCAAACCAACACTCAACCTTATTTAGTCAGCACAAACACTGTTCTCTAGGAACTACTCAGCCTCAGACCCCTGCCCTAGTTAGGGACTAGGAGAAGAACTGGGAGTTAACTAATACTATACTGACTTGAGTGGGTAAGAATCATACTGTGGTAGGCCCTGTTGGTTTCCTAGGCGACGGCCATTCCCTCCTTCCCCTTTGTTAACACTAAATGAATTTTGTCCAGGTCCAGGTAGCAATGTGTAGGGATGGTAAAACTGATTAGTCTAAACTGACCACAGTGAGTCCACTGCCCTTACTGGTGATTGGTTTAGGTGTGGTCAAGTGACATAACTCTCGGCAAGTAGGAGAGGACCTGACCCTCCCCTGGGGATGTTTCTGTGTGAGGTGATGCTTAAAGCAGCTATTTAAGACCATGAGAGGAAAACCAAAGGTGTACAGGGAAGTCAACTCAGAATTCTGACACTACATCACCCTCAGAATGACCCCACCTGGGAAGTTCTTGTAATATGAAATAACATTTCCATATTAATTTAAGCTTTCAGTTGGGAATTTTTTAGCTGAAGGCATCCTTAGTGGATAAGAGCTTCATATCCTCATAATCTAGAATCTAGGGTAAATGTGTTCACCTCATGAATTCCATGGGTCTTCTCTGAGAGGCCACTGGCTGGAGTGGGATGGAGAGGCAGACAGCCTGGGGCCTTGCCTGTGCACCTGCTGCCTGTTACCTTCCCTTATAAGCCAGCAGATAGACCCAGGGTGCCTAAACTTCAAGCCCTAGAAGGGGGAAATTCTAAATAACCATTTAAAATACCTTGCAAATACCTTCTTTTGCTCACTGTATATATGCAGACTTTCTCCAAGTACTAACTTACTTTAATCAGCAGCCATTGATTGTTAAAAGAGTGGGATTTCAACTAATTTTGCCCCTGAGTGTGGAGTAGCTCTCTAAGAATCTCTGGGAATTGGGAATCAACATACAATGTGCTTAAAGGTTTAAAAATTATAGCATAATTTATATACTGGCTCACAGAATTACTCCACATTTCAGAACAAAAATACTGAGAGAAGGGGTGAGCAAAGAAGGAAATATTTTAAATGAAAAGCAACAGTCTCTGTTCTACTTTTAGGAAAAAATAATTTAAACGTCCTATGACAAAAATAATTCATTTCCTGTTTCTCATGAGACCTGTTAAGCTGTTTGCTTATCTGTTAATTATAGTTTTTCAGTTGTTCTAAACTAACATGGTAATAATAAAGTTTTCTTATTTTTATTTTTTATTCTCCTTCCAATTTTACTACTTCTATTTCTATGCTATGGATAGAACAAAGTTTGTAAAGAAATCAAGCAAGATGGAAAGTGATAGAATAAAGCTTCAACTTTTGAACAGAGAGAAATTTTAACACTACAAGTTACAGGGAATGGGAGCAATGCAAATGGAGGACTTTTTTTTTTTTTTGAGACGGAGCCTCAAGCTATCCCCCTGGGTAGAGTGCCATGGCATCACACTCTCAGCAACCTCCAACTCCTGGGCTCAAGCGAGTCTCCTGCCTCAGCCTCCCAAGTAGCTGGGACTACAGGCGCCCGCCACAACGCCTGGCCATTTTTTGGTTGCAGCCATCATTGTTGTTTGGTGGGCACGGGCTGGGAATTCAAACCCGCCACCTTAGGTGTACGTGGCTGCCGCCTTAGCCGCTTGAGCCACAGGCACCGAGCCGCAAATGGAGATCTTGATCAAAAGATGGTGAAAATGGAAACCATCTCACTATGTTCCCATGGACCGTTCGCCGGCTAAATCTGTAACCCTTCTTAATGCTCTGGTTTATATCCTAATACAGGGTGTTCGTAAACACTATTTTAAATTGCACACGAACTTTATGGATACCCTGTGTATCTGTTTATTAGCATAATATAAAAATTGTCTCTACAAAGTCCCGAAATATAAGAGAATCAATACAAGGCTCTCTTTACCGAGTGGAGAACCTCCAGGAAGAAGAAAACAATAACAAATAGCTGGAAATAGTACTCATTTTCCAAAATTCTCTGGCTCACTTTCTTTTCTTTTTCTGCCTTCCAAATTCTTCTGGCTCTCCACTTATTCTCTGGGCCTTGCTAATCACTAATTCCTTTAGCCCCATTCTGTTTCCAAGCGTCCTTGGATGACCTTGTTCTTTCCATCAAGCCTAAACGTCTGCTCTCCTAGTCCTGCTCTGCCCTGCATCATGCTTGTGTCTCCTGGCTTTGCTACATTTCTGTAGTTTCCACTGGATGATCACTATACTTCAGCCTTAAAACAATGTAAATAATCCACTGTACTTTAAAAAGCCATGAACAAAACGTATACAGATAGTTGTATGAATTATTTTCAATGTTGTTGATGGACAGCTGCACTAAACAAGTCCAAAATGAAACTTCTTATGATTCCTATATAACTCAGGTTTTCCTTTAACTATTCTACCACTCCTATCAATGCCATCAAAACCTGAGTCACCTAATGCTTATTCCTTCTTCTGAGTTCCTCTTCCTAATTAGTGATTAAGTCATACATTTTTCTTTTCAAACGATCTGTCACTTTACAGTCACAATCACCAGATCCCACTGTAAGGGATTACCTATCCCATAATTAGGTAGTTCCTCTAATAGTCCTTTTTTTCTGGAGACAGAGTCACACTCTGTCATCCTGGGTTGAGAGCCATGGTGTCATAGCTCACAGCAACCTCAAACTCTTGGGTTTGAGCAATCCTCTTGCCTCAGTCTCCTGAGTAGCTGAGACTACAGGCACCCACCACAACATATGGCTAGCTTTTCTATTTTTATTAGAGGCAAGGTCTCACTCTTGCTCAGGCTGATCTTGAACTCCTGAGCTCAAGTAACCCACCCATCAGGGCCTCCCAGAGTGCTAGAATTAGAGTCTGGAGCCACTGAGCCTGGCCTCTTTCAACAGTCTTCTCTATAACCCTCCACAATCCAAGACTTCAGGGGTCTGATGTCAAGGCCAGGTAAATCTTACAGCTGTAACAGCAAGCATTACGGAGCGCTTCTTCCACACCATTTAGCATGATGCTAACTGATTTCCATTAATTATCTCATTTGCTCTTCATAACAATTCTGTGAGGTACTATTATCTTCATTTTATATATACGGAGACTAAAGCGTGAGGAGTTTGAGGGGATTACCCAGGTCAGAGAGCACCAAGGACAGCGTCACCCTTCACAACTAGGCAGTGTGACCCCGACCTGGGTTCCTAACTAGTACTTTGTTCTTTCTTCCTGTCAGCTCTCAGATTTTAAGAAGCTTCAGTGATGCCCTGTTTCCTACCGACCCATGTCTAAATTTGTCTTCCTAACTCATAGAGCACCTATGATTTTATTTCATTCTGCCCACCTACCATCCTCAGCATGTTTCCCCTCAGGCTCCTCACGGCTCCTGAACTTTCCACATTCACCTTCACTTTGGTGCCTTCGTAGGAATTCTGCCTTCTTCATCTGGCCTGGTTTTTCTTTCCTTGCCCCTTCATCTCTTCCTACCCTACAGCCGAAGTTCAGGGTCTATTTCCTTTAGAAAGCCTTCCCGAAGGACTCCATGGCACACTGGTCTTCCTCCTCATGGGACCTTAGAGTTCTGACCCAGAGTCCATATAGTCCTCCCCTTAATGAGCACAATCCCAGAGTCCACAGAACTCAAAAACTGCTTTTAGAATGATTTGCTCTACTATTATCTAAGCAGTGCTTTCCTCGGAGGAGGTCTCTTTAACTTCCATGTTAGAAATAGTCTTGGTAGGACAGTGCTTTTTTCAAAGCTTTTCCTCCATCACTTCCCCACAAAGGGAGTATAATGAACAGCTACATCTTAGCTGAAAGGCTGTCAAAAAAGTCTGTTATCAAGGGAGTTTTCCGTTATGAATAAGCTAGCTTCATAAGTGACTTTTTCGAGTATTAATTCACATATCTGGCACTCCTAATAATGAAAAAGGGTTTCTGACATAGTGACAAATATTAGTGTGTGAAACCTGTGGCTTGTTGGGTGGAGATCCTTAGTTACCTTGGCCTATTCATAGAATACCTCTACACTTCTGGGGCTGCAGCCCAGGATTATATTCTAAAAGTGTTAGCCTGGGCAGTTTCACAAACTGGCCTCTGTGAAAGAACCACAGTTCAGAAAAAGGCTACGAAGTATTTCTCAGTGCTACTACAGAGATGGATCTGGTATTGAGACGGGATGGTTTTCTCCATGTTTATCATGTAATTTCACGTTCCTAACATTTTGTGTGCTTGCCAAAACACGCTTACCAGCTTAACATGACCAACTTTATCCAAACATACAACAACTTAAAATATAATTAATGCATTGTGGGTACTGCTCAGTCTCTATCTATTTATTTTAAATACAAGACAGTGCGTTTTCTAGAAACTATGGCACTATGACAGGTGACTTCTTACCACTTTGATAAGAGGTTGGGGCCTAACACAACTGACATCTGAGAAGGATCTCTGCCAGAAGGCTTGGACACATCAGAGTAAGTCTGCCACACAGACTAGGAATCTGCATTTTCTTTTTTCTTTTCTTTTTTTTTTGAGACAAGAGTTTCACTTTGTTGCCCTTAGTAGGAGGCTGTGGCATCAGAGTTCACAGTAACCTCAAACGTCTGGGCTCAAGCAATCCTTTTGCCTCAGCCTTCTTAGTAGCTGGGACTATAGGTGCTGCCACAACACCCAGCTGTTTTTTAGAGATGGGGTCTTGCTCTTGCTCAGGCTGGTCTTAAATGCCTGAGCTCAAGCAGTCCACTGGCTTCTCCCTCCCAGAGTGCTGAGATTACTGACATGAGCCACCATGCCCAGAGTAGGAATCCACATTTTCAACCAATTCCTTAGGTGACTCTAATGCTGGTGTTCCAGGAAACCACTTTGAAAAGCGCCACCACTGGAAACCAGCTTAGACATAAAGTCAAAGACATAATGATTCCTCTTCAGCTACCATAAATGATAACGCGGTAGACCTACATCCCCTGTGAAAGGTCTCAACCATGGGTACACATTGGAATCACAGACAGATCGTCATAAAAATGAATGTGACCAAGCTTCACGGTAAGTCTAAAAATTTCCAACTCAGTAGGTCTCTTGGTGTCCAGGGTACTGCAGATATTCTGATGCACAGCCAGGTTTGTGCCCTAAATGAACACCAACAACCTCCCAAATGATTGCTCCCATTTCATTTACAGAAGAAAGCAGGATTAAATTCTGGGCTTTCAAAGTTAGGGTTTGGTCCGTGTAATATGTACACTGCAGTGATTTTATTATTGTGATCATTGTTACTGTTTAAATATGCTGACCATTTACTGGATGCCAGGCTTGGTGAAATGCACTCTACCTACATCCTTCCGTTTAACCGTCACAGCAACCTTTCAGGTGAATATTATTAGCATCATCTCATTCTACAGACGAGGACATCACAGCCCGCAGAAGCCAAGCTGCCCAGGGGCAATGACAGAATTTAAACCCAGGTCTATTGACTCAAAGTCCACATTTTAAAAAATTCTATACTCTCAAGTAGACTTCTTGATTCCATTTCTTGATTTATTTTCTCCTTATCACTATTGAGTGTACCAATACACTTCTGAATATATGTACATACTATATAGCTTATCTATATAATTTTATTTATTGGTTTACTATCTCCCTGAGTAGAAAGTAACTAAGCAATACAGGAGCAAGAATTTCACTTATTCTGAACACAGCTGTTCTCCTAGGGTCTAACATAGCACCTGGCAGTGCCTTGAATAAAGTAAGTATTCGGCAACCATTTGTTAAATAAGTGAATGAAGTTTAAAGGAAAGTATAAAAGCATTTTGGGAAACAATTGCAAGGAAAAATCAACTATTTTTTCACAAGACTTCTCTCATTTCTGTGGTTTATTCTCTGGACTGGTGTCAGTCCTGAAAATTTCTATTTTTCAAAAACAGTAGGATGATTCCTACAAGAATTAAAACTGTGAATACACAAATGGAAAGGCGTATCCACAAGTGCCAGGAGCGGGAATGAGAATGTTTAAGATACTTCTGAACACAAGTGGCAGCGCAGGCCACCTCATTTTGGGCACAGCACTTAGAGTCAGTAGCTAATCTGAGATTGCGGACCTACTCAGATATCCAAACAGCTGGATGTAATGAAATACAGAATGGTACCAGTATTAGACTACAAGTGGCAATATTCCGTCATACTTCCTAAAATTAAGATATGCAATGTTTTACTTCATAAAGTATTATCTTTTTGGTAAACAATTTAATTTATAGCATGGATTTACAAAACAGAAATTTTGTAAATCAAAATTGTAATCCAATTTTGATTTCACTTTTGATGCTTTTGCCATCTTTACTAAAAATCCAAATAGTTCGATCATTTCTTATTGAATAAAATTTATAATTAAGATTTAACAAATTTTATAATACAGAATACATTTATGACAAGATATACAGTAATATACTCCCCTTCTAGTAGTTACATATTCCAGAAAGTGTCTGCATGAGTTAAGAAGAAACTCATATTGATGACTGTGTATTTATGACATTTATCACAATGGGGACATTCCTCATGCCCTCCGGTGTTGCACAATTACCTTGTCATCAGGAAGCACGTGCCAGATAGATATTGTTTTTTCCTCGACTTCATTGTTGATAGACAAATAAGAAGGCTGATAGATTTTGGTTGGTTCTAATATTAATACCTTGAAAAGATAAGGCAAAGAAACTAATATTAGTTATTTAAGGTTGAAGCCACTTCCAGGTATATAAAACCCAAGCACCTACTTGGAAGATTATCAGGTGAGGCTGTGAATCTGTTGCTGAGTAAACCCTTTTCACTTCTGATTCTTATCACTCCTGTAAGTCCTTTGAGCATTTTATGGTACTATACTGTTATCATAAGATTCAATAACACATTATCTTTTATTGTTAACAAACTGGGAAATAAATTTTTGAAGTCCATATATTAGTTGAGCGATCTGGCAGAGAATCTACTAGTGATACTATTTTTAATAAAAAGCTTATATTTTATCATGTACTACATAAGCTATTCCCATAAAAATAAATGTGTCAAAGAAAGGCAGAAATGTGGTAAAACAAATAATTCTGTACACAGAAAGGAAAAAAATTCCATAGATAGAATGTCACCTACTTATTTTAGGTTTTCAGCTGTCATTCTTATCGTAAAGACGTAGTAATATGGTTTTCATGCCCATGCAAATGGATTTAGAAATGATTTGGGTTATTCAAAGGCTTTTGTATATAAACCAAAGAAACAGAATTAGCTGTATGACATAATAAAAATGACTTTGCCTTCAAGATGAAATTGGCAACTTTGATAATGATATATTTAGCCTTGGGAGAGAAAAAGAGCAATAAAATTTGCTCCTCTTCTGGAGATGTATGAGGGGTGTGGGATAAGTGAGCTAGACTCTCCATCAAATGACTGCATGATGTATCAATATTATCGCTGACACCTCACTGTAGGAGCAGATAGCATTAAAATACCACAAGCCCTGATTTCAAAGGTACTATAATTTGCACAGATGCTTAAAGGCACCACCTAGCCCAAATTTTTTATATAGACATCAGTGAGAATGTTTGCAAAAAAGAAAAGAAAAGAGAAAAACTGATACTTAACCTTCAGAGACAATGGAATAGTTCCTTCTACTTTGCGGCTTAAAACTCAAGGTTACCTTTAGAACGACTCTTCTTTTTATTTTTAGATACAAAGATTTGCTCTGCTGCCCAGGCTAGAGACCAGTGGTGCAATCCTAACTCACTGTGACCCCAAGCTCCTGGGCTCAAACAATTCTCTTGCCTCAGCCTCCTAAGTAGCTGAGGCTACAGGCATACGCCATCACACTCAGCCAATTTTTTTAGGGATGGGCTTTCACTATGCTGCCCAGGGTGGCCTTAAACTCCTGGCCTCAAGTGATTCTCCTGCCTCAGCATCCCAAAGTGCTGGGATTACAGGAGTGAGCCATTGCACCTGAAGGAGGAGACCTGGAAAAAATAAGATCTAAAATAAAACAAAAGCTTCTCAGAGAAGCCCAAGAGCACTCTCGAAGGTCCCACCCACTCCCAACCCAGCCCTTAAGAATTTGTAAAACTTAGCTTTCTAAGTCCTTGAAACTTATGCTTCTGGCTCGGCGCCTGTGGCTCAAGTGGCTAAGGCGCCAGCCACATACACCTAAGGTGGCAGGTTCGAATCCAGCCCGGGCCCGCCAAAACAACAATGATGGGTGCAACCGAAAAAAAATAGCCAGGTGTTATGGCGGGCGCCTGTGGTCCCAGCAACTTGGGAGGCGGAGGCAGGAGGCTCGCTGTGAGCTATGCCATGGCACTCTACCTAGGGGGACAGCTTGAGGCTCTGTCCCAAAAAAAAGAAAAAGAAACTTATGCTTCTGCAAACCCTGAACATGATTTGACACCTTCAATGAGAGGTAATATGATAATTCCTTTGTCTGTCTACTTGTGCGTCTAATAGAAGGACAGGGACAGAGCTGATGGGGAGCTCGGCCATTCTGAAGTTGAATCTGCCATGGCTCTGCCAGCTGAAACAAAAGTCCTTCCCCTATAATGTTTAGTGAGAGTCTATTGGTTTCAGTTTGCAGGTCCTGCAACATGCCCAGCCTAGATCTAATCTTAAATCAAGTTTAGCAAATAAAAGCAGAGGAAAACTTCCAGAAGGCTCTGGAAGGAATTACAGATTTACAATATATTAAAAAGCAAACAGTAGCCTGAGCAAGAAGACACAAGAATCTAGGTGTAGTTATTGTACTCTCAATGTATCTTAACAGTACATTTACTATTTAAGTTAAGGGACAGGGAACTAGAAAAAAGGAACCAGACAATTTTTTTTTAACTCCTTGGGTAAAAAACTAACTTAAGAGCTCAAATTTTTGGTCAAGCTCTAGCTATGAAAGGGGAACACATCCAGAGTCAGGAACAAATTCACCAGGTCAAAGTCCAAATTCCAATTAACAAAGAGTTAAGTGGTACTGATTATGAGAATCACCAGTACCAAACCTTGTAGAAATGGTACTGTCTGAGTATAAAAGGTGGGTTTTCCAAAACATTATCCAAGCATCTTAACTGATAAATGAGAATGTGTCTTGCTCCCTAATTATATAGGCAAACTATTTAACAGTAGAAAAACACAGCACCAGAATCAATCCTCTCTTGCTAAATTACATCTTTATTTTCATCACAACTATTCTATTTTTTTTAAAAGACAGGGTCTTTTTGTCAGTCACCCAGGCTGGAGTGCAGTGGCTCCAGCATAGCTCACTGCAGGCTTGAACTCCTGGGCTCACATGACCCTCCTGCCTCAGCCCCAGAGTAGCTAAGAATGCAGGCATGTGCCACTGCATCTGGTTAATTTTTTTTTTATTATTTGTAAAGACAGGATCTCACTATGTGGCCCAGGCTGGTCTCAAACTCCTGGCCTCAAGTGATCCTCCTGCCCAGGCCTCCCAATGTGCTGGGATTACAGGTGTGAACCACCGTGGCCTGTCTCAAATATTCCTAATAGAAAAAATCTGAACAATGTGTTCCTAACTTGGGACAGGAAATTAAAACACGGGGTTGTAAGGTTTGACGAGCTCTTTGCTCTGCCCTTGAAATGACAAAATGTAAGGAATTTGTAGCACACAATACAGAGGTCACAGAAAGGCTGTCAAGAGACAAGGAAAAGGAGGCATTCTGATAAAGCCATAATGGTAGATAGGACTCCCTGAAGGGTAGATATAGTCTTGCATTTAGTTTCTAATCATTCACACTGGTTAACATTACAATTACTGCTGACTTCATGTAAATGAAGCAAAAAGAAATACAGCAAAGCCGACAACAATGAGATATTAACTGTATTAATTAATTATATTAATTAACTATATTAATGAGATATAACTATATTAACAGTTATAGATCTAAGTGTTTTCAGTCTTCAAAAGCACCACACTTCTCTTCTTTCTCTCCTCTGATATTAGGCAATGAGTTGAGGATCTTGAAACTTTTCAATGTAAAAAGAAAAGAAAATAGTAAGAAAAGAGGTAAGGAAAAGGGATAAATCCAGCCTAACCCAAATAAAAATGAACAACAGTACATTTGAATCATTTCCCAAAGAAACTTCCAACTTTTTTCTGCGCAGGGTCACAGTTATTTCTTGGAAAATAAGAATGAGGATGGTAGTGGAAACAATCAAAGTAAATATTTTATACTACAGGCCATCCTGGATTTTATTTAGATTCACTTCAAAAGAAGGATAATATTAACCTGATCAAGACCTACTGCAGCCCTTCTGAGTGTGAGCCACAGAAGATGCTGTGCGAAGGACAGGCTGCACAACACAGAGAGCACATGGGTACTACAAGGCTGCCTTTCTGTCCTTTTTTTTTGAAACAGAGTCTCACTTTGTTGCCCTGGCTAGAGTGCCATGGTGTCATACACAGCGCACAACAATCTCAAACTCCTGGGCTCAAGCCATCCTCTTGCCTCAGCCTCAACACCTGGCTGGAACTACAGGTGCCTGCCACAACACCTGGCTGGCTTTTGTTTTTTTTTCTACTTTTAGTAAAAGCAGTGTCACACTCTTGCTCAGGCTGCTCTTGAACTCCTGAGCTCAGGTGATCCACCCATCTTGGCTTCCCATAGTGCCAGGATCACAGGCATGAGCAATGGCTCCTGAACGCTGCCCTTTTTTTAAGGTGGAGCACAGACGGCAAATTTCAGAAGGGGCCACATTTTATTACCCAAATATTGGTCTTGTTTTTCTTCTATACTATCAGGTTTTTAAAATTCTCCATATCATTTTCGTTATTCTTTTAAGCAGCGTCTTTGCAGCTTTTCCAGTCCTTGATCATACATGTAAATACAGGAAAACAATCAAGGGGTAAATCCTACAGCAACTTCCATCGAGTTTAGAGCTTCTTGGAAGATTTATATTGTCTGGAATTCACAAAAAGTGAAGTAACTATAAGAAGGCTCAACATAAGAAGAACTGGAGAACTGTACAGTTTTGTACTCTGTTTAATTACAAATTGTGGGAAAGAAGTTTTGAGTACCCAAGTAATGAATGCTGAATGTAGGAGCAGTGGTCAGGCATGAGTAGGAAAATACTGGACGTTAGAGTCTTTTCACAAAAAGTCCCCTCAAATAAGCCAAAGTTCCAAGGAAGGCAATGAGTTGCTGAAAATAATCAAATCAAATGCCATAAGTGAAAGAGAGGCACTTTGACCGGCAGAGAATTCTCAGACCACCAAGGCTTGTATGAAAGGTCTTTATTGGTGGGGGGAGGGAGGCTGCAGAGCAGCACCGAGGAGGAGAGAAAGATAAGGAAGGAGTGGGGAAGAAAAGAGAGAGAGAGTAGAGAAGAGTGAGGGGGAAAAGAGACAAAAAGAGCAGAGAAAGAAGGCAGAAGGAGGCAAGAGAGAAATGGCGGGGGGAACATATTCTTATATAGGAGAGTTTTAGAATGGTGACGGGCTGGTAGGATAACCAATAAGGAGTTATTCCTTCAGCGGAAAGAGCCATTGGGGCGGGCAGTGGGAAATTGGAACAGGGGGATGGGGTAAGCAGGCCACTCCCTGTGCTAGCGGAGGAGTTGTAACTTTAAGGGCAGGAAAGGGCTTTCTGAGGCAATAATCTAACAATAAGTATAAATGCCATAAGTATATCTGCAAGATAATCCAACAAACAACTGCACGCCAACCACCTGCAGATAATCCTGTCATCCCTCTTCCTAGAGAATTTCCCAGAATATTTAGCAATTCCTGTGCTCACCAGGATTCTCTAAAAATGTCCATGTCCCCATACCTTTGCCAACTGTTGTAAAACTTTTTAATTCTTTGAGTCTAAGGGGCAAAAAAATGGGGCCTCATTTTTATTTGCATTGTCTTGACTACCCAGTGAGGTTAATCACTAATTACCTTTTCATATGATGCATTCATTTTTCTTCTACTGTTTTTTTTTTTTTTTCTTGTAGAGACAGAGTCTCACTTTATCACCCTCAGTAGAGTACTGTGGTGTCACACAGCTCACAGCAACCTCCAACTCCTGGGCTTAGGTGATTCTCTTGCCTCAACCTCCCGAGTAGCTGGGACTACAGGTGCCTGCCACAATGTCAGCTATTTTTTGGTTGTTGTTGTCATTGCTGTTTGGCAGGCCCTGGCTGGATTTGTTTTTTTGTTTTCTTTTTTGAGACAGGAGCCTCAAGCTGTCCCCCTGGGTAGAGTGCTTTGGCATTTCAGCTCACAGCAACCTCCAACTCCTGGGCTCAAGCGAGTCTCCTGCCTCCGCCTCCCAAGTTGCTGGGACTGCTGGGACCACAGGCACCCGCCACAACGCCCAGCTATTTTTTTTGGTTGCAGCTGTCATTGTTGTTTGGTGGGCCCAGGCTGGATTCAAACCTGCCACCTTGGGTGTATGTGGCTGGCGCCTTAGCCACTTGAGCCACAGGCGCTGAGCCCCCTGGCTGGATTTGAACCTGCCAGCTCCAGTGTGGTGGCTGGCGCCTTAGCCACTTGAGCTACAGGCGCCAAGCCAGGAGTTTTTTTCTTTATTAGGCAAATTAGCCATTTAGCAACATTAGTTTTTGGTTATTTTTTGTGTATTGTTGTTATCTTCAGCTCACAGCAACCACCTCCACCTCTTGGGCTCAAGCAACCCTCTTGCCTCCGTTTTTCTATTTTTAGTAGAGACAGGGTCTCACTCTTGCGCAGGCTAATCTTAAACTTGTGAGCTCAAGCAATCCTGCCTCAGCTTCCCAGAGTGCTAGTATTACAGGTGTAAGCCACCATACCTGTCCCATTTAGTAACATTTGTATTAAATATCTTCTCCCAGTCCAGTGGTGTCCTATTTGGCATGTTTATGATGTTTTCTATTCAACAAAAATTTCAATGTTTTAATGAAATCAAACTGGGTTAATACTTCCCTTTAGGGTGAGAATGTCTCTCTCACTTATATTCTCCTAAGTTCTCACTTAATATTTTCTGATTTTACTTTTTTATATTCACTTATTTATATCATGACATATTCAAATTAAAACAATTTAAATGAGCTCAAAGGGGCTAGTATGAATGGTTTCCTTTTATAGCTCATTTTATTCTCTTTAAGTCAACAATCAATTAAATACTTGAGTCTCAAGTTCCCTTCTTTCACCACCGTACTGCCACTCAGAGCACCAGCTAAAGGCAAGCTGCCAGGTCACCCCACGATAAGTACTTGCCTAGGCTACACACTATGGAGGCGAGAAGGTATAATGAAGTGTTTTCATTTGAAAGGCTTTTGGCTCTGTGCCTGGAGCACAGTGGTTACGGCTCCAGCCACATACACTGAAGCTGGCAGGTTCAAGCCTGGCCCAGGCCTGCTAAACAACAATGACAACTGTAACAGAAAATAGCCGGGCATTGTGGGGGGCACCTGTAGTTCCAGCTACTCGGGAGGCTGAGGCAAAAGGATCCCTTAAACCCAAGAGTTGGAGGTTGCTGTGAGCTATGACACCACAGCACTCTACCAAGGGTGACAAAGTGACACTCTGTTTCAATAAAGAAATAAATACAATAAAAACTAAAAATAAGAAAGGGTTTTGATTAAAGATAATGTCAAGCTTAATGCTTCATCTGGAAGGAAGAGCAAAGCATATTGATGGAAGTGATGGATTTAATTAAATGAAGCCAATGATCCTATCAATAAGAACTAGAAATCAGAGTTTAGAATTGAGAGCTGTGACTACAAGTATGAAACATAGAGTGGAGAGAGCTCTAAAAGAGATAGATTTTTGACTCTGATGCAGGAAGAAGTTTGTACACACAGTCAGTTGCCAGTTATTCTTGAATTGGATGCCAAAGGTATACTGGATGGTATCCTGAGAAGTACCAGGAGGGTAGGGGACCAGCTGAGCAGATGAACAAAATATTTTAAAAAGCGTGTCTCTGTATGTGTGTGTGTGTGTGATATACAGACCCTTAAAGTCTGCTAGAGAGCAGCCAAAATAAGTTGCAGATGAGAAGTAAGTCATCATCTCTGATGATCTAAAGCAGCCGTTCTCAACCTCTGGGTCATGACCCCTTTTTAACAATGAAAATACACTGCAGCATTAGCAAGGTTGAGAACCACTGACCTAAAGCATTATAAATAATGATTTGGGATATTACATGTAACTCTAACTCACATAGGTGATGGCTAATAGAGATGGGATAACAACACAGGTTGAGTCCAATACCAAGATGATGGCAATAAAACTATGATGTTAATTAAAAGCATCCATCTATCTGGTCTGAAGAAGACATCCGACTTACAGAGTTAAACTGAGAGGCAATCTTTTCCTTGCTTGGGGAGAAGACTTGACCATGTAACAGAAGAAACTGTTCAAACTCCATGGCAAAAACATAAACATATACCTCATCAAAGTAAACTACAGCAAATACATTTGGAAAAAATAAATATATTAGCCAGAAGACTGCAGTCTTAGGGCATGAAAATAAATACTATTACAATCACAGGGCAAGATGTTCTTTAAATTAAACAAAAACATATAGAAATGTGTTTAGATTTGGGAGGCGCGTACTCACTGGAAACCGAACCACAGTGACGTCTGTCTTCGTGGCCTCCACCAGGAAATCCATCCAGAAGTCCACAAGTTCTTGCCTGGCCACAGGCTGTTCTATGGGCAGTTTCACAAAATGCTTATATATCAAAATTGTCTCTACAATAGATCTGAGGTACCTGAGATAAAGGATAAAAAACACGTTAACAGACAAATTTAGAAGCATCTATTCCCATGTTATCTCAGTTTTAATCTTTACATGTAATTTATGTAAGGTATTAATAATTGTGCATCCAGATTCAACAAACATTTTCATTAATTTTATATATCATGTACTTTCATATATTATCTCATTTATATCTCACAAAAACTCAAAACACAGGTTGTTTTACTCCCATTTTAGAGATGAGGAAAGTGAGGATGAGAAGGCTTAAATAACTTGGACTGGGGCCACACATCTATTTAAAACATCAATTTTAAAATGCTTATATTCTATTCAAGGAAGAATATTTGTTTATAAATATGCTTCTTTGAGGAAGCTTTCCTAAATAGACCCGTGCTAAGAGATCATTATTTTGCTCTGAATCAACTCAGCTTATATGTGGATTATACAGATATGGTCAAATCTAGTAAGACAGATGGTGCCTCAAAGGAAAAAGTCAGGGAAAATGGGGAACAAGATAATTATATAAGATAAAGGCTATGTAGGCATTTTGTAGACTATAAACACGGAAGTTAATGCTCTGTAAAAATTAAGTTAATGGAAACTTAAGGTGCAGTTTTGCAGTTGTTAGTACAAATGCAGAACACAGTGTCTGCTTCCTTGTCAACGGAACCAAGACACTTGAAATTCTGCCCTAGAACAGTCGTCATAAAGAAATAGCAATTCGGCTGAAAGTAACGCATGCATTCACTGGTTGGTTTACTTCCTATGATTTGCTGTGGCACCGTCAGTATAGCTCCTGTCTTCAGGTTGCACAAAGCGCCATGGAGATGTGTAAAAAAGTGTTATAACACCATGAATAAACAGCAAGGGGGACAGAATTAGAGATACAGCTAGAAAAGCCATCTAATCAGTATCGGCAGAGGCAAAACTAAAGAAGAACAAAACAGGGGAGAGGGACTTGGGTGTGAGGAAGGCTTTTAGGTCAGGGTCTGCTTCCTGAGCACCTGCGCTGGCTGAGCGCTCCCAGTGACACACTCAGCAGGTGCTCTGACACCCACCCGCCAAACCACAGTGTGGCACTCTCTGCATGAAGAGATGGCAGGGTAAACTGGCAGTGTGACAAGACTGAGGTTGGAATGGCTAAGGGCAAACCTTGTTTGCCAAGCCAAGGAGATGGACTTTATCCCTTACCCTGTAAGGAACAATTAAACTATATTGATTTAAGGATTTCATTGGAAGGGAAGAGTCAGACATACATTTAGAAAGATCATTGTGATCCCATGGATCAAATCTTCAGGTGAAAAACACGTGGGTGATTCACTGGGCAGCGCTGGCCACCCTGGGCTGGTCAATGGACAGGGGAGCCTAAGTCAGTGAGTGGCTGGCACCACCTATATCCAAAGTCATCAGAGCTCAAATTCATCACATTTGCTTCATGAATAGCACATTTTCCTCTAGATTCTGCATTTTATTCTACGAGCAAATAAAACAATCTAATTTTCAGTTCAAAAACATATAAACATAATAAGGGAACAGCATGGAGGTATTTATTATTAATAATAATAACAACTGTATTAACACATAACAACTATTACCATGCTGGCGTCTTCAGTTTAAAAAGCTTTTCAGATGCTTGAATGACTCTCATGTGGTCATTGGCCAGAACACTGGCCCCCAGAAAAAATCCAACTTCCCAGTAGCTCTGCAGTTTTTCCAAGTTTCCCTTTTTACCAAGAAGACTACTTAGCTTGACCCCTATAAGAGGAACAGAAAGTGGAGTGTTAACACCGTAGACAGACATTAACTTTTCATTAAAAAGCAAGGTTAAGCTTTCATTCCTCCTTTCAGATTAAAATAGCTTTACATTTATGACTATTAAAGTCATTTACACTCATTGTTTACTATTTTTTTTTTAAATAGTAAATTAGATTAACCAGGAAGGTACACAGAAGAAAGTGAAAATTACCCTTGAATTTGAAAGCTCGAGGATAACTGCCACGGTCACTCTGATGTACATCAATCTAGAATTTTTATATGTGTCTCTATATGCCTAAATTAAGAGGTAATAACACCCTTCCCCCAAATACTTTTTTTTTTTTTTTTTTTGAGACAGAGCCTCAAGCTGTCCCCCTGGGTAGAGT
>NW_003852437.1:11133829-11135508 GCF_000181295.1 Otolemur garnettii | reverse complement strand
GCCACAACGCTCGGCTATTTTTTGGTTGCAGCCGTCATTGTTATTTGGCGGGTCTGGGCTGTATTCGAACCCGCCACCTTAGGTATATGTGGCTGGCGCCTTAGCCGGTTGAGCTACAGGCACAGAGCCCCCCCAAATACTTTGAAATTAGAAAAATTAAATTTAAAAGAAAGAGGTGATAATACAAAACTTATTGTGTTACTTTCCTTTTCTTATCAGAACATGGATTCTTAAGTAACTTGAAGAGAAATTTTGTTTTAGATGCTGAAACTCTCTCAATCAGTTGAAGTATAAATATATATCGTGTATATATATTTTATAAGAGTAAAATGCCACAGTAATTAACAATAATTTTATGTACAAAACAGTTATACACTTAGATAGTTAAAGAAATAAGAAAACAGACTAATATATGGACAGTTAACAGTTACTCTCTATTTTTTAGGGATACTATCACTTTCTAAGAAGTCTTGAAATCAGGTAATGTAAATCCTCCAATTCTGGTCTTTTTCAACGTTATTTTGGTACTTCTAGGTTCTTTACATTTCATTATAAGTTTTTATCTCCACCATGTCTTGTATTATTTATGCATTTTATAAGTATTTTTTTGCTTAACAAGAAACACGCTTGTAGAATTATTGAGGGCCACTACCATCCGTAATATTAAACTGTCAGGAAAATTATCTGAGGTTTAAGAATGAGGCAAAAAGGTAGGACATTATCATTTCACTGGCAGTTAGGGACATAAGGCCACTCAAGGCCTACGGAAAGTATGGCTAGTTCATTTTACTACCTACCATCTGTTAAAGGTAAAGCAGTTTACTTGTTAACTTGGAGTTTTTTGTCCAGTAAAGATGCAAATACTTTCTGTTTCGTAGAACAGATAATCCCTAAGATTTATGACTTGTTGGACAGATGCCAGCTTTCTATTATAATCAAGCTCAGAAATCTTATGCTAACATGTCTTTGTTAAGTTATCCATGAATACTTTATCTTCTTAAGCACTCTTTCAACTAGGCATATCCTCTTACTGGTTTCCACATTAACTGAGTTAAAGAAAATCTTTTCATGTGTTCATTTTACATTTCCTGAGTCAGGATTTTACCTTTTTGAAAATTATACTTCAACAAAAACTACCTTTGAAAATTCCCACGTTACCTTTTCTTATATAACTTGAACTGTAAGTCTTTCAGGGGAAAAAAGTCCATTTGGGAACATTTCACATTTTGTGAGGACAAATTAAAAAGAGAACAGCTTTGCCACTTCATAATTTCTTAAGATGAAAAAAATTACACACATGTATAAAACAACATCCAAGATCTTCCATATGAACATAATAAAAAGTAACAAGAATGAAGGAAAAAGAAGGTATATGGGGAAAACGAGATGCTAAAAATGTGTAGCTGCCAACCTCAGATTAAATTAGCATCTCTGTATTACGTCATATTTAAAGAACAATGAACCCAAGACAAATCTAGCAGCAAACCATAATGTCAGCCTTTTGGACAGGAACCGTACAAATGTCTAATGGTAAAATTACAAACGTAGTTTTTTTTTTTTTTTGAGACAGAGCCTCAAGCTATTCCCCTGGGTAGAGTGCTGTGGCATCATGCTCACAGCAACCTCCAACTCCTGGGCTCAAGCGAGTCTCCTGCCTCAGCCTCCCAAGTAGCTGGGAC
>NW_003852437.1:11122247-11132941 GCF_000181295.1 Otolemur garnettii | reverse complement strand
TTTTTTGGTTGCAGCCATCATTGTTGTTTGGCGGGCCCGGGCTGGATTTGAACCTGCCACCTTAGGTGTATGTGGCTGGCGCCTTAGCCACTTGAGCCATAGGCTTCGAGCCAAGATATTAGTCTTTTATGTATGAGTTAAGAACATGGTTCTAATTTTATTTTATTTAGGAATTCTCTCTCCTTCCCTGACATACATACACAAAATATAGGAGTAAGTAGTATGTAGTACATACACTTATTATATATTTAGGATTATTTCCATAGGATAGAGTTTCAAGAGTAGTGTTGTACTTTGTTCAAGCTTGATCCACAGGGCCAAACTGATAAAGCAAAATTGCTGATGTATGAGTACACCTTTTTACCAAATCCTTCCCAGCTCAGTATTTTTCTCTATTTAAAAACATTTTGGCCCTGTAGTCCCAGCTACTTGGGAGTCTGTGGCAAGAGAAGAACTTCAGCCCAAGAGTTGAGGTTGCTGTGAGTTGTGAACCACAATACTCTACCCAGGGCAACATAGTGAGACTGTCTCCAAATAAATAAATAAACAAACAAACATTTTGGCTAAATTTATAAGCAATAGTATGTCATTGCTATTTTAACTATATTACCATATACCATTTCAGCATTTCTTTGATTCAATGACTCAATTACGCAATTTGAATTTTGACAATGCTCTTATATAGCTGGATGACTTCTAAGTATTAAAGATTTTTTTTCAATTATAATAAAGTGAAATTTTATATTAAGCATGTCAAGTACTTGGTAGCTAGGGGCATTTCTATCATTGCAGAAAGTTCTACAGGACAGTGTTGCATTAGGTCTTCTGGGGGAGAGGGAACTCAGCACTTCAAACACAAGGTCTCACATATTTATTACTGCACCAGCTTATTAGTGAACAGCACATAAACAAAGAGAAAACTCATTTTCCCAATAAAGTGTGGCAACTGTCCAACTGATGACATTTTCAGCTTGATATGGTAAGGTGATAGTGACTGAAATACAGCCCAAGTACATGCCATCTCACGTGCAATTCCTTATAGACCCAGCTTGGTTCTTCTCCTGTGTCTCCCCTTCGAGTTGTACCTGATTTTATTACTGGCTTTCATTCAAATCCACTGGGGAATGGGACGATTTTGTTTTTGTTTCTTTGCCAAAAACCGCTTGATTCTGAAAATCTTACGGGAGGACATGGCGATAAACGGGACTACTCAAACTCACCACAATGGCGTACAGTGAGAGAAAGGGGCAAGATTTTTTAACAGTTTAATTTTTATCAGAGTTTTACTACCTTGAAACTGTTATTAGATTCAAGGGTGTTTCAGTGGAAAAGTGAGAAATAGAGATTCTTACTGAACACTCATTGTATGCCTAGCACCGTACATACTGAAAATGTTATCTCTTGATTTATACAACAGCACAAGGAGTTAAAGATTATCTCCCTTTTGCAATAAAGAAAACAAATCCCAGAGAGGTTGAGCAATGTGTCTAAAGTTGTACAGCTCATAAATGGTGGAGATTAGATTCTTTTCATTTTGACTTTCCACTATGAAAAATTTCAAACATACATGAAAGTAGAAAAAATAGTACAACGAATGACTGTATTTTCTACAATTGTTAACATTTTGCTCTTGTTTCATCTTCCTGAATATTTTTGCTGAAACATTTAATTAAATTATAGATATATTCCCTTTTATCCTAAAATAGTACATAGTATGTCTAAAAAATTCTCCTACATACACAGCCTTCATATTCCACTGTTGCCTCCAACAAAAATAACAATCCTCTGCTATTATTTACCATCCAGTACTGATTCAAATACCTGAATTGTTCCCCCGATGTCTCCTATAGTTTTTTTTTTATTTTCTAAACCAGAATCCCACCACTGATAATTAATTGCATTTGGTTTATTATGTCTTTAAACTTCTTTTAATCTAACGGGTCCATCCATACTTTTTTTCATGACACTTAACTGTTTGAAAGGACCAGAGTGCTATATTATGGTGCTCTCATGTTCTAGATCTGTCTGATGGCCTTTATGGTGCTGTTTACTTATTTCTCTAGATGTCATGATTTCTATTAAGTGAACATTAGATCTTAAGATCTGAGTTAAACATTTTTGGTGAGAAAATTTTATAAGAGATGTTATCTACGTCATAGTCATCACCTCAGGAGGTACATGTCTGGCCATCCCACTGTTACTGATGCGAGGTTGACTCATGGACAGCCAGAATCCCCCCACTGGACAGGGCCATTTGTTCCTTGGTGACGAATGAGCAATGTGTGAGTTAGCTTTGGCACCATGTAAATATAGTAAAACGTAATTTTTTAAAGAAGCATTTTAACTTAAATGGTTTTAGTTCTAATTGATAATCCTTACCAGAATCAATTATTTCAACATCACTGTCTTCCTTAGCTTCATCATTTCTTCTACTTTACTAACTAGAATAGTTTTGAAGAATACATTCTCTCGAAGAATAACACACTTACTATGTAGGATACTTCAAAAAGAACAGTATTTCATCTACTGGATGAACTCGAGCCTCTCCTAAAAAGGAGGGGAAAGTACTTAATCTTTTTCCCACAATTTCCAATTATCTAAAAGGTCGGTCACGCCCATAGGGGGAAAAGGAGTTGTTTCATAGTTGGTGGTAGATTTTGGTTTTGTTTTGATTACTTTTTCTTGATTATCTTGAGAGAGGCATAGATTTTCATATTCAGTAACATAAATTTAATAGTCAATAATTTTTAATGTTCACCAAAAATGATACTGAAATTGTGGTTTCTCTCAATTCTAAACAGTGTCCTTTTACTGCGTCATCATTACAGTTGAACAAAGCCGTGAATCTGACCCTCTCCCAGATACTGTCTCATAGTTGGAAAATTCCAGAGGAGACAGTAGAATCATCTTGTATTTAGCTAAAGTTTGAATGTTATTTTAAGGCTTGTGAAGCTAAAAACAAGAAGATGTATATAGGATGTGGTACTGTGTTTTTAAATCCTAGCCCTGAACAGTTTCAGTATCAATGACTCTTCAAAAACTGGAAAAGTAGGGTGGCGCCTGTGGCTCAAAGGAGTAAGGCACTGGCCCCATATGCCAGAGGTGGTGGGTTCAAACCCAGCCCCAGCCAAAAAACTGCAAAAAAAAAAAAAAAAAAAAAAACCTGGAAAAGTAAAACGCAGGTCCCTGAAGCATGTAGTCATAACTTCCAACAAACACACAGCCAGAATTAGGAGTCTCTGGGCAACAAATTATTACAATTAAGGATCATTTCTTACATGAAGGATCTTGAACTTAATATGTTTAGGATGCTTCAGATTTAGTGTTCACATTATGACATCTTAATTTTTTACCCTTTACAGATAAATCAAAATTTCAAAAAGCATCTAAAGAAAGGATTTCCTAAGGAAAAGTCTGATTATTATAAGAATTCAGTAATTCACACTAATTTGTATGTTTGTAGAGGGTCAGCAAGAGGAATGGGAGAAGATATATAATTAGAGGAAGATCTAAAGAAAGAATGCAACTGTATAAACTATCCCAAGAATGGAAAAGCAAGCATCCAATGTACTCCCTATTAATATGAAACTGACAGATGAACAGATGAACATGAGATAAAAACACATTTAAATTAAGAAATGGGGAGGGAGGAGGGCTTGTAGTAAGCTGTCACCTATCAGGTACAATGTAGGGTACATGGAACACCTCCAGGGTGAAGGGCTCACCGACAACTTGAACTTTACCTAACAAACGCAAACAGTGTAACCTAATTGTATGTACCCTTATATAATCTGAAATTTTAAAAGTTAAAAAAAAAGAATGCAATCATATGTCTTTAAAATATGGCAAATACGTTGTCTTGTTTCTATTATATACAATTTATTAATATCAGTATTACATTAGACTCTTAATTTAGCCCTGTCTTTCATTGAAAATCCATTTAATCCTATCTTATCATATAAAAATTAACTTAAGGTCCAACTGTTCTGATTGGCATAATTTATGATGGAATAAAATCTGAGTTTGTGAGTTTTAACCACTCTTTTAGTACTAAAGGATATACAATTTACTAAGTATATCACAGTATTTTAGAAGCCTATAACTTCGCTTTTACCAGAGTCAAAAATTCATTGTTGAGTCATATTTTAAGTCTGTGCAATGTTACATAATTTCTAAAAGTTTAAACTCAGCTTCATATGCTTTCAAATGCTTGTTTGACATAAATCATGAATGAGTTGTTCTTGGAAAAAATTAAAGTAACTTTCCTTTACAAAGTTACATTAAACACAGCTCCTCAAACCTAAAATTCTGACCATTTTAAAAATGGGATTTAGTACATTTTCTTTAACATAAAAATTTCATTTAACTTAAAAATGAGATTTAGTACATTTTCAAACCACTGTTGTTGCTCTATGTACATAAAGCAATTGACATTCCTGCAATGATTTTCATATCGAAAATATATTTTGATATATTTCATGTATCTATTCCTCTCTTTTTAAAATCGAGTTTGTATCAATAAAAACAATGAGAAAGGGGACAATAATTATTTTTAGACCATTTGATATAGTTTTGGCTAGTGTAGAGTTTTTAAATTAGTCTTATTTGCAAATCTGTATTATAATCATAATTTCTGAAAAGCCTAAGTTGCAATGTACTTTCTCTGATTTCATTTACCAGCCAAGAAATAAATTATTTCAAATAGTCCTTTGTTCCTTTAATACTACTGCCATCAGCAATGATAAATATTTTATCATTCTTTTAGTCTGGGCATTTAAAAAAGTACTTAATATTCAGACTTTATCTCCACAGATTTTCCAAAACATTACATATAGATATCTTATAAGCTCTTCCCAAATAATGTTTTTCAAAAACATTCATGGTTTTGATTAATTTTTATGGAATTAATTATGAGGAATTAATTAATTTATTAATTAATCAATTAATCTTATCTTCATTTAATTTTTCTTTAAGGAAAATTAACCAAGACACTCTTGAATCAAAAATCTTAAAGAAAAAATTTCTTCTAAAATTCATAGCTTAGCTAAGACCAATGTAGGGTTTTCCCCCTATGAAAAATAAAGTCAAATACTTTTACGTCTGTACTAATAACTCCTACAAAAGTTGGGAAAGTTCTCTGAAAGGAGCTGGTTAGATGATTAAGAGAGCAAAATCTGATTATTGTACACAGTACTCCAGTATTTAGACTCTCAAAAAAAAATGGTTCAAAACCAAAACTAAGAAAATCACTCAAAATTTGTTCATCAGGGTTCCCCAGTTTCTTTATTCCAAAGAAGAGTCAGTAGATGAGACAATGGACAACGTCTATAAATACAAGTGACAGAGGAACATCCTATTGATGCCTGTATTTCAGCACTGGTCTGAGGAAACCAGTGACTAGAAAGACCTCGGTCTGCTTGACCTCTGGCTCTGGGGTTTGGGGCTCTGCCTCTAACACCAATGAAATCATAGAGGCAAGCGTGCTTGAGAAACAGAAAAAGGAAATAGCAGAGGTTTCTCTGTTGTTGTTGTTTCTTCTTTTTTTTTTTTTTTTTAAATCACCAGGAAAGCACCATCTAAAATAGGAAACATGCCTCATGTCCCACAAAACACCACTACCCTTATTTAGGAGTAAAGGGCTGAATACAGAGCCCATATCTTCAATATTAGTTTGAGCTGGAACAATAAATATTAACCAATGGGCTTTTAAAACACATAAATAGAAAACTAAATTACATCCTAATATTGGGATTCTGCACAATAGTATGAAACACCAAAAAGCTCTTTTTATTGTTGTTCCAGGAAGTCTGATGAGGCAGAAAGTAAAAGGATCTATCTAGTTAATGATTCTTTTTCTTTGTACCAAGTTAGGTCAAGTTTCTTGATTTCCCACGTAAAACATCAAGTTGTAGTTACCAACTTTCCGGAGCTCAAAGGAAGATTCAAACTGGTGCCCAGCTGCCAGGAGGAGGACGGCATAATTAATTCCTGACTGCAGTGTTGGCTCAGATTCAAATGCCTTTTTGAACCTATTAAAAAAATATATGCAAGTTAACTTTCTTTCAGTCATGACACCCCAGCTGCACAGTACCTTCTGTTTGCATAACTCCAATGCCTGAGCAAGTAAAAATATTCCACTGGCCTTCACCCCAGAATCTGGTGTGCTATTAGGATTTAATGCTTGAGTAACTACAGGTCTGTCTTCAGCTTTGTTGCATTTCCCCACTTAACTCATCCTCAGCCTAGCAGCCCAGACTTTTAAAGAAATCTTATCTTCGACCATCTGCCAAATATGGATGAATGCAAAAACTTAGTTACAAGAAGAAAAATTACTCTAAATTTCTAATAATATTATTAAGTGTAATATAAATTAACATTCTAAATGCCAGAAAGTTATGTAGCCATTTATAGCGTAGAAGAATATTAAATGTTAGGGGGAAAAAATCAGTGTTTCCCAGTAAAATGGAGTACATTACTTGGAAGCCATCACTCTGAGTTTGTGTGTGTGTGTGTGTACGTGCGCATGTGCATACACAATAAAAATTAAAAAATGAGAACCTTCTACATTAAAAAGTAGCTTTTAAAAATGCTTAAAAATATACAAAGCATTGAGAAAAATCTGATGGATAACATACTGAAAGAATCAATTACATATGTGTGATATAGAAATTTTAAAAGGAGAATTAAGAAAAGCAGAGATTGTGCCTCTATATACTAATATGGGTTCAAAGAGAATAAAAACCTTTTCTTTTTTTAATATACATAAACTGAATATCAACCTTTGTAAACACTTCAACATTTGAAAGGACCTCAGTATTTGAATATTCACTATATCTTTCAAGGTAACACTTTCTAGTATACATTTAACAGTTCCCGTACATACATCATTAAATAGGCGACAATAGTCACTATTATGTTCTTTGGGAGCATGGGGAAGAAGAAAAATTTTTTAAAATGTAGTAGTGACTATGGTAATCTGCCTGAAACAAACCCACGAAAAAGAAAATCTTTATTTTTAAAAAATCAAATTGAAGAAAATATAAGGACTAAATAACTAATGAACATTTAGTGATACCACAAAAAAGGTTATATATAAAAGTCATTGGAATTCAAGTGGGGTAGGGAACGGAAGGAAAGGGCAAAAACTCACCTAACAGGTACAAGGACACTATTTAGGTGACAGGTGCACTGACAGCCTGAACTCAAGCCATGTATCAACAACACCAGTATCCCCTTAATATTTTGAAATAAAAAAAGGTTACTTAGGAAAAAGCACATTATAATTCTAAGATAGAAGCATTCCTATTTAAATTGGAAGTATGTAGAAAAGATAGGAACAGTAAAAGAGGTGGTACAGACAATAGTGTATATTATGGTATATCACAGGAATGATATATGTAATTACTCTTGGCTTTTGTATATGCTTGAAGTTTTCCACAATTTAAAATAAAATAAAAAGCAAACAAAAAGAAAAAGTACATCATGATGAATATTGAGGACCTTTTTATTTTTTTTTTTTATTTTTTTATTTTTTATTTATTTTTTTTTATTTATTTTTATTTATTTTTATTTTTTATTTATTTATTTATTTATTTTGCAGTTTTTGGCCAGGGCTGGGTTTGAACCCACCACCTCTGGCATATGGGGCCGGTGCCCTACCCTTTTCAGCCACAGGCGCTGCCCACATGTCCTTTTTAAAGGTGTTACTTTTAAGTAGACTAGTCATCTCTGAATGAAAACAAAAGTCAAATAAGTAGTAACCTTAACTAATTGGCTCTCATAGTTATGGACCTGTGAAATATGAAAAAAAAAAATTTCCAACTTGAAAAGAATTTTTATCTCTCCAAAAGTATAGTTACTTGTATTCTAAAATGGAAAAAGTATGCATCCAGGCTATAGATGGTCATAAAGAAAGTTGTAGCTTATAAGCCTTAGACTCATTGTTTAAGTTTCAAAGGTTTTTGTCTTTGTTCAAAAGCAAGTATGGAATCCCAATAAATAAGGGTTTAAGAGAAGAAAGAAGTTACACACTTTCCTTTTTATCAAAGATATACACTATTTCCCAGTGAATAAATTCTTCAAATCCTTATAATTCAAGGAATATAAAATCTCTCTCTTAAAGATACAAAAAAGAAGAATCTAAAAAGCAGGACATGCCCAAATCAATAAACATATATTGATTATTTTCTATGTGCCAAAACCAACCCAAATGAATATTTAGGCTTATATTTGTTTTTCTGTTATGATAGGCAATCATATCTTTGTTTTTTAAACCAAAATACTTATCTAATAGTTGTGTAACTATCAATAAAATTAATAATTCATATGTTTCTTGGGCGTAAGCAATTCTCTTGCCTCAGCCTCCAGTAGCTGAGACTACAGGTGCCTGCCACAATGCCCAGCTATTTTTTTGTGGTAATTATTGTTGTTTGGCAGGTCTGGGCTGGGTTTGAACCCACCAGCCCACCGGTATACGTGGCCAACACCCTAGCTGCTAAGCTACAGGCGCCGAGCCAATAATTTGTATTTTTTAGGGCTCACAAAACCCCATCACAGGTAGTCTGAAGCAGGGGGGTTGCTTGAGCACAGGAGTTTGAGGTTGCAGTGAGCTGCGATGACACCACTGCACTCTAGCCCCAGCAACAGCCTAAGCTCTGTCTCAAAAAACAAAAAACCAAACTCTTCCTGCAACAGTGGGACCACAGCTATGGAGCATATTGCAAAGGTACAAATCAAATCTATCAAGTGTAGAACATAAATGTCTTAACACAATAATCAAGTAAATGAGGCGAAAGATACATTAATTACTTTGATGTAAGCATGTCAAATTATATAAAAAAAAACAACACATTATATCCCACATATGCATAAATGTATTCATGATCTATGTGTATATAATGTAATAAAATAAATAAGTAAATAAACAAAAAACACAACAAATTCCAAAATCCAGACCCAACTCAACTGTATGTGTTGAGGTAAACAGCTTCTTACATATTCTCTTTCTGGCTAACAGAGGAAAGGAAGAAAATAAAATCGAGTTCAGTCTCTCGGTAATTCTTTTTTTTTTTTTTTTTTTTTTTTAACTTAGACAGAGTTTCACTTTGTCACCCTCAGTAGAGTGCCATGGTGTCATAGCTTGCAGCAACCTCAAACTCTTGCCTTAGCCTCCCAGGCCTCCCTAGTAGCTGGGACTACAAAGGTGCCCACTACAATGCCCAGCTATTTTTAGAGACAGGGTCTCCTTCTTGCTGAGTCTGGTCTTGAACTCCCAAGCTCAAGCAGTCCACACTCCTCAGCCTCCCAAAGTGCTAGGATTACAGGCATGAGCCACTGTACCTGGCCTCTCAATAATTCTTAAATACAAAATGTCTGGGATAAAATAAAGAAGCACAATACATGCAAAGATCCAGGAAAATGTGACCAGCAAATAAGAGTAAACACAGGCAAGAAAAGCTAACGTATAGATACTTCAGATAAAATAATTATTACTAATATGGTAAAGAAAATAAAGAAAAAGATGAACAAAATGGATGAAAAGATAAACAACTTCAACAAAGGTTTAGGAACTTAAAAAACAATAACCTAGGACTAAAACACACAAAACCTGAAAATACAAATTCAATGTATGGGCTGAACTTTGAAAATGGATGTTGACTTTGCCATACAAATCATGAGAGACATTGGCATTTTTGGAGTTTTTTAAAAAAGGTATAAAAAAGATGATTAGACAAGCAAAAACCGGGAGAACTAGTTGCTAGAAGATCCACACTACAAAAATTACTAAAAATACTTCAAAGGAAAGGAAAATAACTTCAGTTGGAAAAATTGAACTGTAGAATAAAAAACATATTTTACATATTGTCATAGATATAAAATATATAAACTATTTAAAAGCTATTAATTGAAAAAACTACTCTAAACTTTTATTTCCTTGTCCATGAAGTAGTAAAGTAAAACATGTAAGGTAAGGTAGACTATAAAAAGTACAGGATACAGATTGTAATCTCCAGGGAACTACTCACAGAATAATATAGAAAGTACATTCATGTGCTGATATAAGAGAAAATGTAGTACTAAATTAAGAACAATAATGAAGGAAGAGAGGAGTAAAGGAACAAAAACCCACGAGATAAAAAGAAAATAAATAGTGGATTACTGACATAACCCAAACTATCAGTTACCAAATTAAATGTAAATGATCAAAACATTCCAAATAAAAGATATTTTTCGAAAAAAAAAAAAAAAGAAATAAAACATGCCTGTAATCCTAGCACTCTAGGAAGCCAAGGTGGGTAGATTGCCTGAGCTCACAGTTTCGAGACCAGCCTGAGCAAGAGTGAGACCCTGTCTCTAAAACTAGCCGGGTGTTGTGGCAGGTGGCTATAGTCCTATATACTTGGGAGGCTGAGGCAACAGAATCACTTGAGCCCAAGAGTTTGAGGTTGCTGTGAGCCATAGCATTCAACTCAAAAGTGACTGAGACTCTCTGTCTCAAAAATAAATAAATAAAAACTTTTAAAGAGATTTTTCAAACTAAATTTGACCATAATAGCAAAAAACAAAACAAAACAAAAAACACCTTCCCAAATGATACAACATTTAAAAGAGACATACCTTAAATATAAGTTGAGTACTCTAATCTGAAAATCCAAAATCTGAAATACTTTAAAATCTAAAACTTTTTTTTTTTT
>NW_003852437.1:11102563-11121738 GCF_000181295.1 Otolemur garnettii | reverse complement strand
GTTGAGCTATAGGCGCCGACCCAAGCCTTTTTTTTTTTTAATCTAAAACTTTTTGAGTGTTAATATGATGTGCAAAGGAAATGCTTATTGGAATATTTTGTATTTCAGATTTTCATATTAAAGAAGCTCAACTGGTAACTATAATGCAAATATCCAAAATCTGAAAAAAAAACTCAAATCTGAAACACGTCTGGTCTCAAGAATTTTGGATAAGGAAAAAATCAGCTGATATAAAGACATAAGTTGGCTGAAAGTAAAATGAAACATAAAGCTGTATCATCCAAATACTAAACAAATATATTATGATTATATATTAACATCATGACAAAAATCAACTTTAAGACAAAAATTATTATAAGAGATGAAGAGGCACAACCATAACAATAAAGAGGTAATTCAACAAGAAAATGTGACAGCCCTAAAAGTAACTATCACATTAACATGGCTTCAAAAGCAAAAAGCAAAAAATGGACAGAACTAAAAAAAAAAAAAAAATCGGTAATCACATTTTATTTTATTAAAATCTCTAGATTTTAATTTTATTTTGTCGCCCTTGGTACAGTGCCATGGCATCACAGCTCAATGCAACCTCCAACTCTTGAGTTTAAGCGATTCTCTTGTCTCAGCCTCCTGAGAAGCTGGGACTACAGGCACCTGCCACAATATCTGGCTATTTTTGTTGCAGTTGCCACTGCTGGTTTAGCTGGCCTGGGCCAGGGTCAAACTGGCCACCCTTGGTATGGGGGCCGGTGCCCTACCCACTGAGCCACAGGCACTGCACATATCTAGAGATTTTAAAACATCCTCACAGTGATGATCAAACTGGCAGATAAAAATTATCAGTGAGGGTACAGAAGATCTGAACAACTTGATTAACCAGACTAATCTAACTGACTTCTCTGGAAACTACACCCAACAACTGTATACCACATTCTGGACCATAAAACACTTCTCAACAAATTTCAAAGGACTGAATTCAAAGTATGTTCTGTTACCACACGAGGATTAAACGAGAGAACAACAAACAAAGATATGTTTGGAGATTTGGAAACCCATTTCTGAATAACCCAGTTGTGAAAGAAGAAATCGTATTAAAAAATAGAAGGTACTTGAACTGAACAACATTTGAAAGTCCAATATGTCAAATTTCTGCAAAACAAAACAAATCATACCTTTAAATGTATATACTGGAAAAGGAACAAGGTTGAAAAATCAATGCACTAAAGCCTCCATTTAGAAAAAGAACGGCAAATTATCCCCCAGGTAGAAGGATGGATATAATAAAGAGTGGAAATCAATGAAATGGAAAGCAGATTTGCAAAAAAGAAAATCAGTAGTTAAAAGATGGTTCATTGCAAAGACTCAAAAAGTTGATGCACTCCTAGGTGGACTGATCATTAGAGAGAGAAGAGAGAGAAAGAGAGGCAGAAAGAAGGAAACAGAACAAAAATTATTGCTATGTTCTCATAAACAAAAAGGGAGATATCAGTGCAGATTCTCTCAGCACTAAAAACAAAGTAAAAGGATAAAAGGTCTTTGGAACAACTTTATGCTAATAAATAGGACACAGTGTGGATGAAATGAAAATATTTCTTGAGAATTATATTGGTGTGGCACAAGAAAAAAATGGAAACACTGAATTGTTCTCTGTTACAGAATGTATAACAATCTCAAATCTTTCTTTTTATCCTATCTACCCAATAGAATGTAAACTCCGTGACAGCAGGGACCTTGTCACTCATGCTGACCAATGAATCTCCAGTACTTGAATCATCAGAATGCCTGACAAATTGCAGGGGATTATAAAATACTGTGGAATGTAGAAAGAATGCATCTGTTTTCTACCAAAGACTAGACTGAGATAAATGATTAATACAGCAGTTCATATGAGATACAAATAATCTATTATCTCTTCCTTTAGTGATCTAAACCCTGATCTTAATAAAAACCACACAACCAGAAACTACATCCTTGGACCACAATTAAATGAGTGAATTGCAAATCCCATTCACTGTGTTCTATTTTAATGTTACTGGAGCTCACCACTTCAATAAACATATTGACAATGTAAACTTTTAATTAATTAATTGTTAACAACGTTAACTACTGTTCTACACAAGGTCTAACATGAGAAATTCCTTTAATTTATTCCTAGGACAAGTTTAAGTTTCCTCCTCTGAGGAAGTGCTAATGATTTTTTCATCCTATTACTAAAAAGCTCGTTGACATAAAGTTCAGTCCTAGCAAGTAAGCTGATCCTTATTTCTGCCTTATTTAGTCTCTAGTTCCTTGGTGTTAATTTTTTATTTTTTCAAGTCAAACTTGATAAAAATTATGTGATGTCAAAATAATGAAATTATCTACTTTAGCCAGACTATGTCTCAGTCACTTCAGGTCAAGTGCACCAGAGTATCAAACAATTGGCACATCTCAGTGGCTTGCAGCTCCTGCTCATGCCACGTGTCTATGTCATAAACTCTGGGTCACGTTCAGCTCTGCTCTACACTGTCTTCCTTCCAAGATCCAGGCTGAAGGGGTAGGCGTCTCATGCAAATGGCCCAGAAAAAAGTATGTATGTCGTGATCACAGAATGACTCTCAAAGCCTCTCCTTAGAACGCACATCAGTCAAAACACTCAACCAAGCCCAGTGTCACGGGGTAGGAACACATAATCTTCCTACAAAGCGTGACAGAGTACTTCTAACAGTAACAGAGTACAGCACAGATGATGCTCTCTACCAAATAAAGCTGTAATAACATCCAATGGTAAAGAGAGACAATTACTAGTACCTGCCTCTGATGACTGAGCACCCAGCAGGTACAAGGCACTGAAGGAGACATTAACATTTCAGACATAATATTTCTAACCCTGACAACTCTTCAAGGAAGGGGGAATTCCCTACCAATAAGGAAGCTGAAGCACAGAAATACTGTCATGTGGTGTAGAAGTGATCAAGCAGGAACTCTACCCGGTTCCACTGGATTCCATAGCCTGAGTCCTCTTCTCCGTATTATACTGTCTACCCTTTGGTTCTTGTTTAAAAAGTTCTTTGGCCCTTTTTCATTACTTTCTGGGTTTTTTTTGTTTGCTTTTTTAAATTTATTTTTAGAAAAAGGGAATTGAGTGAAACAATAAAAATAAAAATGAGAAGGAAAAAAAAAGCCAAGAGAACTGTTTTTGTATTAAGGATAGTTTATATTCTATCTGCAACAGAAACAGATGGTGACACATTCTCAGAAAAAAAAAATGGTGGCTGGGCTGGGCCGGGAGGCCCACACCTGTAATCCTAGCACTCTGGGAGGCTGAGGCAGGTAGATTGCCTGAGCTCAGGAGTTTAAGACCAGCCTGAGCAGGAGTGAAACTCCATTTCTACTAAAAATGGAAAAGTTAGCTAAGTGTCATATTGGACACCTGTAGTCCTAGCTACTGAGGAGGCTGGGGCAGGAGGGTCACTTAACTCCTAGGAGGACGAGGTTGCTGGGAGTTATGACGATGCCACAGCACTGGCCTGGGGCAACAGAGTGAGACTTGGTTTCAGAAAGAAAAAAAAGATTTTTTAAAAGAAAGAAAAGAAAAACATGGTGTTTTCCACAAAATAGATCTGATCAGTCTCATTACACAAAAGACTAATACTTCATAAGTATTAGTGGCAGAAGCTGAATGTGCCCATGAAAATGCATCAAAGAAGAGTTTTATGTTATTGAATATATCACAGTTTAACTGGCAAGAGCATAAATAAACATGATCATATACATCTATACATAAAGAAACCTGTAAACAATGATTAATAGTGCGACATTATCTACAGATAGAGAAATAAAATGATTAGATGTAAGTGAAATTAGAGAAGACTTCATGAAAGAAAGAAATCTCAGGGAGGGAACTAGACAGTTACATCTTAAGACAATTATGAATGGCTGTATTGGGGTAACAGTATGAAGCTATTCCCATTCCTGTTGACTTTTTCTGTTAGTACTAAATATCTGTTCAAAGAGGGTAAATAATTTGCATTCTTCAATTCAGTATTACATTTAAACAATGTAAACTTCACTCGCAAACTTTCAAAGCAACAGATATTTCTTTAAGGATTGCCTTATTATTGGCACTGCTCTTGTCACCTGTTTTTTTTTTTTTTTTTAAGATAGTCTCACCTGCCACCCTTGGTAGAGTGCCCTGGTGTCATAGCTCACAGCAACCTCAAACTCTTGGGCGCAAGCAATTCTCTTGTCTCAGCCTCCCGAGTAGCTGGGACTACAAGTACCTGCTACAATACCTGGCTATTTTTTTTTTTTTTTAGAGACAGAGGTCTCACTCTTTCTTGCTCAGCCTGGTCTTGAACCTCTGAGCTCAGGCAATCCACCTGCCTTGGCCACCTAGAGTGCTTGCTAGGATTACAGGTGTGAGCCACTGCACCTGGCCTTGTCACCTGATTGTAAACTAGCTTAAAAGTACAAAGATGTGCACTTTTGATGTTCTTTTGATGTACACAAAGCAAGATGCATTTTAAGAAAGGAAAAAACTATTAAAATTGTAATACTCTATATACCAATAACGAAAGATGAATATGTCACATTTGAAAACCTCTGATAATTATAGAAGTCAAATGTGACTTCAGTATTAAAATTTTAAGATTTTTTTCTTTCTTTGTATATACATTCTTTTTGTACCCTCTGTATTTTATCACCAAAAATATCCCTCCGTAATTTTGAATGGATGATATTCCATCATGTGAGAATGTTATACTTTTATTTAACAATGTATCTATTTTCAACCATTTAGATGTCTTCCAATTTTTTTGTACCACAAAATTCAATGTAGTGAACACAGCTGTACAAAGATGAATCGCTCATCTTTATCTCGATATCTGCTATTTCTTTAGGATAGTTTCCCACTGACAAAAATGGGTCAAAAAATACGAACTATTTCAAAGCTCTTGATGCATAATGCCAAGCAGCTTTCCAGAAAGGTCTTACCAATTCACATTTCCAAGAGCAGTGTAGGAAGAGTGACTTTTACACTGTCCTCATGAAAAAAATAAAGTATTCTCATCTCTTTTCATCTTGCCAATTGATTACAACAAAAAGAAGAACAGCTTGGTATTTTAACTTGCCCTAATTTGATCTCTTGAAGGTGAATAGTTTTCATATGTTTATGACCAGTCTACACTGGTCTTCTTTCCAAGTAAAATGCAAACTCATATTCTAAGAAGGCTAGAAAGATGGGAGGAGGAGACTCACTGGGTAGAACTCTGAAGGGGAGACAGGGTAGGAGCGAAGGGTTTAGATTTAATCTTTGAGGACATGAACAACAAAGATTGAGGAGGAAGAGAATGACGGCAAATATGGGGAAAACCTGAACATTTAATAAAAGAAGAAGAATAGTTATATTAATCGATTACTATTAACCTCTTTGATGAAATTTATCTTCTAAAGCAGAATGTCCAGGAACAAAGAATTTCCCATTGCTGAAATACTCCCTAAGTGATTCTGATATTCAGCAGGTTTAGAAACAATCGCTTTGGTTCACTGAGTGAAATCCCTCCTGTTCTTACATATTCTCCTTCCCGTTCAGCATAATGCCTGGCAAATATTTAGTTCTCTTACTCATTCCTCTGATAACTGAGGAAGTACATAAAGCAAGACTTAGTCACTCTCCTTAGGTGCTCCAGATTTGTTAGTCACAATTAGGAGACCTTCACAGTGACACATTATTCTCATCCGTAGACTTCAACTTGGTCATGCTATAACACAATCCAATCCATCATCCACTCTGTCATCTGATGGATATGGTGTTAAATCAAGGTCAAAGCATGAGACCAATGCCCTAGGGGCACGTGGTTTACAAAGCCACTGTGGGCACACTATGTGCCTTACCCAAGTTCCCAGGTCCTCCTAGAATGGTTGGTACCTTGGCAACCACCTACATCTGGTCACCAATGAGCTGAGTGTCATCCTGCATTACTGAGAACTCTTCAAGCTCCATGTTCTAAAAATAAAAATAGTCCAACATTTGGAAACTCATCTAATATACACAAAGAAGGACCAAGAAAAAATGATGTTAATGGATTGATGGTGAGATAAAACCCTGGAGACGGTCAGAAAGGGGGGAGGAGGGTGGTGGAAATGCAGATAACTTGGAAAAAGACATTTTGAAGCCAAGGCAAAGCAAAATAAAGGCTAACCTGGTCAATGGAAAAATAGACGTTCATCTTTATTTGTATGTTGATTAATCTATTACATAACTCTTCCAAAGTAAATCCAACTGCATTAATAATGTAAAAACTAAATCTTTATTAGGCACACATTACTGTTTGAATAGGACTGTCACTGACGTAAAAGAAAATTAGTTGATAAGGCAAGGCTCTGTTCTTTCCCAAGTTACTATGGAAAAATGAACATATTAATGATAAAAACAGACTTAATGCTTTTAATTTCCTGGTTATGGATCTTTTTTGGCATTACAATATGAGAAACATGATTATGCTTTTAAGGAACAGGCATCTTATTTCCTTTGAAAGTTCTCAAAATGACTTCGTATCTCTCCTTAAGAATGAAAAAACCATCTTCTCCAGAACCAAATGTGATTTCAAGCAAGCACCACCTCATCTCAGGAGACCCCCTGATAGACATGACACAGGAAATTCATGCGAGGCCTGTGTAAAAATTATATAGACTCTACAAATTTTCCCTCATTAGCTAAAATGTTTAGCTAGATCCAGTAAGAGAAAAAGGACCTTTGGAAATATATATATATATATTATAAAATATATATATATAAACCCTGCCTAGCTAAAAACTGCAAAAAAAAAAAAAATATATATATATATATATATTTTGAACCCACCACCTCCAGTATATGGGTCCAGTGCTACAGGCACTGCCCTTGGAAAGATTTTTTTAAAGAAAATTTAATGTAGTCAAATGTCCATTTTGAGCATGGATAATTATAACACATAGGTAAGGAAATACAAAATATTTTTGCATATTATACACTAAAAATGTAACACTAAATGTCTACTATATCCTAGGACTTCAACATATGTTATTTCATCTAATCCTCACAAAAAAGCACTTACCCCTCCTGAAGAGATTAGTCTAAAGCAGTTTCAATAATGCCACCTTCCTTGCTAGTGATTGTGTAGTTTTGGACTGATAATGAAATATCAGAAACATAAAGAGGTGAGGAAAGTCTGGGGTAGGTTTTTCTGAGCATGTTTTCTCAGTCTTAAGATAGAGTTTTCCCCATGACATCGGTGGAGCTAAGCTTGATTGATCCAGGAGTGGCCATAGCCACCTTGCAACTACTAAGTAGACAGCTGAGGGCACAGCCACCCAGGGCAAAAGTGAGGGAGCTGACACTCTTAAGCTGCTGACTTAACTTAGCCTAGCCAGCCCTACTTCTGAAGTTCATGTGTTAGAAGATATATTTTCTTATGTTTAAGTCCACTGGAGCGAGATGTTCTGCCACTTGCGGGATTCCAAGAGAATTCTAACTCATAAGGCAAGTCTTACTCTTATTTTGTAAATAAGAAAATGGAATTTCCTAAAAGTTAAGTAATTTGCCTAAGATTATATACTATTTACAAGGACTGAGTCAACACGGATCCCTTGTTAGTCTCCCAACAGTCCATACGTCTTTTTAAAAAATAAATAGACATTTCTGGAAATGTCTACTCCTGGAAAGTCCAGGAAAGACAGCCATGGATAGGCCAGGCGCTGTGGCTCATGCCTGCAATCCTAGGACTTTGGGAGGCAGAAGCAGGCGGATCACCTGAGCTCAAGAGTTTGAGACCAGCTTGAGCAAGAGCAAGACCCCAGCTCTACTAAAAATAGAAAAGAAAAAAAAAATCTAGCTGGCATTGTGGTAGGCGCGGATAGTACCAGTTACCCGGGAGACTGAGACAAGAGGATCACTTGAACCCTGGAGTTTGAGGTTATTAGATTTGAAATTTTATTAATCACATGGCATCATAAAATTGAATTTCAATTTCTTCAGTTGGGAAATGTCAGCTTTGCCTACTTCACAAGGTTCTTGGATGCATGTAAGCCTCCACAGTTAGTAACGTATAAAACCCACCTGTGAACTGTAAAGTTTGACTATTATTTCTACCTATGTGAACAAGTACCATATACAACAAAATGTTCTAAATAAATCAATCTATATAGTAATTCCACATGACAATTTTATGGTTATTTCTTATTATTTTAGGTTAAGAAAGAAATTGTGGAGAGAATCTTGGTAATTAGAACTTCCATGGCCCTCTAAGTCCCAGTGATTTGTCCATAATAATTCCTCGGGCCACCTCCAGTTGTTCTATCTGTCGCTTAAGAAACTTGGTGGCCATTACTTTTAGTAGACTAGGCTCTTGGGTCACGACTTCTCATACTTTGAAGTTGGCTTCCCTTCCACTTTCCCACACTCTCCTCTCTCATCTTTGTTCCTTCTGTAGTCCAATCATCCCTAAACAGTGCACGTCCCAGGCACCGCTGCAGCCTTCACTTATTTAAAACTTAACAGCTGTGAGAAAAGGCACAACCTTTTATTAAACTACCACTAGGCTACAGTTTAAGTACCTGAAGATGAAAAAGATAGCTTTCATTCTTTAACTTGAATTGCAGAAATTTAAATATAGGGAAAAAAACAGCATTATTTCAGGCATGCTCAAGAGTGTCAATGAACGAAAATAACCAAGGAAATGACAATGCGAAACATCAGACGTCAGAGAACTACTCTTTTTGTAACGCTTAAATTAGTAGGGTGTATTCATCCTCTGTCACAGATAAGAGTCAACAACAGAAGTTTGTTCTAAGCAAACCTAAAAAACTCTAAGCCAGTGGTTCTCAACCTTCCTAATGCCGCGACCCTTTAATACAGTTCCTGTGGGTCGTAACCCACAGGTTGAGAACCGCTGCTCTAAACCATTAAAATTGTTTTCTCTTTTTCTGTCTTCATACATTCTGAAACCCTCAAGTAAAGCTTTCAGAAAATAGATCTGTATTCAAGGACTTCTATAGAAATAAAAGGCTGCTCTGCACAATACCTGAATTATATTCTAGGCTCAGAGGAGTGTAAAACTTCCTCCCTCCATTACGGGGCAAGACCATTTAAGTCATTAACAGTATTAAAAAGGAAAATCATAAGAAAGTGTTTGATGAGCCATTGGAATCATAACCACTTGAGGTTCTTTTCTGGTGAGTTGAAGCTTTTATCCTCAAACTTTCCATGGTCACATGTTTATTCAAACCAACAGAAAATTATTCAGTCCATGGAAAGAAGCCCAAGGGACTATCTGCCATGACACCTCACTCTTTATCCCAGCACCTGCATTTGACAAGTGAAAACTCAGAGGATTATGACTCAAAATAAAAGGTCAATTGAAATAGCCCTCTGGGACCCATGACTCAGGGAAGGAGTGATCCTGGCTGCAACTGGCCAGATGCTGACACTGAGCACCTGGACACAGCAGTTTCCTTCTCAGCTCTAACAACAGAGGGGGAGGTCAGGGAAAATGCCAACATAAATGAGTGTGTGTTTGTACTACTGTGGAAGTTGAGTTGAGACACTAAGAAACACTGAAACTGCTTTATAAGGATAAGGGCATAAAAAAGCATCCAGTTTTTAAAACTGGGGAAAGGGAACCTCCTTAGTGTCTTTTTAAGACAAATATATATAATGATAATAATGGTATGCTGTAGGCAGGTACGTGTGTACGCTACAGTGAAAGTGGCATTCTTACATTACTAAATAAATCAGGCAGTGACACACACACACACACACACAAGATCAGCTCCTGAAGCTGTGCCACTAGAAATCTTCGAGCTTGGCTTGGCGCCTGTGGCTCAAGAGGCTAAGGCGCCAGCCACATACACCAGAGCTGGGGGTTCGAATCCAGCCCAGGCCACCAAACAACAATGATGGCTGCAACCAAAAAAAAAAAAAAAAAAAGCCAGACATTGTGGCGGGCACCTGTAGTCCCAGCTACTTGGGAGGCAGAGGCAGGAGACTTGATTTGAACCCAGGAGTTGGAGGTTGCTGTGAGCTGTGATGTCACAGCACTTTACCCAGGGCGACAGCTTGAGGCTTTGTCTCACAAAAAAGAAAAAAAAGAAAGAAAGAAATCTTCACGCTATGGTTTATCTACAAGGGTACAAGTGAGTCTTTCTAAGAGTAGAATATAATCGTCTTAACACAATAACTAAGAAAATGACAAAAAGGCTATGGTAACCAGTTTGATGAAAATATTTCAAATAGTATATGAAAACACCACACTGTACCCCATGATTGCATTAATGTACACAGCTATCATTTAATAAAAAAAAAAAAAAGAAATCTTCGAGCTCTAACAGCTGTCCCCGTTCTTACTAGAAAATTAATGAACAGCTTAACATGACATTATAAAAATCCTGACATCTTCAACTTGACCTGAAGACCCTGAACACAGAGCTCTTTTGAGAAAGTGAATGTTCCTAGGTTAAATGGAAATCCTAAAAAAGAAAGCAGGATCTGTTAAGTATACACGTAGAAGGTTAAAAACACACTAGATAAAAATTCTACTCATTAACTGAACTTTCTGTAACCTTGAAAGCTCTCAGTAGTCTAAATTGTTTTGTTTCCAAATAAACACTTCTGTTTATTCCTGTACACGATGCACACTAAATTCATAGAAGTGGTGTTCCATTTGAATTCACTGACCTTGGAATATTAGGCTTTTTAGGACTGCTTATGCACTTCATTACCACTGCTATTTCAAAGCTTTTATACTAGGCATCGTGTTTCCTAAATATCAGATTCTAATTCTCCTATCATCAAAAATTTTCCTAAACTATAAATCTTCTAACAAAAAGGCTTTATAGTTATATTCCTCTTCTGTAACACCAGAAAAAAAACTTGGTTAAGAGAAACTATAAAACTCTTTGCCTTGCAGTAAAAATTTATACTACAAATTTAAAAGTCCAAAACAAGGCTTCCCATGAAGGATCTAGAAAATCGCTTTCCTTGAGTTTTCCTCTCATTATTCTACTTTTAGCCCTTAGGAGGGCTTGAATGTGTCCTCCCAAAAGCATGTTGGAAATTTAATCCCCAGTGCAATAGTGTTGGGAAGTGGGGCCTAATGAGAGGTGATTAGGCCACGAGGGTTCTGCCTTCACGAAGGGATTGATGCTGTTATCTTCAGAGCTGGTTCATTATAGAGGGAGTGGGCTTCTTACAAAAGGACAAGTTCCTTTTGCCCTTCTGCCACAAGCTGATGCAACGAGAAGCCCCTTGCCGGACGCTGGCCCCTTAATCTTGGACTTCCCAGCCTCTAATACCGTGATAAATAAATTTCTTTTCCTTATAAATTAGCCAGTCTCAGGTATTCTGTGATAGCAGTACCAAAAAGAACTATGACAGTCTTTCTAAACTACTAAAATGATAAAAGATTTCTGTTTTACAAATTTGAAAAATTTTATGGCTATCCCAAAGTAATTCCTGAACTCAAATAGCCTCCTTTAAAGGAATGTGTTAGACATACTAGGAAGTACAGAAGAGTAACAAAAGCAACACTCCCTCATACTATCCCTCGACCAGCTTAAGAAATAAACATTTGCAGTGTACTTGAAACTGCGTGTGAATCTCTCCTAGGTGTCATTCTATTTCTTCCTACCCACTGGTCACCAAGATACTGAATTTGGAGTTTATGACGCCCATCCAGCATCTATACTTATGCTAGATCTCTAAGACTATTTTTAAACATTACATAAATGATACTGACTCTGTGTATCCTTCTGCCCACTTCCTTATTTTGCTCAACTTCTTTTAAAGATTTTTTTAAATGTAGGATCTCTTATGTAGAGAAACTTCCAGAATTTCTCTAGGATATAAATCTGCCAAACCCTAGGGTATGCAAGTAGTGAACTTTTCTCAATAATGCTAGAAATCTTTAAATGCTTATAAAAATCATACTACAATCAGCAGGGGATTAGGACTCCCATTTCCCTAATATCCTTGTCAATAACTGATATGATAGATTTATAAATTTTCATTAATCTAAACAGTATAAAATTGTATATCATTGTTTTAGCTAAAAATAATCTGTTTCTATGTTTTTAAGATACATTGGCTGAGCATGGTAGTTCACATCTATAATCCCAATACTTCGGGAGGCTGAGGCAGGAGGATTGTTTGAGGCCAAGGAGTTCAAGACTGGCCTCGACAACATAGTGAGACAGAGTCTCAAAAAAATGTTAAAAAGTTAGCCAGGCGTAATGGCAGGTGTTTGTATGTAGTCCTAGCTATTCAAGAGGTTAGGGCCGGAAGATTGCTTGGGCCCAGGAATTCAAGGCTACAGAGAGCTATGATCATACCACTGCACTCTAGCCTGGGTGAAAGCCTGTCTGGACACACAAAAAAATCATCAGCCATTTGTGATTCTTCCTTGGTGAATGACCTATACATATCCTATGCCCATTTTTGATCTCTTTTCTTAATTTTTTTAAGGAAATGATTTATATACACTGAGTTCAGATCCTATATTGGTTACAAGCATTAATCTCTATCTGTAATTATTTTTGTTTTAGAGATGGGTCTCCCATGTTGCCCAGGCTGGCCTTAAACTCCTGGGCTCCAGTGATGCTTCTGCCTCAGCCTCCTGAGTAGCTGGGACCACAGATATGTGCTACTGCACCTGGTTTATGAATTATTTTTTTACTTTGTTGACGGTATCTTTTATATTTATTGACATATTTATCATTTACAGAGTCCTACATCCCTTCCTATAGATCCAAGCTTCCATTTGATGTCATTCCGCTCTACCCTAAAGGGTAGAAATGCTTCCTTTAGCATTTCTTGTAGTGACGGTCTGCTGTCAACAAATTATTTGTTTTTATTTATTTAGAATTGTCCTTATTTCAGCCTCATTTTTGAAAGACATTATCATTAGATACAGAGTTTATCATTAGATACAGAGCTATCATTTAATTTAAAAAAATTATATTTCTCAAATTATCTTTGTCTAGTTTATCGCAGTTTAATCTGTCACGTTAAACCAGGCATCCTCAAACTACAGCCCACCAAGGACATTTATCCGGCCCACCAGGTGTTTTTGCCGCCACTGCCTGTCCTGCTTAGCAGCCGACTTGTCCCGGGGCCAAAGTCCGGCCCTCCAACGGTCTGAAGGACAGTGAACTGGCCCCCTGTTTAAAAAGTTTGAGGACCCCTGCAATGTCATCAAATTATTTACTCAACTTACAAAATCTATGATTTAGTTCATAATACACAATCTAATGGACAGTAATACTTTAACGGTTTTTTATATCATGGACTTATTAATTAAGTGGCTTACTTATACTTACCAAGAGGCCCCATGGTCTCTACTTTCAGTGTCCGTGAAATTAGAATCCAAAAACATATCTTTGTAGATTCGACCAACGAGGCAATACAGATCTGAAGCGACCTGCCCTTCGCTCTGCACCATGGGAATCATAATATCAAGAGCTTTTGCTCTGTCTCCAGGGAGATTTCTCCTAAAATAGATAACATTGTTGTTTCAATGTAGATTACAGAAGCAATAAAGCCTGATTGTTTTTTAAAAACTCTATTTGACCTATTGATTTACATTAATGAAATTAGACAAAATAAAAACAGTAATTGTAAACGTCCTCCATAAATCTGTCCTAAGCCTAATTTGTATCCTGTTGTATGTCTACTGAGTCCAACAAGGATCTGTTTTGAGATTCTTTTCTAATAAAGGTGATGGATTTGTGCTTACCCCTCCACAGTCCTTCCAACTTCCTGGGAGTGGGGTTCAAGTTGGTACAATGAGACGAGGGGTGTAGTTTTGTGGTCTTCAAGGGGGCAGAGTAAATTATTCTAAATAGGGACAAAATCCTGACCTCAAGTTTCAATGTCTTTTGTTCAAAACACTGTGCAAATGAATTCACAAACAATACCAAAACCCAAATCTAATCCAAGAGTTGCCTAAATTCTACTTGTAACCAAATGATTTTTCTAAGAAGCTGCTTTACATATTTTGCTTTTAAATAGCAAGTATGTATAAGCAGTTCTTAAAACCATGTAAAAATCCTCTAAATGTTACCATTTGGGGGGCCTTGAAAACCATTATGCTAAGTGAAAGAATCCAGTCACAAAAGAACCATGTTCACTGTGATTCTATTTATATGAAATGTCCAGAATAGGCAAAGTTAGAGACAGAAAGTAGATTAGTGGTTGCCTAGGACTAGGGTGTTCAGAGGACAATGGGAGGGTGATTGCTAATGTATGGGGTTTCTATTTGGAATAATGAAAATGTTACAAAATTTGTAGTGTTGATGGTCACACGGCTCCATTAATCCATTAAAAACAGTTGAGTTATACTCTTTAAATGGGTAAATTGTATGGTATATAAATGATATTTTAATAAAACTTTTTAAAACTGGCATCATTTCTGTCCTTTTTCTTTTTTTTTTTTTTGAGACAGAGCCTCAAGCTATCGCCCTAGGTAGAGGGCCGTGGCATCACAGCTCACAGCAACCTCCAACTCCTGGGCTCAAGTGAGTCTCCTGCCTCAGCCTCCCAAGTAGCTGGGACCACAGGTGCCCGCCACAACGCCTGGCTGTTTTTTGGTTACAGCCGTCATTGTTATTTGGCGGGTCCGGGCTGGATTTGAACCCTCCACCTTAGGTGTATGTGGCTGATGCCTTAGCTGCTTGAGCCACAGGCGCCGAGCCATCATTTCTGTCCTTAACTACCACTTCAAATCTTCTGTCCATAAAATTACATTTTATCCTTTGTACTAAATACCTTAAATTTAGAATACTGCTTCATACAAATACACTTCTCATTTCAGTACATTTCAGGAAAGAAAAATGAAAAACAAAGGAATATTATGACAGGCTCTTATGAACTTCATTTCAAAATATAATATATTCCATGCCACCTTTCAAAAAGAACTTATTTGAGAACAACAGGATATCCCAAAAGTCATCCCTAAAGTTGTCATACATAAGGAAAATGGGAAATTGTTGCTACATGTGCCTTTATAAAATCATCATTACAAAGTTTTATAAAGTGGTAGCCGGCTCGGCACCTGTGGCTCAAGCTGCTAAGGTGCCAGCCACATACACCTAAGGTGGCGGGTTCGAATCCCCAGCCCGGGCCCGCCAAACAACGATGGCTGCAATCAAAAAAAAAAATGGCCGGGCGTTGTGGCGGGCACCTGTGGTCCCAGCTACTTGGGAGGCTGAGGCAGGAGACTCGCTTGAGCCCAGAGTTGGAGGTTGCTGTGAGTGTGATGCCACGGCACTCTACCTAGGGGGACAGCTTGAGGCTCCATCTCAAAAAAAAAAAAAAAAAAAAAGTGGTAGCCAACACATAGAAAATATCCTGTAAATATTTAATAAAACTTTGTAAGGAATATTTTGTAAATAAGAGTACATTTAAAATTTCCCATTTTTCCCTATTTATGAAACTTTGGGGGTACCTTTTGGGACACTGTGCAGTAAGAGCAGAGGTCTCATCTAAATTGGTCAAATCTAAAGAAAAAGATGTTTAATATGTGAGAAGATAAAATATACTTTTGTTATACATTTATTTTATTTTACTTTTTTACAGAAAGGGTCTTGCTCTGTCATCCAGACTAGAGTGCAGCGACACAATCACAGCTCACTGTGACCTCCAAATCCCAGGCTCAAACTGTCCTCTCGCCTCAGCCTCCCAAGTAGCTTGGCCTACATGCCCAGCTAATCTTTTCAATTTTTTGTAGAGATGGGGTCTGGCTACATTAACTGGGCTGGTCTCAAATTCCTGCTTCAAATCATCTTCCTACCTCAGCTTCCTGAAGTGCTGGGTTCACAGGCATGAGCCACCACGCCTAGGTCCCATTATATATTTATTGATAAGGTTAGTGGATGGATAAGTAGGAAATAAACAATCTCTGGTTGAATAATATGCTGACTATTTTCTTCTAGATCAGCGGTTCTCAACCTGTGGGTCACGACCCACAGGAACTGTATTAAAGGGCCTTGGTGTTACGAAGGTTGAGAACCACTGTTCAAGATAGAAGCAATAGAGTCCAGTGGTGATAGCAGAGACCTGAGCATCAGGTGGATCTGAGTTTGACCCTCAGTGGTATGGCACATTAATTATGAGCCTCGAAGAATAGTTATCCAACCTTTCCAAGTTTAATTACCTCATCTGTAAAAATAAGGACAAAGAGGCTTATATGACATATAGTAAATACTCAATAAATTTGGCAGAGGCTGGGCACAGAGGCTCATGCCTATAATCCTGGCAGTTTGGGAGGCCAAGGCAGAAGGATGACTTGATTCCAGGAGTCCCAGATGAGCTTGAGCAACAGAGCAAGACCCGTCTCTACGAAAAATTAAAATATTAGCCAGGTGCAGTGGCTTACACCTATAATCCTAGCATTCTGGGAGGTGAAGGCAGGTGGACCACCTGAGCTCAGAAGTTCAAGACCAGCTCGAGCAAGGGCAAGGCCCCATCTCTACTAAAAATAAAAAAATGAGCCAGGCATTGTGGTGGGTACCTGTTATCCCAGCTACTTGGGACGGTGAGGCAAGAAAATCACTTGAGCCCAAGAGTTTAAAGTTGCTGTGAGTTATGATGCTACAGTACTCTAAAGAAGGCAACAAAGTGAGATTCTGTCTCAAAAAAAATTTACAAAAAATATAAATACCAAATACAAACTTTGACAGAGAAGAAAAAGAATTTTAAGAATTTAAATGCACAAATAGTATGACACTTCTTTTACTAACAAAAGAAATCAGAAAAAAATCAGAATGTAAGTTTCCTATATTTCACGGGGTTGAGGTAGATATATTAATAGTCTATTCTAACTGGTACTTGTTGCAATGTTATAGTAAACACCCTGTAAGAAATCTGCTGGTTAAAAAAAAAAAAGAAAGAAAGAAATCTGCTGGTTCAACAATAATATGTTAGTGTTTTAGAGAAAGAAACATTTTCTTCTTACCTATTCAGTGCAAATGCATAATGAAACTTGACGTGGTGGTGGGAGGCCAAGTCGAAGGTTGGCAGTTTTTCTAAAGCCTCTACCAGCTTCACAATAGAATCATAGTCCTTTCAAATAAGAGAATAGCATAGAATTAAACCCTCAGGAGAAGAGTTCTGACAAGGAAATGTCTTTTGACAACCCGATACCTGAATCTGAGAAGGGCATTCAAAAGAGAAGTTAGAATCCACAGAGTACTTTGGAGAACCTATAAGAAACTAAACTTGTTCTTCTTCTAAGATGTTTGGATTGTACAGATAAAAACATTAGAAATACAGAGTTACCATGTTTGACAAAAAGCAAAACAAACAAAAAATACCCCACATGAGAATGCTGTAGATATGGGTACTTTACTTCTCCACAGAGCCAGACCCCTGATATGCAGTGTTCTAACCCCTCACTTTCAGGACAAAAACAAATTATGAGGACATGGAGCATTTTGATTCTAAATAGCAAAATGGTTTCATTGCACGTAAGTAAGCGACTCTAGCCAGGGACACTAAGGGCCACATACACCATAAAGGCTGGATGTGGGAGCAAAACACCAGAAGTCAGTTACATTTTCCTATAAAAACTTCATAGCAAATCCCCAGCTTGGAAAGGATTCCATTCTATGTGCTGTACTTTAAAAATTTTATGACATGTCAATAAAAATGATACCGCATGTTAATGTGTTTTATAGTACATGTTTCAAAAGGAATTTTTGTAAGTAATCAAATACATATGTATCCCTTCTGGCTCTTTAGAGACAGCACTATCAATTTCAAGCAAGTTTTAGGAGGAAAAGACATGCCCAGAAAGCTCTAAAATGTCTGCTATTTGCCAAAACAAACTTTTCCTTTATGGACTGACAGGTGTGCCCCGGCTACATACAGTTGGGGCAGCAGGCTCTCCCCGGGTTAGTTCTACCTGCAGATTTTTCGTTTTGCTCTTTTGGAGGAAATATTCAGACCTTTAGCATACAAGTCCTTCACCATCACTGATGGTTAACTCCTGTGAGTCTTTTTCATTTATCGTAAAAATCACAGGATGGAAAGCTTTAGGAAAGTCCATAAAACTTACCTACAGTAACATGAATTACTTAGGGGCCAATGAAATCTGAAGTTAACACTCTCTTATTCCTCTAACACACAACATGACAAACGTTCTGCTCTCAGTATCTTCTCACCTGGATGTCTCTGTAGGAAAGTAACAGATTTATGACAATATCTGCTGTCAGGACTTCAATATTGTCTACTCGCTGCCGAATTCTTGCCAATTCAGCCGCCAGTTCTTTACCAGTGTATAAATTACGAGCTTTCCTGATATCGTTAAGTATAGATTCCCGGAAATATTGGCTGGCAAAAAAAAAAGACAAAAAATGCATTTCAGAGTTACCATTAGAAACGATTTTAATGAAAAGCAATAATTTAATAAAGAATGAATGCCATTTGCAGCATCAGTGGCTTTCAACTCATTCAGATGTACAGAAGGGATATCTTGAATAGTTGCATCAATAAGACACTTAGGAGTCCAAGGATTTCTTTTAATATTCTATCTTCAGAAATAATTAAAAGTAAAGGTACTCCATATTAATAGTTTTCCTGCAACAGACCACTAAAAACGCCAAACCAAAAGGTATCACTTAAAATGCTAAAACTTTATTTTTCATTTTACTGTTTTTTTCCTTAAGATTTTGTTTTGACATAACATTTTTAGTGTTTTGATTAGAAACTGTTCTAAATAAATCAGATGTGCTGTGATTTGAACAAATATAACCTTCACTTTCTGATCCGGCATCATCTTCATTAAAATAAATAATTGCGTAACCAAAATATAATAATGCTTTGAACAATTGCTGCCGAGTTCTTGTCTTTACTTTAAAAGCCGCTAGACATTTATCTGATGATATTTCTGTACTTGTTTTGTATCTATTGTTAGCTCTAATATTATTATGGGGCATTATGAAAGTTTTGAGATATACAAAAATCAAGAATCGTAAGATCTACACAGATGGAAACAAACGAAGTCCTCCCAGCAACACTGATGAGCCAAGCAAGTTGAAACTCGCATGGGTGAATCAGATAGGAGGCTGCTGACTGTGTCTTGGAAATGAAATAAGGGACCATAACACAGTCTGCCTCAAAACTTTTGTAGTGGCTCGGCGCCTGTGGCTCAAGTGGCTCAGGC
>NW_003852437.1:11098332-11102328 GCF_000181295.1 Otolemur garnettii | reverse complement strand
AAAAAAAAAAAAAAAAAAAATTTGTAGTGACCTACATAAAGTTGTCAGTAATCTTACTTTGCTTTTGTTTTTACTGCTACCAGGTTGCTGTTCTGTGAATAAAGTGACTAGGATGCACGATGTGGCATCGATTTTATCAACTTACAGGATAACACACAATTTTTTCTTGTTTCTTAGCTGTACATGGATATCTCAAAAACATCTGATAAGATTCACAAGTGGTGGAGGGGCAATCAGACTTCCCTATCATCACCAAATGGCACTATTAAATTTCACCTGGAAGTTGCTTGTGCCACCTTCAGAAGTTGAACAAAACGATCCACAAGAGGTAAGCAGATGGGTCCCAGGAGCAGCTCAAAGTTGGGCTGCATGAGCTCCGTCAAGCCCTTCATGAAGCTGCTGTCACAGCAGTAGACCTTGTTGTGTGGAGTGATCATGTAAGGGACAAAGGTGTAGTTCCCAGTGCACATCTGTGGAGACAGGAGACAGGGAGTTGGGAGCCAGCCCGGAGACGCCACACCTACCCCGCCTTACTTCTGTGACTCATTTGAAAGAATAATTCCAAATTTGAGGGGAAATCAAAAAACCTCATTTCTTATTTATGACCTATAAATATGGAAACTTCCTCCAATTTCTTTAATTAGTTACTTCAAATAATTAGGACTTACAGATGATACCAAAAATGTGTGGAACAGTTTCTATCAATTAATGAAATATTTATCCACTATCTTTCGAAGCTTCAGGACTAGGATATATGCCGTGGGAAAAACACAGTGGTTAAAGGTCCAGCCTTCAGATTCAGGGAACTACGATTTAGTCAGAAAGATGAGGCATAAACATGTGGAAATATAAGCCAGAAGCACTCAGAGGGCTTCCTGCGGGTGAGGCAATGCTGTGAGCAGCCAGCTTGAAGCTGCCCCCCCTCAGGGCTGCTCGCTCAGCGAGGGGTCCCACCGGCCTTCCAGACACTACCAGGAATCAACCTTGACACTTCCACTCCTTCCTCTCCTGTATGCTATCCCATCTCTTCTGCCCCAAACTCTATCAGCTGTCTCATACCGGTCCATTTCTCCATTTCCCTCCACCTTCTCCACCAGCACTTTAGTCCACGTACCAATGCACCTGGTCTGAGCCACTGTCATCAGTTTTGACCAGTCCCCTAGCTCCATCACTGGACTTGCCATCTACTCTCTACCCTTCCTCCTCTTGGAGGAAGAAACTCTACAACATAGTCACCAGAGCCTGGCCGCGCAATCCTGTCCCTCTAACCTCAGTCAGCCCTGCCACTCTCCCCTCATGCACTGTGACCTGGGCTCACTGACCTTCTCTTGGGGCAGATGATGCTGGTGCACACAAAAGCGGAGTGAGAAGAAGAAAGGGGAACCTGGCTTGGGCATCCCTGAGTAAGATAATCTAACTAGAGCTTAGGATGCAAAGCTAACTGGAAACTGAATGCAAAGCTGAGGATATTAAACTATGTATTCTGGACAATGGGGAATCACAGAAGGAATTCACAGTGGGAAAGAAAATACAATCAATGCTGTGCATTTTGGCAGGTAACAGGATGGAACAAAAGAGAGAATTAAGATTTGAGATTAGGCAGGAAGCTACAAAGCATGACCAGATCAGCAACAGTGCCAAAAGAGAAACAGACACATGTGCTTCATGTCAGGAGGAAGGGATCCAGCCGTGCACTATGGCTCATGCCTGGAATCCCAGAATCCAGCTGTGCACTATGGCTCATGCCTGGAATCCCAGTGCTTTGAGAGGCCAAAGCAGGAGGATTACTTGAGGCCAGGTGTTTGAGACCAGCCTGGGCAACATAGCAAGACCCCATATCTAAAAAATAAATAAATAAATAAATAAATAAATCAGCCAGGCATGCGTGGTGGCATACGCTTGTAGACCCAGCTACTTAAGAGGCTGAGGCTGAGGCTGAGGTTGGAGGATTGTTCAAGGCTGCAGTGAGCTGTGATCGTGCCACTATCCAGCCTGGGCAACAGAGTGAGATCCTGTCCCTAAAAAAAACAATCAGCTAGACCTAGTAACTGTTTTCCACATATTAAGGAAGAGGAAGAGAGTCAAAGGTGACTCTGCAGTCTTGAATGAGGCTGCCTATAAAGAGAGGTATCATTAATAGAAAGCAAGAATTCAGAAAGCAAAACCAGACTAAGTTATTTACAAAGACATTGCATTTTGAGACACTTGGCATATTTCAGGTAATGAATCACAAACAGAATCTGACTTCCAGTTAAAATGTGAAAAGAACTTCAAAAGGTTGATTGATTTGGGATGGGATAGGGTAAAATGTTCACTTTCAGACAGGCTTGGATTTAAGGGGGACAGGAATAACACCTAGAGTAAAAAATATCAAAAAGTTGGAAATAAGTGGTTGGAAAATACAAGAGTTTCAAGCCAAAATACGGACCTGGGAATTATTTGATATGGTTGTATCAAAAGAAATGGGAGAGATCTGTACAAGAAAAACCATAGAGAAAGAAAAAAAGCAGAGGGCTGAGACCCAGAATGAGACGAGTATGACACCCTCTCTGTCACTGTTACAGGGGGCCAGTGTCATCTGTCCAACGAGTCCAGATCGTCTGTCCCCAGCCCTATCAGCACATGGAGAACAATCGGCACTTCTCTTAGCCTTGGCACTGAACTAAGGACAAACGTGTATTCACCATGTACCTGTGCCAAGGTAGAAATGGTCACCTCCCTGGGTGACAACCCACCCTTGTCTCCATCTCACAGGTGAGGAGACAAGCAAGGCAGTCACGCAGCTGCTGTGTGACATGTTTGGCACCCCAGCCCCTGGACTCTCTCTAGCAGCCATGTCATTCCCACTGGGGTTATGCACCCTCCCGAGTGGCCTTCCGAAGCTTGCACACCAGCTCTCTAACCTTCTGTCACTTTCCAGGCAGCCCTGCGTGAGCCAAGTGACTGTGCATAGCAAACAGGTGAGAGGTGCCAAATGCCCTTCCAGGCAGGCTTAATTATTTACGAACGTAACATGCTTTGAGGCTACCAGTCGGACAAGAGGCAATGAAGCAGAAAAGAAGCCCGACTTCCAGTTAAAGTATGAAAGAAGTGTCTAGAGGTTGAGATTTTATTTTCAAATCAAGTACACTAAATTGTCCCCTTCTCAAGTTCTCCTTCATGAAGCATTAACTGGAAGACAAACGAGGAAGAAGGAAAATGAACGTGACCTGTTCCTATAATAAAATGGTACCAAGATCCCATAGCATGGACACATAATTTAATCCTTTCACCTGAGCCTCTGCCTAAGGATACCAAAGAGGTCACTTTCCAAAGCTTCTAGAGAGCTTAAACTATGAGTGTATTCTAGAAGAACAGAATCAAATACTCCTGTGTTAGATAAGCACCATAACTAAAGATCACAAAGAAATTACTCTGAATCTTTTAAATCACAAATGACTACCAATAGACGAAAAGCCAGTAAGCCAGAAAAGTCCTACCAGAGTTTTGAAATATTATTCTTTTGTTGCTGGATAAAGTTCTATATCCTCAGAAGCCTTAACATAAGACACAAAATATACATTATTTTTAAAATACTGGGTACTGGGAGGATAATATATCTATGTAAAATAATTCTGGGAGAGAATGACAACCAGGTGTCTGGGTGTGCATTGGGCAGTGGGGGCTCAGGGAGAGAAAAACGAGAGCAGAGTCACACAAAGAGCAGAGAAAAGCAGCTCCGGAGACAACCCCCCTGGTATTCAGCTTCAGAATCCCTGTTGAAAATACCCAGGCATGGGCTTGGCACCCGTAGCACAGTGGTTATAGCGCCAGCCACATACACCAACGCTGGGGGGTTCAAACCCAGCCCAGGCCACCTAAACAACAATGACAACTGCAACAAAAAATAGCCAGGCACTGTGGTGGACACCTATAGTCCCAGCTACTTGGGAGGCTGAGGCAAGAGAATCGCTTAAGCCCAAGAGTTTGAGGTTGCTGTGAGCTGTGATGCTATAG
>NW_003852437.1:11063382-11098312 GCF_000181295.1 Otolemur garnettii | reverse complement strand
GGCAACATAGTGAGACTCTGTCTCAAAAAAAAAAAAAAAAAAAGAAAGAAAGAAAGAAAGAAAGAAAAGAAAATACCCAGGCATGTTAAAGGTTTTCCCAAGTTGCGGGCTTCAGTGAGCTTCTTAATTTTTTTTTTTCACTTTCCCTTGTCAATGCAAAAAAAAAAAAAAAAAAAAAACCAAAGGAAGAAAGGGAAGGTGGTGAACCACAGGAATCACATGGAAACAAGGGGGCCAGAGCTAAGAGACAGCCAGAGAGTATGTGGTGGGGGAAAGTGCCAGTGTTGGTTATGTGACACTGTGTTTTTCTTAAAAGACACCAACTGCTGAGAAGAGCACTTTTTCAAAATGATGAAAACTAAGAATTGGGGATTATTTATCTCCCCAGTTGGCTTAGAAATGTTATTATTGCAATTCCTCTTTCCACAGTGGCACCAAATCCATAATTTGAAACAGCTGATGATCCAAAGTAAATAAAAACAATCGCTGTGCGATCAAGAACAAAACCTCAAATGCAATTGCCTTTTACTCATAAGATACAAATTCAAGGATATTTACACCTGCTTCAAAGATCACATTTCCTTCCACTGAAAAACACAAAGTGTGCTCATAAGTAACCACACTAATCTCTCTGGCCATGTTTTTTTTTTTTTTCATGGCTATAAAATCCCACAGCTCAAAATCTAATCTTATGCTAACTGTTTTCACTGTTTTAAAAAAATAATAATAATGCCATTTCCGTTTTTCAATTTTTAAAAACCACATAAAGGTGACAATCTGTGCATGTGGACATTGAATTAAGGTTCTGGAAAGAAAAACTCTCAGTATTCAAATATATTGAAAAAGATGGTCAAATCAGCCTTTTATTAGGACATCCAGCACCCAAAACATAGCAGCTTTCTCCAGTCAGCAGGCAACTTATTCAGGACACGCAGTATTGGGTCCTTGTATTAGCCTGCTTGTCTCCATGTCCACGCTGGGCTGGGCAGGATTGGCTGCTTCTTCCTACCATCGGGACTCAGGTAATGCCACCTCCCCTGAAGGACCTTCACATAATGCCCACCCCCACCTCACTCTTTAGCACGTCACCTTATGTTTCCTAATGTGTCTGTTTGCTTATTTGCTCACTGACCTCTCCCAACTAGACTGGTGCTTCTCATTTGTTGTCTCTGCAACAGTTATAAATATGGTTCTTTCTGCTACCAGCCTCCTTAGTGGGAGCCCTGCGCAGCACCTCCAAAGCCTGGCACACAGTATGTGCTCAATCAATATTTGTTTAATTTGTTTAACAAACATAAAATTTGTTAAACAAATTAAACAGTTTAACACCTCTAATAAATTAAATAGTGTTAAAAAAAAAAAACAGTGAATGGAAGCATGAAGCAATAATTGCTCATTTCCTGTTGAAGTGGAAAGGATAAGAGTTTATAATGGCAACAGTATTTAAGCTGCCCTAAGTCTCCTCTCATCCTGGTGAAATCGTAAGCATTTAAGTTTTTAAATGTCTGATCTAAAGAAAAACCAATTGTACGGTTAATCCTATCATCTTGAATCGTGCAGACTTTATGTGGTGTATTATCTTCACTCTAAATTGCAGAGAGACATTCTTTAAGGTTTTTTAAATACTAGCTTACTGTCCAAAATGAAACACACAGCTATTGGCTTAACAAGGCTGTTTCCACTGTATAATTTTTCTTCTTGAGGCAATTTTTAAATTCTAAAATTTATTTTTCTCCTTCTTTCACATTTTTTAACTGTGTGGAAGGTAGGAATTCAAAGGAGTTAGGCATTAAAATCAATCTCTAAAAAGAAGATAGATGATAGACATACACATACATATACTTCTCTGTAGGTGCTAGTGCAAATTTACACATGCTGGATACATATACATATACACACATATGTGTATCTGTGTAAAGATATGCTGCTTTAGTGCCACTTATAATCCTACAACATTAAATATACTATAGAAATTTTTCTGAAACACATGTAGGAAGAGCCAGGTTCTCATGTCACCTCTAAAGTTTTACTATAAGGTCAGATAATTAAGTCCATGAATTCATCCTGGAAGAAGTGCTACATTCCTCACTGTTGAATATCACCCCAGTCACCTTTGAAGTATCCCCTTGGGAAGCTATGCACCCATGCCAGTGCCCAGCCCATCCTTCAAGAAACTTTTTCTAGGATGAGTTTGTGAACTTGTTAGACCTCCTACGACAAAAGCTCTGGTGGTCATTCCAGAAAAGGAGTTCCAAAATCGAAAAGTAAGCAATTTCTGGAAGGGAGCATTTAGATACAATAAACATATTGATACATCAGAAACCCGAAAGAGGAATGATAGAGATAGAAATCTGGAGAGACTTGAAAAAGACCAGAGATTAATTGATGGAAAAGAAAAGATAAACAATTTCTAGAAGATTAAGTAAAATACTTACAGTATTCTTCTGGCAAATGATTTCCTGAAAAACAAACAAAAAAATATACCAGAAGTTAATATGAACATCAATTAATCCAATGAACTATGCTAGGTTAGAGAATTTGTATTAAAAATTATATTAATTGGGAATTAGACATTTCAGGAAGTGTAGATTAAGTTCCTACATCTGAGAATTTTACAATCTGATGGAGGGAACAGAAGAACATAAAAGCACTTACTGTCTGTGGTTTAAGGAAAGCAGCATAAACATGTACAATCCCCAAACCAAATAACTTAAAATCATTTTTGTAGCATAAAATGTACAGAATCACCTGATAGCCAGGAACTCTTTAGGCAGAGGTTAAAACAAGTTTGCATTCCCTAAGTACAACCTCGTTAGGCAGAGGTTAAAACAAGTTTGCATTCCCTAAGTACAACCTCTCTCACAGCCTGGGAGGGCAACGAGCAACATGCTACATTCTGGGCACCTGGAAATGAAGGATCTTGGCCACTGTTAAGTCTACACATAGATGATGAGGACATCTGACAAACAGTAAGGATGATGATGGGTGTGCTCTTCAATAGGAAGTGGAACAGGATAAACACCCCGTGCAGGCAGCATCCCTGTCGTCTAGGTTGTGAGCACAGAGCGAGATAGTGGAAATAATACAGCTATGCAGAGTCTGGGACATAGAAAGCTTTCAGGGTAAGCTTTCCCATCGTGATCGTCATCACCATTACTCCTACACGTTAAATGACTGGAGACACTGGAGAGAAGATCTGGAAAAGCCCGTGGTATAAAGGTTCCATTGAGGTTGGGAAAACAGGATTTAGAAAAGAGAAAATGGGACCCTGTGTTGGGAAAAGTGGCACATGTGCTGTTATGGCAAAGCATTTGTGGAGCCTCAAGGGTGAGTCCATCTGGCCAAGGCGAGGAGCCAGATCTGCTGAGGTGAGAGAGTGGCCAGAGAAGGCCCAGTTGCCTGTCATTATCCTTCAGCCAGAGAAGGATGCTTAATCACATAGGGGCAACAGGAACCAGTGAGGGCTTTGGCATAGAGCAGCATGTAAGATTTCTGAATGTTTAAGGACAGCAGATGACAAAACAAAAATTGATAGAGGAAGGAACTGTGCTGGGTAGTTTTGAGCAGCATAAAGCCATACATAAAATACTAAAATGCTGGGCATGGTGGCTCACACCTATAATCCCAACACTTTGGGAGGCTGAGGCTGGAAGATCACTTGAAGACAGAAGTCAGAGACCAGTACGAACAACAGAGTGATCTCATCCCTACAAAAAATAACTTTAAAAAATAGCCAGGTGTAGTGGTGTGTACCTGTAGTCCCAACTACTTGGAAGGCTGAGGGAGGAGGATGGCTTAGGACCAGGAATTTGAGGTTACAGTGAGCCATGACTGTTATCACTGCACTCAAGACTAGGCAGCACAGCAAGATCTTAAAATAAATAAATAAATAAAATGCTAAACAGTATGTTTTGATACCTCACAAATCTGTTGAATAGAAAAAGAACATGTACATATTTAACAGGAAACAGTATATAAGTCTGGGAGGATGTGTATGCATGCACATGCCTGCCATAAGTAAAAAGAGTGATACAGACAGCAAGGGCTGTGGTTTATCAGAGAAAGATGTGGAAGATCAGAGAGAAGGTGGGACTCAAGCTGAGCTATCAAGGACAGACTCAACTTCCAAAGGCAGAGCCAGGAGATGGGGATCCAGGCTAGGGAGCTGGGAAAAGCAAAGGCCCATGTAAGGAACACGTCACGGAGAGGTAAAGAAGACAGTTCATCTGGATGTATAGAAGAAAGAATTAAAGAGGTATTTGGAAAAGATCTTGAATTTGACCATTAGGCTGAACTAGAAAGTTCATTTTAACACAAATAGTGAGATTAGAAAGTTATTTGGGCCCTTACTGAAGAAAGCTTTGAATGTTAAAACAAAATACTTTGTTCTGTGAGCATTTAGGAGTCAGAGTGCTTTTTAAGATGAGTCATATGTACCACGAAGAACCAGCACCAACTGGGATGCTGTTTGCAATAGCAAAGGCCAGGAATGACATAAAAGTCCATCGCCTGGACCTGGGTGAATAAACTATGGTTCCTGCATATGATGGAACCCACTGCAGCCAAACAGTGAAAAAGTTCTTTTTGGAGTGATATGAAAAGATCTCCAGGATGTACTGCTAGGTGAAAAAAGCAAAGTACAGAATAGTTTTTATCCTGTACTCCTATTTATGTATAAAAGAGAGAAAAAGGGAATTCTAATTTATAAATTCATAAACTCTCTCTGGCAGGATATACAAGACACTATTAATAATAATAGTGGTGGCCAAGGGAGCCAGCTGGCTGACTAGGGAATAAAGGTGAGAGACTAGCTGGCATGATATAGCCTTTTGTACTTTTAAATGTCTGCAGCAGGAGGATGTGCTACCTAAGAAACACAATGTAAGCCATGTTAAAGTCTTAGAAATACTCATTTGACTGTGGTATTTAGTACTATGAATTTGAGAGGGAGAAGCATGTAGGTGGGCATGTCAAAAGTCTAAGGATATCATAAGAGCTTGGACAATGGGGGTTTCACAGGAATGGAAAGTGAAATCATGAAGGAAGGCTGAACACATTTTACATATTGTACCCACACATATAAATGGTTCGTGAGCAAATAAGTAGGAAAATCTTGGATAATCTCAACACCAGAAGCACCGTATGCAGAATTTTCCAAACTCAGTTTCTGCAGCACCTCTCCGGAGCGGCAAGCCACACCCTTGCAGATACAGCTCTCCCTGGACAGGAATATCCTTCTCTCTTCTCTGTGTAATGAGGAATTGCCCTTCTTTCCACCCTCTACTGTGTAGCATCCTCTGTGCAGAGCACAAGGAATCTGTGCCACCTATCCTCTCCATGGGAGTAGATGATGTCCTTACTTCTGTCCCATGATTAACCCTCCCACAGACCTTCATATATTACACAGTCCATTTTTCATCCTGTGATTCTGTCATCCTACATCATGAGCTCCTTGGGGTACAAAGACCACATGTTCTGTTCATATTTGTATCCCTGCTGATTTTCTATCAAATTCTATACCATATAATGGGTACCTAGTAAAAGCATGAATAAACAAATAGATTAATAAATGTATAAAATATTGAAGGCTGAATTAGCGTATTGTAGGGTCTGGCTCTGCTCCCTCCTAGCCTTGCGTCATTTCACTTTCTCTCATGTGAAACACTAAGGCTGCATGACTGATTGCTGGTTTCTTCTAACTCTGCATGTGCTCTTGGCTAACGGGCTTTAGGGGCGTTATCTCTGTGTTGCTGGGAGAAGAGCACCCTCATGCCCCACAGCATGGGAACTACTCTACCCTTGTCTCCCTTTTGCTGCTCCAGGCACAGAAATGGAAGTGGCAGGGGAGGGATCAGTGGAGAAGAAAGACGGGGCCTAAAGCTCTATAGAGAACCACCATGGCCCCTCCTGGCTTATGGCTGTGAATGGTTAGGGTTATGGGCTTAGCGCGTGCTATGTCTTCCTGAGGAATGGCTGTTTGGAATAATAACCTTCCATGTCTCCTCTGCTTTCAGTTCAGATTACGCATGCATTATATAACAAATTATGAAGCTGTATTAAAATAATTCCTATAGCAATCTGAATTCTTATTAACTACTGCCTATGTTTTGTAGAAGCTAAATGGACACACATTGTTCTTTTGAAGGAGACAATTTGTTTACTCACAGCTAGAACCATAAATAAGGCATCAACTTTTAAGAAAAGCTAACATCTAACTCTGTCCCAATAAATAGCAAGCAACATCTCAAAAGGTATCTCACTACAGAAGTACAGGGAATGTTTAATTTGTATTAAACCCATTAAAGGGGGACAGAAAAGTAAAGGGAATAATTTAAGACATAACAGCTATATTTTACATCAGATCATGGAGTTTCTCATCTCAAGGGGCTATCAATAAAAAAATTAAATCCACGTAAACTCTGACCCCTTACCAATGACAAGCTTCTGAAGATGGATCACCCCACTATAGCTTCCACACTTGTCTGAAGGCTTTAGGGGGGTTGGTCTGTGCACCTGCTGGCTATACCAGAAACATCAAAACAAAACTTTAAAAAATTCTTTTTCTGGTAATCTTTGATCGCCAAATAGGGAAGCAAGACAAAAAAGACAATCTAGTCTATCTAGGTCTCATTCCAGAAAGACAAACTATTACTTTTATGTCTTTACTTTTCTTATTACTTTTTTTAAAGACAGGGTCTTTATTTGTTGCCCAGGCTGGAGTGCCCTGGTGCAATCATAGCTCACTGCAGCTTGGAAGTCCTGGGTCAAGTGATCTTCCTGCCTCAGCCTTGGAGTAGTAGTAGTAGGACTACAGCATACACCACCACACCTAGCCAATTTCTTTCTTTCTTTCTTTCTTTTTTTTTGGGTAGAGATAGGGCCTCCCTTTGTTGACCAGACTTGTCTCAAACTCCTAGCCTCAAACAATCCTCCAGTGTTGGCCTCCCAAAAGTGCTGGGGTTACAGGTGTGAGCTACCACACCCACCCAAAGTCTGTGCTTTTGATAGCTGTTTGGGACAATGTAAGTTTGGAAAAATTGTTTTAGGGATAAATAAACAAACTGCCTCCATCACTGGAAAAGTTTTTGTGTCTAAAATTTAGGTAATTACAGCCAGAGGAAGGAAGTGGGAACAGCAGACGTGGGGTGGCCAAGGCAAATCAGAGTCAGGGTGGGAGAAGCAGGAATAGGAGCCAGAATCTCAGCTGCTTCCTAGAAGAAGGGAAGGGAGCAGACTATGAGTTCTTGTCCAGGGCCAGCCCGTGACCTTCTGAGTGTTTTGATCCTTTTTTCGGTCCTAGTAGAACTTGGCAAGTTTCTCATTAAAGTTGGAATCAAGCGGAATTATTTCCTGTATTCCCCCAGCTCCATTCCTTTAACTAATTTCAATGCATCAAAGTTAAACAAGGAACTATCAGATGGTGCTATTGCGACTGTCCAGGGCTGCACCGAGAAGGTGGGACACCACATTACCCCTTCCGCACACGGCTAAATCAACTGAGCAGGCTAGGGAACAACAGTGCAACACAGGTGTCACAGAAGCATGACACAGTGCCTTTAAAGATTCCTAAGTACCTTTGTGTTTACATGTTACGCTTACATAAAAGATTACGTTTTTAAAAAACAAAAGTTTAATAATCTAACAACAACCTAGAAAACTATCTTTTTGCAATACATATGAATCTGTGGACAGATTTAGATCGAAAGGTATCAGACGATGCATCAAAAAATAAGGGGGCTTATCCCTGCCGTGACATCTATTGGCTGCATGTGCCCCTAACACGTCACTATGTCTGCCTGGACTTATTTCTCTTCCGTAAAGAAAATATCTTTATCTATCCAATCCAGATAGTGAGAATCTAACTTGTCTGTCTCACTGGGTAAGTAAAGATCAAATGAAATAAGTTTATGAAACCACTTTAAGTAATTTAAAGCCGTATACAGTATGAGGTGTTAATAAAACCAAAGCAAACAGATCCCCAATTCCTGCATTGCCAAGTCGAGAGACATTTTGCACCTCTAATTTTTTTTTCCAATGACTTTATTGATGTGAAAATTTTTGCTGATTCCAGGAGTTTGCCACTCAAGAAGTACAGCAATGAATATCCTGATACTAGTACCTTGGAGTCCTTTTGTTTCTCTGTCACTTTAAAAATCTTACTATTTCAGATGTATACATATTTAAGTAATATTTTATCAGAATCACCATGTGTATGTGACTGTTATTACTGGTGGGAGAGAAATATTACTATTTATTTTTACTTTTTTTTTGTACCTGTATTTTTAAAGATGTGGGGTAAGAACACATCCTTCTCTTAAATGTTAGCAACTGTCATTTAAAACAACCTGTACCAAAAATCAGGTTAAATTATACCAAAGCTGGAAATTAATCTTAAAATTAATTAATCCCCATTAATTCTGTTCCATGTTTAAATAAATATATCTTATTCTACTCTAAGTAGATAACTGTCTTTGACCTGGGTTGACATGCTGATGGGTGACGTTATAAACGCAGCATTTGATAGATTCTGATACAGATTTTAACACATTCTTTGCTTTATACCAGGTTGCTATACTATGATTACCTTCTTCTTCGTCACCAGCTGTTTCTTTCAGCAATACCTAACTGGACCGTCCTAAAACTCAAATGCATCCTAAAGCAAGGAATAATCTAACCTCATCGTTACATCTCAGGATACGCTGCATCGCCACCAACTGCTATGCATATCAATCTCTACAGAAACGTTTCTTCTGCAAAGGCTAAAATGGGAATAAAGCCGATTTGAGTGCAAAAAAGAAACAGATTTGAACATATCTAAGGATTTCTAACCACAGCCAGAACATGAGGAAAAAGAAACTAAAAATATTTTGGGATTCCAAGGCCCCAAATGTGGGTCAGCCTGATGAGTACAGAAAATGATAAAAATATAGCAACTTTTTAAAAAAAGTGTTAATGATTACATATTTCAAGTATATAAAAAGTATAAAAATGAGCAAACACCCATGTATCTACCGTCTGATTTAGAAATATGACATTACAGATACAGTTGAAGACTCCTGTCTTCCCCTTCCCACTTTATTCCACTTGATCCCCTAAAGAGGTAACTATTCTGAATGTTGCTTATAATTCTCATGTACATCCTTCTATAACATAAATGTGTACAAAAATATTGTCTTGTATGTGATTACATTTTGTGTAAATAGTACAACTGTACACGTGTAGTTTTTTTCCTCAACACATTTTGAGATAGATTGATCTACTGATGTGCAAAGTTATAGTTGACAAGTACTCTATAATATTCCACTAAATAACCATAGCAGAAGGTATTTATTCACTCTCCTGTTAACAGACATTTACCTTTTCCTTTGAGGGGAGGAGCTATTGTGAACAATGTTAACATAAACATTCTTTTTTTTTGAGACAGGAGCCTCAAGCTGTCCCCCTGGGTAGAGTGCTGTGGCATCTCAGCTCACAGCAACCTCCAACTCCTGGGCTCAAGCGAGTCTCCTGCCTCAGCCTCCCAAGTAGCTGGGACTATAGGCGCCCGCCACAATGCCCGGCTATTTTTTGGTTGCAGCTGTCATTGTTGTTTGGCAGGCCCAGACTGGATTAGAACTTGCCACCTTGGGTGTACGTGGCTGGTGCCTTGTCACTTGAGCCACAGGCGCTGAGCCAACATAAACATTCTTGATTGCATCTCTTCGTGCGTAAAAGAGAGGGTTTTATAGCACATACGTAGGTAGGAAGTGCTGAGACCTAGAGATATGTATGCTCATGTGACATTATTAGATACTGCCAAATTGCTTTCCAAAAGTATTAACCAATATGCTCTCCTACCAGCAGTGTGCACATTCCCCACTCTTCACAGCCTTGCCATCAGGATCTCCTAAGAGCTTTTCTATGAGACTATCCGATGATGTGCTGTGGCACTTCCCTGCTTTATTGTGCTTTGTTTTATACATGGCATTATTTAAGGAGAGTGGGAAGTGGCCTAGAATGTAGAGAAGAAGCTGAGAGCTGTTATCAAGGAATCTCTGGTCATAGAAGAAACGGTTCATTACAACAACTCCCTCACTCTACACCACAGTCCTTCGCTTCTCCAACCTAAGCCCTTCTTGACATCAGATGTGCTTCACGCATCTGCACTCCAGCTCCTTGGCCAGTGGTGTCCGGACATAGTCTCTACTGAGGGAACCCAAGAAGTCCGATCATTGCATAATGCATGAAATAAATCAGAAAAGAATCGTTACTTAGCACAGAGTTTCCCTCAATAAACATTATGGACACATGACAAATTCTCATGCTTTTTTTCAATTGTGAAAAATACATTGTTACAATGGTAAGAGGAAAAGAGAATCAAACTTCCCTCTTTTGAAATGCACTGATAATCTTTTTTTGATAAAAAAAATTAAAATATTCCATTCTTACTATAATAAAATAGTACCTGTGCTTTAAAACAAAGACCATAAATCTTATTGCAAGTAAATGCTACGATTAGAGTCTGAATATCCTTTCAAATACCACCACAGACATAGATTTTTAACTGCTTTTATAGTCCCCATCTATTATTGTTCAAAGAGTTTAAACTTAAAAACATTTTTTCTAGGATTTCTTCCTGAGAATTTGCTGACAAAGAAAAACTTCTATCTTTAGCAAAGAGCAATAGATGAAAATCAAATGGGTATAGTTGTACCTTTCAGATGTCCATAAGAATCCTCCTAGGTGAAGCTAAATATATAAGAATAGCATTCTAATTCTGTCTTTGCCCTGCGAAAACAGGGACATACTGCATTTTTATTTGGCTAATTCTTACATGGCATGTTATTTTAAATCTCCTGGTCTGCCTTACTTCACTGAGGTTTTCTTTTTCTTTGAGACAGAGTTTCACATTCAGTTTTACATTCATATGTGGCATCATAGCTCACAATAACCTCAAACTCTTGAGCTCAAGGGATCCTCTTGCCTCAGCCTCCCAAGTAGCTGGGACTATAGGTGCCCACCACAATGCTCGGCTATTTTTAGAGATGGAGTCTTGCTCAGGCAATTCACCCGCCCCAGCCTCTCAGAGCACTAGGATTACAGGTGTGAGTCACTGTGCCCAGCCTAGGTTTTCCTTTCTGGTGGTAGATGGCAAGGATAACAAGAGTGACACTTTAACTAACTGCAAGAGAAACAAATAAAAACACATACACCCCCAAAAAAACTATTCTCAGTGACAGAGGACCTAAGGACCTTTTAGGACTCAGAGGACATTGTTAGATTGCCAAAAATACTTCCTATCCCAGAAGTTTATGTCCTCCGCAACCAAACATATGGCCTACCAGGCTAGAACAGTCTAAACAAGAAAATGGCAAAAGCTTACGTTATTGGAGGAGGGGGAGGGAAAAGAAGAAAAGACATGTTGCATGGGATAAGTCTGGAGGAATAGTTGATGGGGGTTTTCTAAATGAACTCACTGAGCAGGAATGTCTGATATACATCTAGCTAAGAATGATGGACAACAAAGCTTAGTGATTAAGGGGAACAGGTTTTGGAGTGAGGCAAATTTTCCCAAATCTTTCTAGCTATGTCACCTTAGGCAAATGATTGAATTTGTTTGAGCTTCAATTTATGATTATAAAATGGTGATAGAATGATTAGGGCTATTTTAAGAATTAAATGTAAAAATGTATGTGGGTAAATCCCTTGGTATCGAGCACACAGTAAGTGCTCAAAAAACAAGCAGGTAATGTCACGACTGCATGAAAGAATCACACATCTTGTAATCATTACATCTTATAATATGTACAAGATAAGTGAAGGTAGTTCAGATACCACTGCCCTTTTTAAAGAACTACTTTATTCAAATACCAACAACACTCCTATACAAAGGCTGGCTGAAAACAATTAAGCCAGTTTATTTATCCCATACAAATTTCTGATAAGGTTAGCTTTATCTTTTTCTCTCAAATGTAATTTTAATTCATTTAAAAAATATCCTAAAGAAGGCCCATAAGACAAATCAATCGCCAGATACTGGTATGGGCAAGAGCAAAAACTGTAGAGAAAAAAAATCTCCAATACAACCCTACTTACTTAGAATAAACTTAATCCAAAGAAAAATGAAAAAGACCCAATGAGCTGGGCACAGAGGTCTCATGCCTGTAGTCCTAGCACGCTGGGAGGCTGAGGCTGGAGGACTGCTAGAGGCCAGGAGTTTAAGACCAGTCTGAGCAACATGGTGAGACCCTGTTTCTATGAAATATAGAAAAATCAACTGGGGATGGTGGCACATGACTGTAGTCCCAGCTATTCAGGAGGTTGTGGCAGGAGGATCACCGGAGCCTGGAAGTTTGAGGTTGTAGTGAGCTGTGATGACACAGCTCACACTCCAAGTCAGGCAACAGAACAAGATTCTGTTTCAGTAAAAGAAAGGGCTAAATGAAATAACCTCATATCTACATCAACTGCTAATATATACATGTTATAAATAGTTGCAAATGAAAAATTTAAATGAAAATATAGTAGAACCTCCATAGGGGACCACCTCCCTACATCCACAACCTCCTTAACTTGACCTAATTTTCATAAACCAGACATGCAATACATGTACGTATCAGGACAGTAGGCCTAGTTTCTTTTGATGACCACTTCTATGTGTTGACCAATTTGTTACAGTCCCTTAGGCAGTCAACTCACAGAGGTTCTACTGTATAATTATAGGCCAGGAGTGGTGGCTTATGCCTATAATCTTGACCCTCTGAGAGGCTAAGGAAAGGATCACGTGAGGTTAAGACTTTAAGACCAGCCATAACAATAGTGAGACACCAGTCTCTACAACAAATAGAAAAATTTGCTGTGTGTACTGGAAGGATAAGACAGGAGGATGGCTTGAATCTGGGAGTTTGAGGTCATGGTAAGCCTTGATGATGCCACTGTTCTCTAGCTAGGGTGACTCTGTCTCAGAAAAAAAATCTCTCTCTCTCTCTCTCTCTCTCTCTCTATATATATATATGAAATTTTATGATGAATTAAAAGGGTAAACCTGGAGAAAATTTAGTAGAGTTTCTTAAGAATTCCCTACTTATGGACTGCTCCAGATAAAGGACCTCCAGGTAAAAAACAGATTTGGGGCAAGTAGGAACAAATCTCTTAGGACTTTTTCAGAGTCCCTGGAAAGGGAGGCGCCTATCAATTCCCAGCACAATGCTTGGCATGCAGTAAACACAGTTGCTCAAGGAAGCTCTGCAGGTTTTTCAGAAAAGCCACACATGCTTTAGATATATTCAGATAAAAGCAAAATACTACTATCAGTTTTTGCATGACTTTTAGGTTAGATATTCACATAAGAATTGCTATGCCATTAGAAATATGGTTCTGAATTCTAGGACTCCATGTCCAAAGATTGGCTTTGATTTGGGAGCAGGAATATAAAGCTGAGAAAAAGCCACGTGAAGCCAGCTGGAAGCTTCACAAAGGACATAGATGCTATCAGGCTCAGCATGAGTCTCCCTGAACTCTGAGATGCTTTTCAAAGAATCACACAGGGTAACATCACTTAGCCCTGCAAAAGGATTTTAGGCAACCTTTTTGGATGGAAGAAAGGCTTTCACATCAGTAAGTTCCTATAAATGGAGATAACTGTAGAATTTTGTAGACAGAGTAAATTTTTATTCACCTTCTCCTGTCTTCATTTACATCATACCTCAGTGAAAGAAGATGGCGATTTCAGAACGCTTTCAAGTAGTAAATGTACTTGCAGGCAGAGACAGGTGAGCACAAAGAAGCCCCCCATGGTGACACAGCAGGAGTCCTGACTGTGCCTTATGCAATCTTCTTTTCTTTCTCTGCAAGTGGGTACTGATGATTTCCATGAACTCAGTCTCTCTGGCTGCAACTCAGAACTCACGATGAACTCTTTTCCTATCTATCATCCTATCTATCATCCTATCATCAAATTTCTACACGGAAATCTATACCAGATAAACCTCACAACTTAACTAGAAACTGGTGCCTTAATGATCACAGGGACAAAATCATCCTGTTACAAACATAAAGCACTTAAAATGTCCTGGATGACAGAGAGGTATCCCTGAGACGCTGGTGCTAAAATTAAACATTCAGTAAACAAGGGAGGTACCTTCAGTGACTGCAGAGAGTCTGAGTTAGTATCACAGTAGAGGATGATGTTGTTGGCCATACTGAAACTTTCTCTCACCCCAAGGTGATAGAACAAGGACGGCTGCCGGAAGGCATCGCTCATCTCCACCACAGCGATATCTGCGAACAGAAAACACAGTCCCCCAAACGATGACACCTAAATAATGCCCAATAAGCACATTGGGGTTTCAATAACTTATTACTCAAAAGAGGAAATGACGAAACAAGAGGGATTTTCCCTCTTCACTTATCACTGAATTTTGAATTTGCAGTTCTACCCGGAAGTGGTTTTCTGAAATGTAACAAACCTGCATTTTTCAAACTAGAAGGAGAACATGTAATTACCGGAAACAGGGGGAAATTGCTCCCTGTTAAATGTCAACATTGAATCAAGTTCACGAAGGTCTTAAAAAATGTTTCAAAACCAGACTCATAAAAAATATTAATAAGTAATAAATGTAAAAGTGAATATTTTTTAAAATAGGTAAATGTATTTATTACCTAGAAGAGCTGGGTTTTAGAATTAATAAATTAATTAATATCTAGTAAGTCCTTGGCAAATATAATTTAAAAAAGCGAGAGAACAAAGGTATAGAAAAATTATGCCTAAGGAAAATATAACCACAGACGCAAATTTTTCCAAAGCTCAAAGATGACCAGCACCAAGATAGAAGAAACCTGATATCAAAATTTGACAATAATGTCACCAAAATGAAATTGTGATTAGTCTCGAACTTATTTATAGATTAGACAAAAATATAAAAGACAGTAACAAAATGTATAGTACAATGTATATTATAAGAACCCTAGATCATGACTTTAAAGTTTATTTGGAAATGCAAGGATGACTTAATGGAAAAAATCACCAGGATCTCTGCAGATGCTCCACGTACATTAATGAAAATTCAAAATCCACTTCTCATTTTAAATAATAGCTGATTTGGGGGTAATGACACACACCTACAGTCCCAGCTACTCAAGAAGCTGAGGCAGGAGGATCACTTGCGCCCAGGATTTGAAGGTCATCCTGGGCAGCATAGTGAGACCCTCACTTCTAAAAAACATAAAATCGAAAATTTTTTAAAAACTGAAATAATAAGGGTATTTCCTTAACATGACGAATAATATAAATTTCATAACAACTGCCAATTGGGTTCGTATTTCCCATGAAAATCAGGAACAAAATCAAGCTGTTAACAAGTCCTTCTACTATGTAATGGCTTTCTGAAAATTCCAGCCATACAATGAGACTTCTAGAAAGTAAGGAGGTATAATTCTAGAAAACAAAATACACAACTAACTCTACTTGCAGATGTTATGGTTGTCACCCAAATACCCAAAAGAATTAGCTGAATAACTATTAGATGTAATAATGCAATTTAGTAAGGTGCAAAATTATTATAAAAACCAGCCGGGTGTGGTGGCTCACTCTGGGAAGCTGAGATGGATGGATTGTTTCAGCTTCGGACTCTGAGACCAGCCTGAGCAAGAGCAAGATCCGGTCTCTACTAAAAATAGAAGAAAAAAAAAAAAAACCCCAAAACTAGTCATGTGTTGTGGTGGGCACCTATCATCCAGTTACTCTGGAGGCTGAGGCAAGAAGATCACTTGAACTCAAAAGCCTAAGGTTGCTGTGAGCTTTAAGGAAGCTACGGGACTCTATTTAGGGTGACAAGGTGAGACTATCTCAAACAAACAAACAAACAAACAAACAAAAAACGTATTCTCCATCTCACATCTAATACACAAATTAAACCAACCACGAAGTGCCAATTTTTCTGCCTGACAAGTAGGCAAAGATATTTTAAAATAGCCAATAAATGGTAGCACCTGTGGCTCAAAGGAGTAGGGCAGCGGAAATAAAATAAAAAGTAGCCAATAAAAATGTAGAGAAATGATACTCTTCTGTGGTATGGGGAAGTGTAAACTTGAATTCTATTCCTTGGAACTTACTCTGAAAAATTCTTATACATGTTAACAGATTTACCTTATGTCCCCTGATAGTATTTTTACAACAAAATAATAAAATATGTCTAAATACCCATCAGTAGGAAAACGGGTGTATTTATGTGTATATTTATGTATCATATATGACATATATGCCCCTATAATGATAATTTCAAATAATGGCATAACATGTAACCACAGAAAACTATAAGGTAGAAGAATATTTAGCAACTGAGGGTAAATTCAAGGTATATTATGTATAAAATATATTATATACATTGCAACGTATAGCATACACATTAGAATGTAATATACATTATGAATGCATTATAATGTTTACATTCTATGGGTATATGGATGTGAATAAAAGGAAATCTGAAAACTTGCACACAAAGACGCCGTGGTAATAGCTGTGTGATGGAATTATGGATGATTTTAATTTTCCTCTTCATGCCTTCTGTATTTCCCACCATTTCTATTATGACCATCAATTGCGTTTACGATGTAGGAACCCATCGAAATATGAAAATAACAACATTCAAGACCTGTGACCAATGTGAAACCAAAGTACAGCACATAGAAGCCCTGCAGACCCTCGAAAAGCTGTTTGGTGCAGAGTCTGCTTAACAAGCACGAAATTGGAATCCACATCGGAGAAGGAGAATTCAGTCAGATAAAATGGAGGGGAAGGACACAGGAGATTCTGTCAAAGTTATGAACAGGAGGACAGGTCAAAGAGGCTTTGGCAGTTGGTTTTTCAAGAGTAAAAATGACTTAAGGACTCTTTAACATAAATAAAAGTTTTCTTTTGGGGTCCTTAACATTTCCACATCAAAAATCAACACACGAAAAAAGTGAATCATTGCTTCCTACCCCCACCACCCAGCTGCCTCCTGCACCCACAGGGCTTCCTCAGTGGGGCTGGAAGAAACCAAATAAAATACCTGCTGATGGAAAATAAAACACATAAAAGGAAAAATACTAGCTAAGTTAAAGTAATGATACGAAGGAGAGAAATTTTTCCTGAGAATTGACTAGTGGAATTTTTTTTTTTTTGAGACAGAGTCTCACTATGTCACCCTCAGTAGAGTGCCTTGGAATCCCAGTTCAAAGCAACATTGAACTCTTGGACTTAAGCTATTCTCTTGCCTCAGCCTCCCAAGTAGCTGGGACTACGGTACCTGCCATAATATCCGGCTATTTTTTCGTTGTTGTTGCAGTAGTCATTACTATTTAGCTGGCCCCAGCTGGATTTGAACCTGCCACCCTTGGTGCATGTGGCTGGCACCATAACCACTGTGCTATGGACACTGAGCCAAACTCATGGAATTTGATGCTAAAATAAAATAAAAACACTGCAGAAGGTTTTCAGATTAAGATAGAAACTAGACATTTAAAATAAATGGTGCAAGCGAGTAAGATATTTTCATTACATATGAATGTCTAAACAGGGATAGATCCATTTTGGGGTGCTATCTAGAACATTAAAAAGTGCTTATTGGTGTAATTTTAAAATACAGAAATACGGTATGGTAACTCAGAAAAGGATTCATTTTACTTTTCAATTTTAGATTCAGAAAGCTGATTTGATCTAAGACAGTCTATTCCTTTTTTTTTTGAGAAAGAGTCTCATTATGGCGCCCTCGGTAGAGGGCCATGAATCACAGCTCACAGCAACCTCCAACTCCTGGGCTCAAGCGAGTCTCCTGCCTCAGCCTCCCAAGTAGCTGGGACCACAGGCACCCACCACAACGCCCGGCTATTTTTTTGGTTGCAGCCGTCATTGTTGTTTTGGTGGGCCAGGCTGGATTTGAACCTGCCACCTTAGGTGTATGTGGCTGGTGCCTTAGCCACTTGAGCCACAGGTGCCAAGACATTTTTTTTTTCTTTGAGACAGAGCCTCAAGCTGTCACCCTGGGTAGAGTGCCATGGCATGACAGTTCACAGCAACCTCCAACTCCTGGGATCAAGTGAGTCTCCTGCCTCAGCCTCCCAAGTAGCTGGGACTACAGGCACCCACCACAATGCTCCACTATTCTTTGGTTGCAGCTGTCGTTGTTTGGCAGGCCCAGGCTGGATTCGAACCCGCCAGCTCAGGTGTATGTGGCTGGCACCTTAGCCGCTTGAGTCACAGGCACCGAGCCTGAGTTGATTTTTGTATATGGTGTAAATTATGGGTCAAGGTTTCTATTGCTACAAAGACTCTCCATTGAATTACCTCTGTGCCTTTGTCAAACATTAACTGGCTACATTTGGGGGTTTTATTTCTGATTTCTCTGTTCTACTCTATTGATCTACGTGTCTATGTGTCCACATTTGCCAACACAGCACTGTTTTGACTGCTGGAACTTTATGGGAGGAACAAGAATCAGATAGATTAAGTCCTCCAACTCTATTTGGTTTAAAAAATTTTTTTCTTGGCTACTTTAGTTTTCTATTTGCTTTACTATACAAATTTTAGTATTAGCTGGTAGTTGATAGCTATCAGTTGACAGCTATCAAAAAAAATCCTCCTAGGATTTTAATTGGGATTGTGTTGAATCTATAAATCATTTTGGGGAGACTTGACTTTTTTTTTTTTTTTGAGGCAGAGTCTTACTATGTCCTATGTCACGTTAGGTAGAGTGCCTTGGTGGCACAAAAATAACCACAATGCTTGGTTATTCTTTTCTTGTAGTTGCCATTGTTGTTTGGGAGCCCCCAGCTGGGATCAAACCCACCAGCTCTGGTGTATGTGGCCAGCGCCCTAACCGCTGAGCTACGGGCATCAAGTTGAGGATTGCCATTTTAACAATATTAAGTCTTTCAATTCATGAATATGGATTATCTCACCACTTATTAAGTCTTCTTCATCAGTATTTCGTTCATCAGTATTTTCTAACTATCAACATGTAAATCCTGCATACAGTTTGCTAAATTTATATGTTTTATTTTTTATTTTATTTTTTAGGATGCTATGTAGATGGTACTCTTTTTAAAATTTTGAATCCCAAATTGTTCATTATTATGACAGCATATATATATAAATCTTATATATATGCTGTCATAATAATATATACATCATATATAATTATGACAAAATATGAAATTTGATTTTTGTGTATTGACCTATATCTTGAGACTGAACTCACTTTTAAGTTTTAGAAGGTTTTATGAAATACACATTCTTTGGGATTTTCTACCCAGAAAATTATATAATGTACAAATAGAAGTGATTTTGTTTCTTTCTTTTTCTTTTTGCAGTTTTTGGCCGGGGCTGTGTTTGAACCTTCCACCTCCAGCATATTGGGCTGGTGCCCTACTCCTTCGAGCCACAGGTGCCGCCCTTCTTTTTCTTTTTTTTTTTTTGAGACAGAGTTTCACTTTGTCACGGTTGGTAGTGTGCTATAGCGTCATAGCTTATAGCAACCTCAAACTCTTGGGCTCAAGTGATCCTTTTGCCTCAGCCTCCCAAGTAGCTGGGACTACAAGTGCCTACCACAATGCCAGGCTAGTTTTTAGAGACAGGGTCTCACTCTTGCTCAGGCTGGCCTCAACCTCCTGAGCTCAGGCAATCCACCCATCTTGGCCTCTCAGAGTAATAAAACTACGGGTGTGAGCCACCGTACCTGGCCCAATTATTCCTTTTATGGTTTTTGCAAACTCTATGCCTTTTATGGTTTTTATTTGCTTATTTACTTTTGCCTTGGTATACTGGCTAGGACTTTTTATGCAATAATATTTCATTAACTAACAAAAGAAAATATTATCTAATGGCTACCTTCTAACGGGTACCTTGTCAGAAGTAGCAAATAGGTAAAAATCATCTTCCTTGTGAAATGATCCTAAAATATTAAAAATACAAAGGGTGATGTAATTATAATCAATTAAACACTTGATATTCACAATTCTTGAACCTTACAGAAGGTACAGTTTATCCACTTTATTTTACAAATACATATTCAGTACTTACTATGTATCAAGCACTACATGCTTTTCAAATATGAACTCAATCTTCCTAAAACTACATTTGTGGTAGGCAATGTTTTTATTTCAGGGCTTTGAAGCAGAGAAAGTGTCTGCAAAGATCAGCCTACATGTGCTGCCATGAGGATTCAAACCCAAGCAGTCCAGCTCTGGAGTCCACGCTCTCTATCTTAACTGAGCCACAGCCTACACTTACAGGAACCGGAAGTTTACCAGCTCAGAACACAAATGAGATATGAAAATAAATGTGGGGACCTCAGCATGCTACTCCTGTCATGTATTTCATGAGTAAATACACTTCATAACTGTCTAATTGGGTTTGTTGTGGTTATACCGTAAAACCACCATACTTAGAAATTACAGAAAGTCATTTTAAAGTATAAACAAAGACACAAAAATCACCTACATTTTTATCTGAAGTATAGTTTGTTTCCTTGTCCCAAATGAGTTAATGTTAAGTGGAGCATAAAATAAAGTGTACCAGAGGTTTGTTTAAGCTTGATAAAAATTTTAGGGCAATAACACTAAACAATGGAGACTAATTGCATTTTGGTCATCTAATGGCTTATGGTCTGTGGATATTTTTTAATTGAATTTTCCCTTCATAATACAGTCTCTGTTGGTTAAACATTTCACTTGGGTCGCTGCTGCTTGTGCAAGGCAGAGGTAAAGGAAGATGTTAATTAGTAGTTACTTTTTACCTACTCTATTGTTTTCTTAGGCATCAGATCACTGATAACAAAGCCAGAGCCCCAGAGACCGTGTGGCTTTTGCTGCAGTCTACAAGGTAAAGTCCCTCCGAAAGTCCACAATCCATGAATACCTTCCAAGTTGCCACACACAACACTCTATCCAGTCACAATGGGCCCATCTCAAGGAAACCCATCAGTGCCAATTTAAGTTGACAAACATCCCAGGCACCCATTACATAAAAAGGCTCTCTGTTACCTATGGTTGGTAATGAAAGTTAAAAGGAAAACTTCATGAGACACGATGTTCGCCTTCTCTTATGGGTCAGAAACGCACATTGCCAAGTACTAATAGAGGGCAGAATGCTGCTGGCGCCCTGGAAGAACAAGTGGGGATGCTCAGAGGCCAGACAGGTCAGTGCCGGGTGGGTGGAGGAAGGACAGCGGTACGGGCAGGGCTCTAGCCGGCTGCGGAGTCTGCGGAGTCTGCGGAGTCGAAGGGTGAACCACAAAAGCAGAGAAAAACCAGCAGCCCCAGTGTGTCAGAGGCGCTGCAGAAGGAGCCGAGGAAAAGAAATGCACCTGGAGCCTGGTTAGAGACAAATGCAGAAAACCACAGCTGGAACTGAAGAGGTGATTTCCAACGGGTGAACCAAGACAGATCCCTAAGGGGCAGACATGAACCCCCAAGTGCTCTCCTTTCTTAGATTCTTAAGCGAAATATAAACCGCATCCCATTTGTTTTTCTATTTCATGATTAAATGTTATTTATAACTAAATATGAAAATTACTGAAACATTATTCATGACCTAAAAGTTGTATCCTAGTAGTGTCTCCTAAAGACTCTAAGTCAGTTTTCTAAGTCTGGTCAGTGTTCAATGCCAGGAAACTGCAAACCCCCTCACATACGGCTAGGATTGTTGAACTTTTCGGGAAGGACAGAATAATCATGTCATCGTTGTCTTGAAATGGTCATGGTTTGGCAATTTCTGCTGTAAATTACCCTTCATTTAGCCTCACCAGCATCGCTTCATTTTACTATATGTTATGTGGTTAATTCCACCACGTAAAATGATATATAGTTGTATCAACAGTTTATTTGGACCCACGATTTCTTCATCATGAAATGCTAATAAATGTATAGTGATTCAAACACGAATCATTCTTACATTGCTAATGCAAATTACACCTAATGTCCCCAACCCAGCCCTAATTTGCTTATTTGATGACATTTTATTACAGTGGATTTGTTGTTTTTAACCTGGTAAGGCAGGCCCGGTAGGGAGGTGATCAGGGATATACTGCATTTCCTGAGGTTGGCCTTAGAAAGGGTTGAGAGCTACTGCACTTACAAGAGAAGGAAGAGAGGAAAAGGGAGAAGTCTGGTGGGGGGGAGAGACCAGAGAGAAAGAAAAGGGGACTGAGGAGGGCAGAAACAGAGACGAGGAGGGAACAAAACCAAGATGGGTGTTACAAGAACTGAAGTCGCCACGCACGTCCAGGCAGTAGCTGCCAGAGCTCAGCTCGTGACACTCCCGCTTTAGAGATCGTGAGGGAAAGAGCACACATCCGTCACAGGTGCCCAGAAGGCCAGGAGCACAGCGCTGTCAGAGAGATGCTGCCTCTGCAAAGCACACAGCAGAGCTGAAAAGCTGGAAAGGAAACCTTCCCACCTCCAGAGGAGTGATAAATATGCAGACGTCAGACAACTGTTTTTGGATTTCCAGCATTTGATTCCTAGTTAAGTTTCTGGATAAATGACCTTGGGCAATATCTTAAATTCTCTGGGCTTTGGTTTCTTCAATTACAATCAGAAATAACGAAAGAGGAATTTACCGCACCAAGCTATTATAAGGGTTACTTGAATGCAGGGTACAGTGATACAATAAAGTCAGAAAGAATGGTAAATCATGGGCAGCCATGACAAGAAATGCTCAGAGGAGGCCCTTTGAGCAGTTTATCATAAAAATGTTACTGAAGTCAATGCTATTATATAGTTCAAGACCTCCTGGTAAAGCCACATATGAACAATTTCCAACAGAAATGCTGCCGAAGTCAAATCTATGGAAGCACAGAAAGCCCCCATGAAGAATTCTGACTTGATTCTATAATCAATGGATATTATCTATCAATGTCATTGAGTTTTGAGAAGGGATGTGGCAGGATCAAAGTTCTGCTTTGGAAAGACCTCCTAGATTTGTGGATGGATGACATAGTACACAGACTGGAGGCATGGCCTCATTCAGTAGTCCCCCCAAAGAGAATGGACACTGTGCCCAGAAATTAACACGGAGAGCCCTGGGGCAGAGGGGGTGTCAATATGCTTTAGGGACTTGGCAGGTGCCAATGAAGAAAGAATTAGAGATGATTCTGATTTGAACATGGACGATCAAGGGCAAGGATTTGCCATTAACACAGTAAGGACACAAGAGGAGAAACTATTTTTTCCTGGTAGGCACTTGAGTTTAGGTTGGGATGCACTAAACGTTATAAGGGTATGTGTATGAATATATAACTGACAGCTGTCCTTTGGAATCTCAGCAGAAAGATCAGAAACAGACAAATTTAAGAGTCACAGTGATGGATAATCCACTAAAGTTGTGAGTGTTGATGAGATTATCAAGTTAGAAAGCACAGAAAGAAAAGAGACTCCAGAACTCCAGGACTCAGGCATTCCCCCTCATTATATACCCACTAGCAATGCAGATATAAGTTCACCAAAAGACAATGAATGAATTACCTAACTGCGCTATTTGTAAACCATCAACAGCAGAAGAAATCACAAAGTGAACTCTATAGAGACAATGGAAACTATACAGCGATGAGAACGAAAAATCTACAACCACAGGCGACAACATGGATGAAATCACAAACATACTGGATTTGAGATAAAGAATCCAGATACAAAAGGGTAGGTACTGTAGGATTCTGTGAAGTTGAAAGTCACAATAGCGGATACTTTGGGGAGGCTAGGCAGTGGCTAAAAAGGAACATGAAGGGACCTTCTAGGGGATTATAAGGTTCTGCTTCTTGATTTAGGTACTGGTTACTCAAGCATGTTAATTTTGTGAAAATTAACTCATTTCTGCTCTATAATTTTGCCAGAATGTTAAAAGAGGGCTGTATTAATTTCCTATGCCATTTTAACAAATTGCCACAAACAATGCCTTCAAATAACAGAAATTTATGCTCTCATTTCTGCTCCAATTCTGGAGGCCAGAAATCTGAAATGAAGTGTAGGCAAGGCCAGTGCAATGCTGTCTCCAGAGGCTGTAGGACAGAATCTGTCTCTTGCCTCTTCAAGATTCCCACAGATTTCAGCATTCATTAGCCTCTTTGTGCCTGTGGTGTCAAAGTCCCCTTGAACTGTCTTTTTTTTTCCTGGAGACAGAGCCTCACTTTATCACCCTTAGTGGAATTCCCTAGCATCATAGCTCACAGCAACCTCAAACTCTTGGGCATGAGTGATTCTCTTGCCCCAGCCTCCTGAGTAGTTGGAACTATAGGAGCCTGCCAGAACACCTGGCTATTTTTGCTCTTACTCATGCTGTTACTGCAATCCTGCGCTCAAGCAATCTACCAGTCTCAGCTTCCCAGAATGCTAGGATGACAGGCGTGAACCACTTGAACTATCTTAAAGAATATTTGTGATGGCATTTATGGCCTGCCCAGATAATCCAGGATTATCTCATCTCAAGATCCTTAACTTAATGTGCAAAGACTCTATATCACCACTGCAAATTATTTTTCTCCATGAAATTATTATTTCCTAAAGGTATAATGGGTTTGAGACCACAGGAATAAATTTAGATCTCTGTAAACTCATTCGATGTAATAGATTTCAGCCCTTAAGTAATCAATCTATTTTCACTAGATACTGAAAGAGCTATTCATGAATATTTGAACAGGCTTTCTCTGAGCTTATTACAGTTTGTATTGTGGTTGAGGTCCGTGTCATCTGTTTTTTCAGTCTCTCATACTTAATTTTAATTAAATCACCAAAGCTTCATTCTTGTTTCATGCTTCAGTGAAGTTCCCAAGCACACAGAATGGTCCTTTGTAACTGTATGCATCTTACACAAGCATCCTCTCTCTCGACCCAAACCAATAATCTGCCTCATTTAATTGGCACTTGGTAAGTTATGTAAGATCATAGGGGCCGGTTTGTGATCAGTTTTGAAGACTATCTAATTGTTCCTCATAGACGTGGATCCTGGGGGACACAGCCTTACCTAACGCCTATCCCATGCCTTCACTACTTCTTCACAGAGAAACAGCAGACACTGGCCAGGGAGGACTTTTACACGACCCAATAGTGTTCTCTAGCAAAAACGGCCGTGGCCATTTCTTTCATGTTTCATGTTGTTATTATTAAGAGAAGATTTTTTATCACTCTAAGGAAATAACTATAGTTTATGTGTATTATGTCTACATAAACATTAATAGTTACTGAAGCAATATATGAAACATAATCAGTAAAACTCAGACTCTAGAAAATACTACAGGAAAAATGACCTGGTTTCTTAAAATATCATGTGATTGGGGAGGGGGCGAGATGCAGAGAGAGACTTAGGGACATTAGTCCATTGCACTGTATGAACCTAATTCGGATTCCACAAAAACAGACTTTAAAAAATCATGGCATTTCCCAGACCATTCAAATTTTGTAAAGTGATATGATATTTGATGATATTAAGAAATGACTTATTTTAAGTGTGATAAGATACTGTGGTAGAAGCCCTTATCTTTCAGAGAAAAAGATATAGCATAGTAATTAAAATGAATGACAGTGATGGTAAATGTATTCTTTATCAAAAAGAGTGTTATTTCTCATGCAATAGAAATTTAATTGTAAGAAGTAAATACTACAAACCTACATCATTCCTGTGGCAGAAAGAAAATAGGCAGTAAAATAAGTGCAATCCAGCCACACACGACTTATTTGCCAGAAACTTGCTCAGCCCAGTGAGTGGGCCAGCTGGGAAGGTTTTCTCCTTGCATTCGTGGCTGTCATCTCTTGTACTCATAAACCCAGTTGGATCTAAGAAGTGTGGGTTGAGTGCCCGGCAGTGCCACCGTGCTCCAGGATTCTTAATGTGTCAACAAATGGAAACCTTCTCCCAGAGTCAGGATTCATCAACGTCTCTAAGAGATGCTATATGCCATGTGTTTTCTTTCTTTCTCTCTTTCTTTCTGCTCTGTCAAACTCCCTTTCAACACCTGGTAAATAATTGCATTCATTCAAAATGTTGTAACGTACACGTCGTCTTCTCCCGGCATCTGTAATTCTACTGATACAACAGATGTACAAATACGACTCTGCCAGTAATGATTTCATTCCTAACTTACGTGTTGACATTTCATTGGAGTCCAACAATTCATTTAAAACTCTTTTCCTGAAGATGATCTATTAGAGGCAATTGGTAGGATTAAAACCATTCTTTTTCCTGCTGACAGACTTAGGTGGCTGGCCTTAACTGACTGTAACAAAATAGTCTGGTGCTTCTTTCATTTCTTTCTACCAACTAAAACCATTATCAGTCTTAAGGAGTTTACTTACTCTCTAGGGAAGTTAATACTGTTGTTTTTCAATGTGACAAATTAATTATGTATGTATATCACTTAAACGAGATTATATAAACGTCACTTTTAAAAGGTGCTGTCATTTCATCTAAAAGACCAGCCACACAAAGATGAAGACAGGGAAGAAAGGGTCCTCACCAGAGCCCCCATGGGGGAAATGGGATCAGCCTGCCCACAGACACGAGACCAGGGAGGAAATGACAGGGCAGCCCCTTCCAGGTATTACACACTAAGTTACCCATCCACGGAGCCCTTCAGGAGTTTCTTACCACAACACAGAGCAAGCTCAGGTTTCTCAACCTCAGCTTCAGTCCCATTCATCACAGCAGCAGAACTGTTCCCTTTACAGTTTTCATGTGTGTTTAACCCACATTTGTTAGCTATTCTGTGCAAAGTACTGTGAAGAGGTTGAAGAAAGGCTCGGCGCCTGTGGCTCAAGTGGCTAAGGCGCCAGCCACATACACCTAAGGTGGCAGGTTCGAATCCGGCCTGGGCCCACCAAACAATGATGGCTGTAACCAAAAAAAATAGCCAGGTGTTGTGATGAGCCCCTGTGGTCCCAGCTACTTGGGAGGCAGAAGCAGGAGACTCGCTAGAGTCCAGGAGTTGGAGGTTGCTGTGAGCTGTGAGCTGTGATGCCACAGCACTCTACCCAGGGGGACAGCTTGAGGCTCTGTCTCAAAAAAAAAAAAAGAGGTTGAAGAAATCAGCACCCAGCCTTTCACGGCCTATAATCGTTCATGGCTACAACTGGACACATAAGCTGCGAAGTGCAAAGTCAATAAAATATATGTGAATGTTCCATGGGAGCAGAGAACAAGGAGTGAATCATTTTGAAGGGGTATCAGGGAAGGCCCCACAGGGACAACGGTTGCAAAGCAAACCTTGAGAAACACTGCAGTACACAGAGACCTTGAGGGAAGGGCATTTCTAGCTGCTCTGCGATTGCTTCATACAGGAGTTTCTATCTGCCAGAGAAACTGGCCTGCCACTGAGAGTGGACACGTATACCACCACCCACTGAAGGAGGAAAGGCGTATTACCAGTTGGTGATCCTACAAGAAATATATAAATTGTACAACCATTTTTGGGAAACTCTTTTCAGTACAAACTTTTTTTTTCCTATGACAAGGACAGCTATTTCCTTTTAATTCTGCCTTTAAGCATTCTCATTTGCACTACTGAATGCATCCTCTTCCTCTGCCTATCACTTGGCTCCCCTACTTCCTTGGTCCAAGGGGAGTTTCAGTTGCCCTCCCTGGCAAACCTCCCTCCACTCAGGATGCTGCAGCTGTGGACCTGCTCAGCTGCGCGTGCAGAGTAACTCGAAGTTTAACCGAAACACCCTGCAGAGGAGGCATTTGATGGTATGAAGACAACTTTTAATTCACACCGCTGAAAGCAGAAAGACAAACAAACAAACAAAAAACAACAGACAGGAGAGGCCTCTGAATAATAGCAGGAGAGAGTCTTTCAGCTGGCATTCAGCTTGCAAGGTAAGTCCACAGATCATCACCACAGCAACGGAGCATTCAGAGGAGTGAGGACACAAATGCAGATCTGCCAAAGGCATTAACAAAATTAATTCATTTCAAGGAGAGCGACCTAGCTCCTGAATTTCAGCATTTGTTTCTGTATGTTTATTCACCATCAGAAACAAAAAGAGCTAATGAACTTAAATGGTGTGAACAGCTAAGGCACCAGGTGTATCTGTACTCCAGGCCAACTGCTGGCAGACTGAGAGGAACCTGTAGCAACACCAGTTCCAACACACCAGTGACCAGCTCAGTCACCAGTTAAACCAGTGTGCATGACAGCCCTACTCTGCACTAGGCCAGGGGCGGACCAAAGTCAGCCAACTAACCAGACAAAAAACAAATGCAAACAGTAGTAGCAGAATGAGGCTTACACCTGGGGCATTTTGTAGTTGGTGGGGCTCCCTGGACTTAGGGACATGGAGGGGGGGACATGGCCTGTCAGTACTCAGCACTGACCAGGCATCACAAAGGGCCACAGTGCATGCACCTCTGCCTGGTGGGGTGTAGCTGGCCGGGGCCAGGTGACCCACATCCATGCTGGCTCTGTGCAGAGCCCAGTACCGGGGACCCGTGCACTTACTTCCTCTTCTGTCAACTCAGAATAACAGCAGTCCCTGTCACAGAAAGGACATAACAACACTGCACCCAGCTGAACAGTAGCCAGACCAGAAAGCAGGCGATGAGGTGGATGGGGCCCTCATCCCTCATTCCTACCACAGGACGCTGTCAATAACTTGTAGACTCAGCTTCCTGTCTCCTCCTATTTGATAAACAGGAAGCACAAAATCAATCAAATGATTTTCAGTCTTCTCAATGGACCCTTTTGGTTGCCTTGACAAAATCTCTAGTTAAAGAGTATCTTTTCAAGAGGGGTCCTAGACCATATGGACACAACCCACATGTGGGCGTGTGAGGGGGCAGACCAGGGCTACTAATAGCAAGCCCTCAGAAGGTACAGGAAGAGCCAGGTGAAAACTTATCACATTTGCTTCCACCCGTGCGGATGCCTATTCTCCCAGTTTGTCTATGATTCCACTACCATTTCTGGTACATCTCCCTCTCATGCTCAAGTCTCCTGGCTGGCCCCTGAACAAGGGGCAGTTCCTGCACCACTAAGTCCTTTCCATGAGCAGCAGGGCCTGCAGCAGCCGAGAAACTCAGCAGGAACCACCTTATGCTGCTGTCCCGGGAGGCTCAACTCTGGGCTTTCACAAGATGAAGACCTCAGCCCTGTAATGTTCTTCAAATTACTTTCAGATATGAACTGCTTCTTCCAAATCTCCCAGGCAAGGTCATGAGAATTTTATAAATGGCATAGAGTAGAATCAGGAAGCTTTTGATCTTCATTCAGCCCTTACCTCTGCCAGGAAAACTGCATTTAATTTTGCTAGAATTTTTCATCTTTTCTTTGGTTCTCTTCTTTGTGTGAGTGTTGGGGAGGTGGGGATGGAGGTTTTTTTCCCATCTTTTTACCTTTTCGCTCTTACCTTTCATATTGGTTTTCTGTTTTCAAAGTCTGTATTTTCCTTGAAGTCTTATCTTTTTGTCTTCTCGGGTTTCTGCTGTTTACATACCATTTTTTACTAAAAATACTCATGCCAGGTCATGTTTCTCTTTTAGACATCAGGAAGTCAGAGCTGGTTTTATAATACACACCACATGACCTCTGAATCCAGGACTAAAGTCCCAAATGCTGTTTGGGAGCCAGTTTAAACCAGGTGGCCAAATCTGAAAGGCTATATTCTCTTCAGCTTTCTATCCCCTTGTGACTTAAGAGCAGGATTGAGACAATAAAGAAAAGATTATCTGAAATTCCACCATCCATAATCCTGCTATTGGCCCGATGACATCTTTCCTAGGATTTCTGAGTAAGTTTTTATGTTACTTTGCGTCCGTTGTCACAAACCAACCAGGGTTCTCAGAAGAAACTTGAGGGCCGAACCACAAAGGAGAAATGTTCCGCCATGTGTTTGGATCCTATTACTCTGCACAAGTGCTACATTTTTCTTTTTTTTTTTACTTTTCTTGAAAATGAGAATTAAATCAAGATGGTAGATTTTTTTCACTCCTGAAGCCACTATTTTCTTCCTTGTGCTGAATTCCCAGTCACTCTCACTGCATCTTGTGATGACATACACACTTGCTTTTCTATCAGTAAGGCTGTCCTGGTTATTAATATGGACTACTAACAGGATCCTAGCAATGTGAGTGTCTTAAATTTATGAAATAGTTAAACTACATCCAGTTGAATGATAAACAATTTAATGATTGACAATTCTCAAAACTATAGTTTATCTAATCCTCAGTAACAAAGAAATATTCATATTCAAATGAGCTATTATTATTGATACTAGCACATGGTGATACGAAGTGTTTTCCTTTCTTTTTTCTTCCTATACTACTATTATACGCACACAAAAACATCCATATGTTATGGTAGAAAACTGCAGTTATTCTACAGAGAATGTATCAATAATCACCTCTTCCAATTGCTAACTTTACAACTGGCAAAGACTGAGTGAGATGTTCGTAATTTGCCGTTGTGTCAAAATATTATTATAAAGGTATTCAAACATCAACAAAAACCCTACCGTTAGTATCATACTTAATGATATGAAACTAGCTTTTCTACTAAGGTCAGGAAAAAGGCAAAATTGTCCCTTCCCACAACTTCTTTTCAACATCCCACTGAAAGCCCTAGCTAATAAAATGAAAAGGAAAGGAGGGAGGGAGGGAATGCTGATTGGGAAGGCAAGAATAAAAAAAACTTGCCTTTGTTCACAGAAGACACAATTGTCTCTGTAGAATATTAAAAAAAAAAAAAAACCAATGACAAAAAACCCTCCTGGAACTATTAATAGTAGTAAGCAGGGTTTCAGGATTCAAGGTTAACATACAAAAGTCAACTCTTTTCCTATATAGCTGGAATAAACAAGTAGAATTTGAAACTAAAAACACAATGCCATTTACATTAGCACCCTTAAAAATGAAATACTTAGGTATAAATCTAATAAAATATATATGAGAACCATATGAGGAAAAGTATAAAATTCTGACAAAAGAGACAAAAGAAATCAAAGAACTAAATGAATGAAGAGTTACTCCATGTTCATGGATGGGAAGACTCAATAGTGTCAAGACATCAATCCAAATCAAAATCCCATTCAAAAGCCCAGCAAGTTATGTCATGGATAGTGACAAACTGATTCTAAAGTTTACAGGGAGAGGCAAAAGGCACAATATTGAAGAAGAACAAATTGGAAGACTAACACTACCCAACTTCAAAACTTTCTATAAAGCTGCAGTAATCAACCAGTATGGTATTGCCAAAGGAATAAATAAAAATAACAACAGAATAGAAAAGAGAACCCAGAAATGGAGCCACATAAATATAGTCAACTAATCTTGACAAAGGGGCAGAGGCTATAGAATGGAACAAAGATAGCCTTTCAATAAAGGGTGTGAGAACAACTGGATATCCACAGGTTAAAAAAAGAAGACCTTACAACTTTCACAAAAATTAACTCAAAATGGATCACAGGCCTAAATGTAAAATGCAAAACTATAAACCTAGAAAGTAACAGGGGAAAACCCAGATCACTTTGGGCTTGGTGATGACTTGTTAGATGCAACACCAGAGGCATGGTCTGTGAAAGAAAGAATCGACAAAAACCTACTTCCCTGAAACTAAAACCTTTTGTTCTGTGAAGGGACACTGTCTAGAGCAGTGGAGGAATTGTATTAAAGGGTCACAGCATTAGGAAGGTTGAGAACCATTGGTCTACAGTATGAGGACAAGCTATGGACTGAGAGAATATTTTTGCAAAAGATTAAAGGACTGCTATCCAAATTATACAAGGAACCCTTAAAACTCAAAAGTAACTAGAGTTAAAGACTGGCTCAAAGACCTAAACAGATATCTCACCAAAGGAGATACAGAGATGGCAAGTAAGCATATGAAAAGATGTTCCACATTATCTGTCATTAGGAAAGTTCAAGTTAGAACAACAATGAGTTATCACCACAGGCATATCAAGAATGGCTAAAATCCAAAACACTGAACTCTCTCGTTCATTCCTGGTGGGACTGAAAATGATACAGCCACTTCGGAAGACAGGCAGTTTCCTACAAAACTAGACATACTTTTCTCACACACTCCAGCAATGGTTCTCCTTGGTATTTACCTAAACAAATTGAAAACATGTTCAAAAATATCTCTACACAGATGTTTATAGCAACTTCATTCATGACTGCCAAAACTCGGAAGCAATTAAAATGTCCTTCAGTAGCTTAGTGAATAAATAACTGTGGTACGTACAGACAATGGAATATTTTTTAGGACTAAAAACAATTGCGCTATTAAGCCATGAAAAGACATGGAGAAAATTTAAGTGCAATTACTAAGGGAAAAAGGCCAACATGAAAGGCTGCATGCTGTATGTCTCCAACTATAGGACAAGAAATGGCAAACTATGGAGATAGCCTAAAAAAGAATTAATGGTTGCCGCGGGTTGGGGAGAGGGAGAGGGATGAACAGGCAGAGCACAGTAGGGCGGTGGACCTACACTGTACAAAATAATACTGCACTTGTGGACACATGTTATTATACATTTGTCCAAACCAATGGGATATGCAGCACCAGGAGTGAACCCTAATGCAAACTACGAACTCTCGGTGCTCGTGACATGCCCACAGAGTTTATCTACTGTACCAAGAATACTACCCTGGTGGGGGAGGTTGGTAATGGGGGAAGGTATTTATGGGTACTCTCTATGCCTTCTGTTCTGTTTTGCTGTGAAGCCAGAACTGCTCTTAAAAAATAAGTTACTTTTAAAAGAAAAATCCTTGACTATCCCCTTTCCAAGAAAGTTTTTGTTCATGGTGTCAGGGTTATACAGAAGACTTCTGACACTGGCAGAAGCCAAAGAGCTCCTACAGCTATCCTGAGGCTGTTCATGCCACCACAGCTTGGCACACAGCAGCCCCCAATACCAGAGCAGAAAGCAGGAACCTTCAGCCCAACGTGCACAGGTATCCCCACCCTGCACTCGCCTCCTGAGCCCCACACCTGGGAGTCTTGGGGAGACAACATGCAGCTGCAAGGCCCAGTCATTTAAAGAATGACTCACAGCTGCACACTGTCATCACCTGGGCACTTTGAAGAGCCTGAGTTCTCACCATGAGATCCTGATTGACTTGGTCTGGGGTGTGGCGTGGGCATCAGGATTTTGAGAACTAGGTGATTCTAATTTCCAAGAAGACTGAAAAGCACTAACTTGAAAGCTGATTTAAAGATGCCCTCTTACCCATCAACCATGTAGCAAAGCATGGATCGCTTATTTCAGCATTTTGATCCATGATCGTGCTCCTTAGAAATTTTGGCAGCAAATATTCAATTTTCACATTAATGGAAATAAATTGCTCTTATAATGAAGACCAGTGTAAGCAGTCTTGGGCTGGAACACAGCTGTTTCCTGTTCAGAATGCTGACAGGGCAACAGCGGGCCATACACTTGGCAGTTATTAAAGATCTGGGGTTTTTTTCTCGAGCAATTTAATTGGAGCTTCTACGTCTATTGTGTATCTTGTTTAGAAGAGTTTCTTTCAATTGGCTGAAGGGATGACTATTTTTCCCTTTCCTGTATCAAGATTGTTAAAAATGGGATAAATATAATTCTAATTACGTATTTCACCAATACACAAACGGTCAGGAAGAAAGTAGTTGTCCCTCTATTTGCAACTCCCAACACAAGAACACAGTTTTTGATCATAACACTGATGTGACCTAGAAAAGAGGCTTTGTCAGGGTGTTCAAAGAGTTAAGAGAACGGCCAGCCAGCTTGAATTCTCTCCGTCAATGGCTCTTTCTCCCCCTTTTTTCAGCTGGGAGTACAGGAATGCAGTGACTCCTAGCACACCTACAACCCTGCCTGTGAAAATCATAAAACCCTGTTCACAAGACATTGAAAATAACATTCTTTGTGCCTTTGCCTCAATTGTTTTCTGCAGGCATTCTGCATACTGCTTGTTCACTCAACGCTTTCCACCTACACACAAAGAAAAAAGGCCCCTGTGCATGAAAGCGTTCAAACCTGCATGTGCTACTTGACAATATTTTCAATAAAGGCATATATTATTGGTCCTTTTCTGAAGCAAGTAATTTAATCTAAGCAATTTCACGGAGAGTCAGTATGATCCAGAGATTTCGTAGTCACATTCCAAATTTCTTCCTCAAACCCGGACTGATTCTGAGGGCATTTGCTTACAGGACACCAGTTGGTGAAGGATCATGCTGGCCGCTGTGCAGAACACAGCCTGGAAGTAGGGGGAAGATGGGAAGCAGGAAAACAAGTTAGGAGACAGTAGCATGGGTCTAAGTATGAGATGCTGATATCTCAACTAGGATGGCAACAGTTTAGGAGGATCATCAGATACTTAAAATGATTTAGTATCTTAATCCTTGACTTCTTCAACAGAACCAATTTCAATCATGGTAAATACAGCAGGTATACGGCTTAACATTCAAATTAAATTGTCTTTAGGTTTATGGAAAAGAAAACTAGGCACAAAAGAACCAAATACAAGAAACTTCATGGGGTGGTGCCTGTGGCTCAAAGGAGTAGGGTGCCGGCCCTATATGCCGGAGGTGGCGGGTTCAAACCCAGCCCTGGCCCAAAAAAAAAAGAAACTTCATAACATATTGAGTAGGCAGGAAAATATAAATATGTTCATTTGGAAGTCTGTGAAAAATGATGCATGTTGGAGAAAACGTTCTAAAGTATAATAATAAGAGATCTGACTATGAGCTATTAGTCACAACTTCATTAGACATCTAGGAGTTTCTCTAAGTACTGGCCCACAGAGATATTTGCCCAGAGGTCTCCTTAGATTAAAAGAACTCTACAGGTGAATCTTTCTAAGAGTAGAATGTGAACGTTTTAAAACAATAACTGAGAAAATGACATGAAGGCTGTGTTGACCATGAAGGCTGTGTTTGATGGAAGTGTTTGGGATTGTGTGTGAAAACCCCACACTGTACCCCAGAAGTGCATTAATGTACATAGTTAC
>NW_003852437.1:11054855-11063362 GCF_000181295.1 Otolemur garnettii | reverse complement strand
AAAAAAAAAAAAAGAACTAGCAAGGCACTAACTTGTACTCATTCATTGTTCCTATTTTTGCTTTCCTAATGTTATACTGAAAAAAACAAATTCCTCTTCCTCCAGAAACCTTCAGACATTTAACAAAAACAATCTTGGCATCCCTGACATTTTCTACTCCAGGTTACAACATCCCTACTTTCGTCATAGGGTAGCAAGGCTTCTAATCCTATTAACTTGGTGACTCTCCACATATACTCTGGCCAAGGAAGCCAAGGACCAACAAAAGGATTTTACTGTCTGATACTAAAACCAGGAAGAGACCCAGCTAAAAAGAATTTCGGACCAATTTCACTAATGAATATAGATGCAAAAATTCTCGACAAAAATGCTAGCCAATAGATTACAGCTTATTTTCAAAAAAATCATACGTCATAATCAAGTAGGTTTCATCCCTCCCAGGGATGCAAGGCTGGCTTAATATATGCAAGTCTATAAACATTATTCACCGTATCAACAGAAGTAAAATCAAAGATTATATGATCCTCTCAATAGATGCAGAAAAAGCATTCGATAAAATCCAGCATCCCTTTCTAATTAGAACACTGAGGAGTATAGGCATAGGTGGCATATTTCTTAAACTGACCGAAGCTATCTATGACAAACCCACAGATAATATTTTACTGAATGGAGTAAAACTGAAAGCTTTTCCTCTTAGAACTGGAACCAGACAAGGTTGTCCTCTGTCACCATTACTATTCAACATAGTGCTGGAGTTCTAGCCAGTACAATTAGACAAGACAAGAAAATAAAGGGCATCCAAACTGGAGCAGAAGAGGTCAAACTCTCCCTCTTTGCTGATGATACGATCTTATACTTAGAGAACCCCAAAGACTCAACCACAAGACTCTTGGAAGTCATTAAAAAATACAGTAATGTTTCAGGATTTTTCTGGGGTGAAACAAAGTAGAATTACTTTTCAAAGTGCAACTCTTAATGGAGCCTACAGAACTGATTAACCATCAAGATGGTACATGCTGGAAATGTACAACAAAGGCCGAGAAGCACTGGGCACGTTTAGCTATTAATAGGTCATTAGTGCCTTTTGCAAGATTGGAGCAGATTAAAAGCAATGAATTGAAGAATAAGTGGGAGGTTATGAGGTAAAAATAGCGAGTTCAGACCAGCATCCTCAAACTTAATGTGTACTGAATCACCAGGGTATCTTGTTAAGAAACAAATTCTGGAGGCAGGTGAGATGAGTCTCTGCCTTTTTCATAAGCAGCAAAGTTATGGCTGTGCTGCTGTGTAGGGATCATTGTTTGAGTAGCAAGGATGTAGATATTATCAAGCAAGCTCCAAGCAGCAGCCATACTGCAAATCGTAGACAGGACAGAAGGAATGTTTCATGCATACAATGAAGCAAACTTTAGACAACATGGCAAATACTGCTTTATATTACACACAAAAAACCTAGGTCCACCAGAGATATGCTGGTTCTTTGAAGGCCATGCGTCTATTACCATCATCTAAAAGAGAGATTTCAAAATGTCAACAAATCTTTGAAAAAGGCACATTTCCATTTTCTGCCCCAAAGTGAGAACTCCTACATAAAGCAGTCTTCCTTGAGTCATTTGTAGAGCTGTGAACGTGCACATGTGGGCACAGAGTATGCCATATTATCCATTTCACATCCTTACCCAGTTGTCTTTCTCTCACCTTTCCACGTCAGGTGTGGAGCTCTTGGCTGATAAGTTTCTTGAATGTATACAGATGAAGGAGGCACTGAATAAAATGTTAATAGTTGTTACAATAATCCAACATTTGGACCTTGTAACTGTCCATATTAAAATCTCCAAAAATGTCTCTTTATGTGTATTCACACAAATATACATTTATTCCAAAAGAAATTGAAAAGATTTTTTTTTTTTTTTTTTTTTTTGAGACAGAGCCTCAAGCTTTCCCCCTGGGTAGAGTGCCGTGGCATTACAGCTCACAGCAACCTCCAACTCCTGGGCTCAAGCGAGTCTCCTGCCTCCGCCTCCCAAGTAGCTGGGACCACAGGCGCGCCACAACGCCCGGCTATTTTTTGGTTGCAGCCGTCATTGTTGTTTGGCGGGTCCGGGCTGGGGATTCGAACCCGCCACCCTAGGTGTACGTGGCTGGTGCCCTAGCCGGCTAAGCTATAGGCGCCGAGCCAAGAAATTGAAAAGATTTTTTTGAAAAAAGAAATCAGAAGTGTTCTTTATAAAACATATGGACATAGGGCAAATAAAATCCAAGAAAACATACCCACGTGAAAGATGACATGGTATCACTAAGAGTTTTGTAAGAATGAAGGATGTGAAGATGCAATTAAATTATGTAATTTAACATCTGAATGGTACAATAAAAAACAGCTTAACGATTAAGAATTAAAAGTTGAAGGAAAATTTAAAGAGCTGAAAGTTGAAGTAAGCGTTTTGGAAAAACTGTGGTCAAAGGCAATAGAACTACTTCAAAGAAATGGGTGTAGATTGCTTGATTAGATTCATACTTATTAAGGCTCTTGGACACCTTCATATGCATATACTTTTTATAATTAAGAAGGGAAAAAAATCAGTCATTAAAAAAGGTTTTCCTCGGTATCCTTCAGATACAGTTATAGATGAATAACTAATCTTATTTGAGAAATAAAGGTGGAACAATAAAGAAAATTACATAATATGGTCAAAAAGTTGTAAATAATATTAAGTGGGGAAAAAACACAAGACCAGGATTCCCATTTCACCACTGTTATTCAGCATTGGAATGCAAGACTTACCTATAGCACTCAGATAAGATAAAGAAATAAAGAGCATCCAAGTTAGAAAGGAAAAAAATCAAATTATCCTTCCTTGTAGACTATATAATTTTATATCCAGAGAAATGTAAAGACTCCACAAAAAGATTACTAGACCTGATAAATTCAGTAAAGTTATAAGACACAAAATTAATATACAAAACTCAGTTGCATTTCTATATGCCAACAATCTGAAAAGGAAACCAAAAAATAATGTAATTTACAATAGCTACAAATAAGACCACATACCTAGGATTAAACTTAACCAAAGAAATGAAAGATCTCTATAATGAAAACCATAAAATATTAATAAAAGAAACCGAAAAGGACACAAAATAAGGAAAGATATTCCATGCTCATGGAGAAGAATCAACATTATTAAAATGGCCATACTACCCAAAGCAATTTACAGATTCAAAGCAATTCCTATCAAAATATCAATCACATTCTTCACAGAAATAGAAAAAATAGTGCAAAAATTTATATACAATCACAAAAGACCCAGAATAGCCAAAGTCATCCTGAACAAAAAGAAAAAGACTAGAGAAATCACATTACCTAACTTCAAATTATACTCAGAGCTATAGTAACCAAAAGTAACCATCCTGAACAAAAAGAAAAAGACTAGAGAAATCACATTACCTAACTTCAAATTATACTCAGAGCTATAGTAACCAAAACAGCATGTCACTGGCATAAAAACAGACACAAAATCCATTGGAACAGAATAGAGAATTCAGAAGTAAATACACACACACACACATATATATATATAAATTTATATATAAAGGTACCAAGAATATAAAATGGTGTCTTTTCAACAAATGGTGCTGGGAAACTGGATGTCCACATACAGAAGAATGAAACTAGACCTTTATCTCTGGCCACACACAAAAGTAAAATCAAAATGGATTAAAGACTTAAATTAAGACCTGAAACTATAAAATTAATAAAAGAAAACATCGGTCTGGGCAAAGACTTTTTGAAGGTATAAGCAAAACTGGACAAATGGAATCATATCAAGCTAAAAGATTCTTCACAGCAAAAGGAACAATCAACAAAGGAAAGAGATAACCTACAGCAGAGAAAAAAATACAGTAGAACCTCCAGAGTTGACCATCTCCTTAAATGACGGAATTTTCATAAACCAGACATCCACCACATGTATGATTCAGTACAGTAGGCCTAGTTCTTGACGTTGGTCACCTACGTATCTTGGCCAGTTTGTTACAGTCCCTTGGGTGGTCAACTTACAGAGCTTCTACTATATAAGGAGGTCAAACTACTCAACAAGAAAAAAAGCAAATAAACCAATTTAAAAATGGGCAAAGGATGTGAATAGACATTTTTCAAACGAAGATATACAAATGGTCAAAAGGTATGAGAAAAAAACCTTAAAATCATTAGTTGTTAGAAAAATACAAATCCAACCACAATGAGATACCATCTCACCCTAGTTAAAATGTCTCTTATCAAAAAGACAGGCTTGGTGGGACTGCAAATTAGTACAATTCCTATAGAAAACGGTATGTAGATTTCTCAAAGAACTAAAAGTAGGCCTACCATTTGATCTAGCAATCCCACTACTCATCCAAAGGAAAAGAAGTCATTTTATCAAAAAGACACCTGCGCGCAAATGTTTTTTACAGCATGAGTCACAATAGCAAAAATGTGGAATCAACCCAAGTGCTCACCAATTCATGAGTGAATTAACAAAATGTTGTAAATGTATAGCATGGAGTACTCCTCAGTCACGAAAAAGGATGGATTAATATCTTTGGCAGCAATTTGGAAGTAAGTGAAGTATTTCAAGAATAGAAAAACAAACACCGCATGTACTCACTAATAAAGTGGAACTAACCGATGGGCACACAGTATGCAGAGGAAAGTAAAAGTCATTGGAAATCAAGCAGAGTGGAAAGGAGGAGAAGGGTAAAAACCCATCTAACGGGTACAATGAACACTATTTGGGTGATGGGCACATTTATAGCACTGACTTCAAGCCATGTATCAAAAATATCTGTACCTCCTTAATAGTTCCAAATTTTTAAAAAAAGGCAATGACGAATGCTTGCAAGGATATGGAGAAAGGGGAACCCTTGTACCCTGTTGGTGGGAATGTAAATGAGTACAACCACTATGGAGAACAGGAAGGAGGTTCCTTAAAAAACTAAGAACAGAACTACCATAAAACTGGCAATTCCACTGCCAGGTACATATCCAAAAGAAGGGAATTTGGTATATCAAAAAGATAACTGGACTCCCATTTCACTGAAGCACTCTTCACGACAGTCAAGATTCGTCAACAACCTACTGAATGACTGGATAAAGAAACTGCAGTGTGTGTACACAATGTACTATTATATAGCCATAAAACAATAAAATCCCACCATGTGCAATGACATGGATGGAACTGGAGAACGTTGAGTCAAGTGAAATAAGCCAAGCATGGAAAGACACAGTCTCCCCTGTTCTCATTAGTATGTGGGAACTAAATATTAAAAACAATCAATCTCATGATGACAGAGTAAAATGATACGGTCACCAAAGGCTGGGATTGGTAGTAGAGAGTAGGGGAGAAAGTGAGGATGGTTAATGCGGACAAAAATGTAGTTAGATAGAATGAACAATATTTAGTAGCACAAGAAACTGACTATAATCAACAGTGGGTTAGAGCATACTTTAAAACAACTAAAAGAGTAGAAATGGAATGTTCCTAACACAAAGAAATGTTAAAGCCTGATTTGATTAATTCAAATTGTGTGCTTATATCAAAACACCACATTTATCTTATAAATACATCAACTATTATGTACCCCTAATAATTAAAAATAAAAATGTTTCAGCTGGATGCAATGGCTCACACCTGTAATCCCAGTACTCTGGGAGGCTGAAGCAGGGGGATTGCTTGAGCTCAGTAGTTTGAGACCAGCGTGAGTAAGATCCAGATCCCATCTCTACTAAAAACAGAGAAACTAGCTGGGTGTTGTGGTGGGTGCCTGTAGTCCCAGCTACTTGTGAGGCTGAGGCAAGAGGATCGCTTGAGCCCAAGCTGCTGTGAGCTAAGACACTATGGCACTCTACTCATGGCAACAGAGTGAGACTCTGTCTCAAAAAAAAAAAAAACCCAACATGTTTTTCTTCAAAAAGTTATAACAGTCAAATTGCTATTGGTGGAAACTATTGGTGTTCCATTAAGGAATGTGTTAAGGTCACGCCATAATACCTTGTTGCAGGTGCTGCTGCCCAATATGTCCTAGACCACTGTCAGGCCTGCAGCTAGATGACCTTCTTCAAGACGAAACATTCTTCAGCACCTAGAGAATGCACCTTCCTCTTTCAAAGGGGTGAGCTCACACATTACCTCCTTTGAGATCTTCTGCCACACATAGAACCAAGTTACCATGAACTTAGAATCTGTCATTTATCACTTTTGTCCAGTAGAATGTAAACTTTCAGGGAGGGAAAGAATCTAATTCATTTGGCACCATATAAGCCTACATGGATGTTGACTGAGAGGCTAAAGGACAGGATGAATAAGGCCGGAAGGCAGAGGCCAGAGGAGGACACACATGGAGGAATCCAGGACAGGCTGTGCTCTGCAGAATTCTCCACTTAGCATTAGGGAGAAGCCCGATGCAGTTTACTGCACACAGCTACACTGGTAATCTACCTACTCAAGCTCCTATCAAATTCCTCCTCCTCATCTTAAGAACCTGAAAACAACCAGTCATTAGACAAACACCCCTGTCCCCAACATACTCATCAACGCAGGAATTAGAGACAAAGGTACAGTCACCATTCCTCCACACCCCATCCCCCTGGGGAAGGTAGCAGCCTGCTACCTTTCCAGTTTTCCATAAATAAATACAGAATAGTTCAAAACATCTTCTATAGACTTCTGAGAGAATGAATACCTCTTCTTGTGCTAGTTAGGTGTTTTGGCAGGACTGATGAGGATAAATAGTTCTCAAGGATGAAGGGGATGAATTGGTAGAGTTCCTGCTGCGTTGGAGAATTTTTGTTGGTAAAAATAATTTGTGGAAGGCAGGGCATGGTGGTTGATGCCTACAATCCAAACACTTTGGGAGGCCCAGGTGGGTGGATTGCTTGAGCCCAGGAGTTCTAGACCAGCCTGAGCAAGAGTGAGACCCCATCTTTACTAAATAAAAAATAGAAAAAACTAGCCAGGAAGGGTGGCACATGCCTGTAGTCCCAGCTACTTGGGAGGCTGAGGCAAGAGGATTGCTTGAACCCAGAAGTTTGAGGCTACTGTAAGCTACAATGACACCATGGGCACTCTACCCAGCGCTACAGACTCAGACTCTGTCTCCAAAAATAATAATAATAATTTGTTGATTTATCGCTTTGACAAGATCATGTGACATCTTAGACAGATTTGGAACATGTTGCTTTTTCTCTCTTTTTTTAAGTATTTCTGGATCTAAACTAAAAAGTTAGTGGCTTAGCATGGTAGTTCATGTCTGTAATTCCAGCCAGACTGTAATTCCAGTCTGTAATTCCTTTGGGAGGCCAAGCTGGGAGGATCACTTGAGGCCAGGAGTTCAAAACAAGCCTAAGCAGCACAGCAAGACCCCGTATCTACAAAAAATTTAAAAATTAGCTTGGTGTGGTGACACATACCTACAGTCATCGCTACTAGGGAGGCTGAGGCAGGAAGATCGCTGGAGCCCAGGAGTTTGAGCTTGCAGTGAGCTATAATGACACCACTGCCGTCCAGTCAGGGTAAAAGAGAGAGACTCTGTCTCAAAAAGGAAAAAACATAGGCTCCACCCCCCTCACTGCCAATTTATCTTTGGTTTCAATTGATACGCTTGTAAGCATAATTTTTCCTTTGAGGAAAGGTCTTAAACGTGAAGATCTGCCATTCTCACAAATTTCACTTGCTTCCTCCATCTAAAGAAAACCATTCTAAGTCCTAGTCCCACAGTGGGTTTACAAAAAAAAAAAAATAGTCATCTCCTGTTAAGAGTCAACTACAAAATTTAAAATTTTCCACTAATGTTCTTACTTAGTATTTCAGGGATGTTAAAAGTTCTGAATTTTTCTAAAAAACTTTCTGAAATAACTTTTCAACTCCGCTTGTCAGAATGACTAACCAGAGAATATGTTCCTCTCTTTGGGGACCCTTATTAGGTCAAATTTTCTCATGACCTCTAACCTCCGTGTGTTGTTTTTTCCCCATTTTTGATTGCTTTGTCCAGAACAGCATTCTTTTGCTGCAATGTAGATTTCTCTGCAGAAATCTGCTTATAATCTTTGCTTTTCCATAGACTCTGGCTGCTTTTTTAAAGGCTTATGATTTTATCACCTTCATTTATGAAGAGGTCGTCGAAAAGGCCTATCGTCTTGAATCTTCCCACACATGTCAAGTGTTTATTTTGGGATTCCACCAAAATCTTTCTGAAATTTAAATCACAGATTAGCAAAAGGAACTGAATTCCAGATGGCACTGCCACACCCATGGGAATTGATGAGTTAGAATTTACAAGCATTAAAGAAACACTCTAGAAAGCACTAATAAAAAGACTGATAAAATGGCTCAGCGCCCGTGGCTCAAGCAGCTAAGGCGCCAGCCACATACACCTAAGCTGGCAGGTTCGAATCCCCAGCCTGGGCCCGCCAAACAACAATGATGGCTGTAACCAAAAAATGGCCAGGCGTTGTGGCGGGCGCCTGTAGTCCC
>NW_003852437.1:11053605-11054750 GCF_000181295.1 Otolemur garnettii | reverse complement strand
AAAAAAAAAAAAAAAAATAGTTATGAGGACTTTGGTCCAATCCAGTAATGATTTTTACAAAAGAACATACTAGTAGATAAAGACTTATTTCTTCTGTCTAGTGAACATGAAATTACCAAAATGCCTCTGAATGAAGAAATCTGCTGGCCCTTATCACCTGCAGGTGCTTAATTAAACACTCCCTTCCCATTTCACTAAACAATCAGGCAGTAATGTTTTATGAAGTTTAAAGTCATGACCTCAGCCTAGAAGAATTGTGAACATCGCTTAAGAAAAAGACAGCATATTGTTATGTTCTTGTTTTCTGGCCCAGAGTATTATTTCCCATTGCCGGCTGCTAAAGAAGGGATGTGGTTATACAGAAAGTAGAGTTAAGCTTACATTCTTGTAATTTCAGCCACCGAACATGTAAAATATCAAAAACACACTGACTTAAAAGAACAAAGTCACACCACTCCTACATTCAGGTTACCACCCTAGAAATAATAGGTGAACTTTCATTTTGATTATGGCTTGGATAGAGTCCCAAGGACCATAGTAATCACTTGGGTTCTGGGTAAATTCATGACACATCTCTGCTCTTATTTTAAAGTCATCTTAATTTACTTTGACGCTTAGCATCTTTTTCTCAAGTGTGCTTCACACCTTCAAAGAAAGACTTTTACATTCATTCTCTGCCTCCCTTCATTCCTTCTTCCCTTCCCTCTCTCCCTCATTCAGCTGAGCATTCAGCAACTACTCAGCACCTATGCTGTCCCATGTAAGGTTCTAGGCACTGCTACAACAGAGATGATCAAGCCACGGTTCCTGTTCTCAAAGACTTACAGTTAGAAGGGGAGGAGAATTTTATACAAACCACCTATAATTCAAAGCAATAGGGGTTGTTATTACAAATAGGAATGATGGCTCAAAGGAAGCAATAAAGTGAGAAGATATTTACATTATCTGATTACGGATAATGTATTTCACAGTAGCAAAATTACAGTTATGAAGCAGCAACAAAAATAATTTTATGGTTGGGGGTCACCACAACATGAGGAACTGCAGTGAAGGGTCACAGCATGAGGAAGGTTGAGAACCACTGCTCCAGATAAAGGCAGTAATGAAAGGGCAAAAGTTCAGTATGGCAGGAACAATGGCTGACG
>NW_003852437.1:11042053-11053429 GCF_000181295.1 Otolemur garnettii | reverse complement strand
CCCAAGTAGCTGAGACTACAGGCGCCCGCCACAACGCCCGGCCATTTTTTGGTTGCAGCCATCATTGTTGTTTGGCGGGCCTGGGCTGGGGATTTGAACCCGCCACCTTAGGTGTATGTGGCTGGCGCCTTAGCCGCTTGAGCCACAGGCGCCGAGCCAAAGGTCAGGTTTTAAAAGGCCAATTCCGTTCCCTCTGCCTGGAATACATTCCTCTCAGCAACCTGCGTGACTCTTTCCCATTGCTCTGGTCACGGGCAACAACACTGCCCCTTATTTGTGCCGTGCCACCTATAATCCCTGGCTCTAGCCTATCTCTGTGTCCCACAGTGATTTATTTTTCTCTCATAGCACTTATCCCGGTAAGAAGTCATTATTAATTTACTTGTCTACCTACTTATATATATTTTTTGAGAAAGTGTCTCACTCTGTCACCGTGGGTAGAGTGCCATGGCGTCATAAGCTCACAGCAACCTCAAACTCCTGGGTTTGAGAGTATATGGGATTATAGGAAACACCACAGCTCCCAGCTGGTTTTTCTATTTTTTAGTAGAGACAGGGTCTCACTCTGGCTCAGGCTGGTCTTGAACTCCTGAGCTCAGGAGATTCCCCCACCTTGGCCTCCCAGAGTGCTAGGATTGCAGGCATGAGCCACCAGGCCCGGCCTATCTGCCTGCTTACCTAGGGACATTTCTCTAAGACACGCTGCAGGACCCGTAAATGCTATACAAAAGAATGTCTACATTTCAAGTATTTTTTTCCATCTGTGGGAGGCCCATATTTAAATACATTTGAGTTGTCAATCCATTAGAACAATAATAGAATCCGTCCTTGCTTTCTTGCTGTGAATACTGAAACTCCCTACTTTCTCTTACCATGAAATTATATGAACCCAGCACTAAGCAGCAATAGTGTGGATCCTACTGTGTTGGTAAAAGCACTTTGGGTACAGCATACAGAAGGCTAAGGGTGGAGCACGGATTCTTTCTTGGCCTTGCCAGGTTATAAATTATGAAAAGGGAAATTCTATGGCAGAAGGAGGACATCTCAGATAAATGTTTTCCCTTAATCTAAAAGGATTATAGAGCTTTTTGATAATCTTATTAAAACTATTATAAAAAGAACAGTATGGTATTAAATATGCCTGAAAATCAATTCTTCTTGGATCAGGTGAAAAAGTATTCACGGCATGCTTGCTTATTCATTTTTCCACAAATATTCTTACCATGTTTCATTCAGCCATTTGTGCTCAGTCTGAGTGAAATAAAAAAAAATGAATCAGACCTCAAGTAGCTTATAACCATAAATAATGCTAAGGCCTGTCAGAAGGTCCCAAATGCCATAAGACAGGCAAAGAAGATGATGTTGAAGGTAGATGGTTGTTCAGCGTAAGCAGATCAGCACTGGCAGACTGGGCTTTGAAATAAAGGAGAATGTGACCCTGCTGTTGGGGAAAACAGTGTTTTGGGCAGAGAAGCAGCAAAGTGGAAGGTGCTTTAAGAAGCAAGGTCAGGCTGCTGGAAAAGAAGGAATATTAGAAAATTCCTTCTAATTTTCCCCATCCCACACACAATCTGCAAAAACGGGGAGGGATCTATCAAAGGTTTTGCCTTGCCCTGTAAGAAATCCGGAGGAATGCTTCAGGAAGAACACCTAGATGCTGGGCTGGAGCAGAGCAAACACAGAAGAGATGCCTTCAGGAAGGTCTTCAGCAGCTTAAGGAAGAAGGATCAACGAAGGCGGTGCACATGGAAAGGAGGAGCCAGGTTGAGACACCGTCCTGACATCCATTTATGACCTGAGGGCTCTGGATGTTGCGGAAACCCTTATTCTATTCGCTCAGCTGCTCATGCCCAAACTATGAGCTACCCTCTCCTCCTCGATCCACCCAATCACCAAGTCCTGTCAGTTGTACTCCGCGTTGAGTCTACTTAGATCTCTCCATCTATACTTCCCCGCTGGTCTCCTAGCGCATTCCTCTCTGCTCCATTTGCTGTTATATTTGTGTTGATCTTTTTAAAAAGCTAGGCTGATAATGGCATTCTCGTGCATGAAAAAACCTTTAATGGCTTAGAAAGAGCTTGAAAATCCTTCACTTGAGTCTCTAATGCCCTGCTTAACTCGGCTCCTGCCTCCCTCTCCAACCTCAGCCAGCTCCTCTTTGTCCCAGATTCCTCCTAGGTCCCCACGCACAACTCTGCTCCTCCTCACCTCTACCCGACAGATGCCCCTTCACCCTTCACCGAGGGCCCCAGACAGAGCAGCCCCTCCTGCAGCCCTCTATGCTCTTCTCTGAGCACATAATTAGTACTTAAATAGTTACAAAGGTATTTTTTAATGACTATCTCCCTGGATAAGTAACCCCCCCATGCCCCAGGCTGGGACTCTATGACTTATTGGATCCGTAGAAGCTATAATAGTATCTTGTGTACAGAAGGTACTCATTAGATAAATGGATTAATAACGAGCAAAGAGTCAAAGATGACATTGAGGTTTCTCGACTGGGTCACTGGGAAGAAAACCCGACCACTGATAAGCAAAGGGATATAGATTTTCCAGGGAAAAAGATGACATTAAAATTGAAGTTGAGGGCAGCACCGGTGGCTCGGTGAGTAGGGTGCCAGCCCCATATGCCGAGGGTGGTGGGTTCAAACCCAGCCCCAGCCACACTGCAACAAAAAAATAGCCGGGCGTTGTGGCGGGTGCCTGTGGTCCCAGCTACTCAGGAGGCTGAGGCAAGAGAGTCACCTGAGCCTAGGAGCTGGAGGTTGCTGTGAGCTGTGATGCCACAGCACTCTACCTAGGACGATAAAGTAAGACTCTGTCTCTAAAAAAAAAAAAAAAAAATTGAGGTTGAAAAAGCCATTCAGCCAGACAAATGGATAGGGTAGAAACAGCACTAAAGGAGAGCGAAATGGGCTGCAAATATGTCTTCAAAAGTTGTTTTCATGGAGCTGGATGGTATGGCTGACTAAGAGTACATTGAAATGATCCCTTTAAATATCTGTCTTTCGGGTGGCATCTGTAGCTCAAGCAGCTAAGGTGCAGGCCACCTACACCAGAGCTGGCCAGTTCAAATCCAGCCCAGGCCCGCCAAATAACATGACAACTGCAACCAAAAAATAGCCGGGCATTGTGGCGGGCACCTGTAGTCCTAGCTGCTTGGGAGGCTGAGGCAAAAGAATTGCTTAAGCCCAGGAGTTTGACATTGCTGTGAGCTGTGATGCCACTGCACTCTACCCAGGGTGATAGCTTGAGGCTCTGTCTCAAAAAAATATATAAATAAATATCTGTCTTTTCAACTACACTAGAAACTCCATAAGGACACTACCCATGTCGCACCCGTCCTTCTAACCCCAGCCCCCTACATAATGAGAGAACAGTACTTCAAGGAAAGATGTCACTCTCCTTACCAGGAGAGTGAAGCTCAGAGGCACACTATGGGACTCTTGACGTCCCCACCAATTCATAGAAGACAGTTTCTCTGAAGTGGTGGGGTAAAAGACACCTGTGAGAGTAAGCTGGGAAACACGAGTCAGAGAATGGAAACTATTTTTTCAGGAACGTATCAGAGAAACGTCAGCATCAAGGGGGCTAATGGTCCAGTGCCTATAAAGGTCTCTTTTTCCCCTTCCACCTTGTGAGGAAGAGTTGTTACCTCAAGACTCCTTGAAGAGACTCTCAAGTGTACCCAGGCTTCCCCTTCAGAACCTTCAAGCTCAGGACTTGAAAGAAAGCTCATTTTGGCTTTTCCAGCATCTTTATGGTCTTCATTTTAATCAGTGTTAAACCTTGAGCAATCTCAGGTTTCAGCGCTGCAGTAGGAACTGGTAGGAAGACTCTCAGGCCTGCTCAAGCCACCTGGCCCTGACAGGATCTGAAAGGGTTCCAGCTTGGCTGACCAGGGTTTTACACTGGGACCTGGAGACAGAGAGCGCTCCATCATACCTACTGCTAGAAAATCCCAAGAAAATAAGTTCCAGGGAAAGATTGTGGTATCCCTTAGCAACCAGCAAAATGCAACTATAACAGCATCTCAATTTCAACCCAAGTTACAGGAAAAAAAGAGTCAGGGCTAGGTCTCTGGAGAAATATGGTCAAAGGAGCAGTTTTTGTGCTAGGAGCAAGAATTTATATGACTTGTCTGTCTAGTCAGATAATGCCACAGATTTATGAATAAGATTCATATATTAACAAAACTAACTGTCAATGATTAACAAGATTCTTTTTTGCTACTGTGCTTACCTGTTAGAAATACAGGAAGTTCAGTAGACATATTAATCAAAGAACACATTTTATAGATCTTAAAGATGTCTTTTCATACCCACAATATCTGAATATATTCCAGATATAAAATAAGAAACATAAGAATGAAACCATTTAAAGTGGTAAAGTGGTAATGGGAGCATTATGTAAACGTATTAGAACTGAAGAAATAATCTTTCTGTAAATAATTAATGCCTATTTTAATACCAGCAACAAAGGTAAGGCTTTTGTTAAGATATCTTGAGTAACACTAGATTCTTTTGTAATTTAGGAACAAATGCCATTTTGATTTTACTTTCTCATTTTAAATACATGGCAAATTAATGTCACTATATCATACGAAAATTTAAGGTTCAATAATCTTCATGCATTTTAAAAGTAATCTTTGCCCTGCAAAGTTTGTTATGTAATATTTTAGAGCACTACAAAAAAGGGTTACATAACCAAAGCCTTGCAATTTTTCATTTTTGTTACTTTGACAATTTTTATCCTTTATGATGTTCCTATATGTGATTAAAAGTATCATAACTTTACATATGATAAAAACTAAATCAAATGAAAATAGTCTCTGAATTTACATCTCATGTATAGCTCTCTGAGACATTATTCCAGGACTCTAAACTAATAATAATCTTTCTATTTTCTATTTTTAAAAAGCCATAGGCTTTGCCCATCCTCTCAACCACTTTCAATAGCACACCACATAATTTTTGTAGTCTGGTGGTCAATCCAGATCCTTAGATTTTGGAAGCAAATCATTTTTACCCCTCCCTTATCCATGCATTATAAAAAGAAATAAAGAGATACCAGGAGAAAGAAATTGGCATATTCACAAATTAAGGCTTTGTTTATACCTTAATAAATTAGAAATAATCAATTATTAGGTTTAAATATACTCTGCCTTCATTAAAACTATTAGTTTCTCTAAGAAAATTAAAATGTATTTTGAGTTTTGCACATCAAACATTCATAATAGGAATCTTATATCTTCCATGTACCAAACCTTGATTAAGTATAGACTTTTAAAATTAAATTGTTACCTCTGTTTAGCCTTACTTACTCAGTCAGTAAATATTTCCTGATTAAGTGTTATGTGCTGGGCACTAGGCTGAACACAAGGGACCAAGATGAGCAAGCAGCTGTTTCCAGAATGTGCCCTATTTCCCACTGCAGATAACTGGCAGGGATCAGTAACAAAAGCCCACATTGTAACCTAAGAATAACATGATCCTGAGAAAATCTTTAAAGAAGAAAGTTTCCTAAAAGAATATATATGTATTTTTTGAGACAGAGTCTTTCTCTGCCCTTATTGTAGGTAGAGTGCCATAGCATCACAGCTCACAGCAACCTCAAACTCTTGGGCTTAAGCGATCCTCTTGCCTCAGCCTCCAGAGTAGCTGGGACTACAGGCGCCTGCCTCAATGCCCAGCTTGTTATTCTATTTTTAGTAGAGGTGGGGTCTCCCTCTTGCTCAGACTGGTCTCTTAACTCCTGAGCTCAGGCAATCCACCCACTTTGGCCTCCCAGAGTGCTAGGATTACATTTATTCTAAAACTATCCATGAAGTAGGTTAAATGTTAGGGATAGTAAAAAAAACTATCTATACACAAATTATCCCCTATTTTCAAATAGGTCCTATCTATTCTTATGATAAAAGTGCATAGAAGCTTAAGGGAGAAGTGAAAATAAGCTCAATAACATTTTTACATTAAGTTACTGAGACAGGAAATGGGTTTTTTATGTAAATTTCTATATATCTAATAGGGCCAAGCAAATGCAACAAACCCGGAGCAGGGGCTACAAACATTGCTTAACTTTTGAATCCTGTGCTTATAGCCAAAGGAGCAGGACGGAGTGCCCAGGAGATGACTCAATTAATCCACTAGTCCTCTGTCACCTTGAGAAGAGTGATACAGTATTTGTTTAATTTATCCAGTTAGGATATTCCAATTGCAATAAGGTGGCACAAACATGCAATCTCATGCCTAAATTAATAATAGGTCAGCAATCAATAATATATATAATTGTCATCAGCCTAGTTTTTTTTTTCTTCCAGGAACAATAAAGGAAGTTAAGACTAGTAATTGTATCATAAATTTCAAGGCACAGTGTCATTTTACGTATTAATTAGCTTTCTTTTTTAGCCACAAGCAACAACTAGAACAAAAGGCAAAAGATTTTCTGAATAAAGCTCTTATGTGATTAATGGCATTATTTGTTTATTTACACAACAAGTACTACTATGGTCTGAATTTCTGTGTTCCCCCAAAATTTGTATGTTGAAATTGTCACCTCCAAGGTGATGGTGTTAAGGAGCTTTGGAAGGTAATTAGGGCAGGAGGGTGCTGGCCTTGCAAATGGGGTTAGTATCCTTATAAAAGAGACATCAGAGAGCTCTCTTGACCTTTTCACCATGTGAGATTACAGAGATTAGACAGCTGTCTATGAGGGGGTGATTCCTCATCAGACACCAAATCTGCTAGCACCTTGATCTTGGACTTCTCATCCCCTAGAATTGGTGAGAAAATAAATTTCTGATGTTTATATGCTACCCAGTCCATAATAGTTCATTAGAGCAGCACAGACAAAGACAAATACCTGGGAGCACCTGTCATAGGTGAACACAAGGGACACAAAAATGAAGAAAACAGACCCTAAGAAAAACTAATAGTCTCAGCAGAGAGGCCAGCCATTAAGGAGGGGACTGGGGGGGGGGGCTGGCACTGCAGGAAGACAAGGGGAGCCCCTGAGTGTCTGGGTGGGGCTGCTGCGGACAGTCGGTTCCCAGAACCATCCAGCAGGACACCAAGGCACCTAGGAAGGAGAAAGAGCCTTGGAGAACACGGCCTATGTCCCAAATCGTTGATTCCAGCAACTATTAGAATAGTAAAACTGCAGAACTTGGAAGGGAAAATGCAGAAATAAACACAAAAGGACAGATGCCAGTGCACAGGGATGTGGAGCTCCAGAATTCGTTTTATTAGGAAAAAGGCCAGCAGCCCTGGGCTGAGGTGGATCAGAGACAAGGGCTGGTAAGAGGCTGCCTAACTTTCAACAGCAGCTTTGCTGCAATGCTAGCGAGTTGTTTCCTCCTGTAGCTGGTCAGGAGCTCAATGAATTCTAAGCAGGAAATGGCACAGCACTGATGAGAAACTGTCACTACACAGCAACTACTCAGCACAAAGAGAAGCCACGGAGAAGGGAAGTCGGAAGGGTGAGTCCCGAATGGCCCACTTGACAGCAGAAAAGGTCTCAAGTGCAAGGCAGACAGAACACGTGTGGGGAGGACGGGGCAGTCTCCTCACCTGCCAGCGCGTCTACTGAAAATGAAAGATGATCACAGTGTCTCTGTTCACCAAGACATTAGAAAAAACCAACAAAATAAACTTTAAATAAACTCTTTAGCCTTTTAAAGTTAAAAATCAATGAACTTTTAAGAAAGCCATGCAAATATTTTTTGTGTTTGTTTCTAATTTTAGCAGAGAACAACCCTGTCAGTTTACAGCAAGTGATAAAATAAGAAAGGAAAATCTATACTGACAGCCAGCCAGGGAAAAAGTTGGAAGAAAGAGGCAGAGAAGCAAACGGGGAAGGAGTGGGCACCGGAATGAGCAAACAGAAAGACAGTGCTCCTGGCTTTGCACGGGTAAAGCTGGAAACACTGTGTTCACCGGGTAGAAGAACCAAAGTTTTTTCCAAATATGAACAGTACATTTGATAGGATACGCAGCCAAGAATCGGCTGCAGATGTTTGCACATGACTCTCAGGTGTTACCAACACACAGATCAGGGAGAGAGCGGCTCTGAGCATGCGCCTCATTGGTTCAGCCACGGATAACGGCAGGGATAAGACGGTGTGTGTGAGGGTAAGAGAGGAGAAGAGTTTAGATCAGGGAAAGTACAAAAAGAGAACTATATTCTGGCCCAATTTCTAAAGCCAAGGGGAATTAAACAGGGGAAAGGACTGAGGGAAATTATCCAAGCTCAGGTAATCTGTCTTTATTATGCTGGCAGCAAACTCCTCTAGGGATAGGCAGATTGTCTGCAGATTACATCAGCCCATGAACCACACGCTCATGCCTGCACTTGACCACTGGGGAAGGCCTCTGCTCCGTGCTCTGCCCAGCTTCCTGGGGTTTCTTCCACCATTGCCACCCTTCATTCTCCACGAAACCATCCCTTCACTGCCTTGCCCTCTCCATTCCTGGAGGATCAAAATGATTAATTCTGCCCATTGCCAAGGCTAGGATGAAGAAGCATATCCTAGATGCGTTTTAGCTTTGTGTAGCTTTTAATAAAGATCCTCAGTTTTTTGCATGACTAGTCAGCTAAGAGGAAGTCTTTGATGTATAAACAGGTTTTTCACAAAATTGTTCTTGCCTTCTTTACTTCAAACATCAGCCAGGTAAATCTTTAACTGTCCAGTCTCATTTCACCCATCTAATCCTAGTACGCTTGCATAAAATAAACAGGTCATTTTGTAGCATATGCTCTTCTGACTCAACACCAAAAAGTCTCAGGTTCGGTGTTTTGATAGTATGTTTTCTACCAGCCCTACCTCTAAAAACAGAAAATTAATTGAGAAAAAAAATGTCCACATTAAGCTTATTTTTGTTGAATCTAGTCAGGCAGATATATTCCGTTTTGAATTTTAATTGTTGCTCTCTCAAAATCTGACGACTCTATTCAAGGTGCAGGTCTCAGCTTTTCTCCAAGATTTGGAAGCAAAACAGAGAGAAAGCTACTGGTTTGGTTTGAATACTTGACTCCTTCAAAACTATATTGAAATTTAACCCTCACTGAGGCAGTATCGAGAGGTGGGGCCTTGTAAGAGGTGACTGGGTCAGGAAGGCACAACTCTCATGAATGCATTTGTCCATTCATGGATTCATGACTTAATGGATTAAAGGGTTATCAAAGAAATAAGACTAGTGGCTTTATAAAAAGAGGAAGAAAGACCTGAGCTAGCATATTCAGCTCCCTTGATGCCCTGCACTGCCCTGGAACTCTGCAGAGGCCTCACCAGATGTGGCCCCTCCACCTTGGACTTCCCAGTCTCTAGAACTGTTAGAAATAAATTTTGTTCCTCATAAATTATCTAGTTTCAGGCATCCTGCCATAAGTAACACAAATGGACTTAGAGAGCTACTGACCTGACCAGCCACCTGCACATGTACTCACCCAGATGACATATTCAAGAATGTTCAGACTGGCAAAGATATTTCCAAAGATGGTCACCATCAAGTCCCAGCCTCTCTGTATGCACGTGCCCACTCTCTCATTGAGTTATCCCCTTCCCTTGAGCCTGGGCTGGTGCTGTGGCTGCTTTAACCAGTATAGTGTAGCAAAGAAATACTCTGAGAGCTTTAAGACCAAACCGCAAAAGAGACTGGACAAGGTAGCTCATGCCTGTATTCCTAACACTTTGGGGGGTCAAGGTGAGAGGACTGCTTGAAGCCAGGAGTTTGAGACCAACCTGGGCAATAGCAAGACCCTATCTCTACAAAAAATTTTTGCATACATCAGTACAAGCAGTCCCCCAGTTACAAACATCTGACTTATATATGTCCTGCACTTATGAACAGGGGCTATTACAGGTAATAGGCAAATACAAATTCAACTGAAGAACAAACCTACAGAATCTACCTCATTTGTAACCCAGGGACTTCCTGTATTCCTAGCTACTCGGGAGGCTGAGGCAGGAGGATTGCTTGAGCCCAGGAATTTAAGGCTGCAACAAGCTATGATTACACTTGTGAATAGCCACCACACCCCAGCCTGGACAAAAGAGCAAAACTGTCTCAAATAAAATTTTTTTAAGAGAATTGACAGCTTCCACCTCCTTCTTGGAAGGCTCCCTGTCAGAACACAGACACCATGAGAGAAATCCAGCCTGGTCTGGTGGAGAGGCCACCTAGAGAAGAACTGATGCCTTACGGGCAGCCCACATCAATTTCCAGTCCTGGGAATGAATCTTCTTCAACATTCCATCCCAGCCAAACCCCCAGGTGACACGTGAACTGCTGGACCTACTCAACTCACCATGTTGTGAAAGATAACAAGTTGCTGTTTAAAGCCACTAAATTTTGTGTGGTTTGTTACACAGCACCAAAAAAAATGAAACACGGACCTCCCCAAATAATAAATTAACACTGTGAATATATAAATGTTGACCAAGAACCCATGATGTGCTTGCTCCTTTCATATGCATTTTATCAGTTAATCCTCAAAACTACACTAAAATATAGGCTTTCTCATAATAGAGAGAATGTGAAAGAGGCAGAAGTGAAACCTGAGAGCAAGCTTCCTGGCCCTGAATGTGTCCTTCCCACTGCATCTCAAACGCTGGGACAAGTGACTCTGAGGTCATCTCTCAGCTCTCTATAAGTCTATTTGCCTTGGGGACAAGGAGCATCATGTATGTTGAAATCAGCAGATGATGTAATGCACGCGGACACTGGAGAAAAACTCATTTCAATGAAAGTTGGGAGGAGAGGTAGCAAGAGAGGGGTAGAACAGGGTGAGGTGCTCTCACTGAATGGGCAGGGTGTGGGGGTGTTCGGCACAACTTTTGTATGTGCTACATAACTACAAGAGGGATTCTACCTTACAAAATCAATATTTTGACCTGATTGTTTGTACCCTCACATTAACCTAAAATAAATTTGCTTCTCAATTAAAAGTAAAATTAGGAAGTCATCATTAAGTTCTCTCCGATCAAATCGGCAAGGTAACATGGCAACATAATGAAAGCACATCTAAAAGCCTCTTGGTAGATTCGTGCATTAGATAAGGTACTGGATTACACGACCTCTGAAGTCCTTTTTCTTCCAACAGTCCATGACCTGCTGAGCACTGTACAAAACTCCGTATAGGCATGATCTCATTTAACTTTCTCAAAACGTTTATAACAGGCTCAGTGCCTGTAGCTCAAGCAGCTAAGGCACCAGCCACATATACCTGAGCTGGCGGGTTCAAATCCAGCCCAGCCTGCCAAACAACAATGATGGCTGCAACCAAAAAATAGCCAGGCATTGTGGCGGGCGCCTGTAGTCCCAGCTATTTGGGAGGCTGAGGCAAGAGAATTGCTTAAGCCCAGGAGATGGAGGTTGC
>NW_003852437.1:11033349-11042000 GCF_000181295.1 Otolemur garnettii | reverse complement strand
AAAAAAAAAAAAAAAGTTTATAACACACTAACTGCTTTTATCTCCATCTTAGAGATGAGATAACTAAGGCTTAGAAAATCAAGAACACAGAAGTAATAAGTAGCAGGGCCAAGATTCAAAAACAGAGGTTTGCCAGACCCACAGTCTAACTTCTGATCATTAGAACATGGGGCTTCTACTTCTTCACCAGGAAGACATGATTTTTTTTTTCTAGTCCTCCAATCACTAGAAATATAAACCCCTGATGTGGACATGCTTAGTGTGTACACATTTCAAGACCCCACAGAGCCCCCCAGCTGTACCACAGGTCATGAAGTGAGCAAGAATCTATCTGGTACAACATAACACCATGGAAGCTACAAGGGAAGCCAGGACTCCAGCCAAGCTCCACTCTCCACCCCAGGGAGCAATCAGAGACTGACTACACAAACACTTCCCTGCAAATCTGCACCAACTGTTGCACAAAATAAGTTTCTGAATTGAAGCTCTAGTTTCTCTTTCAGAACAAGGCCAAGCAATAACTCAGCGAAGAAATGCCCACAGGGATGACCTCTGTGAATGCTTCATCATTTAAAAACTAAAATAGCTGGGCACTACTGATCTCACAGCCAAGTAGGTCAATGCCATGGCCCCTGCTGGTCCTAAACTTCCATACTGGCTTTACCTCGATTCACCCAGCATCATGAATACACTGGTAGATTATCTGAAGTTTTGACTTCTTCCCTTCATTACCAGACATACCAACTAACAACTGGGTTGTAGAGTACTAGGTATCAAGATATAGAGCTCAACAAAACTGGACATGTCACAATTTGTGGTTAAGAACCAAAGTAATTAAAAGACTCAAAAAGCAAAGAGTATGTTGATTGGCTCTCCCAAGTTCAAGTATTTCAGAGGTTTCAGACTATAACAACATAAGACTAAATAAATTCCATTGCTTCCTTTTATAGCTTAATGCTAAAATGGAGTCTCCAAAGCACAGGTCACTAAAACCACTCATCCTGGAAATATTTATAGATAGTGATTACTTTCAGAAAGAGCATGAACTATAACAATAACTATGTCATAAAAAAAAATTAGTTTTTCAATAAGTTTTTTCTTACAAAAATCAGATTTTCTATATTTTGTATTAAGAAGCCAAATCACAAGGAACAAGTTCATCACTATAATACTACTTTCAAAATGTCTTTTGAATTTCTGCATTTAAATGTTTAAGTTTTAGGAAAAAATCATTTTATCATAAGGACATTTGCACTAGATCGTTTATCGCAGCTTGATTTATAATTGCCAAGATGTGGAAACAACCTAAATTCCCATTAACCCAGGAATGAATTAACAAACTCTAGTATATGTATACCATGGAATACTATTCAGCCATAAAAAGATGGAGACTTTACATCTTTCATATTAACCTGGATGGAGTTGGAACATTTTCTTCTTAGTAAAGTATCATAAGAATGCAAAAGCAAGTACCCAATGTACTCAACATTAATACAAAGCCAGTAGACAATCTAATACACACACACATAGGAGAAAAACTCAATTCAATTCAAGATGAAGGAGGGGGAAAGAGGTGAAGGGAGAGAGGAGGAGGGATGGGAATGGCTGTGCTCCTACTTAACGGACCCAGTGTAAGGGTATATGGCACACCGTCTGGGTGTGGGACATAACTACAATAAATAAATGCAAACGTTGTAAACTAATTGTACCCTCACATTAATCTGAAATAAAAACATACACATATTTATGTTTTAGTCTATAAGCAGAAAAAGGTAAGTAGCTATTCTCAGTTATTCTCTGCTAACATCCACAATTCTGGTAAGGGTCAAACCTACAGCAAAGAAAGGGGGATGGAACATAAGGGAGGTATCAAGAAAATGAAAAAGAATCAACAAAATGGTGGAAAATATTTGCAAATCATGTATCCGATAAGAGACTTGTATCTGGAATATGCAAAGACTATGTAACCATATGTTGACTATGTAACTCAATAAAAAGACAGATTTTAAAATGGGCAGAGAATATGAATAGACAATTCTCCACAGAAGATATATAAATGGCCAATAAGCACATCACATGAACAGCTGCTCAACATCATTAGTCACTAGGGAACATTGTTAGCCACAAAGGAAATGCAAACCAAAATCAGGATAAGGTATGACTTCACACCCGCTAGGATGGCTATGATCCAAAAGACAACCTATGGTCAGGCACGGTGGCTCACACCTGTGATCTTACTACTCTGGGAGGCCGAAGTAGGTGGACTGCTTGAGCTTAGGAGTTCAAGACCAGCCTGAGCAAGAACAAGACTCCATCTCTACTAAAAATAGAAAAACTAGCCGGGTGTGGTTGTGGTGGTGCACACCTGGAGTCCCAGCTACTCAGGAGATGCTGAAGCAAGAGGATCACTTAAGCCTAAGAATTTGAGGTTGCTGTGAGCTACGACTCCATGTACTTTACCCAAGGTGACAGAGTGAGACTTTGCTTCCATTAAAAAAAAAAGAAAAAAAGCCTATAACAAAAATTGGTAACAATCTAGAAAAATTGGTACCTACAGAGGATGATAAAGCCATTTTAGAAAATGATTTTGCAGTTCCTTAATAAGTTAAGCATAGAGGATTGGCACCCAATCTCGGAAGCTAAGCAGGGTCGGGCCTGGTTAGTACTTGGATAGGAGGATCAGCGCCCATAGCTCAGTGGTTAAGGCACTGGCCAGATACACTGAGGCTGGCAGCTTTGAACCCGGCCCAGGCTTGCTAAACAACAATGACAACTACAACAAAAATAACAGCCGGGCATTGTGGCAGGCACCTGTAGTCCCAGCTAGTTGGGAGGTTGTGGCAAGAGAATTGCTTATACCCAAGAGTTTGAGGTTGCTGTGAGCTGTGACACCACAGTACTCTACCCAGGGCAACATAGTGAGACTCTGTCTTAAAAAAAAAAAAAAAAAGTTAAGCATCAAGTTCCCAAATGACCCAGCGACTTCACTCCTAAGTCTATATGCAAACAAACTGAAATCATATGCCCACCCAAAAAACTGCCATGGATGTTCACAGCTGCTTTATTCATTCTAGTCAAAAAGCAGAAACAACCCAAAGGTCCCTCAATTGATGAATGGATAAATAAAATGTGTTAGAGATCCACACAATGGAACAGTACTCAGCTGGGAAAAGAAACATACTGCTGACTCCTGCTTACAAGAATAAAGTTGGAAAGCGTTATGCTAAGGGCAAGAAGGCATCACAAGACGCCTTGTAGATGGCATGATTCCAATAATATGAAATATCTAGAACATCCAGATCTATAGAGACAAAGATTAGTGGTTGCCAGGGCCTAGGGGAGTGACCATTCACAGGTACACCGTTGATTTTTGAGGTGCTAACCATGTTTTGGGATTAGATGTTGGTGATGGTTACACACTTTGTGAATCTATGGAAAACTACCAAATTGTACACAGTGCTTTACGATGGGAAATTTTATGGTATGTGAATTGTATCTCAATTTTTCAAATAAACTGCAAAATAAAAGGAAGAGAAAAGTATGCAGAAGTGGAATGGGGGTAACAGTAAACAGAAAAACAAGTAGTGAGGAGAGAGAAGAGTGAAGCCCGCCACTGGGTATTCTGTGGTAGGGCCACTGGTAGCCTAAATGTTCTTATTGCACTTTATCCCCAGCTTCTGGAACATGATGCACACCCAGCCAGGCTCTACTGAAAAGGAGAGGAGGAGTCTGGAGACGGAAGGAAGGAGGGAGGGAGGGAAGGAAGTCATTTGATACCCCAGAGGCATTTTGTTCACTTCACATGAATAAAAGGAATGAAATCTAGCTGATTCTCCTACTGCAGCTAAAAAAAACTCTACAATTAACATTTATTATCCTAATCTTTTTCTTATTATTATCATCATCAAAACATGTCAACAACCCAATATTTTAAAATACATTTTTTTTTTTTTTGAGACAGAGTCTTACTTTGTCACCCTTGGTAGAGTGCTATAGCATCATAGCTCACAACAACCTCAAACTCTTGGGCTCAAGCAATACTCTTGTCTCAGCTTCCTGAGTAGCTGAGACTACAGATGCCCGGCACAACGCTCAGCTATTTTTTCTTTATTAGAGAGGGAGTCTTGCTCTAGCTCAGGCTGGTCTCGAACTCTTGAGCCCAGACAACCCACCCACCTAGGCCTCCCAGAGTGCTAGGATTACTACCTAAAAAGCATGCCCAGACTAAAAATATATATTTTTTGGAAAATTCAAGTTTGTAACTGGAGAGCTGATTCCCCTTAGTAAAGCAACCCTGTATGTGTGTGAAATGTTTCCATGCAGTGGTTCTCCTTTCCTCTCCTACCGTGGGTATGGTGCAGAAGACTCCCTAACGGGGCATCTTCAGAAGCAGCAATCAGTATACCGCACACCTCTCTGTACACAGCGGATATAAGGTAAGGCTGAAGGGAGCTCATTCCAAGATGTGCCAGTAAAACAAGAGCAACTTCCCAGAAAAGGATTTGGGGGTGGCGGTGGAGTTTCTTTTTGCAATAGAGAATGAATACAAATGAATGCACACACGTGGCAGTGTGTCTTCAGGTTAATCCAGGGTTTATTTCAGTAACTAGCTGGAACAGCCCTCCACTCAGGATTGGTTAGAAGGCTAAAATGAAGAAAGCCTAAAAAGCAAGCAGGATTGTGAAAAAATGTTAAGTATTTCCACCGCAAGTTTACAAAGTAGGTGGCAAAGAGAGAAAAAGAGATCTGATTTTAAAAAATGAATCACTATCAGTGCTATAAGTAGCCAGTACTATGAGCAATGAAGTGTTTCAAGCAGCTGAGAAAGCAATAAGAGCATTTGGGCTGCCAATTCTTACTCATTAGCTTTCAAAAGCCTGTGAAATCCAGCCATTGGGGATAGATGAATGAAAACCTTAACCTAGCCTGAGATACCCACGTCCTCAATGGGCACTTTCACTTCCTAAACAAGTCCTACAATTTTGTAAACTGAGACCCACTAGTAAAGAACCCTCAACTTAAGCTATTTAGCTGTGACTTTGAATTTATCCAAGCCACAGACTCTCAGAAGGAAAAGCAACTCTATTTTCAGCCCATTAAAATTAGCACGGAAACAAGGACATTTCCAAAGGGTCATGCTCCAGAAGTAAAAACATGGTTGAGAATTTGTGTTCTATGTTCCCAAAGAAACAATATCAAATCACACTGCAGCCCACAGAGGCCTACTGACCTCATCCCAGTTTCCGAGGCATAAATACCTACGGGACTCGGCAACATGCCTTACCTCGGGAGTGATGTGTACTGTTTCCAGCAACTGCCTTCTCTTTCTGCCTCTTTCAGGAGCACATTTCTTTAAATAACACTGTTATATGCCTTCTGTTGTGCTTCGGAAATCACTCAGGCCACTGGACCTGACATCTACCACCCCCTACGTTCCTGAAGCCTTTCTGGCAAAAGTTATCAGGGGCTTCTAATCTCCAAGTTTATCCACTTATTTCTCTGAAACATTCAACTTCACTGACTTGACAAGTCTTTGTGACGCTTTTCTCCTTCACTCACTCACGCCTTCCCCTTCCCTCTCCCTGTCCTTCTGAACTTTCCCCATCCAAGTACTATCTTACTGACCACCTGCTCTCTCTCACTAGTTGATACCTTCCTCTGTCCATCTCTGATTGCTGGTATTTTCTGAGTTCTATCATAGGCCCTCTTTTTAGTTGGGCCTTATGGAAAGTCTTGTATATTCCCATGATTTAAAATGCCTGGCACATAACAAGTGCTCAATAAATGTTAGCTTTCACCATTATCCTTCAACACCCAATACAAGTGCCACCTCCTGTCCAAAGTCTTAGCCAACCTCCTCCACACTCCCTTCTCCCCCAGATGACGGCTCCATCATTTGCATGGTCTCCTGTACCAGAAGGCTCTAAGCCCCTCAAGGGAAGGGACAATGTCACTGAATTCTATTTTATAAGCATCACTGTCATCTAAAGATCACCCCCCTGACATAGAAAATCTGGGGAATGTCAAAATTTATAAAATATGATCTTTGTCATTAATTCACAGGATATCCTGCTTAAGCAGGATAAGCAACATCAAAACAAATAACACTAGTAGGAGCAAGTGCAATAATATTCATGCACTGAATCAATCAATATATGTCAAGTGCCTGTTATGTGTCAAGCATTCTGCCTGCTACTGGACAGATGGGGTTAATAAGACAGAAAAGGAAAAGAGACATGGAATTATATTTCAATGATCCTTTAAAGTACACCTGAAACTGCTCCTTCTTTGTCAGACCTTTATAACAAAGGATTTCTCATTACTTTATAACACTGGACTTGGCTTTTGCAGTTGTTCCTTCTGAGTCATATCCCATATGATGCAAGACTTATGGAGCAACCGCTTTTTTATATTTCCCAAAGAATCAAGTATACTTTGAATACTGAATCCTTAAAGCAAATCAAAATGTATCTAACAGCTTTAAAAGATTATTTTAAGAGGGAATAGAGAGGGGCCACTAAAATAAACATGCAAATAAACATTATACCAATCTTAAAGAGACAACAAAAGTAGAAAGATAAATAGTTCCTTATGCTTCTTAACTTAAATGAAAAAGATTGTTAAGGTCAAGCTCATAGATAACTATACAATGGGCTGGATTCAGAGAGAACTTTCCCCGCGGACAGCATATTGGTATGTACTCATATTAAGGCTAAAAAGTTGGGTAATACTTTCTTCTGTGGCAAAATGGAACAACTGTTAGGTAATTCTCATAGACTGAACAGAGCCATCAGAAGCTTGAAACTTAGTTCAAGTTTTAAATTAAGCCTACAGCACGCAAACCAGGTAACTAAAGAATGAGAGCGGATTAGGGCCTTGGATTCGCCAGTCATAGCCTTCTTCTTCTTTCTGCACCCACATAACCCTCTCAAACTAAATGCCACTTATCTTCTAGCATGGAACTCTCTTTAAGTGACATGCTTATTACTCCCCTGATTAACCAAGAACAAACCAAAGAACGTGAAGTTGGAAAACAAAAAATCATGATGGCTTCATACATCTGCCCCGGCAAACTTATTCCCAAGGAAAGTACAAACCTATTAAACGGTACAGCTGGGGAAAATTAAGGCGTGGCAATGTACAAATACCACAGTGCAACTCTGCTTCAAGATTCCCAAGCAGTGTCACAACACAGTGGCAGTGGTTTTTGTGTGAACAACTTATTCCCTTCTGGGACCACCGGGAGATGAGATCTGGCCCTTCTTGGTCTACTTAAAATTAGAAATGACCTGGCAGCCTGAAACAAATCCAATTCTGAATAATCAAGAGATTACCACCCAGAAGGACGTTCACTATTTATTTAATAAGATAAAACCTACTGCTTTCATAAAACCCACACTAGGTAGAGAGTTCTACCTAGCCTTGGATGAGGCCTAGAAATTGTGAGGCTATGTGTTTTCCTTATGTATTTATATTCCACCAAGCAGGGGAAATAGGTGTTTTAATGTTGCAGCAAACCAGGGAGATATAGCAAATTCTTAATTTTAGTTCCAAGCAGATAGGAGATTGGGCTGAAGCAGAATAATGTCGCTCATATGATATTAAAGCTTAGCCTTCGCAAAGATTTCATAAATGTGCACCAAATGCACCATAGGTGATGATAGTTATAACTATAACCACAGTACTCCAGGAAGGGTCCTTAAGCACAAACATCTATAAATTCTTCAGCTTGGAGTTGTCGGCCTCTAGCCAGCCCCCTATTGCCTTAAATATGGTTTTAGGGAACTGATTCAAAGATTCTCTCTCAACTTCTAAATTTCCCATAAGTCCAGGCAAGCAATTCCCTAACCCTGTCATAATGCACACTGATAATATTTACATATTAGCAGCTTTTAAATGTTTCTACAATTTGCCTTCTTAATTAGTATGTTTTTGCATCTAATTTATTTCTTCAAAGGAACCGGTTAAAAAAATGAACTCTGTAAACACACTGTGTTCCTAACTATGAATTTCTATGACTTATAATAACCGGATCAGACATCAGTTAATCAAAATTAACAGTGAAGACACAGATGTTCCACTCATTTGAATATAGGCTGAATGGACTAGTAAATACTAACAAAACGGTCTTATAAATTAACAGTTAATCAAGTCAAAAGCACAAGTGACTGTGCAAAGATTTCATAACGCTGACAACCCTCAATTTCAGACTTTGCAAATAGCGCAGCAGATCTGCAGAACGACATTCTAATAATCACAGCAGGATCAGTTCTTAGCTAACCCACTCATGTGTCATATTAACACTTAATGAGTCTTCTACACTACTGATTTTATAGGGAAAGAAGAGTCTGGAACTCTATGAAGAATCTATGCTAGCATTTCCTTTCCAATTTCATTTCAGATTTACCAACTGCCAAGTGTACTTTAAGCTCATAAAATATTGGCAGCACTGAGTTGCTTGGCAAGAAAAGCCAAGCCAACTATTCTTGTCTAACTCACGTGCAAGCTACGACCTTGTTCCCTAAGTCAAGCCAAGCAATTTGTATCCCCAACCTTGCTTTGCAACTAACAATATACACATACAAACACTAAAAGGTACACTAAGTTCTACAGCCAGACTTCTGCTCCTTTGGAATGTCTACAAATCTTTT
>NW_003852437.1:11027567-11033192 GCF_000181295.1 Otolemur garnettii | reverse complement strand
GCCACAACGCCCGGCTATTTTTTGGTTGCAGCCGTCATTGTTGTTTGGCGGGTCCGGGCTGGGGATTCGAACCCGCCACCTTAGGTGTACATGGCTAGCGCCTTAGCCAGTTGAGCTATAGGCGCCGAGCCTACAAATCTTTTCTTACTCTAATTCTATGTGAACAGTAAACACTGAGCCAGTGTATCTGGGAAAATGACCAGGAGTTGTATTTGAAAAATTAAGATCTTACTGGCCAGGCCAGGTGCTCACACTTGTAATCTCAGAACTCTAGGAGTCCGAAGCAGGAAGATGGCTTGGGGTCAGGAGTTCGAGATCAGCCTGAGCAAGAGGGAGACCCTGTCTCTACTAACAATAGAAAAATTAACTGGGTGTCACTTCAGGTGCCTAGAGCCCCAGCTACTCAAGAGGCTAAGGCAGGAGGATCACTTAAACTCTCGTTTGAGGTTACTGTAAATTACCCTGAGGCCATGGCTTTCTAGCCTAGGCAACAGCGGGAGACTGTCTCAACAACAACAACAAAAAAGATCCAGCTCAGTGGTTAGGGAGCCAGCCACATACACAGGGCTGGCAAGTTCAAAACCAACCTGGGCCTGCTAAACACCAATGGCACACACATACACACACACAAAAAGCCGGGTGTTGTGGCAGGCACCTATAATCCCAGCTACTTGGGAGGCTGAGGCAAGAGAAAGGCTTAAGCCCAACAGCTGGAGCTTGCTGTGAGCTGTGACGCTACAGCACTCTACCCAGGGCAACGTAGTGAGACTCTGTCTCGAAAAAAAAAAAGTATCCTACTTTCCAGTTCTGAAGATGTGAATTTTCACTGGATCAACCAAAGCTAGCTTCCCAAGACCAATTCCTAAAACTCCAGAAATTGTTTTGGTAGGGCTAACATTTATCAACTGTATGTGTGTGACTCAAAAATAAGTTACTTTAGAACCTTCAGAGATAGCCCAGATTCCTACCTTATTTTTTAGGCACATCATAATACAGATATGGTTTTGCATCAGCATTGCATCTAATACATGTGCCTTTATTATCTAAGTGGAATTTTGCTTCTTTCCTATTCTCATTCCAGCCTAGGCATTCAATAACTTGGCATTCAAGTTGACTATTTTTTCTGTTAACCAAGGACCACACACACTAGGCACCATCAAGAAGCAAGCAACACAATATTATTACCGACTCTAGACCTGAAGAATACTAAGTTGAAATTACATGGTTGGCATATTTCAATTATCTAAAACAACCTACATCTTTCATGAACTGAAAAAATTAACATAAAAGAGTTCAAATCCCATAGCTAGAAAAATAATATATACTATTAAAAAAAGGTTCCAAGCCTCAGGCAGTAACCCTACCTGCTTTCATAAGAGTCAGTGTAAAAATATTCTTTTTTTTTGAGATAGAGCCTCAAGCTATTCTCCTGGGTAGAGTGCCGTTGCATCATAGCTCACAGCAACCTCCAACTCCTGGGCTCAAGCAAGTCTCCTGCCTCAGTCTCCCAAGTAGCTGGGACCATAGGCGCCCGCCACAACGCCTGGCTATTTTTTGGTTGCAGCCATCATTGTTGTTTTGGCGGGCCTGGGCTGGATTCGAACCTGCCACCTTAGGTGTATGTGGCTGGCGCCTTAGCCACTTGAGCCACAGACGCCAAGCCAGTGTAAAAATATACTTCTTAAAGAATTATAATAGTCCCCTTAAAAGTAAATTTAATAAGATTTTATCATTATTTATAAGAGATCTGAATGGTTATTAATAAAATTTGGGAAGTATTTAAGTAGTTTTCAATATGATATTGCTTTCATGAAAAAGTAAAGTGGGGAGCAGATGCAGTGGCTCACACCTGTAATTCCAATACTTTGGAAGGCCAAGGTGGGGGGATCGCTTGAGCCCAGGAGTTCAAGACCAGCCTAGGCAACATAGCAAGACCCTACCTCTATAAAAAGTAAGAAAAATTAGCTGGTGCATGCCTGTAGCCCCAGCTACTCAGAAGGCCAAGGTGGGAGGACTGCTTGAGCTCAGGAGCTTGAGGTTGTAGTGAACTATGATCACACTACTGCACTCTGGTGCCTAGGCCACTGAACAAAAACAAGAAAAAAATTTCCCTTGGAATTTTTTACTTATTCACTATATCATCATGCACATGGTAGGCTCCCAGTAATTATTTATAAAATAGTTGGATTCAACTAGTGAACTATAACATCATAAAAGACAGAAAGTATACTTTTTTTTGTTTTGAGACTGGTCTCACTTTGTCACCCAGACTAGAGTGCAATGGTGTCATCACAGCTCACTGCAACCTCAAACCCTTGGGCTCAAGTGACCCTTCTGCCTCAGCCTCCCTTGTAGTTGGGACTACAGGCACATGCTAGGATACCTGGCTAATTTTTCTACTTTTCGTAGAGATAGGGTCTCACTCTTGCTCAGGTCAGTCTTGAATTTCTGACTTGAAGTGACCCTCCCATCTCGTCGTCTCAAAGTGCTGGGATCACAGCATGTCCTACCATGTCGTTACAGCCAGAAATTATACTTTCAAAACATAATTTTGTACAGACCTAAGAAAGAAATCTTACAGATTTTAAGTAGCAAACAAATGCCTACTGATAAGATAACTATAATGGTGGTATTAATAATTTCAATGTTTTCAATAGAAAATTTACTTCTTGGAGACAGAAGAACATACTTACAAATGAATAGACTCTGAAATTAGACTATTTTGGGTTCAAAACTGGGCTCAGCCCCTTAGTAGCCTTGGAAAGTTGATAACACTTTCACTCAGTCTCACCGTAGGTAAAATAGACCAACTGATGCTATCTGCCTCATACAGGTGTTTTAAAGACTGGATAAAGGTCATGTACGTCGAGTGCCTGGCATGGCACCTAGCACACAGAATGTTGTCTATTTGTGAATGGTTTGCCTTAAATTAGGAGACCAAAGTCATATAGTCAACATGTGCAATTTTATGGTAGTTTGCCAGCCTCCTAAAATAAAAAAAATAAGAATTTTTTTCTCCAAAATTAAGTCTATTTGGAACAGTCTAGACGACTGACATTCCCATTAGTAACAATGATGATTTCCTAGAATAAGAATGAAGTTTGGTTTCCAGGCACTGCAGTCATCACAATGGCATATTCCTGACTTAGTTCTGGCCCCATGGTTATACCCCACATCTAACTGACTTAACATCCTACTACATAATTGGTACGTTTCCTGATTAGGAACCCTGGTTAAAGCATGGTATTCTAGGGTCCTCTCCATGCACACACCGCTTCAGGTGGCAAAGAAGCAGAGAAGAGTGAACAACAGGTCCTTTAAGTTGAATTGGGTCCAGAGCACTCAAAGAGACAGGTGTGGAGCCTGCTTGGAGTGACCAACCTTGTGCCAAGAAAAGTTGTCAAAGAGTTGGACAAGGTTAAAAGAGAGTATTGGGTGTCCTTTTAGTGGAGGGCTGGGCTTTATGTAACACACTCCCTAGGCATTACCTGATTTGAAAGGGTGTGCACCTGTGATTGCCCTTCTGGCGAGTAGACCATTTTGTAATGTTGCTGAGGTAAACATTAAGTTGTGCAAACGGATAGTAATAATGCACATGTGTCTTGTCCGCAAAATTACAAATGAATACTGTTTGGTAGAGACAGAACTGATTTCCACCAGAAAGAAAAGATGACTCCAACATTCATTACTGCCTTACGTAATAGTAGCCAGTTTTACATCTATTAGCAAATTCATTTTGGCACTCCTGATTTTGCGTGTGTGTATAATAACCAGGCTTTAAGTTCACCTTTAAACTAGTTTTAATATCTTTCTGGTTTTCTTATTACATAATGAGTCAAATAAATATTTGGCATATGTTTATATTTGTAGAGTGATGATTTTAGATTTTTGAAAATTAGTTTATAAAATTATCATGGAGCACTTCCCATGTAGGAAGCACTTTCCCAGAGAGGAAACTGATGAGATAGAAAGGGTGTTTTAGTCTTGTCTAGAAAGACTTATTTCTCTTAAAAAAAAAAAAAAGTGAAAGGAATAATGTCAAAAAGTTTAACAGCTAATATATTTACGTAGTGGTGCATGAATGACTGTTACGCTGTTTTATGTTCCTTATGACTAAAATGTTTCATAACTTAAACTTTTAAAAAATGTTTCTCCTAAAATTAAATAGGGAATCTAGGTATTTACCCCAATTCTTCCTCAGTATCAGTTTCTTTTCCCTTAAAAACACATATATATTATAAACTTTCATGCTCCTGAAGATCTATGCCTTCTGCTTTGCATGTCACAAGCAATTAATAAATACTTACAGAATTGAATTGTTGGGAATATGCTACCACATTAGAGGAAAATCAATCAGATTTAGGAGCCAGAACGTATCTCAAGGAACCAAGGGGAGAACAAGCAAGCCCCAGGCTGAGTTGTAAACCCAGCTCCCAACACTTGGTGGTAGAAAATAACCCTAGATTTGCCTGGAGAAGCCCAATTTATAGCTTGAGATCAAGCAACAGGCAACTAACCTATTCAGCCTGAGCTCTGAGCTCCCTTGTATGGACAAAAAAAATGTCAGAGTTAGCTTTCTGATTATTTGATAAGATTTCTAGTAAAACGTTACTAAAATTTGTTAGCAGGAAGGGACCAGAAGTTAAGTGTTATTACCAAGACTCTTCCACATCATAATTTCACATCAAGGACCAAGATGTTGAAACTGATCCTCTTAATAGGAGCATACGCACTTTGAAATGTTATTTATTCACTACAAGGGGATACTGTGGTACAGCAAGAAAAACACCTGGATTGGCTCGGCGCCTGTGGCTCAAGTGGCTAAGGTGCCAGCCACATACACCTAAGGTGGAGGGTTCGAATCCAGCCCAGGCCTGCCAAAAACAACAATGATGGCTGCAACCAAAAAATAGCCAGGCGTTGTGGCCCCAGCTACTTGGGAAGCTGAGGCAGAAGACTAGCTTGAGCCCAGGAGTTGGAGGTTGCTGTGAGCTGTGATGTCACAACACTCCACCCAGGGGGACAGCTTGAGGCTCTGTCTCAAAAAAAAAAAACAAAAAAACAAAAAACACCTGGATTATTTGGAAGTCAGAAGACCTGAGCTTGAATCCTGTTCAACCACTTGATTTATTCTGGCTTGCTAAGATTGCATTTCCAACTGTAAAACAGAGTTAATCACGCTATCACTTACTTCTCTTTGTTTTATGGAGTCAGTAAGATGATCGGAAGAGGAGGACTCCATAGCATGGAACAACTGAGACAGTGATTACCATTCTCACCTGGCCATGGAAAGTCACCTGAGCCCCAGTGGCATCGAATCATAAATTGGGAAATATCTACCTGAAGCAAATGTTTGGCCTTGGGCAGCAGGAAGAGCTCTAAGCTGATAGTTATCACAACAAACATATTAGAAAACTGGAATGTGACATTAAACAGCATTTGACATGTAATAGTTTTGCATGATTTTTTTAAAAAAATAAGATATAGGCTCGGCGCCTGTGGCTCAAGCGGCTAAGGCGCCAGCCACATACACCTAAGGTGGCGGGTTTAAATCCCCAGCCCGGACCCGCCAAACAACAATGATGGCTGCAACCAAAAAATGGCCGGGCTCTGTGGCGGGCGCCT